>NC_143018.1:71327783-71927783 GCF_055824585.1 Amblyomma mixtum
GTGAGGCGGGTGCATTTCTCGCTATAGGCAGAAAGTTTCATACGATGAAAAAGGCGTCTCTGAATGTTCTTAAGGGATTGCTTGCTCTTACAGTTGCGCTCTTCTTCTGCTCTTATTAGACACCTTTAGCATACCGTGTTACCATTACCGTTACCGGAGTACCGCGAGACCGCCCACCGCCAGTGCGCACGCGCTGATTGGTCGCGATGCTTGACGCGCACGCGCAGCTGCCGGGTGCCTGGCGCCATCTGGCTCTCTCATGGAGATTTGCGCGTGCGCATTTTCGTCGCGCTGGCTCCTGGTACTCCGGTACGGTAACGGCAACACGGTAAGTGGTAAGCTAAACTTGTGCATTATCGCTTCCAAATGCACCGGGAAATTTCGGTTCATCGGTGGTTAGTGTCGTTGTGAAATTTGCTGTGCGCAAATCGTTCCTTGAAATAAAACAAAATCCGGAAAGTTTTCTTTTTTTCATTGAAAAGAGGCCCCCCATTTATATCGACCTGCTTGCTTGCTCTCCTAGCCGACACCTAACGTACTGTGTGGGTAAGATGGTCACATGGTCATGGGAAGTTCGTCCTTTCGCTGCTAGTTTCTGGAATTTGGTGTTAGTTTTAGGGGCTTGATTTGGTCGCGTATTTTTCTACCATTGCATACTAGCTTCTAGTGGCAGGCAGAAGTTCCACCCATCACAGTGTAGTCATTTTCCGAAACAGAGAGGCAACCTGTGGGACGCCATGCGTGGTGTTACTACACCAAAAGGTCTGCTTGGATGTAACAAGGCGCCACGGTGGCTCAGTGGTAATGGTGCTCGGCTACTGACCCAAAAGACGTGGGTTCGATCCCGGCCGCAGAGGCCGCCGAAATTACCGGAGCCCTCCACTGCGGTGTCCCTCATAGCCTCAGTGGCTTTGGAACGTGAAACCTGAGCAAACCAAAGCAAACCAAATTATGTCAATCATAATCATAACCATAATAAGCAGTAAATATCTTTTTTCTTTCTTAATAAAAGGACAGCCTTGTTAGCTGTCCTATCGTGTGTTCTCATAAAGGAAAAATTAAAAATTTTTGGATGTATAAATTTTTATATTCACCACCCTGTTATTAAGGCAGAAGCCTTTAATACCTCATCGTTGTGAGCAGGAGTTGGCGACAGAAATGTCACGCTTTCCGATTGGTCGTGACGTCACAGTGCGCGAATTTCAAGCGGAACCAATGGTACTTTGGCTAGTAACCATGCACCCAATTAAAGGGATAGTACAGTGATGCGCCAAGTAAGTGTGACTGAGTTTAGTTAATTAGTTAATTTATCCATTAGCCTAATTAACCTTTCTAGTCAGACCATAAAAATAAATAAAACCGAGTAGTAAATTGGTCGAGTTGTGGAATCGAACCTGGGTGTTCGGAGTGCGAGACGAGCACGCTAACCTCTCCGCCATGCCAGCTCGATGGTTTGGAATGAACAAAGGGGCGTCTAGTGAATACGGTGTCTTCGTCCACTCCCATCTTCCTCCCTTTCCTTACGGCGAGGTTCAGGTGTCCACCGAGATTGCGAGACAGATACATTTCCTTTCCTGAAAAACCAGTTTACCGACGAGCAAGGTGTACAGCCGAACGAGCGATGACGTTCTGTGGACTCCCTGGCAGCGTTGCAAGACGCTGTCGCGTTTCACTAGAGGCGAAGCTTAACATCTTAACCACACATCAGTGACACAAGTACTTCAGGTCAACAAAGTGCCCCCCTGATTTTTATGCGAAGCATATTACTACAGCTACACTATAGCCCGTCGAGCGCGGCGGTGGAGCTACCATTGACCTTTAGCGTGACCACGTGACACCACGTGACAACCTGACGTCACAGCAGAGGAGATATGGGCTGCCGGCTCGCGCGGTCGGCCGCGGCGGTGGAGGCTCCACATCAGAGGCGCGGCGGCTGACCACGTGACAACATGACGTCACAGCAGAGGAGAGATGGGCTGCCGGCTCGCGCGATCGGCCGCGGCGGTGGAGGCTCCACATCAGAGGCGCTGCAGCTGACCACGTGACGCTACAGCAGCGGTATAAAGCTGAGCTTGCCTCGCTCTCCGGGCACTTACGAGGCGGCCAGGTGTTGGGATGTCGCCTAGAAGCAGGGCTGATTTGAACGAGAAGCGAAAGCTTCAGCGTGCCACAGAGACCGATGAAGAGCGGGATGAACGTCTGGCTAAGCGGCGTGCTCAATATGCGGCTCGGCAGCATCCGAGATGCAGGTTGACAATTTCGGAAATTGTTGTCACGTGTTGCTACACTTCTAGTGGTTGTATTAAAATGACCAAATATTCAACCAAGGAAAGCCATGTATTACCAAGCCTAGCCATCAATATGCTTCGCATCTGACTAGGCTTAACCTTAGCTAAGCCTCAGCCATTTTTTTTTACTTGTTTTCACTCCGTAAAGAGAGTTTACCAGACAGACGTTTCCGGTATATGCGGAGTTGATGGGATAGTGTAGTGTGCCAGTTGATCCACAACAGAATGTGTGATGTATCGCGAGGTGAATTGTACTGCCCTGGAGAGTTGGCATCTCCTTGCGCACCGCTGCAGTAGGCAAAACCAGCTTTCGGAACGAAGATTGCATGGGGTCGAGAAATGATCTGAAATACGTATAACCCACGAGGCTGCTGCCACAACGGAAAGGGAAGGGAAAGGCTGCAGGAAGAGTAGTGCGAGAGTGGAAATAGGAAAATCTAGGGAAGTACGAACACTTTCTGGATTGCTTCAGGTTTGTAGATTGATACCATGGGTGAAAAGCGGCTTGAGGTAGCTCAATTTTCTTGATTACTAGTGCTGTTTTTCGACGGCACCGCCGTCTTATCTACGGGGCGAAACGAAAACACGACACGTTATAGGGGGTGTGGCCGTATAGGTCGGCACCGCGGGTAAAAAGGTTGCCGTGATCGGTGTTATCACATCAAATTAATTTAAATCTCTTCGACAGGGGAACAAATAACCCACAAGTTGAAGCAATTATTTGGTCACTCACATGGTTCTGCCTTTTTCGGATTCTTTCACTACGTGGAAATACGAGCACTCGGCAACTGGACGGTCGTAACCGGTGCAAAAAACGGGCCTTTTCCTATGGTTCCGTAACTCGAAAGCGGTACCTTCCGCGCATGAGGTTCAAGGTGGTTGCGCTGCACTTTTCCTAGGCCACCCCTGCGGTGATCCCTACCTTCGATTATTTCTCTCTCTCTGCGTGACAAACGGCCATTAATTAATCATGTTAATTAATTATAATGACAATTAATAATTATATCATTATTCCAGTTGAGGAAGTGTGCGTCGAAATTTGACTGCATTACGTGACCACCTGCTAGAGGTAAACAACCGATAGTTACCCCTGTCAGTGAGCCAAGCAACTGTTGCTGGCGCCCTGTGTCTTTTGGTTTCGCCGCTACATTTATGTTTCAACCAGCGCTGAATAGTTCGTCTGAATGGCCCAGATGGCGTGGCAGTCTGCTGTCCTCCTAGTTTTGGCCCTGCCTGCGGGGCAGGTGTTGGGACACGGGTTTTGTGCGGACTTTCACAACTGTCACCGATGCATGGCAAGTACACGCGAATACGGCGCACGCACGCACGCACGCACGCACGCACGCACGCACGCACGCACGCACGCACGCACGCACGCACGCACGCACGTATAGACTTACGACAAAAAAGAGCCTAAAAAAGAATGCCTCCAGGGGGGAAGAAATACATACGGACGACACCCTGGGGCAGCGTAAGCACTGAAGCCAGCTTTGAGAAAGACCAGGTATAAAAGGGAAAAGTTCGAGGCCGCACGGTTGGTTTGCGGCTAGAAGTGAGCTGCGGGACCCGTGCCGACGAGATGCTCGGCAAGCAGACGCTGCCTAATGGACGGTCACAGTGCGTTTTCTTCGGTGCTCGTTTACACAGACATCCGTGACGCTCGTTTTGCTGATTCCTTGTGGAATAGGTCGCGCAAGGAGGCCGCCTAAGAAGGCCGCCGTAGCGCACGCCCGATGCTCAAGGAAGTGGGACCCTCCGCTCCGCGTCCCTTCTCTTTGCTCGTTTCTTAGGCTGCCCTGCTGACCGTGTCCGCGAACTGGGGATGGGGCTTTTAACTTCAACAACGGCCGTGTAAGGGAAGGAGGGGGGGATAGCTTTTATTAACGAGAGGACGACGTTTTAACGCCATATAGCCCTCTTGAAGTTGTATACTACAATGGCAGCACCGTGGTTCCGCGCGTTCAGGGGGCGGTGGCAGGCCCTAACGGGGTGTAGACGGCCGTCGTAAAAAAAAGAAAGCAAAAAGCGGAGCTGTCGTCGCCGCGGCAACAGCGGAAATGCTCACGGGTAATCGCATTTCGCCAGGCGACGTTTCGTTGGCCGCCGTCCGTTCTTTCTCGCAGTCCGGTTCGGGCGCTCGTAAAAGGGTTTTTAAGCGTCGCCGCCGGCAGCGATGGGCGGAGGAACGCCTTCGTGCCCGGTTTGGAGACCTCTTTATCTCTTTTTTTTTCTCCGTTTCCTTCGCCGTGTTCGCGCGGCATATAAGGGGGAAGGGGGGGGGGGGGGGGGGGGGGGGCGAAGTAGTGGCATAAAAGGAGGCCTGAATGCAAACACGCGTTTAGTGTTGCTGCTGTTGAGGCAAATGGGCTTTGAGTGTCCGTGTCGCTGTAGTTGATGTCGCTGTTGTTGGCTCCGAAATGGGCTTTGAGTGACCTCTGGGAGGGAAGGCGGGTGTCCCATTGTTTCCACTTTGTCGTCGTCGTTTGAAAAGGAAGTGCGGCGGCTGCGCAGTAGCTGCCGATTCCCACCCATGAACGGTCGCCTTAAAAATAGGATGGTTCGCGTCCACGCTTTCGATTTTTTTTTCTGAAATGAATGTTTTTTTTTCTGAGATGAGCTTCATTATATGCATCATGGGCGAAGGGAATAGCGCTCCTGACAGCACTTATTGTAATTAGCTGCTTTCTGGTGCCCTCCCGTGAATGATGACGTATTTTATTTTCTCCGTATCACGAATGAGTCTCTGTGGTGTCGCGTTACGCGAAGAGAAGTCAGTTTCGTTGGATGTTTCGTGAAATTTGCTCTCATTTTGATAGTTGCCGGAGGGAGCATTGCAGATGCTTTTGATATGTCTTCGAGGCGTTGTCTTCCTCCACGTGAGTGTGGTATCGCAGTCGGTGGCCGAAGCGAAAAACTAGGTTTCTTTTGGTGGGAAGGGATGAAGTTGCGCGGGGGTGGGGTGGGGAGGGGGGGGGGGGTGGCTGAATCTGCAGCCAACATTACACTTGGGGCTCATTCCCCAGTAGCTTCTGTATTATGGAGCCTAACTGAACCCTTGTCGTTCTTTGTTGTCTTTCTTTCTGTTTTTCATTTTTCACTGGGGCTAGGTGTTTAGTTAGCCGTGACGGTAGCTGTGTTCGGAGCTGTCTGGTGTGTGAGCTATGTTTTTACGGCCCTAGCTACACAAGCACGTCCGCCTTGGCTGTCCGGCAATGCCGTTCGCTTTGCCCCCGTTGTCGCACAGTGTGTCGGGACCGGAAGCTTTGGCGTTTATTTATTACTCAGATCCACTGTCGCCCAGGTGGATCTGAGCCTTATGATACTAGTGAGCTGCCGAGTTGAGGCCGATCTAAACTTTCGTCTCTACTCATGCTCTCCAGGTACGCCTGACGGGCGGGAAGTAGGCTGTCAGCGCCACCTGTTTGCATCAGAGGGGGAGGGTGCGAATAGTTTTTTAGTTTTGTTTTGTTGCTTTACCTCCACTGAGCGTTGTAGCGTGAGCATTAAGTCCATAATTCCGATCACTCCTCGTAGCACTCGTAGGATGATGGTGATGATGTTTTTTGTGCCGCAAGAGCAGCTTCGGCCGATGGGAGCCATGGCACAAGGTGTTTATTGTCCACTCAAGGTGGGTTCAGTGATCTATTTTTCAAGCATATCACTCCAGAGCCTACTTCCCGCCCGTCAGGCGTACCTGGAGAGCACGAGTGGAGACGAAAGCTCAAATCAGCCTCAACTCGGCAGCTCACTAGTATCATAAGGCTCAGGTCCACCTGGGCGACAGTGGATCTGAGTAATTGATGAACGCCAAAGTTTCGGGTCCCGACACACTGTGCGACAACGGAGGCAAAGCGTACGGCGTTGCCGGACAGCCAAGGTGAACGTGCTTGTGTAGCTAGGGCTGTAAAAACATAGCCCACACACCAGACAGCTCTATAGGCGAACATAGCCACCGTCACGACAAACTAAACACTTAGCACAGTGAAAAATGAAAAACAAAAAGAAAAACAACAAAGAAAGACAAGGCTTCAGTTAGGCTTAGATCCACTCAAGGTGGGGTCAGTGATCTATTTTTCAAGCATATCACTCCAGAGAAGTGGAGCAGCAGGCCATGGGAAAGCTTGCACCCTTTGTATCACCATCGGGTTGCAAGCGCCACTGGGGATCGAACCCAGCACCTCTCGCAAGCGAGGCGGATGCTCAAGCCACTGGGATATCGCTGCGAGCTGTTGTAAATTCCATCTCACGAACTGCGCACAGCGCAAACTGTTGCGCTGGTCGTCATGCAGAGGTTTTCACTATCGCTGCGCTATAACCACTGGAGTCCGATTTAGTTGCACGCAGTTCGATGCGAGGCGCACCACCAAGCGGTTATACACCTGTCTGCCTTCGAACGTAGCACTGAGCGTGCCAGAAGTCGTAGCACCAAGCATTTTGAGAGGGTTTGTGTTAGTCGCAGTTTCCCTAGTGCGGCGCGGTGCTGTGTTGCCCGTAAGACCTGTTCTGACTCTGCATATCCAGCGCACTTCTGCGATGTATGCCTTCTCATCGATTTCCTCAGCGGTATGTTTTATTTTTGCTTTGCTACGCGCGTGTCCTACGGAAATTTCCTCTGCTATCCAGTGTAAGCAAACAGCGCGAGTGTTTCGCGTGTTCCGGAGTATTACCACGGTTAGCCCTGGTTGACACATTGCTTCAACGCACGCCCTTGTGCGTTCCCTTCTTGGCGGTCGTAGTAACGGGAGATTCGCATCCCGGGAATACATCTATATCTTTCTTTCAGTTGCGGTAGCGTGTTTCGAGCGTGGTTCGGAACAGTCGATGACGGCACTGAAGCTCTGCTCGGTTCATCCAAATTATTGTCGCGAATGTTGTGCTGCACCGTTGGATCCGCATTGAAGGTTGGCTATCTTCACAAGTTACAAGTGAAAGGTGTGCACTCGTCGCAGATGAAAGTCAAACGTTATTATTTTTGTGGAATGGTGAGACTGCATTACGACTTTTGCTTTTTGGAACGCAAGTCCTTGCCAGAACATTCATATAAAGTCAATCGTCCTATCTCAGACTTTTAGGGGAGTGGCGGCGTGCCGTTCAGTTACCGCTTGTACAGTTTTCCTGTCTTCTGTAGCCACTCGCGTTCCTACATTCGCTCGTCAGTTCTATTTTCTTCGTCAGAATCTCGGCTGTGGTTCGATATGCCGACTAGTTTTGGAAACCGCCGTGAAGCTCTCATAGCCCCGTACTCTCCTCTGTGACGTCACGCGCCGTTTCCTGCCCCATCTATTCTGGCGCTCCGTCTGGACAAGCCAGTGTTTTCGTGTCAGCCGCTCGGCCGATGCCGCACGGAATGCGCAGGCCACCGGCCGCGCTGCCTGCAAGCGAGTCGATGCGGTACTCTGCGGCGCCCGGGATCAGTCGCGCGTCCTCACACGCACGCAAGCACACGCACAGCGGCGGCGATCCTACGCTTCCCTCCCCCCAGCCAGCCCGCATCGCTGGCTGTGAGCGCGCGTTGTATTTCCCTGGGGCTTTTATCCGTCGTTACCGGTCGTCGTAAAAAAACAGCTTCGCCTCCCCCCGTTCTCCCCTCTTCGCATGTGATCCGCTCCGGCGATATTTTCTGTTTTGCTTGCGCGTGCGTGCGTCTGCGGCTCTCTGTCTAGTCTCATCGTGCCGGCGACTCGCTCCGGCTCGGATTCGGGCATGTTCGCCCCCCCCCCCCCCCCCCCCCCCCCCCCTCGCTCTCTCTCCGTCCCTAGGCTGTGCAGCGTGTGTCTTGCCGTTCGGCGACGATGGCTGCGTGGGGCGCGGCGGTCTGCGCTTTTTTTTTTGTTCTTGTTCGTTGTTTGTCCGGGTGTTTTTTCCGGGCACAGTTGCGGCGCCGGTGGTGGCGATGATGTTGTCTCTCTGCTCTCTCTCTCGTGTTATTCGGCCGAGCTGTTCGCTGTACGCGCTTGTGTTTTGTGTGCGTGCGTCCGTGCACGACTGCGCGCGCCCCGTGTTCTGTGCCCGCGCGTGTATGCACCGCACCGACAGCGTTCGATCGTCACTGTCTCTCCCCATCCGGTCTTTCTTCCTCTCCACATTGCTCGCATTTCCCTGCGTCCAAATTTTTTTCTTCTTTTTTTTTGTGAAGCTGCCTGTCCGCGTATTTGCTGGCAACTGAAAACAGGAGCGTGCAGGGAAGTAGCCTTTGTAAATAAAGAAAGTAAAAAGGAAGAAAGAAGGTAGTAAAGAAAAAAGGCAAAGAAGTAAGAACTACACGAGCGAATAAAAAGGAGGGAGGAGAAGGAGGAGGTCGTAAGGATTTCTCGAAAAGAGGCCCGCGAGCGTGACGGTTGCGCTCGTTTTGATTGCCTCCCCACTGTTTTCTTACTCTTCTTTCGTGCGCACGCTCTCTCTATCTTTCGTTCTTTCGCAGCGGTCGGATCTTCTCCTCTGGGCGCGGCGGCGCGTAAAAGTTGCACGGGCACTTGTCGAAGATCGGCGCGCCGAGTTTATTGGGAGCCTGAGCACCGGGTCGCTCTTGTCTTTTTCTCGCTTCTGAGGAGGAAAGCTGTCGATTGGGAGAGACTGGGAACAGTGGTAGGTGGAGAAGAAGAGAAGAAAAGAAGGAAGGGAGGAACTTCAGTGATGAAGCCAGCGTTTCTGTCTAGAGAGGTTTTTTCTTAGCTTTGAGTTTTGATGCGCCCTTGGGAGCCGCTCGGGAATGCGTCTGGAAAGCTGATGGTGCGTATTCGATGCTCCTAGAGGATGTGGCTCCACTCACTCTCGACTCCGCGTGAGGTGTTTCTCTTCTTTTTTTCCTTGGGGGGTGGCAATAAGTTTCAGAAGCTAGGGAGAAATCTGACTGCTTTCGAAATATGCGTTGTATGGAGCCTTCATAGATAGAAGGTCCAGCGGCGATATTACCGCTTTTTATTGTTATCTAGCAACAGCCTTGATCAGGGTCTTTGACTTGCTGGTTAGTAATGAAGGATCGCCCTCCTCTTTTCGGTTAGTAGAAGGTAATTGCGTCAGGTGTAATTGATGCAGAGAAGCGGTGGGTTGGTGCGGTGGACGTGTGGGACTCGTGCACGGTGCGTCGCCATTGGGAGGTCCCTGTATAGAGAACCTCGCCGGACGCTATTTTTGTCGATGATTTGATTCTTCCTTTACAGGGTGTCCAGTTTGTCGCTGCCAGCCCTTGGTGTAGCGTTATATTTTCTTAGGTGATGCTGCTATGTCGTTTTATTCGACTTGTGGCGCTTCACGTTTTTTTTTCCTTTTTCTTATTTTGCATTCATTACAGTTCATGCGAAACGCGTAGCGTTTCGAGAGCAGTTGTAAGTTATCGCAGATTGTATTGCCTTGGCGAAAATAAGAGTAGTTGACGGTCGGTTAAGCGTGGTAAGAAGTGCGACTACAGTTTTATGCTGCAAACCAAGGGCTGATAATGAATGATTGCATGGTTAAGTGCACGGCGCCCAGAACGTTCATTCGTTTATAAAATACACCCGAATGAAAATATGGCCTCCTGCAGTTCGCGACTTCGCACTTGCTTCTCGAACGGGCCACTTGTCGCACTGTGTATTTAAGTACGTTACACTGCGCCCACAAGAGACTTTAAGCTGAGTCTATTTTTAGTTCTGTAGTAATTGGAATGTATACCACCGTTACGAATAGAATTTTTCTTCGGAGTTTGCTGGTTTAAACGATAAGGTCGAGGTCGATGCGCCACCTAGGTTGCGCTACGCGCGACCGCCCCCGATTTAGGGCACTACATGTTTCAAGGCAATTTTCGAACCCTTCGTGGCGTTGCTTGGCGCAACTTCCGAGAACTCGAAAATTGTTCCTCGTTCCTAAAAAAATTGTTTCCAAATGGTGTACATGAATGAATAATATGTAAAAAAAAAAGGAGGCAAGAGCATGGAGGAGCCTTCGCCGTGCTGTTTTAACTGGATAGCGTTATAGGCCCAGTTACTCAGATAACCCGGCGTCGGCGTTGTGAGCGAAAATTATGGTGGCGTAGGGGGCCCAGGGGGCCACCAGCTGGAGAAGCAGCTTAGTAGGGTACCTAGGTCACGTGACCTTGTGGCGTCATCGCAACCTGCTCACCGGATTGTGAGCAAACTGACCCCTTACAAAAATTTCTTTAGGCAGTCTATAGACTGTCCATATACCTCTATGTATAAAGTCCCTAGACTCTCTATAGACGAACCCTAGAGAACAGTCCATAGGCAATACAAATCCTATAGACAGTCTGTAGAAAATATATAGATTTATGGCCATACACTTTCAGTAGACCTTTGTCTATAGATAGTCTGTAGACTATGAGCAGACAAAAAGAAATGTCTGTAGGAAGGCAACAGAATCAAAAAGAAGTCTATAGACTGTCTATAGACCATTTTTATACGTGACAACAGTAGCAGGTCGCTGTTGAATCAAGATTTGATCGCGATAGGTTGCTCGGGAAGAGCAGCCTGGGTCGCACAAACCCCACAGGTGGCAGCACCTGCCAGCGAAGGGCAGAGGCGCATCCCTTAACCGCTCCATTACTCCGGGAGGAGTGGTGCGAGGACTCGTAGGGGCCTGTGAATGTAAAGTTGAGAACGAGCAATTGCACGTATATGCGCATTAACTCATTAATGCCATTGCGTCATATCCTCAAGGCGAAGCTTAAGTGCGTTCTTCAAATTTCTTATTTTTCAAATTATCACAGTATTAGCGGTGCTTCCGGTGGCTTGGTTTCTTCGTCCCTGGCTTTCCCAGTCCAAGCTGCCGACTCGTTCTGCCTTCCTGTCGCTTTCGGAAGCGTCTTCGTGTCGCGCTCCGTCCTCGCACCCGAGGCGGCGTCCGGTGACGGCCGTGCGGAAGTCCTCGGCGCCGACGCGTTCGATTCGTTCTCCATCTTGGGAGTTTCGTCGGGCGCCGACTGCGGTGCTGTGCGTTCCATCTGCGCCGCCGATTCGACCGGCGTGTGGCGACGACGTGGTAGCGCCCCCGCGCCCTCTCCGTACACGCGGTGTTCGCCTTCGGGGCGCACACCCCCGGCCACGACGACGGAGACCGCGGTGGCGAACAGGGCGAACGCGATCCACACCGCCATGGCTGCAAAAGATACGAAGACGGTTTTTGGGCAATAATTAGTGGCTAAAGGATATCTACGGGATTGGGCATCGTAGTGGAGGGTTCATGATTAATTTCATCCACCGCCAGGGTAATTCCTCGAGTCCCGCATTCTCAGTGCGCGCGCGTTTTTACAATTGGGCTCCGCCCCACAGCGGTGGCTCAGTGGTTACGGCGCTCGACTGCTGGCCCAAAAGAAGCGGGTTCGATCCCGGCCGCGGCGGTTGAATTTCTGTGGAGGCGAAATTCTAGAGGCCCGTGTACTGTGCGATGCCAGTGCGCGTTAAAGAACCCCAGGTGGTCGAAATTTCCGGAGCCCTCCACTACGGCGCCCTTCATAGCTTTAGTCGCTTTGGGACGTTGAACCCAAATAAACCAAACAATTGGACTCCACCGAAACAGAGCCAGGATTGGATCCGCGTACTTGTGCACACCGTCAGCTGAACGCTGCAGTCACGTGGTTGGCACGGCGGGCAAAGGTAAAAATGCAACGATGGGGACGTCTGATGACTGCGGAGCAGTAGAGGAGTCCTCTCGATTAGGTTTAGTTTGGAGGAATGTGGTATTACTTGTATACATAGACGGAGAGAGAGAGAGAGTCTTTAATGAATAAAGGAGAGAGGTGGGCCTGGTTATGGACCTAGCATGCTACTGCAGCTTGTCTGCATAGTTTAGATGTATATGTATATGCCTACATGTATATAGGCGTTCTACCATTCCACTTGTTCTGGACTGAATTGAAGAATGACCTGAGGCTTTTCATTCGCCCCTCTCTTAGTTTTTCAACCCATCTGATGACCTGCAGACATTGAAAATCCCATTACTTGGAGTGTTAAGTGCAGCTTTCCGCGCTCTTTCTTCATTGCTCTTCTCTCCGCCACCTCTTCCTCGTCTCAAAGCGCGCCTGCTCCACTGTTATTTGGCGGTAAGGTCAAGCGGAGTGTTCTTTAAAGGATTATTCTCCTTGTTTTTTTTTTCTTGTTGTTCGGAAGCCTTTCGCGCGCCCTGGGGCTTCATGTCAGATAGTCAAGCTAGGGGTGTAAGAGTGAATCGAGAAAAAGTTTATCAAATAAGGCGCCAGCAACAAATAGGCGACACAAGTGCGCGAGAACATACGCGGGGAAGTGGGTGCGTAAACGAACTGCATGCCAGTGCGGCCGCCAGTTTGGTTGTCCACGGACTCGCCTCAGCGCCTTGTGGCACTCTCCCCTCTTCGCTCCGGTATTCAGGGCTGAGAGCGCCCTGCTGTTCAGCTCGAGATATCGCAAGTTCGACTGCCGCGTGGGCCGAGTCGCCAGACTCCCTTTTACCCAGAGTAGGATGGACATTAGTGGCCTACCGAGGACTGGCTGCAGTCAAGGGCTTCCCTTACTGCACCGCCGCTGGTAGGAAGTCGTGCCGACTGCAGGCATTAAGGTACGTTAATTTCATGCCTTGCGGTAATTTGGACCATCAGCTCGGATCTGCAATCAAGGGTAAGACTGAAACGGCGCTCCGTTTATCCAGATACAGGTTTCGTCGTCAACTGCGGAGTGGGTCATATTGTATAAGGGGTCAAGAGGGTCGTGATTAGTTTAATGGGTAACATATCCTGTTTACGATGAATAGGTCAGAGGCAATACTGACCTGACTCATGCTTTTACCACTGGGTCACATGAGTGGCCTTTCAGTCATGCCACGTATAAAGTAGGCTGTGTAACACACACGTCTTGTCACGTGACCGACGATGACGTTAACATCGTTTTTCTCACAGCGCAACAAGAACAGGACACGAGACGGAAGTCTTTGTGTTAATTCTTTTGTCTCGTGTCCCGCTCTTGTTTTGCTGTGACCAAAATGATGAATACTTGCCAACTCGCCCAAACTTCCGCCTTGATGACGCTAACATCGGGTGGCCATCACCAGTGATGTCATCGTCATTAGTGATGTAATTTGAGCAACGATGCGATCTCCGTGCAACAAGCCTTACATAACTACGGATTGTGCGATCTTTAGGCCATGCCACATCACCGATGATGACGTCGGAGATGATTTTCTCCAGACGTTGACATCATTACGAGCCAGCCGAGTGATCTTTGCACAACAGGCCTTTAAGTGCTGTTGCTCTTATGTGTAACGAGAAGGAGAAGACGCACCGGAAACGTATGCATGCCAGTGAGCGCCTTGGTCAGCTTTCAGTGGGGAGGTGGAGGAGGTCGAGGGGGGGGGGGGGGGGGGGGGTTCGAGCGGCTCGTCGGTCACGCTTAAACGACGGCTGCCATCGCGGCGGCCTGCGAAAAGTCGGCGACAGCGCCGAAGAGCGCCGGACGCGCTGCCGTCGTGATGGATCGCCGCGTAATCACTCTGCGAATGCGGTGGCCGCGATTATGAGCGGGAGGCCGCTGTCCGGTGAGCGATTGTCCCGGGTCATTACGTGCGAAGGGGAGGCACTGCCCCCCCCCCCCCTCCTCTCCCACGACCACGTCACGTGTCGCTTGGGCACAGGTTAACCGGCGAAGGGAAAGACGGGAGCCGAGCGAGGTTTGCGGAGAAAGTGAGTGAGGGAAAGAATTGAGTGACTAAGGTATTAAAAAGTGTCAGCGGAATGACAAAACGAGTGGCGATGTGAGAGGAAGGGAAATGAATGCGGCGAGTTGTTTTGTGGAGAGACTGTGCAGTAAGGATTGAAGCTGACGGGTTAGGAGAGAGCTCGAGAGAGTATGAAGGATTAGTGACAGGAAGAGAGGGAGAGGTGACGCGGGATAACAAAGTGTGCCTGACAGGATCGTGCATGCATGTGTCGTCTCGAGTCTGGCGACGTGACGAATTGCCCCCGTGCTGAATTATGTGAGCCGGCCGTGGTTGCCGTTGACGGCGAACGTTATGACCGTTGAATCTCTGCTGCTACGATGTTGCGCAAGCGTGGACACCGCTCCCCGATTGGCTGCCGTGTTTGTGCCCGGTGTGACGTTAGCTGGACCGGGCCCGAAGCTTCGCAGTGGAGTTTAGGATTTTTGAGCAAGGAGCGTCCTCCTATAGCGAAGTACACGCTCTCTTTCTTGAGGTAGCGGTGTGGGTTTGCGAACCTAGGAGAGGAAACCGCGGGCGCCTGACTTGCACCTACAAGTGCATGTTTTTTTTTTTTTTTTTTTGCAGCGAAAACTGTGATAGCTTTGTACAAACCGTTAGAAGGACAATTGGGGGATACAACGGCAGCCGTGTAAGGCGTTAGCTGGACACCACCGCCACTTCACAGCCCGGTTGAGGTGTCCACTGACGCAGTGAGCCAGTTATGAGCCTTTCTTTTCCTTGAAACCAACAGAGGCTTTAGACTGCGAATAAGACCACACTGGGAACTAGATTCTTCGCCTCGTGCAAGCGGGCCCTGGAGTTCACGAAGGGTGCTGGGAACGCGATCGAACTGAAGACTACAAGCGGAAAAAGTCCTAGTGTGCACGTGAGCTTGTACATGCCAAAACAGGTCTGTAAGGTGCCCAAACGGGCAGTCGCCTGTGAAACTTTAAAATTGGCCTGCCGCTGCAGAACTCTTGGCCGTTAATGGCAATCAGTCTGCGCTGATTAATGCGCTTAAACAGTAAGCTAAGGTCTCACGGTGCGACCCTAGTCGGGCCTTTCTGGACAGCCTATGAGTTTACACCAAAGCTGGCCACGGTCAGGAAGTGCTATAACACACGGAGTTGTGGAAATACCTTCATGTTCTCCATAATATTTTCTTTTCACGACAATAACGGCACGTGGGATTTTCTCTGGGACAAGTGACATCAGTTTGGTCAAGCCTTAACCAGTCTAGTCACTCTAGTTTGCACTCTATTCATTCGAACAGGTTTGGGTTGATCGGGCAGAAATTAGCAACGTCATTTTGCACAGGTTTGCTTGCTAACCATTCGCCGTCTTGCTATTGTCTGTCTGTGAGCCACACTCTAATGAACGAGGATGTTCTATGCTATAGTGATTGATGATCGCAAATCATGAATATGGCAAGAGAGCTGCAGACCTGTGCACTAGAAACACCGCGTCGAGTCTGTTCGAGTGTGCGATTTTGGTGGCTTCACATGTTCCGACCACGCTTCTCGGCATCAATCTCTCCCTACTGTTGAGTGAGGCAGAAAAAAAAAATTAAGGCGGTTATTCTCTAAATAGCACGAGTTTAGCGCCTGGCTATGCATCAGGGTGACGGGGGAGTAGGATTGGCTCGCACTCTCGAAAATTGGGGCGATAATTAGGTTCGAAGGGGGAGCCATGCATCAGCGTCGGGAGTTTGGCGCTCGCGAAAGCTTTTCCGTGCTGATGAGCTCCCTCTGGTTGTGCGCCGGGTTTAGCCGGCACCGTCGACTGCAACTCGCGCGTTCGTGTTTTGCTTCTCCTCTGGGCGAGGTGGAACGAGGGGAAACGGAGCAAAGAAAAGGAATGGAAGAAGAGTGAATGAATTGATTGAGACGGAGCGTGTCCGGGGCGTGCCAGTCTGTGGACGCCAGCGCTACCGTCGCTACCGCTGGTGCACTAGCCTTCGGTTAATTACCGCTGACCCGTCGAGTGGGCACTCTTCGCCGAAGATGGCTGACGAAGCGTAACAGACGCACTCCTATGCTTTCTCTTTTTTCTGCCCCTCTCGCTATTGCCGTGCGCTCTCAGTCTATTTGGTCGACCAGTCTGTTTTTTTTTTTTTTCCCCGCTATTTCTCTGTGTATCTTCGTGCCCCACACCATCGGCATCTAGGATAGCCCGAGGGAACCCGATCTCTCCTGCGATCTTCTATCTTTGTGTGTATTTTTTGTCTTCGTTTTCCGGGCAGCCCGAGCGTCGTTCGACGTTCCGTTCTGCCTTGCCGCCGTCGATGGTGCGCCTGTTCCAGCCTTTGGCGACTGGAGGTGGCGGCGGTGGTGGTGGCTCGCGTTTCTGCCGACGACCGTTTCCCCCCTAGCTCCCCTACCGCCCTCCGTTCCCGAACGCCGTCGCTACCGCCGAGGCAGGGCGGTAATTATTGCCGGACTCTCTCTCCCTCTCCGCTCCCTTCCCTATTTTCTTCTCCTTCTCGCGTGCTGCTGCCGTTTGCGCCGCTCTCTGCTGTGCTGGCTCGGCGGTTGGCGACTGCTGACACGTCGATCGTTTCGCGTTCCTGGCGGTTCTGGCTGGGAGCTCACCCCCCCCCCCCCCCCCCTCCCCCTTTCCCCCATGCGTCCCACTCGCCGCTCCCCGCCCGCGGAAATACCCGCCTCTTCCCGCGCTCATTACAGTTCATCAGTGCCTCTGCGAGCTGGCTGGCTGGATAGACCCCACTCTGTGTTCCTGCTTCCTCTTCGCGTGCTCTGCTGCTCCTACGCCCCCCCCCCCCCCCCCCCCCCCTCAAGATTACCCGGCCTGTGGCGCGAATGGAGGTGAGGGCGGAGAGAAAGGGCGCGCGAGACAGGAAGTGGTGGTGGCATGGCGGGCGTGCTTTAGTTTCGTTTTCTCCACCCGTTGCTCCATGTCCCCCTCCAGCCTGGTCTGCTCGCTTTCACGCGGTGCTCATTTGGCCCGTCCGTCCCCTTGTGTGTCTCGGCCTGTGTCGCCGTGGTGGCGTTTCGAAGCGTCAGATCCCGCTCCCCCCCCCCCCCTTTTTTTTTTCCACGTCGGCGTGGTTTTGGTTCTTAGTGTTCTTTAGACTCGGAGGTTTCTACCTCCTAGCGATGGCTGGCCGTGCCCGGCGTTATTACGACAGCGTGTTTTATGTGACATCGCAGAAAGGAAGGATGTGGGGTGGGGAGAGGTTGGAATGCCAATGTTTTGTTTTCTGTCGTGCTCCTTATCACCGCCGAGGGCAACGCTCGCGCTGTCGCAACGTTTGATTTTTTTTTTTCATTGTTGTTCAGAGTATCATTAGAAAGAGGGAAGGTTAATCGCGCAGGGATCTTCTATGTCTGAGCCTTCAGGAATTGCGTAGGGTGGCAAAAATTGAAAAAAAAAAAGGCGCGTTGGACGTGGAAGATTTTTTGCTGTTCTGTCGCGCCGTCATCGTGCCCTGTGAGAAACGAGCGTTTTAGTTGATTTTTCTGCGTTTTTGCTCTCTTAGTTGAAAGTTAGACGGGTAAACTGTAATACTAGCTGCCAGTGTTAGGTATTGATTCTGCAGGAAGTAGTGTTCAGAGGTAAGGTATTGCCATTGCCATTGGAAAGCTGTTGTTAGTGTGAGTTGTTGGCAACGAATGGTGTATGCAATTATTCCAAAATTGCCGTGACTGTGATTCTGAAAGATAGTTTGAGACAGTCCGCCTTTCTTCAAATTTTCATGCGTCCGCCGTGGTGGCTCAGTGGTTATGGCACTCGGCTGCTGCCGCGAAAGACGCGGGTTCGATCCCGGCCGCGGCGGTCGAATTTCTTTGGAGGCGAAATTCTAGAGGCCCGTGTACTGTGCGATGTCAGTGCACGTTATTAAAGAACCCCAGGTGGTCGAAATTTCCGGAGCCCTTCACTACGGCGTCCCTCATAGCCTGAGTCGCTTTGGGACGTTAAACCCAAATAAACCAATCAAATTTTCATGCATTCTTTTTGCTTGAAATTGCAGGGAAATCTAGTGCTTCAAAAAACGAATAAACCTTATTTCTCTTGCGCTGCACAAAGGTAGCTATTATTTGGCCGCAAACGCCACGACGCAGCTTAGTGGCGTTAGATTTCGCTGCACAGTTGCGCTATACACTACAGGTTTTGTAATGTGTAGCTGCGTCGCGATCATCATTATCTAGCCTGGTAATTAAATTATACTGCTTGAGAAAGGCTTGTCTAACAGATTGCTGCCAGACAGCGCTCGGCGGGCTTTGCCCTAGGTGTTGTTGGTTTTGTTGCTTCATAGCAAGCGTTTATGCATTGGAAATGTAACGTAACTGTCGGTGACGTCATCATGCGCCCCTAATTGCTGCTGTGCGGTGCGGAAAAGCCTCAAGGCTGTCGCGATTTTGATCTTCTATTACGTAATCATTTCAAATGATAGCCAAAAGGACTTTGCATGATGTTCCTGGGAATTTCACCGTTCGATCCATTTGAGCTCGTCGATTTCTAAAACCATTGCATTTACCATTTGAGAGTGTCCGTGAAAGCCGTGAGTCTCTTCAGAAACGGCGGAATCGAGATTTACACACATTGGCACCTGTCGCTAGTCCGGAAAGAGCAATTTATCTCTGTCCGAACTAAAATACGACGAATGGACGTGAATATTTCGCAGTAAACTGTTCCTTGTGGTTACAGAATAAAGTGCCGAAATTGCGAAATTGCGAGAACACCGTCCCTGCTGAGCACGGTCAGCGCGACAAGTTGACGCCACCTTTGGCGCCATGCTTGCGTGATCGTTTCGTGTTGACACGTTTCGTACAAGGTTGAAATATATTCCCTCATGTGGCTGGCGAAAAAAACCGATTTCAGAACGAAAGTCCCGTCCTTTCTGAGCATGATAAGTGGCATTACGCTTCTAGAAGCGGCTCAGGTAGTTTTTAGAATGGGGATCTTTTGCGCCATCGTTGAATTGAGCGATTTTAAAAAGGCCGTAAGTAGAGAGTTGTGTGCTTCTCCGCTCGTGGTTCATGCATGCAGAGGTGCATCCCTTACAGGAGAACTAGCGTGAACTCACAGCCTGCAAGTGTTTGTGACGTTTAGTTGCTGTGCTGTGAAAATTGTGCAGCGGTTGTGTTTGCGTGAGGTGGTGGTATTTAGAGCAGTTCTATTATCGTCATCCTCGCCGTTGTTCTCGCTGAAGCGCGCTTCTCCGCTTGTGCCGTGTGCGTGCAGCGGTGCACCCTTTACAGGAGGGTTTCTGCAAACTTGTAGTCTGTTGTATCCAATCTGCAGCCTACAAGTATTGGAGAAGTTTATTTGCTTTGCTGTGAAAAATCATGCAGTGTTTATGTTTAGGAGAGGTGGAAATGAGAGCAGTTCTATTAGCATTGTCCTCGCCGTAGTTTTCGCCGAAGTGTGCTTTTTCGCTCGTGGTTCGTGCATGCAGCGGTGCACCTTCCAGCAATAAATTAATCATACAAGTAAAGGGAAAAGAGGGGCTCGTTATCGGTTACATGACCGAAGGTAACAGCTACCGGAACAAAGGAGCATAGGGGTTTTTTTTTTGCTTTGTCTCATTTGTGGAGTTAATTAATTGGAAATA
The DNA here is from genome assembly GCF_055824585.1 of Amblyomma mixtum. NCBI lineage: Eukaryota > Metazoa > Arthropoda > Arachnida > Ixodida > Ixodidae > Amblyomma > Amblyomma mixtum. Next base: position 71,347,305 of record NC_143018.1, read on the forward strand.
AATACTGCAAATATTCAATCAATTGAAAAGAATTGATAAGAAAGCAGAATTAGAAACAACCTCATGCCGGAGGTGGGATGCGTACCAAGTGCGATTAGCATGAGTGCCACGTGGGAACTTGGCTGAGCGTCGTGGGCGGAAGCTGTGCGAGAACCCTCTTATGCTACCTACGGCATCAAGACTGCCAGATTCGAGGCCCTCGTTAAGGTTTTAGGCATACTAGTGAACATGCGCTGGTGAACACCCTCAAGGTTCGGTTACACTACACAGAAATACCCCCGAAAGCAGTAGATTGAACAGCTGTTGCCGCAGCTTAGTTGGCCGACCACCGGACGCGGAATTCGGAGGTCGTGGGTTCGTTCGACACCGGCGGCATGTTGTTGCTTTTGTTCTGCTTTCTTACCTACTATCTTGAGTGACTAAATATTTACACCATTAATCTCCAAATAATTAACACCGCTAATTGCAGAGAAAAAAAAAACATCCCTTCTGCTCCTTGGTTTGTGTGGCTGCTGAATTCTGTCATTTACGTGATAACGAGTTTTCCCTTCACTTGTATGCTTAATTGTTTAACGAGAGCACTGAATCTGACAACCTTGAAGCTATGGAGAGCATAAGAGGGTTCTCGCACAGCTTCCGCCCTCACCGTTCGACCGGGTTTCTACTTGTCACTCGAAGTAATACAGGAAGTGCCACGTCTGCCGCTTTGGACGAGGGTGGTGCTGATCAACAGTCTCAAGGTTCGTTTGCACTGCACATAAATACCCGCGAGAGCATAAGATTAGACTACCGTCGCCGTAGCTCAGTTGGTAGAGCATCGGACGCGAAATTCGGAGGTCATGGGTTCGGATCCCTCCGGAGGCATGTGGTTATCTTTCTTCTGCTTTCTTATTACTATCTTTTGAGTGATTTAATATTTACACTATTAATCTCCTATAAATTAACACCACAAATTTGAGGGAAAAAAAACATCCCCTATGCCCATTGGTTTCGATGGCTGTTGGCTTCCGTTCTAACAAGATAGTTGGCGCAAACTCGGAGTCTTTTGTATCCAATCTGCAGCCTACACGTATTACTGAAGTTGATTTGCTGCGCTGTGAAGATCATGCATTATGTTATGAATATCATTATTTTTAGGTGAGGTGTAATTTAGGACAGTTCTATTAGCATCATTCTCGCTGTTGTTTTCGCTGAAGCGCGCTTCCCCGCTCATGACTTGTGCTTGCAGCGGTGCACCCTTTACAGGAGAGTCGCCCCGAACTTTCGCTGTATCCGATCTGCAGCCTTCAAGTATTGGTGGAGTTAAGGTACCCTGCTGTAAAGGTATTGAACCGCATGCGAGGAAAACAACAAGCAAAATGCATATTGGAATTCTTGTCTCTTCTGGCCTAGAAGCGATCTCAGGCAAATACGTGTCACTGAGACAATTTTTCTCTCGTGAATAACACCGCCAAGAAAAAGTGAAAATTAAAGTGGCTCAGAGAGCGATAATGGAGATTGAGCGAGAAGCCTGACCGAAGAAGAAAATTGATAAAAGAAGGGATCACTGAGGTCGTTTTAAATCACGTCGCGGCCATCCCATCGCGTCCCGACCCTCCAGAGCTCTGTGCGGGCAAAGCCTAGTTCACCACCGATATAGATTCTTGTTGCTCGTGGGTTCCATCCGGAGTCCCGTATTCCTTTTATAACATCCCTGCTTCCCTCCGACCGGGGCTTGCTTAACGTGCTTTACTAGGCTTTATTCCGAAGGCTGTGGTATGTTTCTGCCGCTTGCACGGTCGTCTCGATGCTCGCGTCTCGAAGCTCCGCTATAAATATGCTCTCGCTGCCGCCGTCGAAAATCGTCGGCGGAGAGAGCTCAAGGCCCCCGCGTGTCTTTAGTGGCCCGCTTTTCCTCTCCTTCGCACTTTATCTCCCGCCGAGCAGTGCGGAGATGGCGGCCACCCGCCGACTGGGTGCTGTCTTTATTAAGGCCACTTTATGCATTATTCATGCGGGCCTCGCCGTGCCTTCTGCTGCTACTGCTGCTTGTGCTCGCCGCCCACGCCCTCCGTCTCTCGCGTTCGTGGTTGCATGCAGCAACGGTGTCCCGGTGATGCTTTCCTTCCCTTCTCTTCCCTTTTCTGGTGCTCAGCCGTCGAGTGGTGGGCGGCTGTAGCCGCTTGGCAACTTTGTGTGCGAGCTTTCACTGCCTGATTGCTTTACGTGTTAGAGGTCTAGGCAGGTTTCGCACGTGGGCGGATGGGCGAGGCGAATTGTTTGGAGCGATAGCTTGGAATGGTTGGTTTGGTTTATGGGGTTTAACGTCCCAAAGCGACTAAGGCTATGGAGACGCCGTAGTGGAGGGCTCCGGAAATTTCGACCACCTGGGGTTCTTTAACGTGCACTGACATCGCACAGTACACGGGCCTGTAGAATTTCTCCTCCAAAGAAATTCAACCGCCGCGGCCGGGATCGAACCTGCGTCTTTGGGGTCAGCAGCCGAGCACCATAACCACTGAGCCACCGCGGCGGCTGATAGCTTGGAGTGAAACTTTCGTTGTCAGCTGCCGCTGTGGCTCAGTGGTTAAGGCGCTCGGCTGCTCATCTGAAATACGCGGGTTCGATCCCGGCCGTGCCGGTCGAATTTCAATGGAGGCGAAATTCGAGAGGCCCGTGACTGTGCGAAGTCGGTGCACGCTAAAGAGCCCCAGGTGGTCGAAATTTCCGGAGCCCTCCACTACGGCGTCCCTCATAGCCTTAGTCGCTTTGGGACGTTAACCCCCTTAAACATTAAGTCAGCTTAAGGTATTTGATCCTGCTGATCCAGTTATCCTTGCCTCACGCTTTAGATACCTGCGCTGCAGGTCTTCGTAGACGTACTGGTTTCAGGCCATATATCTAGATAAATGAACTGTAAAACAATCAGAAAGCTTCCAGCCTATGACCGCGACGTGATCTGTATTTGTCTGGGCGGAAGTGATAATAGAAGTGGTAAGCATCTCTACGGCTGGTCTTTCGAAGCAGTGCTATAGATTTTCCGGTTCTGTTTCGTTTTATTTAACATTTAATGTTTGACACGCTTACATGGATTCATTGAACATCGTTGTTAAGGCAGTTGACGCCAATCTCTGCAGAGCGTAAAAATGAAAAACCCGAGTTCCGGGTTGATGCCTCATTTTTCTAAGTATAACTGGCAAGAAAAAGTTGCGCAAAAAATAAAGATATATCAAAGGGCTTTGAAGTATTCTACTCGCTGATGAGGGCTGTGTCGCAAAATGCGTCGTGCCGTTCTTGGCGTCGCTGTCGATTTCTCGCAGGCTTCGATCACCACCAACTCTTCACCGGCGTCCTGAAGGCAAGGGGGTGAATTGCAGCCCCCCCCCCCCCCCCCCAAAAAAAAAGGGGGGGGGGGCGCAACGAAGAGATAAAGAAAGTGGAGTTTATGGTTCTTATCCGATTCACAACCACCGTCTTCGAACGAGGAAAATACAAGCGTGGAAGGTGTCATCGTCATCCGGGGATCTTGTAGTTGAGAAGTGCTGAACCCTTCTTCATCGTCATCTCTCCCGAATGGCGAGGTAGATTATATCGATTGGCCTGTTATCGATTCTCTGGTTTCAGTTCACCCTTCTTTCGCGGCACTACACTTTCGATCGGCCCGGTACTCTTTTCTCGGCCAGTAGATGGGTAGCTCGACTAAGCAAACAGATATTTTCTTCTTGTTATTTGTTTAACTGATTCTGCTTTGACACCGATCTTCCTACCACTACAGACGGAAAATGCGCGATCTTGGGGGCAGCCAAGATCTACAGACTGTCTGTCTCTCTCCACAGGGCTTCTATTTCGTGTTTGTGAACTGCCGCGTTCAGTATCGGTGTGCTCGGATACAGCGTTCAGGAAAACGCAGTGGAAAACAGGGGAAAAAAAGGGAGGGGGGGGGGGGGGGAGATGCCTGTGCACCACGAGTAGTTTATCGATTCTAACTTAGGGACTCGTTTTCGAAGCCCGGCGTGTTTATGAGCCGCGGACGGAGGTCGTGCTTATGCGATTCACCCGTGTACCTTCGCTTCGGCCCTGTTTCGCCTTCGCTTCATTATGAATCAGGAGAAAAAACAACATGAGCGCACCGCGGGGCTTCTGCTTTTGCGTCGTTTTTCTACTGTATTCTGTATGCCCCCTCCTTTCTTTTTTTCAATTCAGCGCATGTCCCCGAGCACGCGGTGGTCAAATGGCTAAACAACGATGTGGCTGCTGCCCTTTTTTGTTGATTCGTTTTTGGGGTTGTGATCTCGACGTCTACGTAGCTGCGTTAATGTACCCGTTGTACTTGGAGTGCTGGCATCGCGCATTCTTTAACTTTACGAGTTAGGCAAAGTCGTCCCGGTGATTATCTATCTACAAAGAGAGAAAGCGTGAAGAGAGAGATCGTGTGCAATGTTCCGCACCGACGTATTCCTCCTTGTCGTCATCGATGAGGGAGGTCTCGAAGGGACCCCCGTTCGGGGGCCGGTCGTCCGGGGCCCCGCGCTGACGAGGCCGCTGGCGCCTGGGTGACCGGAGGGAGTGCTGCCGCAGGGTCGGATTGCTCGTGACCACCTTGATCGGGTCCTCGTCCGCCATGTTGTCGGCTTCTTCTTCTTCACCCTCTTTATAATGGACGAGATGAATACCAGTATACCTTGGCCAATCCCCCCACGTGGGTATAATGGCACATACCCACGTGGGGGGATTGGCCAAGGTATAGTGGTATTCATCTCGTCCTTCTTCTTCCTCGCGTTCTGTGCCCAAAAGTGACGCTCAGTTCCAACAGTGGCAGGGGAGGAGCGTATTTGCCCCCTTGTGTTTTTACCCCAGTGGACGAGGCGCAATGTTTTAAGGGGAGAGCCTTCAATGGCTCAAGCTGTCGTCCGTTCGCAGAGGGTGTGACACCTTTGGCAGCGTGTTAGCTCGGGAACTGAAAAAGATTAGCGAAAACGAATGGTTGCTCAAGATAGAGGAGGAAAAATGAACCTAGAAACCACGTTTGATGACTGTAGAGTATTTAGTTAATTAATTACTGTCAATAGTGTCAGAATTGCGTCGAAATAACGCATACGTCGATATAGCCGCGGGAACGGTGTGACGTCACATCCACCGGAAGTCGTCACGGCATAGTAAAAATTGTCACAGAATGGTCAGAAAAACGCCGGATTTGTGTCATATTAGATGGAAAAATGTGTAATTAAGCGTAATTAACACTTGAGATCCCAGAAATATGTATAATTTGGCCATCGATATAGCCATGGGAACGGTGTGATGTGCCATCCACCGGAAGTCGTCACGGCATAGTGTCCTCGGCTTTCGCCTCAAAACTCTTTGTTGCCAAAATATTCTCGCAATTTTTCTCCTGGTGTTCATATGTTTTGGCGATAAGGGTTGGGCTTTTGCGTGGAACCCGACGAAAAAGAATCGGCTACTGGACTGCGTCGCTCGCGTTTATTCTCTTAGCGCCCATGAACTGAAAGGCGCTTGCTTGCTTGCAGCAATGCCTTCTTCAGAGCACTTTGACTGCCTGGGGAATTGTTTCCAGGTGTATACGTGATACGCAGGCGCAGCGCTTGCCGACGTAGCCAGTGTAAGGCTGATGTAGCCTTCCCCTTAACGTCGCTCCGACGAGCACCATCGCCCGATGTCCGCAATATGCAACCGTGCAGAACGAGTGAGGCCCGGCGCTGAAGTGGCATTTCAGAATACAGCGCGATTGCCATGCATTTCACGGTTCATGCGCCTCTCAGGTGGGCGCTGTGAGGGATTGGACACGTGTATCGGTTTGGGAAAAAGCAGAGTGTATTAAGAGCAAAAAAGCAAGCAAGCGAAAAGTGTATTACAGACTAAGGAAGCAATGTGAGAAAAAATTTCAAGGACTGTTACGATTCCGCCTCATCTGAAATTTAGCTGCCATGGTGGCTCACAGCGTTCGGCTGCTGACCCGAAAGACGCGGTTTCGATCCCGGCCGCGGCGGCTGAATTTCGATGGAGGCGAAATTCTAGCGGCCTGTGTGCTTTGCGATGTTAGTGCACGTTAATGAAACCCATGGGCGGTCCAAAATTTCCGGAGCCCTTCACTACGGCGTCTCTCATGGCCGTAGTCGCTTTGGGACGTTAGACCCCAACAAACCAACCAATAAACCAAACGTGCATCGGTTTAGATTGGGTTTGTGTGGTTAGCGTAATTTCAGGTAGTAGGAGTATCACACATGTCGCGCACTGTCTTATCGCTTATTGCTGGGGCGCGAAAATAGCAGCACAGGTATACTATACATTAATAAGCTGGTTAATTTTTAAATGTTTCTTTACACCGCTGATGACTTTCGTAAGTGGTCAAAGACCCTTTTTTTCGAGCATTTCACTCCACCTCTTGTGTCAGACTGACCCCGGCGGAAAGTAACAACGAAAATAAAGATGGGATAAAGCCCGCGCCTTACACAGGGTTGTAGCAGGCATATGCCTAAGAAAGTAAAGGCATAAGAAAGGAAAAATATCGGGGCGAAGCGTCCAATAATAAATTCCAAATAAAAGCAATTATGATTTGGAAACGCAGCCAGAAAGGTGGTGTCTATGCGAAGTGGGTATCTTTGTCAATCTGCTTTTAATATCTCTTCGATTTTTTTTTTGTTGGCTTTCACTGTATATATCTACCATTCCGTCCTTGAATAAACGCAGTTGTTAGCTTGTTATTAACTGGGCCAAATTTCTGCTTTACTCTTCTTCCTCTCCACGCCGCCGCGGATGCCGCGAAACTGGTTTTCCTTCCTCCTCTACCAGGATACATGATGGCTTTTCGCTAGTTATTCACTCAGTGCTAGCGCTTGAAAAGAAAAGGGGTATCCCTCTCTGCACTTTGGCCCCCGCAACCCCTTCGTTCTCCTTTTCTTTCCTCTCCTACATTCATTTTTCTGTTTTGGTTTTTTTTATCTCTCCACTTTGTCGCCTGTTAGCCGTGGCAGGTGGCAACTGGCAGGCTTCACCCCCTAGAGAATGGTGTCTGGGCTACTTTAGTGCACTAAAAAAGCACTCCCTTTCGTGGCTATGAGCAGACGCAGAACTTTCTAGGGACCGAACCTCGTTGCAAGGCTAGGTCTCCTCTCGGCCAAACACAACCATCCCTCTGCAGCGTCGCTTGGCTGGGAGAGCGCAGCGTCTAAAACCTCTACCTCCCGCTGCCCTCACTCTTTACAACGGGTTCCGTCCCGCGCCGAAGAATGGCGCCATGGTTCCACACGCGACCAGTTGCCCAACACGTTCGGCGCTCTCACTTCGCTCGCACATCGCGGGAACCGCGCATGCGCTCCGCCCACCGTGGGATTTGAAATACGCTTTTCTGGCATGCGCTGCTCCGGCGGCAGGGCAGGACGGAGACGCCAGGAGGCAGACTGAAAGTTTCGCCACAGCTCGTTTAGGTTCGCTTCCGTGTTCCCCCTCCGTCCTGGCGCCAAAGTCACCCGCTACGCGCCGACAACGGGAGCTAAAAGCATTCCATGCTAATGAGAGAAAAAAAAAACACAGGAAGTCATGATATTCAACATGGGCGGCAGCTTTGGCAACCGCATATCGCTGTGCAATAACACGCCTGTTCATTTAGTTGCTGTCGACAGGCTGCCGTTAACCACATTCGTCCGCGCCGGATAAATTGCGAGACGCAGAAAACACAACTGACACCGCGGTGTTCTATCAGAGGCGACTCTCGAATCCTCTGCCAGACTGTTAAAAGAAGCGTTGGTTCCTGCCGGCGGGCGTAATAAAAGAGGAAAAATGTGGCGGCAGCGAGACACACAGCGCGTCGGGCATGGAGTCGCTCGTTAAAGCGTCTAGCCCACACGCGCCGGAATACGACGCTGCGGAACTGAGCAAAGTAAGCAGCAGCCCCGGCACAGCCCGCGGCGGGTCTCTGTATACACACGGATGCCGCTGCGTGCAATCAAGCACCGGCGACGCCGTTGCGCCAGGTTTGCGAAAAAGGGAGAGGAGAGGGACGGCGGGACTCCCGTGGAAACACGGATATAGGCACCGATGCGGGGAGAATTGGGGAGGCGAGAGGGAGGGGTGCGGCGGGACTACCGTGGAAATAGGGATATAGGCACCGGTGCGGATAGAATTGGGGAAGCGAGCGGGGAGTAAGGGACCTATAGGGGAGAGGGAATCAGGGAAGAGAGGCTGAGCGAATAACGGGGGAGGTGGGAAAAAGGGAATGTTGGCAGAAAGGAGACAACGATGAGTAAGGAGTTGGAGCCGTGAGGGAAAGTAAGAGAGAAGGAGGAGGAAAGTAGAGGATAGGACGGAGTTGAGGTAGGACTGCGTAAATCGGGTGAAAAGGGACGGACAGGAGTAGAGGTGAAAAAAAAGCGCGTTCAGGAGCGAATGATGGGAGGATAGGGAAGCGCGTGAAATAAACAGAGGGAAAGGGCACGGTTACACTCTGAAATATGAAGGAAATGGGAAAAGGGGAGAGAGTACAGGATCACTCGGATATATGAAAGAAAACGGGAAAAGGGAATGCGACTGGGAGAAGGGGAACGTAACGGGACGGAAAGGGAACGCGAGACTGAGTAAGAGCCAGGGAGAGAGAGAAGAAGCTGTACCGTATAAAAGCGCGCGCGAGAGAAAAAAACGGCGCCCAAACGCGGCGGAACGGCACGGAGCGCGCGAACCAAACAAGAAGAATCGCCGAGAGCCGCATCCCTAAATTGGAGGGTGCAATGGCACGAGTGCGCGGTACGTACGTGTACTGCGCGAGCGCTAAGACGGAGGTTGGGCCCTGCTTGCACGAGCGAGCGAGTGCGCAAGCAGCGAAACGAACGTCTCTGCATTCATGCATGCATACGCGAAACTCTCGCGCGGTGTTCCGTTTATTTCTTTCCACCCCTCACTCGGTCTCTAGAGCGCATGTTTTTCTTTCCGTGGCTTCTTTTCGCAGAGAGAGCGCGCGCGCGTCCCATTACAGCCAGCCAACTGCGAGAAAGCCGCGCGCGCGAAGCTACGGCCGTTTCGTGGGAGCCTCTGCCGCCGTCATTCCTCTTCCTCTTTCTTGCCTGCGCACTTTAGAACGCCAGTTCTTCCTCTTCATCTCGGGCGTCATTTTCTTCTCCCTCTGTAACTACGGCGCCCTGTTTTTTCTCTTTATTTTTTTTTTCCTGCGATCGAAGAATGCCGCAAGAGGCAGTTTTTCCCGGTTCCCGAGTGACGTATAGTACACGTGCGGGAAGTGTCTCAAGCCCTGTAGGGGCCAGCGCCGTCAGCGGCCAAAAGGCAACGACATCGCCCGCTCGTTTCAGTTTTTTTTTTGTTTCGTCAAAAGACAGAAGGAATGAATTATGCAGCGAGGGTCCGTTTAATTCGACTGGCGCTCTAGCTCTCGCCGAGCACGGCGGCGAAACGCGAAGTGTCGGCGCGGACGGAAGGGGCAAGCATTCATGGTGTCAAGAATACGTGCCAGCTCGCTGCGGTCGAGAGTTATGTTATTTTTTTTCGCGACAGGAGAGGGTAAACGCGCCTTGTTGACACTTATTTGATGGAATACTCACAAAAGAAGGGTGAAAGTTATGAGGCACCGCAGGAAACGCTAGAGAAGGGCGTACACTGCTTTTCCGAATCATGATCATCATCATACCACTAGCCTAACTGCATCCCCTACAGGGCAAAAGGCCTGTCCCCTGCTTCTCCAATTGTCCTGTCACAGCTGCGGCCTCCTTTTCCCCGCGCACTTCCTAATCTCATACGCCCACCTAACTTTCTGCCGCTCACTGCTACGCTTGCCTTCTCTTGGAATCCACTCCCTTACCCATGAGGACCATCGGTTATCTTGCTTTGGCGTTGTATGCCGTGCCCACGTCGATTTGGATAGGTAAATTGGACTAGGACGTCATTAAATAGCGGTTGTGCCCTGGCACATGGTGCTCTCTTCCTTTGTTTTCGGTGGTTACGGTGCTCGGCTGCTGATCCGAAAGACGCGGGTTCGATCCCTGCTGCGGCGGCTGAATTTCGATGGAGGCGAAATTCTGGTGGCCCGTGTGCTGTGCGATGTCAGTGCGCTTTAAAGAACCCCAGGTGGTCGAAATTGCCGGAGCCCTTCACTACGGCGTCTCTCATAGCCTGAGTTGCTTTGGGACGTTAAACCCCAATAAACCAAAGCAAACCTTTATTTTCGGTGTGCTCTTTATAGATCACTAGCAGGCGCGTATAGAGAGATGAAGTCATTTTGTTGAAGAACGGAAATCAACCGGTCTATAGGCCTTGCGTCAGATTGACTAAGATGGGCTTTTCTGACAGCTGAGCCTACGACAAACCGCCCCTCCAGGAGGGGAAGTGGGAAGGCAAGGGAAAGAAAGGAGGGTATGGAAAGATAGGAAGGATGCTTGGGCGAGTTGGTATACCATTTCAAAAATAATGAGCGTGTACTGTTGACAGGCACGAAAAGAGAGACACACAAGGACGGGCGCGGTTTTCGTGCGTCTCTTTTCGTTCCTGTCAGTAGTATGCGTTGTTCTTTCTTCAAATGAGATAGGAATGGGCATCCGATTCCATTTCATTTCGTTGCCTTCCTTAGACTTTTGTATAGTTTAATTAGTTGGTCAAATGTTTGGGGGAATCCCCCAAGGTGGAGTACATTTGGTTGAGCGACTATTCCGGTGATTCGGTGGTCCCAGGATCGAACCCCGAACCAGGACGAATTTTTCTTTAACTGCAAATGCGGTGGTCCCAGGATCGAGCCCCGGACCGCTACGAATTTTTATTTAACTGCAAAGTTTCTGAGAAAGCTGTATACCTTTCATTTGTAGCCGTAGGGCTGCGCTCGGGTGGATGCCCATGAGTAATTTGTCAGCAGAGGTTCTCGTCATGAAGAGAATAAGTGTTTGTTCTTCTTACTCAACGATGGTTAGCTTTACGCACAAACCAGTATTTGCAAAACGACATAGTCACAAGTTACTCAGGGCTCGCCAAAATCATATTCCCAGCCCTCGACGAGAAATTGTGAAGACAGGCAAGATTGGCGGAGGCGCAGTTTCTCGAAATTGGGCGCATCTTTTTGGAGTTGGTGTTAGGGCCTTCCATTATACTTGGCTTACAGAGAGTAAACTTGAGACTGAAAGAAAGAATTGCTCTCCTGCACCACTAACCTATCGCGGGCTAGGATTACAAAAGGTGCAATGGGCAGGGAAAAAAAATAAATTTACACTGGCCGCACCGGGAGTAAGCTTACAGTGAGACGCTGCCTTCTTTTGACTGTCTCACACGCAAAAAAAAAAAAAAATAAATAAAGGCTGTCTCCAGCCCTGACCCGCTACCATCATTTCCGTTCTGGCGCCTGAAGCTTCGTAGCGAAGAGTCCCTCACGTCTTTGTTCATATTTTAAGCTGCCGTGTTAGGCGTTTTGGGTCATTTGTTTTGTTTATTTAGCCGGCAGAAAAATTGGAGGCGGTTCGTTATGACCCTAACCGCCAGCACCCACGGAAGGCCTCGATCCAAGGTTCGCTACGGTACTTGGAAAGGCGGGTGCGATAGGGCGAGTGGTGCTTGAGCTATGTTTTTCTGGCCATTTCTTTGCTCCTGACAGAAGGAATTAACTTATGCAGGAGGGTGTCGGTAATTAGAGAACAGCTCGAAGACGCACTCGTAGTTGTGCCGGCGTACGGTTCGCGAATAAATTTCGAACTTTTTTTCTTTCCATGTGAAGGTCGTTAGTGCTAGAAATTCTTTTTGGCAGAGGTGTTACCAAACTGATTATCGGGGTCATCGTGCTCCTGTACTCGAATTCATTTCTGAACGGGAATAACAGAATCGACACTGCTCTGCTGTTTATAAAGGGACGTTTCGGCCAAAGCTCCAACTTTTTAGGGCACTTTTGGAAGCGTCAGATATGACTTGGTAACTAACCCCCTTCCCCGCCCCTCCTGCCCCTCAGTATAAATTTTGACGTGGCATGATTGAAATTGACTGAATGCAGCCAATTATAAAAGGTGAAAACACTAAAATGTCCTGTAAAAGATCCAGTCACGAAGACTACAGTGGTATACGAGACCAGGCAATCCGTGACCATTGAGAACTTTCTCAGTAGGCGCTGCTCGTGAGGGAGCGTTACATCAGTAATCTTCAGGCAGAGACTAAGAGCTTGGTACAGGGCGCTTCGAAGCTGCTGTCTCCATGCGTTCTCTGACGCCATAATTAACACTGTGAGGCTTAACATTCCAGCCCCCTCCTCGCTGCTAACCCGTGTCTTTGATAATTTGGCGCTGTCGCGGAGGCTGCCTGGTTCACATCGAGGACCTTGTTGTCGACAGTGTCGAAACCACAGCGGCAATGAGCCGCTCCTCACGTAACCTGCTGAAACCTGGCAATGGAAAATGTTTTCAATATATTGGTCAGCGGAATCGCGGGCGCGTCAGGCATTCGTGGAAGGAGGTTGCGTCGTGTGGAAGTCTGTTTGTCGACTAGATTTACGGCTTGTACTGTTATCTGGTGAATGTCGTCAAATCTGCCATCGTTTCTTCCTCCTGGGGAGTTCTAAACTAGACGGAAGTAGACGTGAACACATTGTACTGCAGGAGTCAGAAAGTGGCTATGGATTTGCGCTCATTTCAGTGCGCACCACTTCTTAAAACTCGAGGATCGCACCTCTTGGAGTCGCGAGCTGTAAGCACGTCTTGGAACTCGTGAAAGTAAATCCAGCGCACCAAAATACCCATTTGAGCGAAGGGGGTCCTCTAATTTTCTTGTGTGTTTCGGAAATACCGTTACTTCCTGTACATTGGACAGTCATTGGCCATGAAGCAGCCGGAAATTGCAAACGCAGAAAAGAAAAAAAGATATTTTAGTCGTGCTTTCGGACTCGCGATTATCACATCCTGAAGTTAAAAACAAAGTGAAAGCGGGAGGGAGTAGAAGGAGGGGACAGGGAGAAAGCAGAATTGGAGGACGTTAATGAGGTAATGCCCGTATGTGCGGAACTGGTCGTTCTCGACTTTACATTCACAGACCCATGGGATTCACATTCATACATATTCATTGGATGGACATTCACATATCCATGTTGCTCTTCCCGGGCAACCTCTCGCCAGCACTAATTTATCTAACTTCCACCTGCCGACGTGGTTAGTTGTTCTCACTATCCGGTGGGCAGGTTGTGATGACGTCACATGGTCACGTGACCTAGATGACCCACCTAAGTTGCTTCTCCAAGAGATTTCTCCCTCGCAGCGCCGACGACGACGACGGATTATCTGCGGAACGGGAACCTCAAAGCTATCGCGTAAATATCTGTGGCACAGTTTACTGCTTACACTTCGAATTTCGGGAGGTCGAACTTACAAAAAGGTCGCTGATGCTCCGCATCCGCTCTCTCTCTCTCTCTATCTGCATACACGTACAGTACGGTCCACTGTTAAAGGGAACATGCGATCGCGTGCCCTCCGCGCTTCACAAAGCCCTGCCGCCTAGATTCGGCGAGAATAGGTGGCACGAGGCGCATGCTTGGAAAGATCAGCCGCTGTGCTCACTGCGCATGCGTCTTGTGCCGAAAAGTCCCACAAGTTATCGGCGGCAGCGTGCCGCGCAGCGCATAGGCCACGCGATCGCATGTTCCCTTTAACAGTGGGCCGTACTGTACATACACAAATGGCATCTTTCCCTCTCTTCTTTTTTGATTGGTAAAATGCGAGAATTGATGCCACCCACACAACTTGTGACGCAAACAGTTGACCAAAGGGAGGCAACCGCCGTGACACAATCATCACCTTAAGTGCTTTGCGTCTGTAAAGCCTAGCTGCGACGGTGTTCTCTAGTCAGCCCTGCCACGCACACGAAGACCCTCGACCAATCTGTTCTTGTCATCTTCTGGCGAGGCGAATGCAGTGAAGCAAACATGTTTTGGGGAATATTTCCAAACCAGCGCCGTTGGCGGACAAATAGCGCAGAGCGAAGGCGAAAGAAAAGCGGCCGGGGAAAGAGTTGCTCAGGGCGCAGGCTCCGGAAAAAGTAAAAAAGGAGCAATTGCGGCAGATGATATAAAAAAATAAAAAATAAACAGGAGGCAGAAACGCAGTCACCAAGGAAAATCAGAAGTGGGGATAAAGAAACCGTGGATCCCAGTGTATAGCGATGGATGGCACCCGGAGCGATGAGCGCCAGTGAGAGAGAGAGAGATGAAAGGGAGAAGAGGAGGGGGAGAGAAAAGAGAGAGAGAGAGAGTGAAAGGGAGAAGAGGAGGGGGAGAGAAAAGAGCGCAACAATGCAGAAACGTCACAGGGCCGGTTCATTAGGGGCGGCCAGGCCAGTTCCCGGGGCAAAAGAAGGACGCTGCGCCCGCGGCGGAGCGGTCCGATTCAAGGCACGAACGAAAGGCTTCTTCGCCTACGGCCGATACAGAAAGACGGAGGGAAGGAAAATAAAGAAAGAAAAGGGAAGGAAAGACAGTCAAAAGAAAGAAAAAAGGAAACAAAGGTACAAAGAAAGAAAGAAAGAAAGGGAAAGGAAAGGGATGAGGAGGTGACGCGGCTGAAGGAGCGGAATGCTGAAAAAAAAGAAGAAATAAAAGACGGACGTGATACGAAACGCGCTGCAGCAACCAGCAGGACAGTATAGGAGCTCGGCGGCGCAGCCTTGGTCAGCAGGGGGGAGAGGGGGCTCAAGTTGCTGCCGACAGCATCACGTCCGCGATACGGTCGAACCGAGGGCGGCGACGACGGGAGAGCTTTGGCGTGGGGAGCGTAGGGAAACCTGTCCCGAATACAAAAGAAGCGGGAGCACACGGAGACGCGTAGCTGTCGCCCCGCAGAGGAACGCGTGCTCTGCCGTCGTCTGGCGCCAAAAGGTTAGCGTCGGAGCGCGATGCGGCGGCTGGCGTGTTTGTTCGTCCTTTCATTCATTCATTCATTCATTCATTCATTCATTCATTCATTCATTCATTAATTTTGTTAATTTACTTAATTTTCTCTCGCGGATTATCAGAAGCTTTGCAGAGGGAAGGGGAGAGCAGGAAATTATGGACCCAGCAAGAGAGTCGCAGATAAGCACAGGTGGGAGGAAAGACGCGTAAAAACGTAAAAAAGATATAAAAAAATGGCTGAGGCTTAGCTAAGGTTAAGCCTTGTCAGATGCGAAGCATATTGATGGCTAGGCTTGGTAATACATGGCTTTCCTTGGTTGAATACTTGGTCATTTTAATACAACCACTAGAAGCCTTCGTCGTGGGGGAAGACAACGGCATGGGTACAGCGGAACGCCGACTAACCCCGAGACGCGCGTTGGGTGAGCGCCTGGATTGCCACGGAAGCCGCGTCCGCCTGCCCGGTGGAGCGAGCGTTTCACCTACACCGAGTGTGAACGCGCGTTCGAAATGCGCGGGAATGCCGCTCGAGGACATTCCGGCGTCTGTGCGATGGCATCGTTCTCCCTCTCCCAGCGCGTGACGGCGATCTGTCGTGACGTCATCGTGTCACGTGGTTGGTCGCGTACAGCTCCGAGCGACGGCGCGAGCTGGGGGACCTGTTTCTGATCTGTCATGACGTAATCGTGTCACGTGGTTGGACGCGTACAGCCACGGTGACGGCGTGGGGCATAGCTCTCGCAATATGTTTCGCATAAAAAGAAAGAAGAACTTTCACAAACCATCGACGCGTGACGGGGGGGGGGGGGGGCAAACTAAAGGTTTGTTTCGCGCATTGTGTCGATCTGTGGAAAAAAGTGAAAGCGCAGAAAGAATGGTTCCTTCAGCGGAGGGCAACGCGCGCATTCTTCTTGCGCGTAGAGACAGCTTTTGCGCATAGGGACACGCCGCGCAGAGGTTCTATCGGCCTGAAAAGGTTATACATTCCGTGTTCTCGGGTAAAAATGGAAATATGGAAAATATGGTGACCCAGCCGCCTTGTAACGTTTCCAGCTGATGACGCATGAACGTTCCCTCGAACTGACAGACGTTTTAGACGATTGACATGCGTGGCTGGGTCGAAGTAAAAATTTTTCCCGTATTCCGTAACTGTTAATTGGGGCTTACAGCACGTGAGAACGGCGTTTTTTTTTGCGCATGCCTTGAATTTTCTATATATTTGCTGCCTTTCAGTAAATAAAATCAGATGAAGTTAGCGCATGTCCTGTGTCAGTCTTTCTTGTGTACGTCTTGTTGCAGCGCTATTACCATTTCTGTCTAAAAAAAAAAAAAGTGTAGTACGCTCTTTGTGATTCGTTCCAGTTGAAAACGACGCTAAAACAGCACTGAATGATTGAACCTCGTGGTCATGGCCCTATAAGATGGGTAGATTATATGCTTGCGGCAACAGGAAACAGCGAAAGCAAGAGAAGGAAAGTAGAGAGGAACTGACTAAGTACCACGCCCTGTTTATTACACCCTGAACGTCAGGAAAGCGGACGGAGAGATGGGAGAAAGAGGCAGAGGAGCGCAGAAAAAACGAACAGCCTTTACGGCCCTTATATGTCTGCAGCCGTTTTGAATATTAAAGTGAGTGATTTTTTTTTCTTCAGTGTTGCATATTCCCGCGTCAACCTCAGATCCTTAAATTTTAAGTGGATTGATGCTTAGGGTGATGCGATAGCTCTTTACCCCCTCCCCTTCTCCTGTTATCTGCCGCAGTCCGCTACTACTAATCCTTAGTGACGCTATTCCAATTCTTCTTGCGTTCCAATTCTGAATCTCTCCCATTCCATTTATAACGCATAACAACGGCTTCATATACGCACCTGCATCCATTAATAACGACTAGACATACCTGTTTATGCTAATTACTATTCTTCATTATCAGTAATTATGAATTTAAAACTACAGATGCACACTAAATACAATAATATGCTTACTGCGGCACTACTAGTACTATGCTGGTACTGCTAGTACTTGTATTATCCACTTCTAGCACCTTAGACGCCTTTCAGTCCTCGAGTCTTCGCATGTAGAAAGCCGGACGGTCTTGTCCTTCATGACACTCTGAATGATATCGCATTAGGATAGAAAAAGAAAAATGGACGCAAGCAGGAAATGTAGCATTCAGAACTTAATTTAACCAGGGGTCCCTTAGGGCACTGTAGTGGTCACCGATAGAAGCGGAATAGAATCGAGTACATCGGAGAGGTCAGATAAGATGTGCAGAAATAATTTGGTCAAATCGGGAATGATCGGAGTCATTTGGGGGGGTGGGGGGGGGGGCGACTTTTCTCCTGGGATTTACCTAGCTCCACCGATGGTGATGCCGATGACGACGGCAGTGATGAATTGTTCGCGCAGGTTCCAGGGGCTATGGTTTAGCAGAGCACCGTCGACGTCATAGGCGTATCTGTATTCATTGCCTCAGCGCTGCACCCTCGCCGCGTTCCTTCGCGGTTCGCGTGCGCATTCCCCTGTTCCACTGGAGCCTCCCATGCCCCTCCCTTCCCCCCACCCCCCATCCACCTCTCTCTGTCTTCCCCGCAACTTTCTCTCCTGCGTTTATCCGGTGTCTCATTAGACGCGCGGATGCAGGGGTCACGGACGCCTTGGCCAGATTAATTTGCGCCCATTCCGAAATGAGTTTCAGGTGACGGTGAATCCCCGAGAGCTCGCTGAGTTACGCTCGGGGAAAGGGAGAGAGGCGTGCGTTTGGTGGACGCCGACGAGAGAGCGCCCGATGTGGCGCTTTTGAGCCGTATTGCGCAGGGAATTTGGGAGAAGTTTCCGGGAGACGAACTGGCATGGAGAGGAATGCTGAGCGTTGACATTTCAGATGCCCCTCTCACCACCTCGTCGTCCTTATACGTTTCCTGAAACCGGCCTCGTCCCCTTTCAGCGATATGACTTGGAAGACTTGTCCCGTTAACTGTACTCCTGAGACGGCTGTGGTAGCGCGTGGGAGAGGCGTTGTGTGCATAAGAGGTCGCCATTAGCTTTGTAGCTTTGGTCGGCGTTACTGGTTGCTGAAACCTGTTGTGAATCCAGAAATAAAAGAAATAGGGTCAGTTGGAGAGACATAGGAGAGGTCTTTGACCTGCAGTGGGCATAGTTGGGTTGATGGTGATGATGATCCCTCACAAAAAAAATGTATATATATATATATATATATCGCAATCAATATCCCTGAAGAGAAAAGTATATGACAGCTGCATCTTACCGATGCTCACTTATTTGGTTGAAACGTGGAGGCTAACGAAAAGGGTCCAGCTTGAATTGAGGACAACGCAGTGACGTATGGAAAGGAAAAAGAAACCGCGACGTCCTGAGTAAAGGTCGACGCCGTTGGTTGCAGGGCCCTCTATTGAGTCGCATTCCCCGCTGCGTTCCTGAGTTCTATCCGACTCTAGCTACTGAGCACCGCTTTTCGCGTTTGGTTGTTAGTCAAGGCGGGTAGCTCGTTGGATAGTTTTTGTGAATGTAATTAAAATTTGCGGAATATACCTGAATTTTATTTCAATACATATTCTCCAACAATCTTCATTGAGAAAAGAAAAGAACAGCCCAGTGCACACTAGGCCCGAAGTCTGTTCTTAACGGCTTTAACCCATTCCCCCTCTATTCTAAAATCCCCACACGGATTCTTATCCTAACGTGCAAAGTTCCTGAAATACATTGAAATATGAAGTAATGAATTCC
Source organism: Amblyomma mixtum (assembly GCF_055824585.1). Lineage (NCBI taxonomy): Eukaryota > Metazoa > Arthropoda > Arachnida > Ixodida > Ixodidae > Amblyomma > Amblyomma mixtum. Next base: position 71,365,888 of record NC_143018.1, read on the forward strand.
CCAAACTTCATTATTGGCTCTCAATATCTACTCTATGATTATGACGGGCAAGTTCCGAGCTGGAGTTGCCAAAATGCAGCGACCATTTTTGTGTCACTGGGAACAGGCGATGTCATTGGTATCCTAATTTGGAAACAAGGCTCAGTATTGGGCCGCATAGCTCAGGAGCCGACTCGCAGAAGAAAGCCTTCGTAGGCTCCTGGTTCTGTGGCACACAGTTGTTCCCCCCCCCCCTCTCTCTCTCTCTCTCTCTCTATTTCCCTCTCCCTGTTTCTCCTTTATCGTCTTTCTTTGTGCCGTGTTTGTCCGGGGCAAACTGTTGCGGGGCGCGCTTATGTCCGCAATGCGCGCCGCTGGTACAACCCGTAAGCGGATTTGGCGTCCTGACCTCGTCTCTCCAGGGCTGGTAGAAGGACAGGGGGGGGGGGGGGGGGGTAGAGTCTAGTGAGCTTGTCCCTTTCGGTGACAGCCTGGGAGACAAGCAGAAGAGGGGAGCGAACGCCATGCTTCGTCCACGTTCTGCTTCCTTGATTCTTTTGGCTCGCCTTCGGCCTTGTTTGGGGCTTCGTGGTTTACCGGCGCTTCGATTGGCGTCCCTTTCCTCTACCTGGATGGCTGCTTTGAGTCTTCATTAGTCTTCCATTGTAATCCTGACTGAGTTTTTTTTCGTCAATCGCGGCCCCTTTGTCGGCCTCGCCGACGCGCAATTCTGTGTGTGTGTGTCCTCGTGGAAAAACACTCTCTAGGACAAGGTTAATGGCAGTTGAAGTGAATGAAGTTGTGGGAATACGGACGTAGACGGGCGCATTTTATCTAAAACTTTCAAATATGCGGCCTCTGAGAGTATTCTTTATGCAAAGCTGCAGCACGTACTGAGTTGTTGACATCTTTTTTTTTTTTCTACCTCGACGTATTTGATTCCTTTCAGCTTTATAGCGCAGAGGCGTTTTAGATTAGACGCCTGCCGCGATTTCGAGGGAGTATCCAGCACGCGTGTGCAGTTCTAACCGAGCAGTCTCATATGTGACGTCGCTTCACAGGGATCGTTTCTGCGGAAATCCTTGTCTCATATTTCGTCGTGGTCTTCGCCAGCGCGCTAACACATTCATCGATGCCCCTTGGATCGGGACCTTTAATGTGGGCTTTAAGTTTGAGGAAAGGTTGGTTGGTTTGTTGGGGTTTAACGTCTCAAAGCAACTCAGACTATGAGGGACGCCGTAGTGAAGGGCTCCGGAAATTTCGACCACCTGGGGTTCTTTAACGTGGACTGACATCGCACAGTACACGGGCCTCTAGAATTTCGCCTTCATCGAAATTTGGCCGCCGCGGCCGGGATCGAACCCGCGTCTTTCGGGTCAGCAGCCGAGCGCCGTAACCACTGAGCCACCGCGGCGGGTTTTGAGGAAAGGCTTTATTGAAGCCTAATTTGGCAAGATAACAGATGATTGGTAAGGGTAACGGAGCGGATTCCGAGAGATGGTGATCGCAGCAGGTAGAGACCTACAGCAAGTTGGGCGGTTAAGATTGGGAAGTTTGCGGCGATAGGGTGGCCGCAACTGGCAAAGGACAGGGCTATTTGGAGCGATATGGGAGAGGCCTTTGTCCTGCAGTTGGCGTAGCCATTCTGAGGATGATGGTGATGAGTTCACAAAACAGTCACAAATCGAACAAAAGACATGAACGCGAAAGTGTAGAGAAGGTGCTCGCTTTGCTTTCCTCTATTCTCTCGATATATATTTGTACCAGGTGACTCATCGCCGTTCTTGACTATATCGGAAGTGTTCGACAGTTTTCTTTTTTGTGTGTAAAATTTGATAGCGCTCCTCTCGTCTATGCTTGCCTATGCTTGTTTGTGTCGCCTTTGTTGCAAATGGCTCAGCGCCAGCTTTCCGACGGAGTTTCTCCACTTACTGCTCGCTTGCAGGGGGCACAACTAAGCCCGTGAAGTTATCCCGGGGTAATGAGGGGGTACTTGGAAGATCACAGTGTTCGTCATGGATGGACGCTTCTCCGGACGCATTGTTTCTGTTTCCCAGTAGGGGCTGGCAGTGAACGTGAAGGCCATCGTTGCTTCCGCATTGCATTTGCCCCCTCACGATGTCTACAAAGAGCGCATGCCGACAGAAGGAAATGCCCACTTGACCCCTCATTGCTGGGCACGGCGATAGGCGACTGCTTCTCGGGGCAGAAGGGGGTGCCTCTTGTTTACAGCAAGGGGTGTCGACTGGCCCAAAGAACGGGCCGTCGCTTATCGTAATGGTCCGCCAGGCTAAGCGTTGGGGTCTCATTGCCTGGATATCCGGTGCCGGTCACCTCCTGCTTGCTGCTGCACCCCCCCCCCCCCCCCCCCCCCCCCCCTCAATCTCTCTTTTCCTCCGGTAGTTGGGATACTCTCCTGTTCCTTCCTCGTTGTCCCAGTTTGCGTCTCTGTGATCCGGCATGCTTTGCAGCTCCCTTGTAGGAAGAAGGAAAAGCGGTTGTGTGTCCCAAAGGACGTGGTTCGCGTTGCCCTTAGTGCTTCCAAATGGAAAGGTCAGAGCACGTGGCACCGGGAACCTTGTCGGCCGGTTGACATCTGAAGCAGCCTGATTGTGGGTCTGGGATTATACAGCGGCCTGATACGAGGTAAGGTTAAGGAAAATTATTGCGTTGTTACCTTTTTTGTTCTAGAGGCCCGTGTACTGTGCGATGTCAACGCACGTTAAAGAACCCCAGGTGGTCGAAGTTTCTGGAGCCCTTCACTACGGCGTCCCTGATAGCCTGAGTTGCTTTGGGGCGTTAAACCCCAATAAACCAAGCCAATCTTTTTTTTTTGCTATTGGCGAGGAAACATCTTCCAAATCAATCAATCAATCAATCAATCAATCAATCAATCAATCAATCAATCAATCAATACTTATTGCGATGATACTGAAAATAGAAGAGTGGAACATATCCAGCCCTAAAGTAACTAGACTACCTAATACAAATCCATCGCACGCAAGAAATACGCATGGAAAATACCTGTGTTGCTTAAAGAATTGCAAAGTGTGCACAGCTGATATGAAAGGTGTAAGTAGAATTTGTGGAAAGCGTGGGCAAATTATAGGGAAAGAAGTAAATAAAGAATATGATGTGAAGCATTAAAAATAACACGCTTGCCCGGGAATCCTAAAATGAAGGAAGATAGCGTTTCAACAGTGAACGACATAGAAGATTGACTCCGCATCACAAGATAAAAAATTTTGTTTGTAATTGGTTCTATTTTCCCGCCACTACACGTGGCTATTAGGCAGGTCGTGAGAGGGCTGCAGCAGTACTACTTTTTGGGTGGGAGCGATATACAGTAGCCCACTTGAGCGGCACTGCTGATGTCGAGGAAAAGGTTATGCAATCTTAGGAACTTCCTTATGGAACTCTCGAGATGGTAGGGCGACCTATAGACCGGATTATTCGGATATCAGAGGCGCAAGTCTTTGCTGTGCAATGGACATATGGCACGATGATTGGGGCAGCCGACTGAGCGCACCTGGCACCTTACTCATGGCCGTAAACAATTCCAGTCCTTCACCGCACAATATCATGCTGTCGCATGCTCCGCAGTCCGGTCCTGTGCTTTTGCAACCATTTTTCTCAGCTCCTCATTTCCTTCATTTTGTTATTTTTTCTTTGGTGTTATGAGGAGGGAGCAATGAAGAAATGAAAGGCCCGTTTACTGTCTCACTGGTAGTCCGGACACCCGAATAGCGTCATTACAGGAAGCGCCGAGAGTGTGCCATATAATGCCAGATGTGTACCAACCAATGTCTGGGATGTACCGAGGTGGCGAGGAGGCGTCCGTCCCGCCAGGGTTCAAGACCGTGGTTTCTTTAAAAAAAAAATCTCACCGTACGCATGCGGTGCCCTGGAAACGCCCCCTGCCTCTCTCTCTCTTTTGGGTGGTGTTTGACCGGAGGTAATATACAGTCCGGGACAAAAGTTTCTGGACCGCGTGATCTGCGAACGAAGCTGATAGGGCTATTATGAGCACCCGGTTGATGATGATGATGATGTCCTCAGGCTTAATGGCGCATACCCACGGCGGGGGATTGGCCAGGGAGCCCCGGTTGGAGACCACGCTTGATTTTCTTCTTCTTCTTCTTCTTCTTCCTCTTTATAATGGCACATACATACATGGGGGGACTGGCCAAGGTGTAGTGGCATAAACAAGGAAATTTCCATAGGTGATTTTTGGTGAGCCTAAAACTTCTTTCACCTCCGCCAGTGTGGACTCCAACCGGCGGCATATGATAGAGCCATTGGCTTTGTTTCCGGATCATGCGGTCCAGGGACTTTTGTCCCCATCTGACAGTCTGTTCCTCAAAATGACCTTTTTGCCATCGGGCATTGATACATTAACCTCTCTCTACTTTGGTACGCTGTAGTCCGGCAGAGGTTGTCCTGCATTTGTTTTTGGTTCCGGTTCTGCTCCCGGCGCACTATCTCTTCCTCAACCGCACTCGGGCCCTCTGGTGTGCCACGGTCGTGTGGCAAAACCGTTGCGCCCAGCCTTCAAGCGATACGCGAGGAGCGTTGCTGATTAGAGGCTGCGGCCGTCTCGCATTCCTTGCCGTCTTTGTTTTTTTTTCCTGCCCGCCCGCCTCTTGACGCTGATTAATTGTTTCCTATTTTCCGTGCGCTCCTCCGGGCTAGGGGCAGCAGCAGTCGGTGGGCATTGTTCGGCGCAGAAACAGGAAGGGAGAAACTGGGAAACCAGTTAATCGCGTTAGGCTTCCGCCTGGCCATTGCTCTTTGTTTCTGCCGTTATTGATGGGCGCCTGCTATGTGGTGTCGCTCTTGTTGGCGTTCACTGGTTCCTTTGCGAACCTCTCTTATCGCTTTTGTACGAACATGCCGCGTCGTGTTAGCCGTACAGCTCGTGGAACGCTGAGTGGGGCCCCCTGGCATTGAAGGGCCACAGACCAGGAACTGGTCTTGAACGTCGGTGTTGTTTCTCGGTGGGCTTGGTTACTTCCTTTGTTGCGGCTGGGATGGTGGAAAGCATGGTGGAAGGTATGGTGGAAGGGATGTTGGAAGGGATGTTGGAGGTATGGTGGAAGGGGAAACAGTGATGGTGGAAAGAAGGGCAACAAAAAAGACAGGATGGTGAAAGCTAGGATTAACGATGGGCAGTTGAGGTTGGATGAGGTTCGTGGTGGTCGAGCACCGCAGATAAACTTGGGGTTAACGTGCGGGCTCAACCTTTTGGCTGCGTTGTAGTTCTCTTCACCGGTCTCTTTAGGAGGCCTTGACAGAAAGAGGAAGCGATGCTGGATGACCTCTTCTTTGCTTCCTGTTGGGTTCTGTTTGACAACGTGAGAGAGATTGTTTGTTATGATTGCTGGGTTTCCTTTGGCAAGCGGTATTTTTAGTGTCCCGGATCGCTACTGAGCGGAGTGTAACGAAGATGCAATGAATATAGACACGGTATGAGTGAATGAAAAAAAAATTAGGAGGGTAATTAGTGTTATGAGTTGAAAATAAAACAATTACAGCTGCTTGCTCTACAGGCACTGCCGAAAAGGCAGATTTATGAAGGTGGGGGTTGGCAGGGGGGGGGGGGGGGAGAGGAGGATCGTCCAAGAAAGCCACAGTTTGCATAGAAAAACGATGCTGAACCTCATTTTTTGGCAAAAAAAAAAAGAATCGAAGAGGTACATGGTTGAAATGGAAACGCCTGCGTCCCCCAGCCTCCTCTTCCAAGAGTCACCCATAAATCCACCCTGGTACGGTCATTTCGTAGTGCACAAAGAAAGGTAGTTGTTCAAGTAGGTGAAAATTCGTACGTGAATTTCGAAGCACAGCAGCGACGTGGCTAAAGACAACTTCATACGACAGAGAAAGACGTCTTCCTTTGTTCCTATTGTTGTATTTCGAAATCAGCTGACTCAGTGCGCGCTTGACTAGCATACACTAGAGTAATTTTTTGTTTATGAAACAGCTAGAAGCACACAGTTTTGCCAATAGGCCGGAAGCATCGGGCTGCAGTTATTGCTGACCCTCGGTGCAATTTTTTTTTTTCTGCGGACTACCGGCTAGATACGTACACACTCACTCGCTGCACAGCTTTCTAAACGCAAATACGCCTATATGGGAATAAAAATGGAGTAAAGATGTCCTCTAGTGCACTCTCTTTTATAAAGGGCGTGCGCTGGAGGTCAACTTTACTCCCTTTTTTACTCATTTGCGTGTATAATGTGCTTCGTTAATAATTGTTCGCGTATTCCGAACTCCCGCATCTGGGGGGGTTGCTGGCGTTAAAGGGGCCCCGAAACACAATCTTAGTTAACTGTTTTGCCTGTTGATTGCATACAGTGAGTTATAATGGTGCTATTAGCGTCGGTAATACCGCTTACATTCTGTTTTTGATATTTTAATGTCCTCCCAAAAACAACTTCATGGCTCTGATGGTGTCGCCACACAGTGGCGGGTTTTTAGCAGTGGATATGACATCACCTGGTGCGAGCTTGATGACTGGACAAACAGTAAATATACTGCAAATTGTGTGAATAAATAGAGACACATTTTGTCACCTGTCTGCGTTTTATATTTGATCAACAAAAACAACTTGCTTGTCTTAGATAAAAACCCTGGAAAGCAAGTAAAATAAAAATGCACCACCAGGGGCGCTCTGGCATGGAAACAACGCTGCCAGTCTCAGCGAGAACGAGTTACAGAGAGCAGGCAACCATGGTGTAAAAAGTTCCGCGACGTGCTCTGGCTGGCTGTTTTGATTGGTCGCGCCAGGTGCCGTCATTGGGAGAGCGAAATAGGAGTGGGAAGCCCCTCCAAAATCGAGTTGAGGGCAGCGTTTTGTTTGCTTGTATTTTCAAATTTCTTCACTGAATAACTCCCGTTCCTGTGCATCGATTCCTGTAATTCTTTTTAAGTCAGCATCTGTGTGACATAAAGAACCCACCTGAAGTATAGCCGGTATTCCCTCAGGCAGTGTTTCGCAGCCCCTTTAACTAGCTGGTGACTCGCTTTCTCGCGGCTTCTGTGACGCGATTGCAGAGCGCTGAGAAGAAGCTGATTTGTTCCAGTACGCGCTTTTCGAAGAGCACGTAGGCGTACTCGGTGGTATCAACTTCGAATTCTCTAGCGCTGTGGTCTTTACACAAAGGCAGCGGCTACAGAGGGCTTGCACTCATCCTACCAGGAATTTTCGGCGTTGGCGAAATCGTGGTCTCAGCCTTCCCTAAGTAGCGGAGTAACGGAACAGTCCCTGTCGCTGGTCGAGTCTCTAATTAATGGACATTCAGGGACTTCCCCGTGTCTTGGTTTAACACTTGGCAGGAAACGTCAATTAATTATTGCCGTGCACCGTTCTGCTCCGCGGCTTCTCTGCTCGACACCCCGATAGGTGAGCTTCGGCGTAATCTTGGCTATCCTTGCCTACTGCTGGTGCAGCGTGGAAATAATTAGTCGGCTGTGGCGTTGCACTATAAACTATTACCTCCTTTTCTGTCCATGTCTTATTTAGAACTGAGGCCTTCAGCCAGTATGCTTCGTCTCTTCACGTCCTGAGTTCGCCTGCGTGTGCTGTGCTCCATTTTTTAAAGTTTACCACCGCTTATTAGTATCCTAGCCTTATTATCAATCGCAGGAAAAATCCCGGCTTTTAAAAACGGATTTCGGCTGAGTGTAGTTTCGGCAAGTTTTTCCACTGCGCATTACGTTTGTTGCCGGATGCTGATCGCCTTCCTTTTCATTCAAGCTTTGCTTGCAATATAATCGGCATTATCACCTGATGCGCTGCTTTAACGGGTGAAGGGATTCCCCTCCGGAGAGGGCGCGCTGAATCGACACAGGAAGGGGTATGTGATGAGACCTACCTAAGTGTGCGACCGTGTACGGTAGTTGTTGGCAGTATATATTGGCTGACGCCAAGCTGTAGTCAAATTCACTCCGTTGACAATTCACTTCGGAGAGAGATTCAAAACAGTTCTCATGAGAGAGGGGAAGGAAGAAAGAAACGAAAGATAACAAGAAAAAAGAAGGAAGGAAGGAAGGAAGGAAGGAAGGAAGGAAGGAAGGAAGGAAGGAAGGAAGGAAGGAAGGAAGGAAGGAAGGAAGGGAGAAAAATTGGCAGTGGTTTAGCTCTGGTTAAACCTGGAGCATATCTAAAGCATCGAGGAGAGAGAGAGAGAGGCGATGGAGAGCGCGCTGCAGCGGCGGCGGCCACGGCACGCTAGCTATGCGCCGCTACTGCGCACGCGCAACTGACGGCGGCACCTCGGAGTCACCCGCTCAGCGACGGCGGCGTCGCGCCAGCTGTGCGCCGTGTGACGTCACTGCTCCTCGCGCATGCGCAGTATGGCCTTTCCTTGGCTGCGCGAACTGGCTCGGCGAGTCGCGTAGTGTTGATTTCCAAGCAAAAAAGGAAGAAATAAACAAGAAAGGAAAAAAGAACGAAAAAAAAATAAATAGAAAAAGAGAGATATCGCTTTATTTATCAACTTTATTCAAATCGCGGAGGAGAGAATAAGCTTCTCGACGTTTATTGCATTTTAACTTTTTTATAAGAGAAAATTCTTAGAGCTCTGACGTAACAAAAATTAAAATTTAATTAGTCACCCACAGAGCAGCCAAAATAAATTTAGCGTTTGGCGCACGATAGCCCTAGTCGCTTATGCGTCATAAAACACAGCGCAGAGATCCGCACCGTAGACATCCACCACGTAGACATCGATCCCTAACGGCGCCTTTGGTTAATGGCGCAGGTTTGGATCACAAAAGCACGCCAACTGCTTGCTCTGTTAGGTTTCCGGGTCGTGTGAAAGTTAAGTGAGTAACATCCACACCGCTCGTTGCGATTCTCATGCGAAGCCTGACGGCTATTCACACAACCTTGAGACTCTGGCAGAACGCTTTTGATCACGTTTATGCAGTCGTTATCCCGTTCTCCGCACACTCGCACTCTTAAGACTCCGCCGTCCTGCTCGCGAGCGGCATATAGCAACAAATATGCGGCAAGCGCCTCCATAGACCTCGGCCTCAACCTAACTCGTGAACTTGCATCTAGGTGCCGCTGTCTCGGCTGCTCCTTGCGTCACGGTAATTGAATTGTGGCGCTAGTCCAGGCCGTTCGCGCGGTTTTTTAAGCGCAGCGCATCGCTCGAGAAACGCTGTTGTGTTGCAGCACTTGCCTGAAGGCCCCGAGGACGCGCCGGGTTAAGAAAACAGAAGAAATAAGTAAAGGAAGAAGCAGGAGACAGAGCGAGACGGGGAAGAGAAGAAAGTCGTTGAAGAGGCCACCGCGCGACGCTGGTTGTGAATGTTCGCATGGCACTTAGCGGTCGTCCCTCCAACTCCTGCTTCAGCCGTTTACTGTGTAAGGCTTAGTTTACTTTCTCTCCTCTTCCAGATGTCTTTTTTTTGTGATTTTAAGTCATTCATCAGGCACGTGTCTGTGTCTTGGAAAAAGGCGCACGCCTTCAGCCCCCCCTCGCCCCCTCTGTCCCGCTTTCGACAAGGATATGTTTTGTTTTTGTTTTTCTTTGGTACCTTTTGGTACTTGGTCGTATTGCGGCGAGGGCTTCGTAGCGCTATACGTGCGCATTCGCCAGCCGCCCGACGAACAGTACAAAATATGAGCGACGACGACAATTGCGACGCCCGGTTCGAAAAGCTGGGTCGTCGTCGACATCGTCGCCGGCGTTGAATGGCTCGGGAGAAGCCGTTTAGGTTTATGGCTTCGACATTGAGAGGAGCCGGCGACGCACCCGCTTCGCCCCTCCAGCCCGAGCGCTTGAAGATCGAAGTGCGCAGAGGGAACTATACGACGAAAGGAAATGTTGAAAACAGCGTATGACGAATAGACCGAAGAAGAGGAGAAAAGGTACGGCGAGGGGAAAAAAAAATGTAAAGAGGTGAGACTCAACCGAAGAGGAGTTGGAGACGGGTGTATATTAGAGCTGGCTCGAGGAAAAAACTGCCTGTTTCGTCTGCGGTTGTGTCTGGGTGAGGCAGAAAAAAAAGAGGGAGAGAAGAAAAAGGGAAAAAATGCGACAGCGAGAGATCCCTTTGTGTGTCGTCTTCAGAGCTCGCACTCCTGTCTCTGGAAGGCGCGAGGCCATATACGTGGTATCGTGCGGCCGTGTTTTCGAAACTCCCGCCGTGAAGAAAACTGGGCCGCTGCATTTCGTGGCGCGGACGATGACGGTTCTGACGGTCTTGTTTCTTTTTTTTTTTTCTCGCGTGTGGAGCCTTCGCTGTCGTGCACTGTCGCCGATGTCGCAAATTTTGTATAACCTCGTCTCGTGTCGTGCCGTCTTCTTTCCTGTGGTCGTTTTCGTCGAGGCGCGCGTTAAAGGGGGAACCCGCGTTGTGTGCGAGATATATTGGCGCGGGTTGCACCATCTCTGCTTCTCTTCTACCCTTAACTATAATCCAAGACGCCCCATGGGTATACGAGGTGTCGATTCGCTTTTTTCTTTTCTGCTGTGGCTCTGGAGGTTTTTCTGATAGGGAGCTCTCGGATAAGGTCTGTTTATAAAGTTCGTCCGGTATCCTCTTATCGCTGCGGTGTTCGCCATGGAATCTTCAGCCGGTTCTTACGGCGTTGTGTGGCTTATACTGCGGTACAAAAAACGAAACGAAAAAACAGACCTTGCATGTATCTTCCCCCCCCCCCCCCCCCCCCCCCCCCGCCTTGCCGTCCAGCCAATAGGTGGCTCTGATACGGGTGTCGCATCACCGTACTACATGCTCTTCTAGTTGTAAGCCCTCCGTGGCAGTATTACCAGAAACTGTAGCCCGGCTATAACTCGGCGTTTCTACTCTAGTTCGGTTCATTTGTATTCAGTTCCCCGTGGCCCCCGTCAGCATCACCCGATCGGCCAGGGGGCGTAGCGGGTGTTGATTGCAACAGAATCGGGTGAAAAGAATGCGTGCATTGTAAAGGTCCCGATAGTTGGAAGAATGGGCGTTCTACTGCAGCCCATTTCGCACTAATGGCTTCGGTGAGCCATTCTCACTTCGAAGCGGGTGAATAACCCCGGCGTTTTAGGACACTACGTAGTAATACAAGGACACGTTTTAGATCGGCGCATATATTTGGCGATCGGCGCGAAAGAGAGACATACTAAGGGGGTACGTTCTGCTAGCGTTGCTGTGACAGGGTCGTCAGGAGTTCGCATTGGCATTGGCATGCGCATATTGGCGCATTGGCGAAAAGAAACAGGTTCGTCGACCGCTGCTGCTCTCACCTTTTCCTTTTCCTACACATCACCTTTTCCACTATCACCACTTCTTATGCCTACACCGTAATATATTAGACCACTTGATAACCTGAGCATTGGGTTTTCTGTCGCATACACGGCCCCGAAAGGTTTCTGCCGTGTCCCATATACGGCCCCGAAAGTTTTCTCAGGATAGTCATAATATGATGTCCACCACCGCACTAGTGTGTGCAGCTCCTGGCATTCATGGCAATCACCAGGCTGACGAAGCTGCCCGTTCTGCCCACGATGACGGAATCCCCGTTAATATCCCCGTAACGAGAGCTGACGCAGCGTGTGGGCTTCGTTCCTTGAGGCTGGAGCTCACACTTTCAGCGTGGAACTCTGGTGAGTTGTGCAACCGTCGCCTCAGGACTTTGGACCCTGGACTGCGCCTCCGTCATCCGTTTAATGTAGCGCGTCGTGAAGCAACACTACTGTGTCGTCTATGGCTCGGTGTTGCCTTCACGAATAAGTATGCTTTCCGGATCGCGATGGCCGACAGCCCTTCTTGTGTAAACTGCGCCTGTGATGAGACAATCACCCATATCTTGTGTGAGTGCCCTGCCTTTGTAGCCGAAAGACATAAGCTACGATGTGCTCTGGACCGCCTGGCCCCCGCCCTTTCACAGAGGCCAAGATCCTCGGTCCGTGGCCGCAACAGTCAACTGCCATCAAGGCTTACAAGGCACTCTTTCGCTTTTTGAGAGCGACTGCCTTAATTGACAGACTGTGATTATTTCCCTTTACTTCTCTCTTTCCTCTTTAATTCCCCCTCATTCCCTTCCCCTGTGCAGGGTAGCCAACCGGAATCCTTTCTGGTTAACATCCCTGCCTTTCCCTCTCTCTCTCTCTCTCGACTTGGTTATTTTTCTGCTTTATCCCCGTCTTTAGTGTGGAAACGCACTTCAAACGCAATCCGCGATCCACAGAGAATGCACACAGAGAATGCATCTGCTACATGGGAGTTTCAAATGCCGTCGAACCGAATGTCCTTCGACTCAGCTGCCGCTCTTGTGCTGCTGCTTGTGGTTTTTCAACGGTACTCGGCTACAGTTTCGTTCCGGCCGACGGGTCGGTTGGCAGCTGTCCTTGGTTGTGTGCAGACGTGTCCAGAAACTTGCACGCGTGAGGCTGAACGCAGGCATATTGTTCCCGTCTCTCTGCAATGTTCCGAGGTGAAAGTATGTCGATGTAACCACCGTCCCGAAGCTCGTTTTGGTTACACATGTGTCTCCTCAGCTGTGAGGATGAGCGCATCGGTGCTGTTCCGCCGATGCACAGTCACCTCGAGAGCACGTTGTTCTCGATGCCCAGGATCTTCCCACCTGCGCCGTTTGGCCTCCGCTTCTCGTCCTCGACGTGCAGCATCTTCGCGCGTGCGACAACATCGAGCGTCGGAAATAGTAGGTACCTTTAGAATAGGGGTACGTTGTCGGTTGGGAGCATAGGGGAATAGCGGTGGGCCAGATACCTTTAGCATAGTGCGTACCGCTACCGATTATTGCTTACCGCGAGTTGCCACTGCGCATGTGCGGCGCGCCCTGAGGCCAAATGGCGCCACGTTCCCGCGCATGCGCAGAGCGCCCTGAGGCCAGATGGTGCCACGTTCCCGCCAACAACGCGCGAGCGCGCCGCGTCGGGACCAGTCACCGGTGAAGAGTGGCAGGGCGTGGCAAGATGTAGTGGTACGGGCTGTGCTAATTATTAGGGGTGTGCGAATATCAAATTTTTCGAATACGAATCGAATGCGAATACTTGATTCCGAATATCGAATCGAATATCGAATAATCAAGGACAGATCCATTTAACCACTACAAAACATTTATTTGAGCACCCAAGAACATCACAGTTCAACTTCGATGATTAAATGAACACAAAAGGTGTGTGTGGCTGCACAAAAAGTATCAAGGTCTCGAACATTATTCTTAGAAGAGTGGAAATATCAGAAAGGATGGCTAGTACACAGCATTGATTAAGGCTAGCTTGCCATCAGCACAAAAGCGCGTTGCTGGGCTGAACATAAAAGGTTGTCGTGAAGGAAAACCAGTTGCTTCGTGCACAGCTCTGACTATTGCAACTTCGCAGGCATAGCCACAAAAAGCTCACCAGCGCAGTTAGCTACGGCATGGCCCTTGGAAAAATTGGAAAGAAAAATTTTCCTTCATCCATGCGCATTGCTCTGGGTGCCGCCATATTGTTATGTCTCTGTCGACAGGGCTTGTGGACCGAAATGAACGCCGGTGCTCACAATGAATATTCGGCTAGATACGATTATTCGCTTCGGGTCGAATATTCGAAAGAACACGAATACTTGGATTTCGAATCGAATACGAATACTAAAAATATAATATTCGAAATATATTCGAAAATTTCGAATATTCGCACATCTCTACTAATTATCTAATAATCGGAGGCAGGGGCGTTATTGTCCTGTGCCTGTGCACTGGCCCATCGCTATTCGCCTATGCCCTTAACCGATAGCGTCACTCCATTCTAGAGGTGTAAAAGCTCCCGCGGCACTCCGATTGTTTAATGGCTCTGGTGCCGGCCCCCGCCTGATTTACTTTTAAACTTAAATTCCCCTTCGAGGGAGCGAACTCCTTCATGGGAAGCATATTTTGACTTGTCTTTTCAACGCGCGCTCTGGGATTTATTGAATTCGTTTTTATTTTATTTGGTTCCATTTCTTGGTCGCATAATTTGGGGTCATCATGGTCATGTGGTCACATCATCACGGTCATGTGGTCATCATTTGTGGTACGGGCTGCGAAGGACAACGGCCGACTATTCTGCTACGACTCAAGTTCCCATAGCTGGCTAAGCCGTCGTGTGGGCTCAGTGCTTACGGTGCTCGGCTGCTGACCCGAAAGACGCGGGTTCGATCCCGGCCGCGGCGGTTGAATTTCTTTGGAGGAGAAATTCTAGAGGCGCGTGTGCTGTGCGATGTCAGTGCGCGTTAAAGGACCCCAGGTGGTCAAAACTTCCGGAGCCCTCCACTACGGCGTCCCTCATAGCCTGAGTCTCTTTGGGACGTTAAACCCCATAAACCAACCAACCATAACTGGCTGTCGCCCGTAACCGATGTGGTCAGCGTGCGGTAAACGGTGGTTGGGCACAGAAGACAAGACACGCGGAGGAACGACGCCCTCTGGCTTGCTACCAACTATTCCAAAAGTTGAACGATCCTGACAGACTGTTGAGTGGCCCAGGGAGCAAGCTTTCTCCTTTCAGGTAGCCAGCGTTTTTCGGGAAACCGAAAAAAAAAAAGGCGTTGCTTGAGCCACGGGAACGGGAATAAAAATGTGCCACAACGAAGTCTCCCCTCAGCTGAATAAACGGGCGCCGAGATGCAACGGCGGTTGGGAACTGGACGTAGGAACGGCGGAAGAAATAACGTTGGAACTGCGGGAGAAAAAAGTCGGTAGGAAAGCTTTACGCCTATAAGTTGTCGGTGAATAGTGGAGTCAGGAAAACGTGAACGAGATCTTTTTTGGAATCAAACATAAATAATAGACGGCGAGGAACCGTAAATGACTTTGCGGCCCTGAATTCGACGTATTATTCACGTCTTTTACTATTCTTTCTCCTGCTTTCCTTTTCTCACACGATGAATTCATGCTTTTGCTTTTGTCAGAACGCAAGAAACGGGTTTTTGACGGGCAGCATGCCACTGGCTTTCGCGTGGACGCGGAAGGACGGGAAGTTCGCTTTCGGGATTCTGGGACGAAAAGTGGCGGGAGAGGAAAAATGAGGTGAAATTGCCTACATGTCCCCAGGTCCGGAGGCAGCTGTTCGGGCAGTCCTGCGTGTGCCTGCTTCCTTGTATTCTGGCGTTTGTAGGCTCTGCAGACCAGCCTCGGGCAGCGCGGTTGGGCGCGGGAAGATATATGGCAAGCGATGACGAGGGGAGCGGGGGGCGTAAGGTTTTTGGGGAAAATTCTCGGCTCCCCAGATGCCGATAGGGCGGTGCGATTGCCGTAGGGAATTTGGGGAAAGATGATGCGCTTCGTGACTTCAACTGAAGGGACACTCTTGTGGTCACTCTCTCCGTTTCCTTTCTTCCCCCTTTTTTTACTGTACGTATTGAGCCAGTAACCGTGGTGACTGTGTACATTACCAGATGGCGCGCTGCTAGCTTTAGAATTTTTGGATCCGTAGAGTGCGCATATTTTTACCGTACCTTTTTCTCCTTTTTCGTCTGGTAGCAGCGTTACGTGGTATCTTTTATGTTAAGGCGACTTAGGGTGATAAGCTTCCCTGTTTTGATTATTTAAATGACGTCGCTATAAACGTAGTCCTGTTTATTATTGCTATTGTCATCTGCTTTTTTTTGCTTATTTTTGGTTCCGTGAGAAACGTGGATATTACATGCTATCTGGCTGCTCTCTGTTACGAAGACTAGATTTAAAACATTTCTTAGTTTTTTTTCCATAGGCCTAATGGTCAGAGTACATCTGAAACATCGTTTTTCTTTTTTTTTTTGTTCATGCAATTTGCGTTTGTGCTGGTAAAAGCGCAGTACTTCTTGTGCTGCGCATTATTTTTCCGCCGCAGTCCAATTGCTTCATTGCCACTGAATGTGCAGCTTCGTATCTTTGAAATATTTCTAACCCGTTGTCAGTTGATTACCGCTTTGAAACACGTGGAAAAGTCGTTGTTACATTTATTAGTTATGATACCTTTTGTTTATCCAAACTGTTGCTTTATTGAACGGTCATTTGTTTAATGTTAGGCTCCTGCGGTTTCTGGAAGAAAAGTTGCACGTTGCAGCAAAGCCTGTTCGGTCAGCACGATTGCCAGCGCAATCGTCGGATGAAGTCACTCTATGCGAGTATAGTATACATCGCTGTACAAAGGGGTCAATGTCTTGTGCATCTTTTGCTTTTTAATTTTTTATTTTCCCTTCTGAAGACCGTACATTCTTTAATGTCAGTCCTCAAAATACAGTTCCAGTCAGTGCACGCCTGGATGGAAGGTACTTAGGTCCTCTACAGGCAAGTTCATGTAGAACCAATATAGGCTCTTCCATGCTTCCATAACTCTATTCTGCATGTCCCTGCGGAGGTCCATGTATAGTATGCAGCGCTGTACAGGAAATGGTTGGAAATGGGTATTTCTGAATGTGCCAAATGCTCGCCATGTAGGACGTGAAAGTGTATGTATGCTACAGAGGTGAAAGTGTATGTATGCAAGCCCATGGAAAGGTCAGTGAGTGTTAAATAATAGGTAAATGAGACATAGGACAGGAGGACAGTAAATAACTCCAGCATCAGAAATGTAGAAATGTATGTATTTAGCTTGGTTTCATTGCGATATCAACTGAGCGGTGAGGCAGTCTCGTGGTCAATTGATACACATATTTAGGACGGCTGATACGGCGGCAGTATTTATCATTGCACTGCATCTGGTTTGGTTTGGTTTATGGGGGGTTTAACGTCCCAAAGCGGCTCAGGCTATGAGGGACGCCGTAGTGGAGGGCTCCGGAAATTTCGACCACCTGGGGTTCTTTAACGTGCACTGACATTGCACAGTACACGGGCCTGTGCGATGTCAGTGCACGTTAAAGAACCCCAGGTCGTACTGCGTCTGATGCTGATGGAAGGATGGCTGTGGCGGGCCTGTTCTCTTCATTTTTTGTTTCATGTTGCTTCCCAGAGCAAAACAATTAAATCTTAACGCGCGTTTATTTGTTGCGTTCTTTCCCTTTTTCTGATTTATTGGCTTTTTTTTTCTTCTGGTCCTGGCTCTATAATGTTCATTTGGTGCGACGCACTGTTTCAAGTGTTTGGCTGATGCTTATCTGTGTCGCGGTGCTTATGGGTGTCATGACAGTCAACTCTGCCAGGTTCCTTCTTGACAGCGGATCCGGACTTATGCCTTCAGTTTTTCTTTGCGCCTTTGCTGTGCGGTGGCTCGTAGGCCTAACCTTGGTTTGCGGCCCACGGGAAGTACGGCTCCCACTTTCCTTTCCTTCTCTCCTTTATGTCTGCTCATCATCATCGCCGTTGTCGTCATGATCACCAGCCCACTTATGTCCTCTGCACACTGCATTGCATCGCCCTCACCCGTTGATATGTCCTCCCTGTACCCGCATACCTCCTAGTTTTATCTATTTTCGATTATCGATTTTCGGCCATCACTGTTACGTATCTTATCTCTTGGAATCCTATCCGTTACCATAACTGACAATCGAGTACTTCTTCGCCGCGTTATGTGCGAAGGTCTGGCCTTGGTGGCCACATTGAGTGCCCAATATCTAGTGGCCGGTGATTGCTTTGTTTACGCTTTGGTGGCCTCGGCCTGCATGTGAAGCACATATGCTCTGCCGAATCCCGAGCTGGACAGGTTGCTTAGCTTGAATGATGAGGTGTATTGTCCTTCGGGATTAAGTTGGTTTCGCTTCCGAAGGATTCTTTTGCGTGTTTTTGACGCTCGCTTCCCCGCCCAGCTTATTCGTGAGTGTGGAGCCTAACACCGCGCGTCACGCGGATCACGACGTCGTATTCTGACTCAAGACGGCGCCGAAATTTAAGACAAAGCATGGCTTGCGAGGCGCCGCTTCCCTGTAGGCACTACTTGGGCTGCGCCGTGGTTTCCAGGAGACTGTGTTCGGCCCACGCATCTATCCATCGCTGTCTGTTCGGCTTTCTTCGAGCTCCGCTCGCGCGAATCTTACATGGTCGCCGCAGATTCGGAGCGCGTGATCAACAGTGGTCTTTCCGAGCCCAGTGTCGCACTGCGTCACTTTCTCGAGAAAGAATACGCGGAAAACCCCGCAGGAATACGAGGAAACACTCCTCGTCGCAAAATAAACTCTCTTTCCTCTCCGACTTAAATTGGACTTAGGAGAGGCTGACCGGACCTGGCCGTCCCGCCGGGGAGGCTTCCAACGAAACCGAGCCGCGACTTCTTTTTCTTCTCTTTATTACTTCGGTCGGACTTCGTTTCTCTGCGACGCCCCACAACGGTTTCGTTGTTGCCTTCCATTCTTTATCGCGTCTACTGCTGCTATTCGCGTCGCTCCCGGTGTCGTCCCTATTTATCCGGCGAGAGTTGTTTATCGCTCGGTATCGTCCCTTTCTCTTCCCCCCCTTCCCTCTGTCGTATGAGTGTGTGTTGGTCGCGCGCCCACGCCCCTCGAGTCCACCTCGCATTGGCCGATTTCCCCCGGGAACGGAAACTGAATGGCGATCGAAACGCGGACGCCGCTGCTGTGCTGGCATCAATTTAGAGCGCGGCTGTGTGTAGCGCGCCTGCTTGCTGCCTCGCGGCAATCGCCCGGCATACACGGGTTTCCGAGAGTGGCCGACTGCTCTCCTTCTTTCTTCCTTTGCAGCTCTGTCTTTTCTTTTCCGTTTAGTTAGTGCTACCCCCCCCCCCCCCCCCTTCCTTATTCATTTATTTCCGTTCTTTCGTGCCTCGGCTATAGTATAAAGCCTGGAGCTATAGTATACGCTTAGTATACGCATGGGAAGATAGTGAGTTGCTGCTTCTCGAACAGGGACCTCCGGATCCCGTGCTTTCCTGTTGTCCGGTGTCTCACGCTAACCTTTTTTTTTTTTTCGAGCTCTAGGTTGATCTGTTTCGCTTGCTTGTGCCAGCCTTTGTACCGGGCCTGACTGGATTTGTAGGGCAGCGGGAACAGTATAGTTCGTAGGTACGGGATATAATGCTTCATTTTCCTTAGAGCCTTAGTAAGCTGATTGTGCGGACAAAATGTGTTTGATACTGCTTTAAGTTCAGCTGGCTGGCAGATAGATACACAGTCGCGGACAAGGATTCAGAAAACACGCGAGTGGTGTAAAAAAAAAAGAGCAAGACGAAATTAGCACTTTGTAATGCCAGATTTGGAGACAGCTGTTCACCGGTGAAGTATATAGTGCTCTTATTCCCCATCATTTGTCGTCTGTCTGGCAAAGTGCGCCTGACGTCACTGGTTTCGGACCTCTCATCGTGGTGCGTTGCCGTGGCGCGTTGCAGTGACGTCATTCGTGACGCCCCTGCATACTGGCGATTCAGTGTGGCGCGGGGTTAGGCTGACGACGCCGCGGAACCGGGAAGCGTGCCTTTGCCATTGAAGCGGTGGCCAAGTGATAATGCTGTCTTCGTCTTTCTACGTCCGGGTTCGTGTGCGTTGGTACGTGGTCTGCGATGCAACACCAACTCATCCATCAGTCTGTACTTTTGTAGCGAAAGCTACATTGGCCTGAACTTGCGATTTCGCTGTGGCGGTGCTCCGAGGAGGCACGGAGGCCGACCTTGAGCTGTTGCCTAGCAACCGCCGCAGCTGGCGCTCGCCGCGCCATCTGGCATGACGTCACACCGCGCGCCTCGCTGCGGCCGCCGTTTGGTATGACGTCACACCGCGCGCCTCGTCGTTGCGCTCGCTTTCGCTACGTACATCCGGCATAGCCGAGCTAAGCCACTGCCAATTTTTTAAAGTGGTATTTGCGTCCGGCTCGCACTCGGGAGGTGCTGGGTTCGGTACCCAGTGCCGCTAGGCATCCGCCGGTTTTCTGATGAGAACAATATTTCCCGCGGCCTGGTTCTCGGCTTCTCTGGGGTGAGATGTTTGACTAAATTGTCTTTGGCCATACCCCCTTGCTTTGAATAAATATTTTAGATAACATACCAGATCGTATAACACGTATATTACGTACGGGACTGGAAGAAACTACCATGATATATTAGAAATACTGTATAGGTCTTCAGTATTTCGTGTGAGAAGAGGGTTGCCGTCGCTGGCACTAGAGAAGCGTTACTTTTTAAATTCGCTTAAGATAAGAAATTGTAAGAAGCGTGAACTGCCGGAAACAAAATAGTTTTTGCGGCGCTAAGGTTTCACGGCAGATGGTAAAAAAACAAGGGACGTTTATTTATCTAATGATTTCAATAAGCTTTCTTAAAGCCATGGAATAATTTCAGGTTGCAAAGCGAAAAAAAACTGATTACTACTTGGGTTCTGATGAACTTAAACTCACACAAGTCTTATTTCGACACTTTCGTTATACTCTTTCTGTTTGATATATATATATATATATATATATATATATATATATATATATATATATATTGCGGAACTGAAGACCTTCGTCTTCTGTTCAGAAGTTACCTGACATTAGGCGGGCATGCTACAGTGTGTTGGCGGTATTCTTTTTGCAGTTGTTCGTAGCTGTTAAATCTCACTTTTAAACATATATGTGTACTATTCATTGAAAAGTGGCGATTGTATGTATGGGCAAATGCATATGTATTGCACTGACAAGCTGGACTGCCGCTACCCGCGGAAAAGCAGGCACCGCCTCTGCGAGCTAGAAGAAAGAGTGTAAATTTAGTTCAAAATAAGTAAATTACAGTTACTGCAGCATTGGGTACAAAAAAAAATCGTTGCTACGAGGTCTCTGTCCTCTCTAAACACGAATACACCCATATGAGAGTGAAAAAGGAATAAGCTGTCCTCTAGCACTCTCCCTTCTTTAAAGGGTGTGCGCCGGAGGACAACTTTACTCCTTTTTACTCTTTTCTGTTTAAAGTGTACCATAGCTACCTAAGTGACGGGGCAACTCGACGCGGGCCGTCACTAAGGTCGCCATTGTGTTAAGGCCGGTTCACATGCAAGCGACTGAGCGATTGAGCGGCGCGTCGCAGCGAAAACTTCCAACTCTTTGAAACCTCGCCGCTCATCGCAGCGACGACTCAAAACAGGTTTTTCCGCCGCGGCGAAAGGATTCGCTAGCATTTTCGCTGGCATGTGAAACAGGCTTTAGGCGCCATTAGGTTAACAGTATCAGGTGATGTTTTCTGTCCTGTTTATATTTTATTCAGAACAGCGTTAGCGTTTGAAGGCTGTTTTTTCTCTCACTCCTTCTAGGATAAGCTCCCTGCGTAATCCCGCTGTGTTTTCAGCGACGGACAGTGTGCTGTGTTTTTTTAGCAAAGAGGGAAGCGATCGCTCATCGCTCAGAACGATTCATCACTCGATGAGTTCTCTCGATTGATTTTAACAACTGACGGGCGTTCACTTATTCGGATTTAAAAACGGAATTTTTCTTATCCCGTTTTCTTCTTTTTTTTTGTTCTCCAAGACAGTTATTGTCACAGTTTGCTCTGTCTTGGTTGAAACATCTGCGTATTGAACATACGTTTTTATTAAATTCGGGTTTTGCGCTACTGCGCTATTTTCTCAATACTTGCTATCTCACCTTGTCGAAATCCTCTGTTGGCATTGCAGGGTGCAGAAATCAGTATCTGACTAAAAACATTTTTTGAAATATGGCCAACTCTGCCCCCGCTCGCTTTAAACCTTTATAAACGTCTGCGTTTTTAACTGATTGCGAGCATCTTTTCGCCGCATGATTTGATTCCTTTCTTCACTGTACTGCCGCGGTGGTTTCGTCGCCACGTCCACATACTGATAAGATGTATCGTATGAGTATTGTCCACGATTTAAGGCTAGGGAAGTTGGTGTTTTAGTTAGAGACGACAGTACTGGCGCTAAACCACAAAGACGAATGGAGAGGAGGCAACATAAACGCTAAACATCAATTCACTTCGTTCGCAGCAAACCGCGCATTTATATAGTCAACGAACGCGTCGCTGAAAAGTATCATCAACCAAACCGCATGCCCGAAGGCACCTTCCGATTCAAGAGGTTCGTTTCCTTGGTAGAATGATAAGCATTCGGCATGCTCACGGACGACTGCCTGCTCACGTGGGTAAGAAAGGCTTCCAGTATCTCTTTCTCTCTTTCTGGTCCGCATTTACAGAAATAACTCGTGTTTGCTTATTAAAGTGAATACTTTCTTTCTCATCTTGTTTTCACCGTTCGCAACCTGCCGCTGAGTGTCTGTGCTCACAAGACAAGAAGAGTGCAAATACTATCAGAGAGAACGTGCTCCCTTTTATGAGAAGACACGTGTTATTTCTGGAAATACAGAGTACAGAGAGCAAGAAATACTGAAAGCCAATTTATTATGCACGCGGGAAGCCAGTCGTGCGAAAGCAAGCCGATTATTTATCTTTCTATCAACGAAGCGAACTTCTTAAATCGGAAGGCGCTGGGGTGTATGATATTTTATGCGAAGCATATTAACGTAGGTTTCGGGCCTTCGCGCGACGCCCGGCGGTGGCCACCATTGACCCTGAAGTGGGGTCACGTGACATGACGTCACGTGATGACGTCACACCGGCTGCAGATGGGGCCTCATATCGCGCCGTCGGTCGCCTTCCGGCGGTGGTCACCATTGACCTTCAAGTAGGTCACGTGACATGACTTCGCGCCGTCGCGCGCGACGCGGCGGCGGCGCCACCATCGCTGCATCACGTGATATGTGACGTCACGCCAGGGATGAAGCGACGCGCGCCCGCCGTCGCGTCAGTCTCTGTGCCCGCAACCGCGCCAGCGTCTTTGCGCCGGGCGTGTATGCTTAGCATGCTTCGCATCCACTGGGCTTAACCTTGATAAGCCTCCAATTTTTCAGACACGTATCCTTTGCGGACCTAAATGCATCGATTTCTATGATTAAAACTTGTTGATGCCTAGCGTTTATGTTGTCTGCTCTCCATCCGTACGCATGGTTTAGCGTCTTCTCCATCTTGTCCGCGAATGTGAATAGAAAATCATTTACGCTGGCAGGTTTTGACAGAATGGGGTGACGGAATCGTGACTTGAGCGCGCTAAGTCTGGACAGAATGGACGAAGACGCGAGGAAATTAGTGGCATATTCAAGAAACTTGCGCAGGAGTTGCCTTGAAACTGATATGGCGCTCACCGTATGCGCTCCGGTGCAACAGAGCACCAGTGTACACGGGTGTCGTTTATCGAAGATGCTATGAGACACAACGGGACGTGCACTACGTCCCGTTATGTCTTACCGTACAATTAAGTTCCCAAGCCTGGTGCGCTGCTCGCGGGCTCCACCCGTCGACCCACTCCTGGTGTCGAGACCGGTGCAGTGCGACATTTCGGTACCCGGAGGGGTAGGATGCGTGACTTTTGACCCCGACTGTGCGTATTATAGTCAATTCTGTCTGCAAGAACTGCGAGTTGCAGTTGAGTATCAACTAGCGCCTTGTTCGGAATCCTGATAACGGGTTCCTTTATTGTAGCGACAGCTACATTGGCCACGAACTTGCGATTTCGCTGTGGCGGTGCTCCGAGGAGGCACAGAGACCGACCTTGAGCCGTTGCCTAGCAACCGCCGCAGCTGGCGGACGTCGCTAGGGTGTCTCGATGCGCGCGCCCTCTCCGCCTCTGAAGAGAGGGCGAGGGCGCGCCTATCGAGGCGCCCTAGACGCGGCTTAGACGCTGCGCGCTCTCCCGCGCCATCTGGCATGACGTCACACCGCGCGCCTCGCCGCCGCCTCCGTTCGGTATGACGTCACACCGCTTGCCTCGTAGCTGCGCTCGCCTCCACTCGCTTCGCCAGCTGTATCACATGTCTGTAACATATGTCGTAGGATTGAAAACAGAGCTAGCATTCGCCTTAGCTTTCGCTATGTATATGCTGGCATAGCCGAGCTAAGCCACTGCCAATTTTTCGATATATGCCCAGTCCTTCGCTGTACAGGATGTTTATTAAATGCATACTGGTTAGACCGAATTATTTAGGGATTTAACCAGAACGTGGGATGTCATTGATGAGATGGTCATAAGATGGACGAGGTGATGAGATGGACTTTTGAGGTGACCCAACCTCGAAAGTGGCGCGTTTTCTGGGTATTGAAACGTTTTGGTATAGAACCTGTATGGAATACAATGAAACGCACTGCACGTGTGGCGAGGAGCCTCTGCTTGTGCTTTCAAGTACAGTAGACAAACTGTGGAAATAATGTTCCTAACTCATAGGTGAGAGCAATTCTGGATGCTCTTGTTTTTTTTTATGCGCGTTTCCATGCACTCGCGCGTAGAAGCTCTTCCTTTGCTCATGCCGAGTTCTTGTCTCTTTTCAGGTAAGACCTGACACCGATTTCCGTGAGCTGTTACTTGGGTCTCTACCGTACGTATTACGCCCGTATGTATATACATTGAGATTTAGCGTTCTGGAGACGTATTAGCGTAGACATTTACAGGCGTCCGCTAAGCCATTATATGTTGTATGTCTTCGCTGTGCTAATATATATGGGTGTTTCGCCTATAAAAGGGGAAACATCAGCGAACACATAATCACTTGAAAAAGATAGGTCCTCCGATCGCAGCGTGGAGTGAATTGAAAATGTTTCCTTCAACGAAGCGTATGTTTTGCTAAATATTTGCGCTAGCGGAAACCTTAAAGGCCATTGTTTTGCCTTAGTTAACGTGGCTAAAAGAAAACATACGTATTAAATGAAACGATGACAACAAAGCCACGTCGTCGCGCTTGAAATTTTCACGTGCGCGTTGTACAACTTACAACGCGTGGTAATAAAAAAGCGATTAAAGCTTCTTCGTCATATTTTTTTTTTCGTTTTCGTTCGGACGGTTACGATACTGTCGCGTGCGGACTTCTAGGCAGTGTCGCCCGGTTTGACGAAAATCGTTTGTTTGTTCTGTTTCCAGCTCTATTTTCTCAGTTTTTTTTACTCTTCCAGCTTACTTCTTTTTTTTTACTCTTCTATGGAACAAACAAACGAGCAAAAAAGATAAACCGAAGAGGGATTATTATTCTCTTTCAGCATGCGCAATTGCTCCGTGTTCATGGAAAGCGTGCTGCGTTTAGCGTGACTAGGTAATCAGTACCTTTGCGCTCATCACAGGAGGGCGGTCCGTGGCATCTTTCGTCCAGGAAGCAAAAGAATTATAATATCTATTTAATTTTTTTTACTTCCCCTGCACCCTTCGTTGTAACAGCGGAGCGCAGTTAAAGCGGCCTGTCAGCAGTTATACGCCTATAATTTATATTTCCAAGATTTCCTGCCGCGCACAACGAAGCGAGGCGCTCTACAGGAAAAAATACGATCGACCGGAAGGACCCCTCCCCCAATAACTGCTTCGAGAATGCTCGCTGGCCCGGTTCATCGAGCGAAGCTTAAGGCTACGTCGGGCAGTTAGGCTGGACGCTAAGCCTAACGCCTTTTTGTAATCCGTATAGGAGACTTCCCCATTTCCACGCCCTGTATAGTGTACGAACTAGCGGAGCCGCCGAAATACCGTGGCGGCGGCCTTCTTCCCAAGCACCTAATCCCTCGGCGAGAACGTGGATCCCTCTGTCTAGCGCGCTCTGCCCATTCACTGCGCTTCACTATACGAGCCTACGCTGCCGGTCTCGAATGTCTTCGGCGCTCTCTCCCTCACTATCGCGTGGGTGTCCCGGGGTATATGTACTGCCACACGGTTCGCGCTACAACTTCAGCTCTCCGTACGCATCCTTCCTGGGTGTGCCTGTGTGTGTGTTCGTTTGTGTGGCGGTCGTTATGTCGTGCGGCGGCTCCG
Organism: Amblyomma mixtum; assembly: GCF_055824585.1. Lineage (NCBI taxonomy): Eukaryota > Metazoa > Arthropoda > Arachnida > Ixodida > Ixodidae > Amblyomma > Amblyomma mixtum. Next base: position 71,391,541 of record NC_143018.1, read on the forward strand.
TCGACAATGGCCCGGGCTCCAACTGCGAGTCATTCGGCCCGACCGGTCTCTGTGGGTCCCAGGGCGCTCGTTCTCTGTCGGCGCCGATCTGAGCGGCCCGTTCGTTCGGCTCCGACCGCCCGTCCTCTGGTCGAGCGGGGAAAAGGACGCCAGCCTGAGGCTTAGAGGGAAGTGTAGAGAGGGTAGAGGTACGGCGGGCGTACGCATGATCATTTTTGTACGGGCCGGAATCTTAATGGCGTCGAAACTATGGTAAACTGTGTAGTAAGAAGTAAGCCCTTTATTATTAAGGCGAAAGCCTTTTATGGATCATACCAAAGCGTGTCACACTCGTTTAACTCGGGAACTAAAGAAAGGTAGAAGAAAACCAATGGTTGGTTCAGATAGAGGAGGAAAAAATGAACCTGGAAGCCAGGTTTGATGACTGTGGATTAATTAATTATAGGCAATAATGTCGAAATAGCGCGGACGTTGATAGGCCAAGGGAACGGTGTGACGTCACATTTACCGGAAATCGTCCCGGCATAACGAAAATTGTCACAGAATGGTCGGAAAAACGTCGGATTTGTGTCAAATTAGATGGACAAATGTGTAATTAAGCGTAATTAACACTTAAGTTCCCGGAAAGATGTATAATTTGGGTATCGATACAGCCACGAGAACGGTGTGACGGCACATCCACCGGAAGTCGTCAGGGCATAGTGTCCTCGGTTTTCGCCTCTCAACACTTTAGCTGCCCAAGTGTCCTCGCAGTTTTACGTCTTCCTGGTCATTGCAGCATTTATTTCGGATTTAAAGCGATTGTTATGATTCTTCGTGTAGTGCGCACCCAGGTTCGCCGGGGAGGCGCGAGTCAGTCGGCCTGTTCGGTTTGGGGGCGTTTGAGTAGTTTGAGTTTCGCCCGTTGTAAGGCGCTCGCGAACATGAACTATACTGAATGGGGTGCGCATACCGTGATCTTGACACTTATTACCGTCGCGTGCGAATGACGCGCGTCCACGCGCCGGACTCTCAGGACGAATGACTTCCTACACGGCGCGGGGTACGAGAATCACCTGGGCGTCCCGTGGCGTCTTCGTTGACAAAGAATTGCGTGCCGTCTTGGCGATGCGGTTTTTACGCGGACGTGGAAGGGGCGCTTAACTTTCGAAACGAGGAATGGCAATCACCGGCGCTCATTGGCGAGCGATCGCTGCCTCCGAGCACTCACTGACCGGCATCTGCCCAGGCCTTCCGCTGGTTTGGTTTTCTTTCTTTACCACCTTTTTTTGTTTTTGTATTCCTTCGCTGGTGCGTCCTCGGTGCTCTGAGCTGAAGTGGCCCTTAGGTGCCGCGGTAGCGGCGTATAAGTTGTTCGCACGACATAAAGAGCCGTAGTTTGGGTTTGTTGTGTTTTCATTTGGTTTGATACGATTTTGACTTCGTTTCTCTCTCTGTGTGTGATGCTTCAGTGTCCAGTTTTAGATTCTAGCAGACCATGTTGCTAGGGGCTCTTGAACGATGTTTCACTCAAACGCCTTTTACTCCAACAAGCCAGTCACACCTAGAACTGCGCGTCGGCATAGATGCGTGGTGCGACTCAAATGAGGAGCATTCGTTGGGCTTTCAGCGACACTAGCTTCGTGTTTAAGGCGGTAGAGAGAAAAAAAAAGGCAGATAATTGCTTCAGTTGCTCAGCTTGTAATTTTTTGTTCTGCGTCTTGTACCGTAAGAGAACTGCTGTCAGAGTTTGTGTAGTCTTGAGGTGAGAATTCCTGATCTGTATCTCAATAAAGGGTTAAACTAGAGAAGCCTATATTATGATGTTTGTAGAACCCGCTTTTGCATTATCAGCAAGTTTCGAGTTTCTGTCGTTTACTTTTATGTTTCTCCTATGGGTGGCGCTTCAATCGCGGCTTGTCGAAAACAGCTCCTCTATGCTTCAAAGCCTTGGGCAGTGGCTCTCAGGCGAAGGCCATCTGCAGCAGATGACCGGCACTTAGCAACGCGGCCTGCTCCATTGAATCAAGAGACCTTGTTCTCAAAGGCAGAGAGGGTTCCGCTTTCGCAGGGACGGGGTGCCTGAAAGCCTTTTATTAGAGTGAGATTTCCTGATCGCTCTCCATGCTAAAGAGTAGATAGTGTTTCAGAATCGTCCTTTGTCATCATATCGGCGGATGTGTCGCCGCGTTTCTTAATTTCGGTTAGTTTGTAGTAGTACCGCTCGGTTTTTACATTAAAAGTCATAGGTCTGTTCGCAATGCCTTGTGCGCAGTGTCTAGCTTTGAGGCTCCCGGCGCAATCCTGACAGTTCCTCGCCTGAGTAGGTTAAAAGGAGGTATCAGGACAAGGGGAGGAGGTGTAAGGATATGGGTGCAAGAAGATTAAGGAGGCGATGAAAAAGTGCAACGTGCTGCCGCTCCGAGTCAAACTGACGCGGAGACGCCGGAAGCGTCGCTTGCGGGGTTTCGTTCGTCTCATTCTTTTTATTTTGTTTCCATCGTCCTGCCACTTGCATTGTCCCCCCCCCCCGCCCCTTTTTATTTTAGCACAAGCGTCCCATTTCCTCTCGAAACGCGGAGTGCGGGCCGTCTTCCATCCAATCGCTCCATCCCGGACGATCTCATCGGTCCGCCTGTCGCGTTTACAAAATATCCCCCCCCCCCCCCCCCCCCCCCGCATTGATTCGGTCGTTGTGTTTCGCTGGGCTCGAAATACGTTCTTGTGTGGAAAGGGTGCCCCCGGGGAAGGGGGTAAAAGGGGGGGGGGGGGGGTGCAGGCACGGGTATACGGAGATTAGGAGTTTGGCGAAGTTTTTTATTTGGTGTGGTTTTTTTCGCCCATCTTCGGACGGACCGCCGCTGCGGCGGTCTGTAGACGCTCCGTGTCCGTCTATTTCGTCGCATCCAATTCCGACATATCGTCGTGACAGTCCGCCTCGACCAGGCCCCCCCTTTTTATTTTCTCGTTTCGCGGTGGTGTTGGCGGCTCCTCCCTCGTTTTATATCGGAACCCCCTCGTCCAGTGGCCGCTCTCTCAGCCTGTCCGCGGTTGGACATGTCACTCTGCGGCCGCCTCATTGACGCTGTATCTTTTGTTGTCTCTCCTTCAAGTGCCAACTTTATGGACTCGTATTTTATTGCGAAAGCAATACTACTTGCACTTTCACGCCTTTGCCGTGCCGCGGCGGTGACCACCAAAGCAATACTACTTGCACATTCACGCATATGCCGTGCCGCGGCGGTGACCACCAAAGCAATACTACTTGCACTTTCACGCCTTTGCCGTGCCGCGGCGGTGACCACCATTGACCTTCGTTTGACCTTCATTTGACCTTGATTGCATTAGATTGGATTGGACTGGATTGGATTAGATTACAGTAGATTACATTGGATTGAATTGGATTGCATTGGAATGGATTGAATTGGATTGTATAACCGATGCATCACCACAAGTCTAACCACAAGGACCACCACCAGCTACACTACCAGCTGTACCATGGCGTAGGTACGGATATTGCTTTTGCAATTATCGGGCGAAACCAAGCTAAGCCACAGCGAATTTTTTTAACGCAAATGCATTACTAGTTCTACTACGACAAAAGCCGGTGGTTTGTGTTAGTTTGTCTACTCGCAGATGGTACAAAAAGTCTTTCCAGCGATGGCAAGAAAAGAAACTGCGCAATACCTCTGTTCCTATTATCGCAGAAAAAAGCTTTTTTTTTCGCGTTGAATCCAGGAGAGACGTCTTGTCTGCGGTGCATAGTCCTGTTCTTCCAAGTTCCAACTAGTAATGCACTGTACCTCGCGCTAATCTCGCCGCTGTCTTGAACGTGCGCTCGCCGGCAAAGTCGGCTGTTACCTCTCGAAACTGCGGGTGTCGCTGGGATCAGGTGGCGCCCATGGCATACGGCACAATGGAACCACCTTTCATTCTCCTGTGGTGTTCACCATAACGCAGCCCGTTCAAAAAACATGCAAGAGCTTCGCACTGAGTGAGCTTATGTCGCGTCATCTTGATCATGGGAAGAGGTTCTACATCATGGAGCGTGGCACGCATTCTTTTATTGCGAAAGCAATACTACTTGCCCTTTGCGGGGTGATCACCATCGTGCCGCGGCGGTGACCACCATTGACCTTCATTTGACCTTTGATTGCATTAGATTGGATTACATTAGATTGGATTGGATAGGAGTGGAATGAATTGGATTGCATTGTAATGGATTGGTTTGGATTGGATTAGATTGGAATTGATTGGATTACATTGGATTATATTGGATTTCATTGCACTGGATTGGATTAGATTGGACTGGATTGGAGTGGATTGAATTGGATTGGATTAAGTTACATTAGATTACATTGGATTGGATATGATTTGATTGGAGTGGATTGAATTTGATGGGATGGGATTGGATTGCATTGCTTTGGATTGTATAACCGATGCATCACCACAAGTCTAACCACAAGCACCACCACCAGCTACATTACCAGCTGTACCATGGCGTAGGCACGGATATTGCTTTCGCAATTACCAGGCTTAACCAAGCTAAGCCACAGCGAATTTTTTTATATCATCGAATTACAGCCTTTCACATGGGATGTAAGCGGCTTCTGGAGGTTGTCCTTTTTTTCGGAGTCATAACGAAAGACATGGAGAGCGCTGCCCTGGTTCATTTAGTGTGTCTGGAGATTTCTTTGAATGAAGCTCGCATGGCATCGTGTCTCAATGTGGGTTCCTTGGCGAAATGCAACGATGACGGAGTACAATCGTCTACGCAGTTGTCTAGAGCGCTCGAACTGCGTAATCGGCTGTGCATTTATGACAGTCGCCGCTGCTTGGAGGGAGTGGTTTTAAAGACACAAGACGTTAAACGCGACAATTGAGAATGTGTGTGCTCGATAGTGTCAGGTTTCGAGCCCTAGGCTAATCGTAAAAACCGCAAGCGTTCTCCCCGGCGCGCCGTTCGAGCGTTCTAGACAGGGGTGTGGACGACTGTACGACAGCTGACGCACTCTTTTGATGAACTCGAAAAAAAATACTCGCGAGGCTCACTGTCGGGGTTGGAAGGAAGAAAGGACAACTCTAGGGTGTGCTCAGCTTTGTGTTGTGTAACCGCTGACTTTGTAGCCGTCAGAGAGAGAGATGCGTCCTCGAAGCTGCACTGCGCTGACGTGTGTGTGCGAGTCGCGCTTTACGTCTTCGCCTGCCTGTGCCAGCGTCTTCGCAGTCTGCCTCGTCTATCCCTCTTCCTTTTTTTCCTTCTTATCCTTTTCCCTCTTCGTCCCCGCGGGAACATTTATCTCGACACATCGCGCGTCTTTGTTCGTCGCATTTCCTCGGCGCACGTGCCACTGGGGGCCCGCAGCGAAGCTCTCCAAAGTAAGGCTTACGTGAATAACGAAAAGATAAAAAAATTCGCGAAACGCCAAGCGCAGGGCGAAGAACAAGGGACGGGAGAGCGAAGAGAAACAAAGGAAAATAGCCCTAGTCGTCCGTAGCCAAGCGGGGTCCGACGCCTCGATTTCCTCGGGGCATTTTAATATGAATAATGCACGCCTCCTATCCTTGGGTTCTCCTGCCTTGTCTACCCCCTCACTCTCTCTTTCTCTCTGCTTTCTCTATGCGCCCAGGTCTCTCGGGCTGCGCCCCGCGTCTCGTAGGCCTGTACGTTGCTTCTGCAACTCTTGCCAAAGGCACCGAGAAATAGCTATGCATTACAGTGGGCTCACCAGCTCCCCCCCCCCCCCCCCCCCCCCCCCCCCTTCCTTGTGCTCGTGTCCGGCTCCCACCCCTCATGTGGATTTCGAAGCCCTGCCCCGAAAGGAGACGGACGACGTTTTCGCGTGCGCCGCCTTCCTCGCGGGTCTCCGTCATATTGGCCCGGTTTTTCTTTCCCTCTATTCCGTTCCTCGCTGGTTTGAGTGTATTTATTTCCCTTCGTCTTCATTCCTTTTTAGGCCCCGGATGCCTCGGTGAAGGGCCGCGGTGGTGATGTCTCATTGTCCATTCCTCTGCCGGCTTTATTTCTTTTTTGTCGTTGTCACTGTGCCTGTGTAGCCGGTGGAGATGTCTCTATCTGTATGGGTTTCTTGCTTCGTTGACGGTGTCTCCGTTCGATGTGTCTGTCGGCCCGGACAGTATCTCTCTCTCCCGTGTGGCGGTTCGGTCGTGGTGCAGGGCCGCGGGCGTTCCCTTTGTCGTGCGAATTCTATTCCAACTTATGCAGTGCGCTGGGAATGGAGAGTGCGTTATTTCGTGCGGGCCGCTGTCGGTGGTGACAGCTAGATACTCAAGACGGCGCTTTAAAGTGTCAGATGTTTTCGGTATATCTGCGCCATTGTTCTCGCCGTAAGGAACCGAAGCTTCCCTCCTGTAGGCTTCAAAAGAACAAACAAAAAACTACCTGCTGTTAACCTCGCGTGTGTGTACGGGACGCGTGAACGTCCATCCGTAGGGGACTTGTGGTTTCGCGTGTGTGTTGGACGTATGGGTCGTTGTGGACTCGAGCTCCTTTCTTTTTTTTGAAGATTTGTGTGCTTCATTTTGTGCGAAGGCACTTTTTCAGTGATAAATTCGGGCTGTAAACAGCGCCGCATTCACTGTTGTGGCGGTTCTGCTTGCTGCACGGGAGTACCTCGAATCCTCGCCGCCATCTTTTTTTCAGTTCGTATCTGAAGAGGTGCCTTTGTTCGAACAGGCGTGTTTTCCTGTACTTTTGTACTTACTGAGGCCGAGGCAAATGACAAGGCTATGGCTGTAAGCACAGAGGCTTGTAGGCTAATCTGTGATACGCTTGGATTTGCCTCATACAGGAAATGCACTATGGTATTCTTACACGCTGTAAGAACTTGTTCGCGGCGTTGGCGCTTCCAGGGAGCTCTGTTAGGTGCTCCCTGAAAAGCCCATACGTATTTCGATGCCGCCGTGTACAACGAACGTTGGCCGTATACACCTGTTAGAGGTGCAGTGAAGAGGAATCTGAACTCGTCTTTTTGCCGCGGGAACTCGATCTACACGTTCCGAGCATTCTTAGAAGCTGCGACTTATTGCCCTCTGTGGCCGATTTCTCTAATTAAATCGAATTAACGTCCGGCGCCCGCCTTTATTTTTTTAATTCTCCCCGTACGGTGGGCGTACGGTGGGCGGAGTCGACCAACGCGTGGAGTGCCTCTCAGCCAGCTCCGTGTAGGCTTTGCTTTCGCTTTATTTTGCTTTTTAGGTTTCCCTGAATAAATAGTTTCATTCGCAGATAATATAGCCGCAAAATATGCCTGCAGAAATAAAAATACGCGCGGACTGTTTGCTACTACGGACTACTACGTATTACTCCGCCGATGGCAGAGCGGCAAGCCGCCACGGGACAGGGTGAAAGGCATTCCACGCGTTGGTCGACTCCGTCCACCGTACGGGGAGAATTCAAAAAAGAAAAAGCGGGAGCCGGTCGTTAATCCGATTTAATTAGGGAAATCGGCCACACAGGGCAATAAGTCGAAGCTTCTAAGAATGCTCGGAACGTGTAGATTGAGTTCCCGGGGCAAAAAGACGAGTTCAGATTCCTCTTCAGTGCACCTTTAATACATTGGTGTTCCTTTCTTGTCCAAGTCAGCTTACACCGCTGTCGGTAAATGTAGCTCCCACTCAACACCGTGTGTTGTATCGCTGGCAGTATAATGGACGTTTGCCTGTTTCACGATCATCGACGTCCCTGCAGGGGCTCTTGCGCACAGGGTTGGTACAGGTGCAGGGCAGGGCTAAACTGACTCGCATAGGCGCACCGATGTGGATGGACGGGCGACGACCAGTCAGGCATAGCTGTTATTAGAAGGCAAAGATTGGGTCACTGGCAAGCCCTCGCAAGAGTCGTATTATCTGATTACGGAACGTCAAAAATATGAAAGCCTCTAAGACCATAGACATAATAGAACTGGCAGAACTATCACTGTTATTCAATAAGCCCATTTTAACCGACAGAACGAAGAAGAATATCGAAAAAAAATAGAGAATGCTCTAAAAAATGGAGCTAGCCTAGATGCGGTCAGGAGGAAATTATAGGCGTAGGCAAACATCAGATGTACAATCAAGGTCATAATAATACGTATCATGTTTCGGTGATCAAACTCTTTTCACGCCTTACCTAACGAAAATTAGGAAGTATTTTTACATATTTCAGCACATACGATTGGCAAGCTCGCATATGAACGCAATAAACCGTCATATCTTCTCTACAGAACTCATGAGAAAATTTCAGATGCCGAAGCCTACTGCGTAATATTTTGACCGGACCTGTACCCACGGAGAGACAAGAGTGGAATGTAACCAATATGGGTAAGGTTTTATTTATTTATTTATTTATTTATACATACTGCAGCCCTATTGGGCTATTGCAGGGGTGGGTGTGAACAACAGTGTAGGAAAACATGGAGCACAACAATGGCAAACATCCGAAACAGTACGAGTGAAAACAAGAAAAACGAAAAAACTATTCAATAGCCGTTAAAAACAGCTCTAAAGGAAGAGAGAGAGTTAAAAGTTTAGACAGCTTAGGAATTCTTCACAGACCTGTACAGTTGTCGAAATAATCAGTACGTTTATGACGGAGGGTTCAGTGCGGAGCAATTGGATATCCCAACGGTAACGAAAGAGTAAGTAAAGAAATCCTTATACTAGAGCAGATCTCTTGAAAAACGATGGGAAGACTGTGCTAGAAAAGCTTGCCATCCTGTACACCTTATATGCAATTCCTCAGGACCTCGGGCAAACCGGAACCTCGGAAGAGCGCTAGGATTACTTTAATCCCTAAGAAAGGGGATGTCAGGGGCTTCAAAAACTACAAACCTATCAGCGTGCGTTCCGTTGACTATAATGTGTCATCATCATCATCATGATACCCCGCAGCAGGGCAAAGGCCTCTCTCTCCCTTGTCCGTCCAATTAACCCTGTCATCTTCCAGTTGCAGCCACCTTATTTCCGCAAACTTCTTAATCTCATCTTTCCACCTAACTTTCTGCCGCACCCTGCTACGTTTGCCTTCTGTTGAACAATACAAAGTATATACTAAGGTTATCGCTAATTGAATTAGAGCAACCAGTGACCAAAGGACTTGGGTTGCTTTCGGAGAGGCTATACGTTAACACACCATATTCACACCATCAGTCAGGTGATAGAGTCATGCGCGCAACATAACCAGCCCCGGTAGTTAGCCTCACTGATTGCGCGAAAGCATTCGGCTTAGTCGAAACCTCACCAGTCATGCAGCCATTGCGGAACTAGGGTTTTCAGATCATATGGGAGTGCACTGTAAAAAATTGGAGGCTTATCAAGGTTAAGCCCAGTGGATGCGAAGCATGTTAAGCAGCTGCCTCAGTGTGGATGGGGCTAAGTAACGGAGACGTGGTTTCAGGTTAATCGTCGTACTTTATTATTTGCAGCCCGACAAACACACTCTTATGGTCCGTAAATGCATGACTCTTGGTTTGCACGTTTAACGTCCTTAGCGTTTGAAGGCATCTTGACCGCATACACGCCCGGCGCAAAGACGCTGGCGCGGTTGCGGGCACAGAGACTGACGCGACGGCGGGCGCGCGCCGCTTCATCCCTGGCGTGACGTCACATATCACGTGATGCAGCGATGGTGGCGCCGCCGCCGCGTCGCGCGCGACGGCGCGAACCGAAGCGTGGAGGCCTCCGCCGGGCGACGTCCGACGGCGCGATATGAGGCCCCATCTGCAGCCGGTGTGACGTCATCATGTGACGTCACATCATGTGATCTCACTTCAAGGTCAATGGTGGCCACCGCCGGGCGTCGCGCGAAGGCCCGAAACCTACGTTAATATGCTTCGCATAATATTCCCACGCCCCTAGCACCGCGTATAAGGGCACCACTGGACGCAGCCAAGCGTTCACTTTCGAGGATTCGTCATTACGAGGATGGTCGACGTTTGCGTTTGCGACTACTGTTTTTTTTTTCCCCCCGCCTACCGCCTATTCTGTATTTCGTAGCACGCAGTAGATGAGGTGGGACCTTAGGTTAGAGTAAGCGCACTCATGACGTTGCAGCCATTCGGGAGTACAGTGGTGCGCTGTAATCAACTGATTTCCTTATCAACCGAAACGCAAGGGACAGCGAACGTCTAGTGACTCAGTGTGGCCTTACGATGGGTTCAAATTAATTTTCATAGCACTAAAAATAAATGCGAATTGCAAGTTAGGTAGCAAAGCGAAACGCGATCAAAACTGCGCTCCCGGTCGTGTCTGGGAACAAGATAGCGTCTATGATGCGCTTTCTGTGTATTTGAGCATCCATGTAGAAAGGAATCAACGCGTTGTTGGGCGTTCCTTGGATATCGTGTCGGAATGCACTGCCAGCGGATATTGCTTATGTCCCGGGGGAACCGCCAAGGAAAATTAATTCGTGATCATTTTGATGGAAGGACAGCGCAGAAAACGAGGAGATAATTCCATTCATCCAGCGCTCCATCCAGATGAACCAATAACATCATGAATAACTTTTCGTTCGGCTTCAGTGAATATACGATTAAGTTACAGCGGTGAAACGTACGGTGAGCGGTCGGTGTGGCCGGCCCTCTCTCCTAGTGTAATTTCCTGTCCTGCCACCTGTGGCGCTTCTATCGCTTTGCACGGCGCCTCTAGCAGCTGCAAAACGTCCTTATAGTCATCCGTATGCAAACTGATAAAATCCCAACCAGGAAGGGTTTGAAGCAGGGAGTCTTAATCTCGCCTGTACTATGCACAGCATGTTTGCAGGAAGTATTCAGCCACCGCATCTGGCTCAGTGGTTATTGGCGCTCGGCTGCTAACCCGAAAGGCGCGGGTTCGATCCCTGCCGCGGCGGCTAGAATTTCGATGGAGGCGAAATTCTAGAGGCCCTGTGCACTGCGCGATGTCATTTGAGGTTTAACCTCAGTTGGTCGAAATTTCCGGAGCCCTTCACCATGGCGTCTCCCATAGCCTGATTCTCTTTGGGATGTCAAATTCTTTATTTCTGCCTTGTAAAGATACAGACAGCGGAGGCGCAGAAAAAGCTGAGAAACAGCTTGACTAAGCCGCAGCCCCCTTTCGCTTGGCAGCAGCTTGACAGCAAGGCTTTTAATACAAAAGGCAGTTGCAAAGCGTGATAACAAGTATACAATAATGAGCAGGTACAAGAGAAAACGAAAGAACATTATACAATATTGACACATTATTCACATTGGGTAGACAGCTAGGTTATGGCAGCAAAGAAAAAAAAGAGCAAAAAGAAAAAAAAACACAAAACAAAAATCCTACATGCTAGCATACAAAGCACGCAAAGACCTGTTTGACGAACTGAAAAGGTCAAAATTATTATATATATACGCGTTTAGCAGGGACGGAAGAGTGAACTGCAGGCGTTCTCTACCCGAGTTTAACCGTGGGGTCGGGACTATCCATGTCTCCGCATACCTTGTTGTGTAGCTTGCATCTCGGGTATGTAGTTCAGCAAGTTTACGTATGTGGTTTACATTTCTACGTGTTTCGAGTTTAAACCGGACACTCAAGCGATATTTATACAAGTTGTGTATTTTTAGCACACCACTTTGTAGAAAGAGATCTTTGCTTGGCGAGTCCCAGGGGACATTGTAAACATGACGAAGAAACTTTTTCTGAAAAATGTAGATACGCTGAAGACAGCTAACCGTAGCTGTGCCCCACACTAGATGGCAGTAGTTTAAATAGGAGTAGAAAAGTGAATTGTAGAGGAGTAACTTTACTGTTCTTGGAATGACGTATCTGAGCCGACTTATGACTCCGGTTATTTGAGCCAGTTTCGTGACAATATGGTCCGTGTGGTGTTCCCAAGGCATGCTGGAAGAAAAAACTACTCCAAGGCATTTAAATTGTTCAACTATCTCTATACGTCGCGAGTTTAGTTTAATCTCGATGGGGGAAGGAAGTACTTTGTTTTTAGGACGAAATATGACAGCTTTTGTTTTCTTCTCATTTATACGCATGTATCTGGATTCGGACCACTTTTGTAATTCATTCAAGGTGTCATTGCATTCCCGAACAAGGAGATCAAGATCATTTCCAGTAAAAAAGATGCTAGTGTCGTCAGCGTAGATAATAAATTTAGCGGCGGAGTTAATGTTGGAGATATCATTTAGGTACATATTAGAAAGTAATGGTCCCAATATACTACCCTGGGGAACGCCAGAAGTAACAAGTTTTAGTTCAGATGTCACATTGTCTATGCTTACAGCCTGTTTTCTATGCAAAAGATATGATTTCAGGATCATCTGAGCCAGTCCACGAATACCACAACGCTTCAAGTTTTTCAGGAGTACACTGTGGTTTACTAAATCGAATGCCTTCGAGAAGTCCACGAAGACACCAATAACAAAGGCCTTATTTTCAAACTGTGTTAGTATATATTCCTTTTGTTCGAGTAGTGCTAACTCGGCAGATTTATTTTTACAAAACCCAAATTGATTAGGTGACAAAAGGTCATGTTTATCAACAAAATCAGACAACCGTGTATAGAGAACTTTTTCAAAAGCTTTCGAGAATATTGGGAGTATCGATACTGGTCTGTAATTTCCTAAATCATTGCGGTCTCCTTTCTTATACAAAACCGTTACTTTGGCTATTTGCATTTTTTTAGGAAATGTGCCCGTAGTAAAGCATAAGTTAAATATATCTGCAAGAACAGGGGCAATAACTCTTATAACATGCTTGACAGGCCTCACTTGAATGCCGTCAATGTCACAGCTATGGCTGTTATTTAGGCTTTGTACGACTGATATAACCTCCTCTGTCGTAACTGGGTTCAGAAATATTGTGTCCCTATTGTAGGAGCTAAAATAGGTGTTGAAATCACTTGACGGGGTGTTATGGGCAAGGGTGGTAAAAAAGTTGTTGAAGGCATCTGCCAACTCTCTGCCGGATACATCTTTATTATCAAGCTTTAAAGCCCGCGAGGCAGCCTGTGTTTGCTCACGCCTCAGTAAGAAATTCAACCTTGACCACAACAGATCATGGCGACCATTTTTAATTTCAAGAAATGTCGCGAAGTATTCCGCACGAGCGAGACGTAGCTTTTTTGCTAATCTATTTCTGTATTTCTTAAAAATGCTTAGGTCATCTGTTGAACGTGTGTTTAAAAAGATTTTGTACAGTTTGTCTTTCGTTTTAATTTCTTGGCGCAACTCAGAAGATATCCAAGGTTTGCGAGTTTTACGCTTTATTGCACGCACTTTTAGCGGGAAAGAGAAATGGTAGAGCTGTTTAAATACTCGGAGGAACTCATCGTAAGCCTCATTTGCGTCACTGGTAACATCACTACTATCCCACTCAACTTGTTCCAGTGAACTGTGAAATGAATTGAGGGTAGCATTGGTTATACTTTGGTACTTCGCTTTCTCCTGTCGGTACTTTACCAGTCTAGTCTTATTTGTGCATGCAAACACTGGAAGGTGGTCACTGATCGCACATGATATTACGCCCGACTCAACTATCGGTTGGGAAGTGTTCGTAATCAGCAGATCAAGAAGTGACTCACTTTCTTGTGTTACCCTTGTTGGATCGTTAATAAGATTAATAAATCCGTTCGAGGCCAAGACTGCGTTAAAGTCTCTAGTAGAGGAGTTATCCTTCAACATATCGATATTAAAATCACCTCCAGCTATTAGAGTGTATTTGTTATCTGTTATAAATGAAAGAAAACAGTCTTAAAATTCCAAAAACCTAACCATATTTCCCTTCGGTGGACGATAGCAAACCGAAAACACGAACCTGCCAGTACAGGCTGATAGCACTTCAAAATCTTCAGTAATAAGACTGCACGAGTCCAACTTGTCGCATTCAATGTCATCTGACACCAGTAAATCCACTCCACCCCCCCGGAGGCCGGAGCGGTTCAAGTAATAAGTTTTGTAATTGGTCATCCTGAAAACGTCGGAATCATCTGTGCTCCAAGTCTCACTGAGCATGATCAAAGAAAAAGGAAATGAAAATTCGCCAAAGAACTCCTCTAAACACAATATCTTGTTTTTTACAGAGCGTGCGTTCAGTTGAATAGCGTTAAGCGTTGTCAGCGCAACACACGAAGCAGTGCGGTTCAAGTCACTCGGCAGATAATACATCTGCTGCATGTCGATTATGTTTCAAGAAGCAACTCGAAAGATACCATGCTGAGTGCTATAGCCGATCCAAATCGCTCTTTCCCTTCACATGAATGGCACTCATTCCCTCACTTCGCCTAACGAAAACCTTTCCATTGACATACCAAGTGAACTTATAGCCTTTTTCTTTGGCACAGACTTTAGTTCCCTGAAGCAGTTCTCTATTTCGGCGTGTTAAATTTTCTTGCATGAAAATGGGCGGGTCGCTATCTTTTAAATTCTTCTTCTTCTTCAACCAGTTTTCTCTTGTAGCTTGCTTCGCAAAACGCATAATGATGCCTGGCGTCTTATCACGTTTAGCGGGAAGTCGATGAACAGTTGCTATCTCCGATTCCATCAAGCGAGGCACTCGAAGTTTATCAGCCACGTTATTCAATATGACTGTTAGATCCTCATCCTGCACTTCTTGTATGCCATGCAGTTCCAAGTTCAGCTGCCTGCTTCGGAATTCAAGATCGTGGATCTCCTTTTCAAACTGAGCTTGTGCTGCCTGATTTAAGTCATCCTTTTTCTCAAGCTCCGATATCCTCTTCTTTAGGTCCATGATATCAGCCTCTTGATGGCCGACCTTTTGCTCAAATTCATCAAACTTCGAAGATATGAAGCTAAGAGACTCCTCCATGCTTTCAATTTTTTCTGCCAGGGGCATCAGCCGCTCTAACTTTTGGTTAATTGAGAAGAGCGCAAGTTTGATATCTGTTTCAGAGCCACTACTCTCTTTACTACATGTATTGCTACTTCCTGCACTTCTGCATGATGGGCACTGCCACGCTTTCTTTGTGGCCTCATACTTCGATTTGAAGGTCTTTTCAGTAAGACCAGCACATTTTCCAAAGTGATAATTGCTCTCGCATTTGGAACATTCCACAAATGGCTCATCCTCAGAGATGATCACATCACACGTGCTACAGGAATCAGACATTGCTTGAAGTGTACAGAAGTACTCGCAAAATGAATCTCAGTAATGCAAAAAGCATAGCAAATGTCAACAAATGTCAACAAATGTCAGCAAATGGCAGCAGCAGCAGCAGCACCAGAAATACTATTAAAATAGATATTATGGAAACATAGGGCTACTAACCTGCAAAAGAGCAGTTTTTCAAATGGTGTTCACGGCTTGCTGCCGCTGCTGCCAAGTGACGGGTGGCCGAAGATGCTCCGCTTTTTGTTGGGTCGAGCTGGCTGGGTGCGCATGTGCAGATGACTTCTTGCCAGGAAATCCCTCGTCACTGGGGCGGATCCGTGAAATGTAGAGCCAGAAGTCGACGCAGCGCTTCGAATGCACGTTCGGTGGGGCCTCGAAGTAGACGGCACTGCAAAAGAGCAGTTTTTCAAATGGTGTTCACGGCTCTCTGCCGCTGCTGCCAAATCAACCTCCATAATCCAGGAAGTATTCATCATACTGAATCAGAAGGAATACCTTAGTTTTCTCCGATTTGTTGATCACATTGCCTTACTACGTATAATATAGCGAATGAATTACAAAGCAGTATAGAGTGCCTAAATATGCAAAGAAGAACGCTAAGTATAAGAATTAATTCGAGGTAGCCTAAAGTAATGTTCATTGGTCCCGGAGGGGCACGGCAGTGTGCGATAGGCCGCGAAATATTGGAAGTTGGCAGTGAATGTATTTGTTTTATTTATTATTCATGGTCGTATGCGGGACATTGCAGGAAGGGTGGGTACAGCAACGGCAAAAAGAACGTTGTTCGTGATTTGCAATGATCAACAATGGTTTAGATTGATGAATATGCTTCCCGAATGGCGGATTTAAAGCGGCAAGTGTTGATAATCGTCCCCGCTTCAGTCAGACATCTATATTTAGGGCAGGTAGTAACCGCTGACCTGAACCACGGCAGGGTAAAAACTAGGAAAGTAACAATGAAGCAGAGTGCATATGGCAGCCACTCCCAGGTGAATGAATAGCAGCCTACCAGTATCCCCCAAGAAAGGTGCACAACAGCTGTATCTTGCTTTACTTACTTATTGGGCGGAAACTTCAACGCTATCAAGAAGGCTTGTTCGTGCCTTTGGGATTGTATACCCTCTCTGCTGCGTCCTAGTTCAGTTCGCGCTACGCAGTTTTCTACCTTAATATTCAGGTGAAGATATCGCAACGACTTATGAAAAGAAAAATGACATGTAACTTTAAGAGACGGGGAACGAACAGAGTGGGTCAGGGAACAAACGCTGGCTAGTGACGAAATCAAGAAGAAACAAGCCTGGGCGGGACACGTAATGTTAATGCTCTTATAGGGTGACACATGGTGTTTTAGGGTAACGGTCCGGAATCCAGAAGCAGGCAGCCGTAACATGGGTAGGGTGGGCGCATGAGATTAGGAATTTCATGGGGATAATGTGGCCGCATATTTGGCTCAGGGCAGGATTCACTGGTGGTCGAGAAAGGAGGCCCTTATCCTGCCGAGGACTTGGTGGTGATGATGATGATATCAAAATGGACGCCGCATACCCATGGAGAAAGGTACCACTATGCCGGTCGTTCGTTGTAAAATGAAAAAAAAAAAAGGAGATCCATCTCAGTAACCTGCTGGAAGTTGTCAGCTGCTCTGTTTCCAGCGCCTGTACAGTTTCTCGCTTTTTTGTTCTCCTCTCCTCGTGCACCCTCAACGATGGCCGCTCGCTCTCGCGGTGTCCGCGACTCCACGCACGTAGTAGCCCTCGAGGAGTGCGGCCTGCCTCTTCCTCTTCCGGACTTCCGCTCGCTGCGCTACACTCCTGGCGAATAACAGCGCGTAAAGCCGCCACTATTCGCCGGCGAGTCTCGGTAAGCGCTCGCTATCAGCTCGGACCAGCAGGCAGCCGAAGAACCAGCGTACCGCACGCACCCCTGGCACCGCCTTACGCCCTTGCGTCTCGGAACGGCGTAAAAAAGCCGAGAGCGGACCCGGGGAGCAACCGAGCTCGTTCCTCCGTCCGTCGGTCCGTCCGTCCGTCCTGGTCTCCGCCGCCAGCGTCGTAAAAGCACAAGCATGGCCAGCCATTACACGGGGCTCTTTCGTTGTGCCCCCCCCCCCCCCCCCTTTTTTTCTCTTCTTTAGGCGTGGGAATGAGTGTCGAAGAAGCGGCGGTCCGGTCGTTAACGCTTCGTCTTCTCGTTCGGCTTGCCTATACAGTGCGACGGATGCCCGCGTGGAGGCGCTCCTCCTTTGGCCGGCCCTTGTGCTCGCTCGAGAGTGCGATGCGTGGGCCTCGAAATCGCGTTAAGCAGCTGCGCATTATAGGGTCGTTTGAAGGGACGCCAATGAGCGGGGCTAAGCTGTGCGCTGGTACCGTTGGGGAAGTGGAGGAGGGGGAAGAGGATGGGTTCGCCGTGTTTGTCGGGAGTGCCGTGCGGTGCGCTGGGTTCAAACGCCCGGTCGAGTAGCGGTCACCATCTGCCTCCTGTGCCGTGATGCTTGCTTCTTGTTTTTTTTTTTTAGATGTGTGTGTTGTGTTTGGATGAGGAGGGGGGTGGGGATACTTCAGTAGCACTTTAATTTCGACTAGTTGTTTTATAATGGAAGGGATTGACAGAAGTAAAATGTAGATGTTCGTGCGCTGTGCAGTGTCAGTGCGCGTGAAATTAGTCTGGATAGCTGAAACTAAAACGGAGCCCTTCACTACGCCGCCACTTTTTTTGACGCTCTTCGGGTGTCGTCCCTAGGGGACAGTTGCAGAATTTTTTTCCTTCCCGGCAATCATTTAATGTTGTTGTTATTCGCTTCTCCAAGAGGTGCAGGTTTCTGACGACTGAACACGAACTACAGGACTCGTGCTCCCCTCGACGCCAGTAAACCTGAATGGAAAACACTCCGTTTCGGCGGTTCTTCCCTAATCCGGCTTTTTGAGCTGGCAGTGCGCGTTGCACGACTTCTGATTGTGGGCACAGTAAGTTGCCTTCACTGGTTGGGTTTCTTGAAACTCCAGGAGAGCGTGATGCCTCGTAAGCAGCAGCAGCAGCATCATTTTGATTGAAAATACCGCGAGCAACGGTACAGATCGCGCACATGACCTCTTAATGTTGGTACCGTTACAGCTGTGTTTGGCGTGCTTACTTTACTCGTTAAGTCATAAAGTCAGAAAAACTGCCAAAATATTCGCTGTTTAATTCTAAAGAAACGTGCTAATTTCAGCAGTTTTGGTCGTTACCGATATACGATGCATGTCATCATTATAACCAGCATCAAGCTTGCCTGGCATTCTACAGGACTAGTATTCGGAGCCAGTCTCCCTTTTTTTCTTTTTGCTTACCATCGCCAGCCCCGCGTACAGGTTAACCGCGGCCACATCAGCCGTAAAACCTGCTGTGGATACCACGGTGACCCTCCTGCATCGTGTGACTACTACCCGCGCGCCCAAGCCGCCCTCGCCAATTCCCTTTGCCACATTTCAGATCGAAGTCGCCCCAACCGTCGAGTAAACTGGCTCACTTTCCCGCTTCCATCTCTTGGCACATGTCATGAAGTTCCGATTAAGTGCCCTGAAGGTACTCTGGCTTGTTAACGCGGGGCGTTGAGAGACTAAAGTACGCCTTAATTCACTGATTACCGCGTTTTAGTGACGTTAGAGGCTACCGCCGCAAAAAATGGAGCGTTTGTGAGCTACAGACCGGCACCACTATATCCCCCTCCCCCGCCTCTTCCACAATACAGCATGAAATACATGTACCGTCGGTGCCGTCCGTTTTCAGAGCTATGCTGTGATGACGTCAGAGCTGTCAGGCCTTGTCCGAGCTGATCCCTGAGGGTAAACCACACCGCCCATTGCAATAGAAAGTTGTTAACATTGGTGTCGGTTGTTCTGGTTAAACTTCGTCTTCCCTGTCCGCTGCCTCAAGTCCGCCGTTGTTATTCGCCCGGCGGAACTCGAAGGAGTTAGGCCAGAGTGGTATGTCTGTGGTTTCCTTGTCACTCTTGGTCACGGGACGTGCTTTTGTTCTTCAAGAGCGCAGAGAGAGAGGGGGCAGTGAATTTCATCTTAGCTAGGTGTGATTCGCTGTGCGATACAAAGGATTCTCTGTCTCTCTCTCTCTCTCTCTGCGATTTACAGCTGCTTAAAAGAGTACAGACACCTAATTTCTGGGTACGTGCTTTCCTCTTTGTAATAATGCTTAAAGCATTAGTATATACGCATTGCCACGTGACATTTGCCGAAGACCGCTAAATAATTTATAATAAAATTTTTCTCTCTTGCTGCGATAATAATTGCTGCTTCGTCGTTTTAATGCACTACAACGCTAAAGCCAGCCTGCCTCAATAGCTGGAATGACCTCGAATGAAATAGCAGCGATTAGCATATTGCAGTTTCTGCATGCCTCACGCGACCTAAATGCAGCGTTGACGTCACAGAGCTGTTGAAACAGGAACGGAAACGGCATGAGAAAAAAATTCCGTTGTAACATAAAATATTCAGCGGTCGTTGGTGAATACCACGTGGTGATGTACATATGGTAATCTCCTGCAAATCACTGCAAAGAAGGAATCAGCACCCAGCTTGGGTGTCTGTACCCCATTTGAGAGATGACGTTGCAGTCTTGCTCGAATGTAGAAAGCTGTTGGCGAAGACCGCGCATGTTTGAAAGAAGTCCAGCTTTTTAATGTACAGTTGTCGCTTGAAGTGAAAAGTATCTTCGGGCGCCAGTTTATTCAAATAGCCTTCGAAACGTGTTTTTCATAAATTCAGTCCAAGTTATGAAAAGAGCGGTATGAAGCAGCAAACAAAGATACGTCCGCGTTTACGATCTCTTCACTCGTCTTTTAATTAACCTAAATAGGCGGCTCGGTCATGCCCGCTAAACTGCACCCGTATTGTGCAATCTTGATGATCTGTGCCCTAGCGTGGTTTCGTAGTCGAGTGGTCTGAGATGCTTGTTAGGCCACCAAGTGTTGGGCGTATCTGGTCCGGCTCCTATAATTACGATTCAATTTTATATTATTTCCAAAATAAGTCCTGCGCTGAAAGACATGATCTATTACTGTAGTTGTTTTCTGGCAGTTTGGTGCACTTCATGCGTAAGAAGGGTCCGGGCAGCATATATCCATCAATGCGGAATAGCCTCCCTTAGTTATTCACTGCTTAAAATTTCGCCTCGAAGGTCTGGGGCGCGGGGTTCTCAGTAATTTCGCAGAGTATTATTCGCTTAATTTTCCTGGAGCTTTTTTTTTTTCTAAGGTGTCCTCGTCTACCGCTGCAGCGATTCGAATCGTGCCACGAACATACCGGCCCTTCATCAGTTTACTGGGGTCCCGTCGACGATAACGTCCCTTCCAGGATGAGGTCCCTTCCCCCCTTCCCCGACTATCCCGGGCCGAAGGGGACAAAACTGACGGCACCCAGCTCAGAGATCATCAGGGACTCCATTTTCAGCGGCACCGTGGCTCGCGCGAGCCGGGGCTTCTTTGGTGGGCGGTGCTCGGCGCCCGTCCGCCCACGGCTCAATCTTCATCGCGCTCGTCTTCGGCATATTTACCGCGTTTCCTTGCTTCCCGCTCGCTTTCCCCAGCACCCTCTGTGTGCGACATTTCTTTCCCGTTTTCCCCAACCTTCCCTATTTTCATCACGTTTTCTTCCCCTCGTTTCCTTCTCTTGATGCGCCTCGTGCCCTTCGAAAGCGACGCGACTTTTCCCCTCCAACCTTTCCTTCTCCTTTTGTTCCCCTTCTCGCCCATCATCTTTCCCTGGGACCATGATAGGTGGCGTTTGCCTCGTAGAGCTGGATGGGCGGCAGCCGGCGTTGTAGTGCCCCGTGTCCGGCCGCGAATCCCCCCGGGGTCAGCGCATCGCCGAAGCGGGCGCCGCCGGCGGCGTCGATATCTGGCACGAGCCCCGCCGGCGCTGCTGCTGTCTCCGTCGCCGCGAATCGTGACAACGGCGGTGTGACGACGTTGGCGACGACGACGGAGCGTAGCTCTTCCCCAATTGTATCCCGTCGAGCCGGCGCATGATGGATGAACGCGCTCGGCGCCGTCCGCCCGTGTTCGCGACGTCGGGGCGACCCTTTGCGTGGCTCTCGCTGCTTCCCTTCTTTCCCCATTTCTTCCCATGTCTTTCCTCTCCCTCCCCAACTCCATTTTTTTTGTCATGTCGCTCGCTGGTGGGCGCTTTCTGGCGCTCCGTGCATGTGCCTTACAGATGCGTCCATAAATTCCCCTTCTTTTGCCTCCTCTCCACCCTTGTCGGTACGAGGTATCTTCGCCTGATCCTCTTTTTCCCTCGTCCTGGGTTACTCAATTCTGGACATTCCATTTGTTTGTTTTTTATGTCCGTGTTCGAAGGGGAGGGGGCGAACAAAGAGAACTAAGGTGATGCCTTCATTTCCCTGCATTTGGATTCCACGTTTTTGTGCGTGCGTGGCTGTTTGTGTATGTGGACGCTCAGGCTTACAGCAAATATGTTTCACTTGTTGCACCAGCTTGGTATCTTGGCTTTCACTTGGCATTGGCCGTGGTCACGGCTTTGCTGTTCTCACGTATCGACTCCTTGTTGTGCTGATTCTCAATAGCTCCAGGCGTCTAAGTCGGACTTGTACTTTCACTTGTGTGAGGCCTTTTCGTTCTTTCTTTTCCTGTCGAATAACAGCTGGCCCTGTCCTTCGAATTGCGAGACGGGTGCACTACTCATAGGCCACGAATTCGCTTTGGTTCAAGCTTAATAAAGGTACACCTAGAGAATGCGTTGTGGACTTTGACTTAGTGAAGTGCGTCAAGGACTTGTACTGATGCTTACATGAGTAATTATGTGTATTGTGTTCAGGGTATAGGTAATGACCCGATAACGCTATCACGTCACTCGGCATCCGAATCCGCTGATAGCGTATTCATCCGCTATATCCCCCCCCCCTCCCCCTCGCGAATATCTGTAATGCAAAAGTTGCTGAAGCTACGTTCGTCCTGCTTTCTACGTCAATCCCCCTGTGCCGTGTTTTTGTGTTTAGCGGTGGACTCGTTGGATTGTTCCCGCTTTCAATTAGTCCCCCGCGGCTCCCTTGAACCCATGCCTTGCCCGAGTATTCTTTTTTTCCTTAACCCCATTTCATCCCTCAACGTAGCAATATTAGAAGAGGAAGCTTACACTCTTTCATTGCATTTTCTAGAAGTCTTTGGCCGTTCGTTGCGGTTGGAATGAATGAGTGGCGGCTTCCCTCTATTTGTGCGTGAATCATCAATCTGTGCTTGCTCTTTGCACCCCTTTCTTTTCCCTCGCCCATCTTTTTTTTCTCCCGGCGCTGATCATTTCTCCGTCGCCGAGCGTCTCTTGGGACACTAGGGAGCGCGTTTCCCCATCTCGCCGCTTCTTTGCGGCCTCGCCCGTGTTCCTCTGCGGTTAGGCCGTACGCTGACACTTCTTTTCGCTTACCGCATTCATCAATCGTGGCGCCCCAGACGCTGTTCCTTCCGTTTGCTCGACGTATTTTTCTCGCCTTTTTTTTTATTTCCGTGCCGTTGATACTTTCACCCTTCTCTTTGGGGCATTGCCGTCCCCTGGTCTGTCTCGTTTTGGCTTCTTTTCTTTCTTCCGTCTTCTTTCTCGCCATCACTTCTTTCTTCTCATGCAGGTCTGTTTTCTATATTTAGCTCGCCTCGTCATTTTTGGCTTTATTAAATGTGAAGTCCGGCAAGTTGTTTTCCCTCTCGCTGTAACTTCGGCGAAGATTGTGTTTTTCTTTTTTAATCCCTTCCATCCATCGTCCCTTCCGATGCTTTCCGAGTCTTCCCTGTTTTCCCTATTTGCTTCTGTCTTTTCTCTCTTCCCGCCCAGACCTTAGCGTTATCCCTTGACGGTGTTCATCAATCCATGTGCGCTAGACGCTGCCTGCTCGCCACTGCCCCTGCGTATCGTCTGCTGCTTCCCGATTTTCCTTTTTGATCTTTTCCTGCGCTCCCAAGGGGCTTGGGAGTTAGGAACTCTCGCTTCACCCCGCTCCCTTACTCCCCCCTCTGTCTGCGTATTCATCCATCCATCCGTCTATCCCGTTCATCAATCCATCTACCCATTTGCTTCTTGAACAAGGCCGACACGACAGCGGCAGGGCTGCGAAGGCTTGCATGCTTCCCGATTCGAGGCGCCGGAACGGAAGACGCCTGTGGGAATGACGCATGGGGAGAATAGGGAGCGTATCGGGAAAAGAAAAGGGAAAAGGCGTTTTGGAGCGCGGCGAATTTGGTTCGTCTGCGTTTCAGCAGCATCCCGTTTGTTTGTTTTTCGTCTGGCACTATGCGCAGACATGATTTCGCCCTGATTTCTCGGCGAATTTTTTCCTCCTTACTTTCCCCATTGTGAGGCGCTGCGGGCAACGCTGCTTCTCGCGTTTTTCCACGGGGGCCTATCCATCGACTGACGCTGTCGGGTCAGAGCGGTCGTTTGCTGTGTTTGAGCTTGTCCTCTTTCTTGTCTCGTTCGTTCACATGCTGTCTGGTTGAGTCACGCGTTTTGCCATGCTTGCGCGTGCTCTCCTCATGTGTCGCATTTTTCTCTATGAGGCCCGCCCTTCCGTCTGTTTCCAGTGTACGCGCCCGGAAGTATCGGTGTCCGTATTCTAACGTAGTGCCGTCACCCGCTGTCTTTATTTGCTACTTCATCCGCTCGTGACGTTGCCGTTGACGCATCGACGCGTGATGTTGGGGTTGTCTGGCGAAGTGGGTGTGAGTGGGGCGACCGCCCAGATGACGGCAGTTGCGTGATTTCAAGAAGTGCGGTGTTATCGCAGCTTCGTGCACAGCCCCGTCTCCCTTCTCGCTCTTGACAGGCGTATAAGGAAACGGGTCGTTTGTTGGAAGGTGTTGACGGCTCGCAGACTCCGACGTCCCTGCATGATTAGTTTTTTTTTTCTTTCGTGAACTGACGTGTGCATTTGATGTCAGTGTCTAATGTAAACTCTGCACGACGTGAAGGAAACCTTATAAAGCAGGCAACGGAGTATGAATGACACTCCGCTGGAAGCGTGCGAGAGTGTTGGATCCAATCGCGACCTACGTTATACAGTCTCTTCTGCATCCGAGGTACGGTATCGGTCGTTGGAACGAAAATTGGCATCGTTCGTGGAGCACCTTTTGATATCGCTAAAGGATATTTCTCATAGCTCTGTAATCGCCTTAACGAGCAGACATATGCGCCATATATTTGTTCAACTTGAATTCAGGCCTTTATTGTTTGTTTTTCTGCGTCCGTCGGAGTTCGTAAGAGGCTGTGCCACGCGTTACGTTGCGTAAAACAAAATTAGATTAAGAGAAAACAGCCGCTGCGGGAAGCTGCTTAATGTCGTTCCAAATTAACGGAAATATTGTGAGGTAATCATCTGATGCATCTTCCAGTCATGGGCTGCTCTTAGACAGACTTAGGGATAACAGTCTGTAGGCGATAGCAGCACCGGTGAGCCTCTTTGTTTTGTCGGCAACTTCGTTCCTCGCCGCAACCGCTTGACTGTTGAAAAGCACATGCTCTACTAAGTAGCTTGTCAAGGTTCCCATTTCTCAGAGTGTGGTTGGTTGGATTATGGGGTTTAACGTCCCAAAGCGACTAAGGCTATGAGAGACACCGTAGTGGAGGGCTCCGGAAATTTCGACCACCTGGGGTTCTTTAACGTGCACTGACATCGCACAGTACACGGGCCTCGAATTTCTCCTCCAAAGAAATTCAGCCGCCGCGACCGGGATCGAACCCGCGTCTTTCAGGCCAGCAGCCGAGCACCATAGCCACTGAGCCACCGCGGCGGCTCACAGAGTCTGATTTCGAGCCATGCATTGGTGCGTTTACGACTTAACTGATCTTCAGAATCTCTGTAGTAGGTAGAAGTATCATTATCCGCTTAGAAAACATTGGCACCTTCTTAAAAGTCCTAACTGTAACGCTTATATATGTACTCTTATATGCTTGCTTATATGCTTATATACTGACCTGGGAACTTTTGACGCTCGCTGTACCTGTCGTGAGCACGCAGTGGGCACACGTTCGCTTTCAGCTTCGAAAGCTGAGAACGGTTACCACAGAGCATCACTTCTGCAACGCCCGGACGGGACTTCTTGGATGCCTGACGAAGTCCACGTAATAGGGGTTGACGCTGAGCGAGGGATCCGACCCCTCTTTTGTTCACCTGTTCGCGTAAACACTGTGCAGACGACGAGTGCATGCACCTTTGTGGGCGTCTGCGCTTTTTCTCATCGTCGTCGTTATGAGTTACCATCCATCTCTCTCCGTCTCCGCCCTGCCTCACCTCCGACACTGCGCAGTATAGTAATTCGTAAGTTATTTGTTCAAAGAGGCCCCGGATCTTTCGCGTCAGCTTCCGTGTCTTGTACGTTACTGTATTTATTGGCTACTTTTTTTACTGCGACGAGGCATTGAACAAATGGCAGAATACTGGTCTGCACATACCATTCTTCGAGACCAGTGTGTAGTATTTCTTTTTTGCTCCTTTTTGTCCACGTCGAGAGCCGCATATGTGTTCAGCGCATCCTGCGGGCGCCGTCTTCTTTATTGACGAGCGAGACAATTCGAGAAGTCTGGATAACGCCTCCAAAGTCCCACATGTGCGTGAAAAAAATAAAAGACGAGAAAGCGTGGGCGGGAAATTATTCGCCGTGACTGGCCCTTGCAGAGTGTTATCTTCGCCGTTTTTGCTCTTTTCTCGTTTTTTTCTTCTTCGTTATCTCGTCGCCGTAATTCTGGTATGGCCCAGATAATGAGCTCCCGTCCGTTGAATGAGCGAGCGATCGCCTAGGGATCGGCGAACGTGACACGGAAGCTCTTTGTTCTCAGTTGACTCTGCTGGGCGAAATTGCGTTGTTTGACGTCGTCGCTGGCCGCTCATGTTTGACCTGTGGGTAGAAGCTCCGCCGCAGCCGCCGCCTAAATGCTTACTTTATTTTTAAACTTTATTTTCCATCTGCGATGCTTTAGGCGAAGTTCAAAGCTGCAAGCACAGCTCGGCCGCTCCTCGTCCCCTCCATGGAAGCAGCAGGTGACAGGGAACTTGTGCAGAAACAAATAAATAAATAAAAACGCAAACATGGTAAATGCACAATACAGACAGCGAAGATGAAAAAAAAAGTAAAAAATTGGCAGTGGCTTAGCTCTGCTACGCCAGGACATAGGTAGCGTGAGGTGAGGGCGAGGTGTCCACACCTCGGTGGACACCTGAACCAGAGGGAAGGCGCATAACTGCCATCTTGGGACAGTGGACACCTCAACCGTGCTTTAAGCTAAGTGGCGGTAGTGGCAGGTTCGTTGCTTAACGAGACAGTTCTTGCACGTCGTACAAACCCTCGTCACGGCTCCACCTTCTTCGCCCCAGGCCGACGCCGGCAAACTACACGTTTCACACATTTCCCTACATTCCGGCGTCAAGTCTCTTAAGTGCCATAGTCTTTCACACACATCTCACACATACTCAAGCGGATTGTTCACAAAGTCGGCCTGTAAGGCCCGAGTCGCACTGGCACTTTCACTGAGTTTCACGGTATAGTCCGTCTATCGGCGAGTCTTGACATCGTCTTCAGGCTGCTGCTGAGGGGCCCCGGCACGCCGCTCAGCCTCCTGCCGAGGGGCCCCGGCACGCCGCTCAGCCTCCTGCCGACGCCGCTTTGCTAGGCGTTCCTCTCGTGGCTCTGGCGTCTCTGCTGCGCGCTTGGCCTTAGCCTGTTCGTTCTTCCTCTGGTTAACCGCTAGCTGCCAGGCAACCACTTCGGGATCCGGGGAATTCAACTTGTCCGCTCTTCTGCGCCGCTCAGCAGCGGCTTTGCTTTCCTTTTCCATGGTTGATGATGATGATGATGATGATGTCCTCAGGTTTAATGACACATACCCGTGGCGGGGGATGTGGCAGGGTTCATAGCGGATACAAACGCACACATCTGCAAGTAAGAGAGCATTTTGATAATTTTGGGACGTGGGGCTAGAATTTGTACAAAACAGAAAATACGGAACAGGAAAAATAGTGAATTCACATTCTAGCAGAGGAATCTACCAGATGAAATTATATAATCGGGAATATAATCGCACACTGGTTTCAGGGCATATCCCTTGGCGCTTGCCCCGAAGTATAGGAGAATCGGAATAGATAGAGGAAGCACGAGTCGGGCGAGGGGGATCTCCAAGTAAATTCTACAGAGAGCAGCGAACCGCCGGCAGAAGAGGAAAAAATGTTCTATTGACTCAATTTCGCCATATGACTCGCAAAGGTTGGTTATAGAAAGCCCCGATCGGCATAAATGAAGATTTAGCCGTGGTATCCTGCAGCGCAAAATTGTCATGGACATTTCACGTTGCCTTGAACTGCACATCCGCACACTCCAAGGAAATGCCAGGTGTTGAAAATCGGCTGCAGCGAGGAGAGTCTCATGGCTCAAGGAGTAGCGACGCTGAAATCGCTGAAAGCGTTCTAGAGCCAAGTAGACAGTATTTGGGACGAATGGGACAATAGGTCCATCAAGGGCGTACTTTGCTAAAAAAATCATCCCTCTCTTTAGGAACAATGCCACAGTGCCCAGGGACCCAGTGAAAGCGTACTTCTGTAACGTGTGGAGGAGTAAAAAATTGAAGGGAACGGCTCATAGGAGTATCCGTCGAGTTTTTGAGCACTGTCAAAACGGAAAGGTTGTCTGAGAGTATAATAACCCGAGTGATACTGCAGGGAATCCGTATTA
Organism: Amblyomma mixtum; assembly: GCF_055824585.1. Classification (NCBI taxonomy): domain Eukaryota; kingdom Metazoa; phylum Arthropoda; class Arachnida; order Ixodida; family Ixodidae; genus Amblyomma; species Amblyomma mixtum. Next base: position 71,419,319 of record NC_143018.1, read on the forward strand.
AGGCCAACTCAATGGCCAGAAACTCAGCGACAAAAATAGGGGTATAGTCAGGGGCGCCAAATGATTAGCTTCAATCAAGAGCCCTCGAGTAAATGCCAATCGCTGCCTTTTCATTTTGCTGGGAGGCATCTGTATAAACGGCAATATGGTGAGGAAAACTATCTCGGTATTCCTCTAGGAGCTAAATTATCCGTGTTGTCAAAGAAGACCGCCGTATCAGCCCGCATGTGGTTAACTAGTACTAAAGATCTTATTCATACAGAAATATTTGACAGCACGAAATTAGTGGACACCACCTGACGGAGCTTATACCGAGGCCTGGTGGTACCAAAGAGGAGAGTTGGGTTCGTTGTAAGTATAATATTAGCCAATCCAGGAACAGGCTCGAAAGACCTTACAAATGTCTGCACAGTGATAAGCTCCAACCGCGAATTGAGATCAGGTATCCGCGCCTCCAAGTGCAATGCAGGATTTACTACTGTTTTAGGCAGACCTAAGCAAAGGCGCAGAGCGCGTCGCTCCATAACAAACCTTGGTCACCCAGAATAGAGAATTGAGCCGAATTCAAGTATTGGCCGTACATAGGTCTTATAAAGAAGGAGTATAGTAATCCCGTCGCATGGCTGTAGCCTGGCTGTCGTTCCTCACCATTCTCTTCTTCTGATCGGCTCCGGCGCACCAGATGCGCAGCTGTGACGTCACTCGCTCCTCGCGCATGCGCAGCTTGGCACATCCACGCTCACTCGAAACTGCTCATCCACGGCCAGTGTAGCTCACGCTACAAAAACCGATCCTGTTTAACGAAATACAGCTTTTAACATTTAGAAACTCATGTGGTCATAATTGTGTGACGAAGGAATATATGCAACCATCGCGCTTAAAAGCAATGTGCAGGTCGGCAATAGAATCATTCAGACACAGCAGCAGAAAGCAACTGTAAATAGTACATGCAAAGGAAGCATTAGCGGTCATGCGGTCCGCAACATTTAACGCTCCGATGAGAAATTCTAAAAGTGTAAGCCGTGTGTTTTGTTGACGAAAGCTGTCCTAGAGCTGTCATTTATTCAGCTGCAAGATGTCTGTGATATTGGGCAAATAAAAATTTAAGAAATAGTTAGTGCAGGGTTTTTTAGAGCGCAGCTCTTTGGCGTCCGTTCCTGGGTTTCGCGTCGTCGTCGGCGTTGTCGTCGGCCTCGTAACCAGCTCCGCCCCCCTTTCATCCGCAGCTGGGGTTGACTCACTATCGGCGTCAGCGGCATCAGTCAGTCGCTGCTATCTCTTCCCTCCTCCCTTTATCGTGTTGTCCGCTTGCTGCGCGCGCTTCTGCCCCCATCGTTTGCCGCTGGGTGTACACGCCGCCCCCCTCTTCCTGCGAGTCTCCGGTTGTCAAAGCGCCGGCTCGAACTTAATTCCTTTCTTCGCTCCTCCTCCAATGCAACCCCTGTGCGGTGGCAATCAGAGAGCCAGATCGGTGGCGGCGGATCTGTATATGTGCACCGCCCGAGCCGAAATTGCGAATACGTGTGAAAAATAAAAAAAAATTCTGTGATAGCGCATACATGTGTTGCTCGATTTCTTTGCCTCAATCTATCGAAAAGGTGAAACAGCTTATTTGCTGCGCTCAAATTTCGCATTAGGAAGTAACGTAATCGTCGGTAATTTTTTTTGTTTGCGTAGCGTAATGTTTTACAAAAACCAACTTCCCAGTATTCGAGCTCTCGAGGGCCTTTAATAGCGAATTTTCATAGTTTTTTAGATTAATACAGTTCTGACTTTTGATGTGAGGTGCGTGATGATACACCTGTTGGTGTGAGGCCTTCGCCTCGGTGGATGCCTAAAAAGTCTCCAAGTAGAAGATTTATTTTATTGACGCGATAGCGGCCAGGGTCCCATTTGGCGGCAAACTCCGGCGTCGGCGTGTCCAGAAAGGCCCAGCTGGGTCACGTGACCTCCGTGGTGACGTCATCATGATCAGCCCACGCGACTGTGAGCAAACTGCCACCTGCCGGGGGCAGTATCGCATCGCGCTGCACCACTGCGCATGTAGTAGTATGAAGACTCCCAGCGATCTATGAATGTAAGGGGGAGAATGACGAATTCCGCATACGTGGGCATGCAGGCAGAACCCATGCGACAGGGAAAGACTGCTTGTGAGGGAGAGGTCTCTGATGCTCTCGCATTGTACTCTTTAAGGGTGGGTGAAGGGTTATGTGGTGGTGGAAGAAAGGACAGCGTCCGTGTCTGCTAAGCGATACGAAAAGAAGATCTCGAGCCGCTGAACGGTACAATTAACGCTGTCGCATCACACCCATAAGGTGGACCTTAAGCGTCTATTCAATATTTTTACTCACTACCCTGCATTAACGCTTGTGACTCTTTTAAATCGGAGAACTCCCACAGGACACTGTGATGCCAATGCGGTGGTTATTATTTCTCAGCGGTGCTGTCCTCCGCAAGCTAGTTCATCGTCGTCTTCTATTTCTTGCAGGGCTTCGAGCAAAACAGGACAAAAAAAAAAAGAATTCATGCAACATACACATGAGCGACGCGTAGCTGTTTCAGAACCGGCCTTATTTTTCATTCCTTTATTGAAAAGGCGTTTTCGTGAGAGACCAAAATTTAAGTAAACAAACACAGCGTAATGAACGATAGGTGTCGTCAAAACCTGTGTCGTAAGTGTATGTCGCAGAACGCGTGCGATAGACGTAAATACGATGGTTGAAGTATAATTTTTGCTCCGCTTTGTTTGGTGAGCTTAAAAGGGCGCGAAAGATAAGTGGTCATTGCCGTATTCCAAGTGGTGCTACGTGCGGGACGTGTTGTGCGCAGCAATCGTTCAAGCGCAACTTCGATATATCTCTCATTGCCTGACGTTGTCGCCGCCATTTCTAATCTTCGTTGACTTTTTTGCCTTTTGATCGCATACTGTGAGTTATAATGGTGTTATTAGCGTCGGCAATGCCTCGTATATTCCGTTTTTTAATATTTTAATGTCCTCCCAAAAAACAAACTCATGGCTGTGATGGTGCCGCCACACAGTGGCGGGTTTTAGCAGCGGATATGACATCACCTGGCACGTGCTTGATGATCGGACGAACAGTAAATATACTGCAAATAGTGTGAATAAATAGAGCCACATTTGTCATCTGTCTGCGTTTTATATTAGATCAACAAAAACAACTTGTTTGTCCTAGATAAAAGCCCTGCAAAGCAACTAAAATAAAAATACGCCACCAGGGGCGCTCTGGAATGGAAACGACGCTGCCAGTCTCAGCAAGAACGAGTTACAGAGAGCAGGCAACCATGGAGTGCAAACTTCCGCGACGTGCTCTGGCAGGCTGTTTTGATTGGTTGCGCCAGGTGCCGTCATTGGGAGAGCGAAATGGGAGTGGGAAGCCCCGCCAAAATCGAGTTGAGGGCAGCATTTTTTTTTGCTTGTATTTTGAAATTTCTTCATTGAATAACTCCCGTTCCTGTGCATCGATTCCTGCAATTCTTTTTAAGTCAGCATCTGTGTGACATAAAGAACCCACCTGAAGTATAGCCGGTATCCCCCCAAGCAGTGTTTCGCAGCCCCTTTAAAAGGGGCAAATTTTTTCACGCGAGATTCCAACATAGCATGTAGTCTCACTGATGGCGCCCGCGTCGCTACCTTGTGCAGTCGTGTGCCGTGATTTTGGTCTGTTATTATACCGGGCTCTGAGCTTTGTAATCGCTTCCGCCGAGTAACAGTAATTCTCCATGTTATTTCATACCGCTCTCTCCTGCCTCTCTTTTCATGAGTTTCCGCAATGAGCCTCGTGAATTTTGAAAGGCAAACTCCGCCTCCTCGTTGTAGAAAAATACGAACGCACTTTTATTTCCCGTGTGTTTTTATTGTCTTTTATTTGTTTTTTGGCTGCTAGAGCGGTCCGCATAGTGTTCCCAGGGAGCACACTGCTACCAATCATCACACGACGCACGAGCTTTGGCGAGCTTCGTGAATGCAGAGAGGCGTGGTCAGAGTTGTTCGTTTCGCGGAGAGATTGCCTAACCCAGCCAGTTGAGACACGACTTGCATTACTACAGTTACGCGAGCCAGGACATAGGAGCGCCTTCGCATGTGTTTCTAAATTTGTTTATTACGCCGCCTTTTCTTTTGCTTCGAATGGTCGTTAGTTCTGAGTGCCCCCGTGGTAAGCTTAGGGAAGAGCGCTGTGTTGTTTGGAGCAGCTTTGGTTCCCTGTGTGAACCTCGTTTCTATGTTTTGTTTTTTATCATATTTTCCTTCCTTTCTCTAGCTATTTCTTGGAGCGTCGCATTTAATCTTACCTGAACTACTTGTTTTTAGAGGCCTTTTACTTTGCGTCTTGGTTTTCTAACGAGGCTATTTTCTTCGTGCGTTCGGGCCTTCGCGCTTTGTTTAAGAGCAACGCCAGGGATTGAGGCTGACATTCTGGATGTCTTCTCCTCTCTTTACAGCCTAAGCTTTGTAAGCTTTTTCATAGTTTACTTTGTCAAGTTCGGTTTTTATAGTTCATAGCTGTCTACCTCCTTCTGACCACCGTCTTGGCTAGAATGCCTTACTTTAGGAGTTAACATTGACATTTACGCGACCCATTCAGCCCTAGGAATGAAAATTCGCAAGGCGCGTGCATTGCCGAGCCCAAGCTGCCGGCAGCATTAATTGTACCGCCGAAGCAGTACGAGGTTCAGCTGAAAAGTTTCTATCCTGAATGAGAAGCATGTAGCTGTTAAGTGTGAAGTTGGTCTCGATTAGACAGCAACATTTGAGCCTACCTCCGCCCAAATTTCACATCATACTTATGTACCTGTTTTTCAGGGGTAGATGTGTAAGGTTGGACGGAAGTGACCGTTCGTGAGCAGCGCATCGCCGGTCGTGCAGTGATTCGTTATCTGTTCCGGCAAAGTTATGCGTCCAAGCAGGTTCATGAGGACGTGCAAAATACGTTGGAAGGCTCTGCTCTGTTGTATGCGAGTGGGCAATTCTGGGCAGATGAATTAAAATGCGGTCGAGAGTCGCTCAGTCTTGAGCCGCCTTGAGCGCGGCTGCGTGGTGTTTCCACAGACGTGAACATCCCAAGAGTGGGCGATCATGGCGGATCGCCGTGTGACGCAGCATGCCATTGCAGACTTCTTGGTTATCTGCTAGCTTGGAGCGTGTGCGTGTTAACATTGACGTGCACATGGGCATGCGCAAGATGTCTGCGCAATGGGTTTTCAGAAACATGACGAAGGATCTAAGACGCCAGAGAGTGGCTTTGTGTCAGGAAAATTTCCGACAGCCACATGTAGACCGGGAAGGTACTCTGAGCAGTCTTTCGGTCCAGGATTGATTGTGTTGTCACCCTGAACCTGGCTCAAAAGGAGACCCCGACCGTGGAAGCAAAAGGATCTAGTAAGCGTTTTCCCAGTGATTGTCCTGTCATGGATGCGATTTGAATGGATGAACATCCAGGAGGAATAACTTAATTACACTGGGTCGGATAAGATGAAGCATCCGTGGCAAAAGTGTAACCAAGTGCAGAAAGACAGTATAAAAGCATATGCCACGCCCCTTGCCTGTCGAACCAGAAACTCTCCAGCCGACCCTCGTAAATCGTTTGCTTCAGGTGCTTGCAGCTCCGGAAAGCAGGTGTTGATTTCGCCGCACGTTTCTTGTCTTGAGCGTGATGGAATCCGCGAACGTTTGACCGTTCTTTTCTTTGCTTTATTTTGTTCGTATTGCCTTAGTGATGGCCCGAGCCGTGGGGCGGAGGAACGGGGATAGTTGTCTGGAGCGGAGTTTAGCGGGAAAACCAGTGAATGTGCGCGTTGTGTTTTGAGACAGAAATTGGTCTCTCGTTTATTCCCTTTCCTTTGGGAGAGAGTTACTGAGGCCCTCTTAAAAGAACACTGAGAACAAAACCTCATCTAATTATGGTTGTCCTTAAACATGGTTTTCTTTTATGGGTGTTTCGACGTTTCTTCTGAAGTAATAGACGCGTTTATCGTCGAAAAAACTGAATTTAAAAGTCTAGTCCCCATAATTTTCGTCCCCAAACTTTATTAATACATTCGCAAACTCGTGCCACCACCGAGCATCCCCGTCTTCCTCTGGACCGAAATGTGCAGGAGTCGTTACTCGTGTCGCCCTTATCCGCATGGCATTGCGGTGAAGGAAGCATCCTGGTTGCATACCGGTCTCTGAAAGACGACGCTTCTATGCACCCCGGGAAGAAGTCCTCGCTTTCCGCGTGCTGGGCAAATGTCTCTCCTAACGAACGAGAGCGCGCCGGTTTTTTCCTCGCGCACAAAGGCACCGTCGCAAAAACCCGCCGACGTCGGCGTGCACGCCTGCACGCATCAGTGATTCCTCCCGTCGAAGGCTCATCGAGGCGCAAGGGACACGGCTTTCAAACAAACTCTGGCGTGTTGCATGTTGGGATCGCCCGCGGTAGCGGCGGCGGCGACGACTACAGCGTATTCACGTGCCGACGAAATTTGCTCCACTCGAAGAGCGTGTGTTCCTTTCGGCGGGCTGCTTCTCCTGAAAAGCTGTCTTCGCCACCGGAACGCGAGCGCGCGCGCCGCACTATTGTGTTGGGGAGAAGCGCGCGAAAAGAAATATAGTAGGAGCTCGGGGCGAACAAAAGAATGCGGCGCACGTTTTTCATGGATGCCGGGTTCAGGCATGGAGGAAAGGCGTGAAGGGGGAGGGGTGAAAAAGAGCGCGCGCGCGCGAGGGGTGTTCGGTCACGTCCGTTCGACGCGCCTCCGACATCACTCCGCCCCTCCATCCCATCTTCCCTTGTTTCCTAAACTCATCTCCCCTTTCGGCGCTGCGTCGCGGGAAACATGTTTCCTTCGCCGCTGAAAGTGTCGCCTCCGTCGAATGAAAGAAGAGGCGGGAAAGGACGGAAGGGCGACGCGGAGACGCGTCGGGGCGCGAAAGGAGAGGGCTGACACGGGAGGGGAGAGTTGAGGCTTTAGGGACGACGGGGCGGAGAGGGAAGGGAAGGGGAGAAGGGAAGGTTGATAGGGTGTAGAGGCCGCGACGGTGTCGCCTGTCGGCGAGCCGGGGTGGAAAGGAAAGGAAACGCGCTTTCACACGCAGGCCCCTATCTGCTGATGTTGCTGCTGCTGGCGCGGCTCTGTGTCGACGGCAGGCGCGTCGAAAACGAGCACTTCGCATTCCCAGTCACGTTCGTGCCTTTTCTGGACGCGCCGAGGGAGCTGGAGGGGGGGGGGGGGGCACGACGGCGACGGGTTGAAAGGGAAGAAGGGGGTTGCGTGCCGTGATACACCATCGAGCGAGCTTCAGCGAAGCCTCTCTCTCTCTTTCTCTGTGTGTCTCTACTTTGGCTGCGACGTCCCTCTCTGGGCGTTTCCTCGCTTTAACGCGTTTGACGCCCGCTTCCTTCCTCTGGGCGCCCCCGGGAGTGGGTTCGCCCGTGTGTGTATCCTCTGCGCGAAGCCTGGCTACGCACCGGCGATGTCAGAAATGGCGTGAAATTTTCGGCGGGGGGGTGAAGTAAAAGGCGCGTGATGGAAGGGAGGGAGGAAGTCAGGCGCCCGTGTGTTGTGCGGTTGCCGAACTGCAAACCGGGCCCGGGAGCTGTGGTGTTTGCGTCTTTCATATTGCAAAAGCGCCGATGTTTGGTTTTTCTTGCTCTTCTTGTAGTTTCGATTTGGGAGGCGTGCTTGTCGGAGCGAGGGACGCGTGTTGTGTGGCGGTGGAATGCGAAAATTTAACGGCTTCGGCGCGTCGCTGTTGATCTTTTGTTTTTCTTGCTGCGCTGTTTGTCCGGCTCTGTTCACGGGTTGCATTGGTGTCGGATAGGAACGCGTCGGTGTAGGTGGCGCCAGCGTATGAAGTCGGAAAGCCGATGCTTGCCGGTGTCTTTCACTCCAACCTAAGAGTTTGAAACGATGTGGAAGGAAATAGATTAAAGTTTATCGTGCATATGATTAGTCCCTAAACTATGGGGAAGATGAATTTTTTCTACGCCTCCTAATATCCTCTTAATGAGCGGTCCCTGAACGGCTTCGTTTTTGAAATTTGGTGCCTGTCTGAAATGAATTTTTATCGTCTATGCCTTCTGTTTCATTCCGGGTTGCTTTTAACCGTACTATTTTGTGTTGAATGGTAGCATCTCTCAGGTTGACAGTTTATTCTTATTATTGAGGATATCTGACAGGCCCCTTTCTGGTATTGTATGGAAGTTTAGTTTATGGAGGCTTAACGTCCCAACGCGACTCAGGCTATGAGGGGCGCCATTGTTAAGGGGTCCGGAAATTTCGTCCACCTGGGGTTCTTTAACGTGCACTGACATCGCACAGTACACTTGCCTCTGGAATTTCGCCTCAATCGAAGTTCGACCCCCGCGGCCGGGTTCGAACCCGCGTTTATCGGGTCAGCAGCCCAGTGCCGTAACCGCTGAGCCATCGCGGTGGCACTATTGTATGAAATGAATAATTGTAGCGGGCATGTTTTTGCTGTGCATTTTGTGCTTTCGTAGTATTTCATATGATGTCGCTTGTTATGGTTTGTTTCTGCGATTTTAAGCTCCTCCTGCCAAGCTTTATGCGAAGCTGCAGTATGTGAAATTAATTACATTGTGAGATAAATGCTTTTGAAATAAAACTTGCCGCCGCCGTTAAGGAACGAACATTCGTTGATGGAACAAAATTTGGCAGGTTCTTGTTTCTTTAAGAAAGCATAGGAGATGTTACGAAGTCTGTTGTTAGAACACACCACCTACAAAAATGAACGGAAGGCACGGGAACTTATCCGTGGCTTGGCAGTATGGTTGGTTGGTTGGTTTATGGGGTTTAACGTCCCAAAGCGACTAAGGCTATGAGAGACGCCGTTGTGGAGGGCTCCGGAAATTTCGACCACTTGGGGTTCTTTAACGTGCACTGACATCGCACAGTACACGGACCTCGAATTTCTCCTCCAAAGAAATTCAGCCGCCGCGGCCGGGATCGAACCCGCGTCTTTCGGGCCAGCAGCCGAGCACCATAGCCACTTAGCCACCGCGGCGGCTTCCCTTGGCAGTATGGAGTCCGTGCTTAGAGAATCTATTTCGTACGCATTATAGAAGCCAGTTGGAACCTGACGAGTAACATGTGTGAAAGGGTTTACGTAGCGATTAGTTTCGAAGGCAAACTACAGTACGCTATTTCATCTCAATGAGTTCAATTCTGCTGGATAATTTCTTTCGTTTCTTGTAGATATCTGCCGGGTAATGAAGCATAGCTGAGGCCCGCAAAAGTGGGCTCTGTATCTGCATTGGAAGAATATGTACCGTAAAACGTTCCTGTTCACTGCCGGGGTGAAGTGTTTGAACTGCAACAAATTTTATTACGTAGAGCGCCGCTGCCATGTAAAGTGTACCCGCCGGAATACGATAAGTTCGGCTAAGCTTTCGTTTGTGCGCTTTTTCTCCTCAGTCTCGAAGGTGCGGTCGTCTTTGTCGGCATCCGCCCAATGTTAACCCTAGGCAGTTTCGCTCACCACCTTGGCTTTGATTGATTAGTTAATGGCCTTAATTAAAAGCTAACGTATTTAACTTTCCGAACCATTCCTGTGGCCGATGTCAGGGATGCCAGGACCAATTTCGGTCTCCTCTGGAACTCTTTAGCTCTAACATGCTCAGAAACCTCAGCACAAGGACATTTTGGCGTTTAACCTGCATCGAAATGCGGCCGCAGTTGTCAGGGTCGTACCCGTGAACCCGTGCTCGTAGGGAGGCCGCATCAACGTTCCGTTAATGTGAGCCTAGCACTGCTCTGCTCTCGTGTCTAAACCGGGTAGCTTTGTAGACCTTTAAAGCGCTTAATTGGCCCTCGAATCTTCCAGCCTCATCAACTGGCTGTTGCAGCACTAGTCTTCCCTATGACTGTAAGTCATAGTCACATGTGCACTCATAGTCCTTATTACTGTACATGTGACGATGACTTACAGTTTATGACTTACATACTTACAGTAATAGTCCCGATGACTCTGTGAGTAGAACGCGATTTTAATGTGATTTCTGGCGTTTTGCCCGAAAGAGAGGAATAAATATTTTTGCGATGTGATGGTCGTTTACTTTGGGATAAAAACGGCGGTGCAGCACTGACACACGAAGCAGCCATCCAAGCTCGTGTGTTTCATTGAACCCGCTTAACAAAATAAACTGAATTAGAGCATTCAAATTCGACTAGGTTAAGCCTAAAGTGACCACTTTCAAATCGCGCCAGATTATCTGAGACGTTAATAGTGACTGGTGGTGGTTGTGGTGATAATAATTTTGCTCTCGCCCTTTGTGTCGACGAGGTAGGCGCCGCTGCTATGGTTTCGTGCAGTCCCTACTTGCGCCCCTAGAGCAGTATCATGTCTTCATTGCTTCCACGTTGTTTATAGTGAGGTGCGGTCCTTGTAGCGCCGTCTGTGGTCGGTGTGCCCGCTTAGTTTCTGGCGGGTGGCATCGGCTCTGCTATGAACACTTCGCACGCAGGTATGAACATCGCCGAGTGACCGAAGGTGTTAGGTACTGTCTGTACTGTGTTAGGTTCTGTCTGTATGTACAGTGTTCTGTCTTTCTTATCGCTGCGGTATGGGAGAGGCGGACGGCGGACGACATCGACGATGGGACAGCGGGAAAACTAGGCTATTACAGCTAGCGCTGTAAAAGGAAAGGCGCAGTAAGTGTCCCACTAGCGGTGTGCACCCAAAACGCGTTGTTAGAGGAGGCATGGTGGGAGGAGCGAAAGGGAATGTGTCGCCGTAGTACAGTGTTCCCGTATAATTTACACTGTCCAGCTGCTCATCAACGTGCCCTGAGGTAGCACATTGCACGGGCGGCTTTTCCATTTCGACGGATCGCAATGCGACTGGCCGTCCGCCTTGCGCGGTATTCAGTAGCCATCAACCACATTCGTAGTAAGCAAGCAGTAGAGCAGTATGAGTGCCGCGCGCGTCCTGCGCTCTGAGCCGTAAAGAAGGTGAAACGGCGGAGGGCGCTTAAGTACCGCTCGGGATAGTTGCGTAGTCTTGCTACGACACGGTCAAGATCCATGCTCCACTGCCAACTTGCGAACGAGCCATGCATCAACGGCTGCATGTAAAGGAAAGGCGAAATGGCCATCGGTGCCGAAACTGCCTGACTAAACGGCGGATACCTGGACTATCCCGCAACCGAAAGTGCTGAAGACGAGGCAGAGGACAAGATTACGCAAACGAAATATCACTCTCCGCCAACTCTAGAGAGGCCGTCCACGTGCACGCACCGCCCCTTCGCAGCTTCATTTTTTTTTCTCGCACCGCCGCGGACTGGAATGGCCTTCCCGCTGACATTGCAACAATAAGCTGTCCCGCGAACTTCGCGCGCAGAGCCTACAGCTATTTGTCATCATCATAACGCATGATTACTTTCTGTCTCACCAAACGTTGTACCCACTCCTTGTGTAATGCACCTAAAAAGAGGTATTTAAGGAACTAAGATCGATTGATTGAAATATCGTTAACGTTGTCGAGCGGCCTCGAGAACGTGGTCTTGCCAGGAACAGGTTCGGAAAGGTAGCCGAGCCAGGTCGTTAAAAGGAAATTCCTCAAACTGAATAACACGTCTCGAGCTAGTTGTTTGTTGATCACAAGCAGAACAGCGCAATCCTCACACAAGACACAGAAAGGAAAGATTACACACTGACTAGCAACAGAAGTTTTATTGCGATAGCACTTACAGTGGCCATTTCCCGCATTAAGCCGTTTGTGTGTGCCTGTTTGTTTGTTTTGTTTTTCGTTCGTTTGCCTGTCTGTTTTGCTGTGGCAGGATGCTAACCTGCCTGCCGAGTGGTAGGCAGGTGAGCAGCTAGCCCACTCTTTCAGTCTACAAGTCAGTTAATCGTGAGAGGCTGCTTAAGAATATCTACCTGGATCGTAACGCAACCCGAGCTACCGAATTCCCACCGATGGCGGAATCTTCAATCTCAGTGTATTGACGCATCGCTTGGCCTCTGCACCACTGCGCCAGGTGTGTTTATTGAGACTCTCAGGAATCTATGAATAGAGAGAATGAACAATTCCGCGTATATGGACATTAATTAACCCATTATCGCTATCCGAACAACTAGAATCCGTGAACACTGGAGCTGAACACCGGAACCGTAGTGAAAACCGAACTGCCTGCTTAGCTAATTCGCATTTGGCCTAACTATGCAAATCGACCATCGTTTTTTATTGCTCTGACACCATGGTAAGTGTACAGCAAGCATCAAAAACAAGAAACACAAGGCTTTACAGACAGACATCGTAACCAGATATCTCGTAGGGGAATCGTGATCACCCAGCTCCCGATAGGAAACACAACTCCTTATCCAGAAGGGGTATGGAAGGAGTGTTGATTAAGCGCTCTCCGAGGGTCGTGGTCTTTTTGGCAGCGCTAGTGTCTGGGTTTCCTTTTTTGTGCCCTTTGTGAGGTTCCTGCTTTCCTTCGCGCTTGAAACTGAAATTGTCTTTCGCTCGTGCGGGAGCACGCGTAAGATCAACAGATATGGCAGCCACTCTTGTCAAGGATTAGGGTATAGCATGGAAATTTGCAGGCGGAATTTTGACGGACTCCGAAAGTCGCGACTCTTAATCAGCGCTATCGAAACCGAGTGTATATGTTGAACTCGAAGGGGACCGCGGAATGCACTTTTATTTATTTATTTAAGTCCCTTCAGGGCCCGAAGGCATTAGAGAGAAGAGTAGGAGGGCATACATTGGATAACATACAGCGCGGCAAGAAGAATATGAACTAGTGTAAGGCGGAAAAATAACAGCAAGAAAAACAGGGAGAATTAACAAGGAAAAAAAAAAACGCAGATTTCTCTCGAAAAGTATGACAGTGAAAACAAATGCAAGAGAAATTGACAAAGATTTTTGAAGAGAGTTACATGCGGTAGTCTTAAAAGTATTAAAGTGGGTAATGTCGACTACATGACTGGAAAGGTGCGTCCAATTCTCAGAATCGGTTGGGATAAGTGAATAAAAACAATGTTTAGTATGGCTTGAGGAAGCACCTACTTTGTGGAGATGATTAGTGGGGCCTGAAACATACGTAGGGGGAGTTGGTAGCTTTTCTTTAGGACAGGATTGTTTTTGCAGATCGTATCAAATAGGCTCAAGGGAGAAATTATTCTGCGGCTCGAAAGCAGTGGCAATGATAATTGGAAAGTATAAAGCGTGATGCTCGAGTTTGAGCAGATTCAAGGATAGGTGCTAGTGATTCAAGGCCGGGTCCCAGACAGATGCTGTATATTCCTGGGTAGGCTGAACGAGTGTTTTATAAAGAAGTAATTTCACTGATTAGAAGAAAGGTAGAGAAAAATCGACGAAGGTACCCCAACATGCGGTTTCAGTTGTTAGCAATAAATTCAACATGCGGTTTCCAACAGTGATTAGAAGTTATATGCACACCGAGGCATTTGTACGAAGACGCAATTTCCAGAGGGGTATTGTTAAATTCACAAGTGGCTGTTACGGTGCTACATCGAGAACTAGATAACTTGGTGTATAGAAACGGGCGATAGCTAAGCTTATCTGCAACCTAGAATCAACAATACATTGCACTCAGGCTAGTGGCGCGCCTATTGCAGCTATGTGCCAGCCGTGGGGTTCTGACAGCGCGCCATCATCTGCGCGTTTCTTCGCCCAACCTAATTCTAATCGAAGCCACAGCAGACGATGCACTGGAACTAACCATTTCCTGTAATAAGATTTCTAATCCGGTTACCAGTAAACTATAAAAAGAATAACCTCAATAAAATTAAGGTGCATTCGGTTTCCGCAACACCTTCGGCAGCGAAGCATGCTAGGTGAGATTCGCCGCTAGGCTTCAGTTAGGTTGGCTTCGTCGCATAGCAGTTGTGTGGCGTGGAAAAACAGAAGAGATCGAAGACAACCCTTCAGCACATGTACACCACGTTCACCTTGTCGCACAGCCGATCTGTCTCCGCGCACGAATAGGGATCTAATAGCGCCGTTAGGCCTGAGAAGGGCCACTTATACGGGCGTGGAGCATTCATTGTTCGATATATCAAATGTTTTGTAGAACGGGATTTCGTTATAAATGCGAGCAGCGGGGCCGTACATTTGGCAGGGAATATTCAATTTGGATATTCTCACGCTTCGATATAAAGAGTAATTCGGTATATACGCGTTAGATATGACCGGGATCGACTGTAAAGCGCATTTATAGTTTGCTCAGAATAAAAAAAAATTGTCTGAATCGCTGGCCTCATTCCACTTGAAATGTAACGGTATCTGTGGTTCCTTTCCGACTGAGCCTTACAGCGAGGCGAAAGCGACCTGCGAGGGCTGAGTGGGCTCAACCTCATCGATAATGTCGCGTTTGGGACACCATTTCAGTCTGAGCTGTACATTCAGGCGTCTGAATAAAGCGTGGAAGAGATCGTCTCGCTGGAGGGCTTGCTCGCGTTGTAACCGTAAGGTGTCGATTGTCGTATGGTCTGAGTCACCTTGTGCTTCGCACCAGTGCGCAGCGTCACCCCTCTCCAGTAGCAAGCTTGACGTCACTCCGCCAGTGAGGCGATATCTGGTCATATTAGCTAAAATGGCAGGAAGTATGCTTTTGGTGTGTGTGAACTGTGACGAAATGAAGACCTGTTCTACTCGCGGAACACGTTGTTCAGCTTGCAGTGTTTTTTGAGAACATTCAGTTGGTCTCCTTTCATGGGAGCGTAACGCCATGTTATCATGTTAGAGTATTTGCCTCTAAAAGCAGTTGCGCTTTGTATAGATTGTACCCACGCTTCTTGATTCCATCTCCACCTTTATATAGAGCTCGGCAGGCGTTTATGTTATTACAAATAACTAGGAGGAAGGAAATACTTGTATCCAATAGGTCTGTTCCTTTTCATGAGTGTATTTTCTGGAAGTGCGTCTCTTTTTTTTTTCATTTTAAGCTATGCGAGTTTATATTTGAACTATTTGACACCATTTCACGTCTGTATGACCAAGGTAATTACTATTATCTACTTCAAAACTAAAATTTGGTAGTCACCCACCGGTATTGGAAACGTCAGATGCTACGGAAACAATGAAGACGGCAGTCAGTCTTATTAGAGGCTGGGAGAAAAAAAAAAGCAATGGTTGCTTCAAGAACTACACCTTGAAGCAGCACCTCGTTCGGGAAAAAATGTACTCTCAAAACCACAAAGAGCAAATGTACTTTCATTTCGGCGTTTGAGGTTTCCGTAAGCAGTTGTTGTTGTTGTTAAATGATCACGTATGGATCACAGGCCACTGCGTTTTTCGACCTCTTCAGGGGTGAGGAAGTTTCGATTGAAATGGTCAGAATTCTTGAAAAGTAGCTTGCTAGACTCCCTGATCGCGGTCAGAATTGCTTAGGAGGAGAATCTCCCTTGCGGTCAGGGCGGGGTTCGGGCAGGTCACTGGATACCCATCGGTGATACAATGGTCACAAGCTTTCCGTGGCCAGGCGTTCGGCTTATCTGGG
Source organism: Amblyomma mixtum (assembly GCF_055824585.1). NCBI lineage: Eukaryota > Metazoa > Arthropoda > Arachnida > Ixodida > Ixodidae > Amblyomma > Amblyomma mixtum. The sequence continues at coordinate 71,434,807 of NC_143018.1, forward strand.
GTGAAATACTAGCGTTCGCGGATGGAGAAATCAGCTCCAATCTGCCGCGTGTTCTCCCTGTGTGCGATTACAAAACGCAGAAAAGACTTCGAATTCGTGTCTGAATTTCGCGGTCCCAGAAGTGACGCGCTTTACCCATTAGTGGTGCCAGAGTATCTTGGCGTCATGCTTTCTAATGGAGAGACCCCCCCCCCCTCCCCCTCTCCGCTGTTTGTCACCTATTCACTCTGTAGTCGCTAACCTAGAATGAAAGCCATGTTCCCTGCCCTTATCTTTAATTACATTATTCCAGTGCGTCTCTCATTGCTTTTAGTTCAGGTTTGTATGGGTAAGAAGTGCGTTAACTCTTTTACTACCGCTTCGGATGGTCATTTTAATTGATCTAGAAATGTAACGAAGTTATACGCATCTCAGAAGCTGTACGTTGAGAAAGGAACTACTGATAAATGCTAGAGAAGGCAATGAAGCCGATGAGCGTTGTCGCTATGCTCGGCCGGGTGTTATATTACGATAAGGTTATGTCAGTTACCTTGTTCTGATATCTGGGGATATTTCCTTGTGGTGTTACACATTGTGGCGTTTCCTCGTAGTAAGATGGTAATAAATTGCAACTGTAGTTTTCCTAACAGCTCTAGACTTCCTGTAATGTAGTTGCGAGCAAGTGTCTTGGTGCAGTCTAACATGACATGATCCGGTATTAAGTGACACTACAGTTGACATCTGCATTTAAGAAGTGAACATGAAGGATTGGGCGGGATGCTCTTACCTTATCAAAGTGGCTACTCCCTTGATTCTTGGATGGTGAAATGTCCTCGTTAAGGCATGGCTCGCGCACGATATACCGCTGAATCACAACACGTCACGCTGCGTCCCGGCGATTGCTGTGCTGTTCAGCCTTCGTCTTTCCCGAAGTCCTCCTCATCCTCGCTTTTGCCTCCAGCGACGTTGCAGTGTCCGCCGATGTCCCCTGATCCGAGCGCCCACGAACACTGGCTGAACACATTCAAGCGGCACACACACTCGCGCACACATTAACACTGGCAAGTCGAAGCTTCCTCGGCGGCACTAGACGCGTCCACCCCTGTCCTCCGTGGCTTCGTGGAGGTCCGATGAAACGGTATGCCAACCACAGCTGGTTGAAGGGGACCAAATGTATTGGCGACCTGCGTTTTTGTTTTGTACAGGATTTATGACGATTTGGCCCGGCTTCAACCGGCTAAAGTTGGTCATTTGAGAGACAGGGAGCGTCGCCTTCGTAGGGTTTCCTGGAAGCGTCGTGCTTCTCCAGGCGTGCAGCTTCTTGACGGTTGAGGCCTGGAGGGAAACACTGGTTGCCAGGTGGACGAGTCGCATGCCGGTCTTTTTTTCCAACAAGGGTGTGTATGGTATATAACGCTATTATCACTCTACCTCCTCCCAATTTTTCTTTCACGGTTGTTTTCTCCATTTTTTTTATGTTTACGTCAGTCCTCTGAAATACGGTGCAGCCAAACTGCTTTTTCATTAGCATTATTTAGTATCTGCTGATTACGTCAAGGCGCTATGGACGCTCGATATTCCTCCGCTGAATTCTGTCTCGCCGACTGCGCATTGTGCCTTGTAGAGAATGGGGGCAGAAAACGCTTCTCTTCGGGGACTTCGAAATGTCAGAAGCAACGGCTGACTTCTCAAGCCATCGACGGTTATGAACTGACTCGTGCGGGTTGGCTTTTTAAAACTAAACGTAAACTCGCAGTAACCATCAAACTTCAAGGTTCATTTTACGGTGGGAAATAGCTCCAGCCCATTGCTGATTGTTAATTTTTTGCCTATTGCTAAACCACGTCAGACGGCTTCAGGCCATGTATTCATTGATCGGCACCTAGACTACGCGGTAGCTGTAAGCAGCCGCAGCTTCTGGAAACTTACGCGCCTAATGTAATAGGGCTTGGATATAGGCTTCAGGTGATATTTCGCAACTGGTGCGTCGTACGTCGGCTTCGCATGTAGTCACTTGCCGTTGCAAAACTACTGGCTAGCTGTAGCCTTCACTTAAGAAACAAAGTTCAGTCCTACGTCGTTCCTTTCCGCTAGCTGCTGACGTCCAGAGTACACATAGTGATGGAAGAAGGAAAGAGTTGAGGCCTTTACCGTTAATCTAACCAGAAAAAGTTATGACTTACGCTGTTTATGACTGACAGGGAGAAAGAGTGAATGGTTGGTGGAGTGGGAGGTGTTATAGAGTAGGGTGGAAGTGGCTCGCATCGAAGGCCGTGTGACGCAGCTGCGGCGATGGGGTCATACTGAGAGGGAGGAGAGGCTTAAGAGCAAACCGCTGAGCGGCTGCGGAGGCAGGCAAGCGAGCAAGCAAGCAAGCCAGCGTGGGGTCGTGCGCACACACGATGCTGTGTTTGGCAGGCCACGTCGGCGACTAAGCGGCGGGTAAGGAGAGGTGAGGATGTTGAGGGGTGGAGGGGTGTCTATTTTGGACCGACCTCGCGCCTCGGGAAGCCTGAGCAACGTAGACGGGAAGGGATGGTGCCTGAGAGAGGCAAGAGGGTATGAAGGGTAGGAGGCGAGCTCCGAGCCTCGAACCGGTGGCCAGTCACCTCCTCATCCTCTTGGGCCCTGGGTCTGCCTTGCACGTGCTCGCGTCTTGTACGGAGAGGCGTGGTGGATGCGTGCCGACCTCGCCGCACACGACCACGATCGGGTAGCGGCCGCACTGAGGATGTTCTCTGCGGCGGTCGCCGTCGCTGGCGGCCCGTTCCCGAGTCACATTTTTGAACGCAGGTTTCGAAGAGGAGGAGGAGGTTTTGGGCGTGCCCAGGAGACTGCGGCAGAGATGGAAAGGGGGAGAGGGGTGGGGAGGGACTCTGCAGTCTCAGGTTACACGGCTGGCATGGAAGTGCTGGTTGCTGTCAGTAACTGCGGGCAGTCGCTGTCGCCACGTTTCACTTGTTCCTCATCCTTGCATATATGTACCCGTGGTTAATTTCCCTTGCACTCTAAACATAAAGGAATAACAGGGAGTAAACTGACCTTTAGCGCACACCCTTTCATAAAAGGAAGTGCGCGAGAGGGAAGATTAATCAATTTTTACTCCCATATAGGCGTATTCGTTTTTAGAGTGTACGATTTAGTGGCATTTTCGAGTTTTGACTTAGGGTGCGGAATAACGGTTTGCAGTCGGGCGCCTCTTCTTATTGGCTGTGCGCGCGCTTTCTACTTTTCTTTCTCTGCGACCCGCACGTTCGACTGTGTTAAGAAAATCGGTCGTAACATAGAGACTACGCTGACTTCTTGTGGCGCCTGTGATCGGGGCATCTACCGCTGCAAACTATTCTCGCCGGAGTCCTGTTCGTCAATGGACGTATTGACGTCCCTCCTACAGGTTCAGTAGTAAAGAACCAGAGATGATGTGGTCTTCGTCTTTCGAGGACTAACTGCGTTGCAACAACCTTTAGTCCCTCCAAGGCATGACTATCTTAGAGACTACAAAGGGAGAGTAGCCGCAGACTAAACCTTGCAGCTAAACCCTTTTCATTCGTTCTTGTCTTAAACTATGGGACAAGCATCTTGTATATCGACTTCGTCACTGGCCCCACTTAGAAGCTATGAGCTTCGCCGCGCAATCGCACGCACTCATGGTCGTCTTACGGGCGTTAGGGAATATGTTTCTCTTGACCGCATTTTGAGCGGTTGCTGAGATATAGCCGACTCGTCTGGCGATTGAAGAAATTGGAGAAAACAGTCGAAGGAGCTAAGTGTCAGCGCTTGGGCGGGTTTGCAATGCCGGCGGTTGATTGACGCGGTGAACTGCGTTAGACCCATCTGGTTGACGTCCATCGATCTCTCTGGCGGCTAAATACACCGAGAAAGATTCTCCCGGCGACAGCTATTGAACGTCAAGCCTTTTGCAAACACTGCCGTTGCAGACGTTTGCTGAGGATAGAAAATGAAAGGTGGAAAAAAAAAGTTAAAAAAAAATTAAAAACGTGATAATGCCGAACTCGGTGAAAATTTCTTGAGTCCCGCAAAACGGTAGATAAACACAGAGGGCTAGGGCCATCATTCTGTACCGGAGCATATATATATATATATATATATATATATATATATATATATATATATATATATATATATATATATATATATATATATATATATATATATATATATATATATATATGGATAGCCTTTTTCGCTTCTTAGCTTCTCCATGGGTCAGCAGTGGATCATCAATTCGCCGGCTCTCGCCGAAAGTGGACCCGGTTTCATTAATTCCTGCAGCGTTCTCGCTTTTCTTTTTTTCCTTTTTGCCTTTCCTCGTCGGGATCTCGTCGTCACTCTGCCGTCTCGTATCCTCCTCCCCCTCCTTCGTCTCCCCATCCTCCCTCCGCTGTCCCTCGCATGTCGACGTTCGTGTGGCTGGGTACACGTCAGCGGGTCGTGCTGATTAAGCGATTCGCTCGCTATTTGGACAGCCGCCGTCGCTCGGACCATGGTTTGAGCCTCCTTCCGCACACTGTCCCCGCTCTCCTTTCTTTCTTTTTATTCTCCTCTATTACACTTCTTTCGTTTTTCGGGGCCTTGTCTGTTCCGAGTTAGGCTCGCGAAGAAGGGAGGAAGGAAGGAGGTTAAGCTGAGGCCGTATAGCGGCCAGGAAAAGAAGCTCCCGAATCTGTTTATTCTGTCTCCCTTCTTTCCTCTATCGCTTTCTCTGCGCCCTTCCTTTTCTTGTTCTTTGTGCGAAAGTTCGGGTCCTTTTTTCTTTTTTACACAATCTTTCGCTCATTTTCTTATTTCTCTCTCTCTATATATCTTTCAATTTAATCTGTTCGCTTGGGCACCGACTGCTGCGCAGATGTTGGAATTCAGGGTGGGGAGGGTGAGGGGTTGGGGGGGGGGAGAGGAGGTCTCGACGGTGGCGTTTAATTTGTTTGTGCTGGCCCGGCGATTTCACCGTCTTCGACCCAAAATAAGCTCTTCTACATTTTTCTCTTCTTTATTCCTGAAGCGCCTATGGACCCGTGCCCCCTTTCTGTGCGGTGATGGCTATCGCCGTCTTTTTTACTTTACACTCTCGCCCACGTATCGACGCGAGGTTCAATCGCTCTCCGGTGCCACGTGCTGAAATTACGCAGTCGTGTTCATGTTTCCAGTCCACTAGACGTGGTAGCGATATTCTCTCACATTTTATTGCCATTTAAGTTTGTGAATTAGTGCGAAAGGTAGGTAGTTTCGGAATGCTCCTCAGTGTCTCGGACGCCGAATCATATGGCGTACTCTTCTGTGGATTCATCTGCGTTCAGTATTCGTCGTGACCTTTCCAGGGGCGTTCGTCCTAACGGTGGTTTCGCTGTTTTTAAATCACACTGCTCTCCTACTCGCGATTACCGAGATGGCCTCACAGTCGAAGAGCTAAGTTTAGACGGCGAAATCAGCGCCGTAATCGTAAGAAATTGGCATCGCCGGGATTTCCGATCGGCCGTCACTTTAACGTCTGGCTCGGCAGTTGGGCTATCAGTCACACGTCGCTTGGGCTAATTTTTTCGGCATATAATTCTTGTGCCTTGCATTTCGCGAACCAACTCTGAGAACGAATATGTGGGTACTCTGTTTCGGCGTGTCCGAAGCGTGCGCGAAGCGTTATTGCTCTAGCGTATGTAGTGAACTCGGGCGGGGTCATTCGAGGTCACCGTAACCCTGTAACGCTTAAAATATCCTCAGAACGTTCGGTGAGGAACGTTCAGAGTTGGCGAAACAATGCTTGTTGCCTCAGGAAGACCCAGAAACTCCTCTTCCAATAACTGTCTTACTTTAAGGACGAATACGCCTATATCGGAGTAAAAAGAGAGTTTGATACCATATAGCGCGCTCTCTTTCGGAACAGGGGAGTGCTCTAGAAGATAGCTTGCTCTCTTTTAAGGCGAAAGCCTTTAATGACTCATACTGTCGTCCGTTAACGAAGTGTGTGATATGCGTTTAACTCGGGAAGAAAAGAAGATAGAAGAAAACTAACAGTTCCTTCAGATAGAGGAGGAAAAAAATGAACCCATAGAAGCCATGTTTGATGCCTCTACATTAATTAATTAATTAATAATAGGCAAAAATGTCGGAATTGGGTCGAAATAGTGCGGACGTCGATACGATATAGCCACGGGAATGGTGTGACGTCACATCCACCTGAAGTCGCACGTCATAGTGAAAATTATCACAGAATGGCCGGAAAAACGTCGGATATGTGTCAAATTAGACGGGAAAATGTGTAATTAAGCGTAACTAACACTTTAGATCCCCAAAAGATGTATAGTTTGGGTATCGATATAGCCACGGGAGCGGTGTGACGTCACATCCACCGGAAGTCGTCACGGCATAGTGTCCTATAGGCTGTCGCCTCTCAACACTTTAGTTGCCAAAATGTCCTCGCAATTTTTTTTTTGCTCCTTCCTGTTTAGAGTGCTGATGAGCTTGTCTCTCTTCTCATACCTTGTGGCGGGACGGGGATAAGTATGCGGCCGGAAAAAGCTACGCCCACTAATACCACCAGCACGTCACGCGCGGAAATAGCTGCGGAGTCTGCGACGCGACTGGAAGGAGTTGCAACGCGTTTCCTTTCCTGTAAGAACCGCGGCTCGAATCCGCGACTCTTTTTCTTTTCTTTTTTTTTAGGTACTCCGCCGCTGCGTTGACTCAGACGTCATCGTCCCGCGGCTTCAACCTTTTCGCGTTCTCGGGCTCCTTCGCTGACTCAATGGGTGCCCTTTCTCGGAGAGCGCCTCTATATTCGGAAATGTCGCGAAACGCGCGCGCGCGCCTTTCGCGGCGCCTGATACGGTGCGGTTCCCGTTTCGGTATCGTGGCGCAACCGTCATTCCTTGCGTGCGTAAATCTCTGTATAAGGTCGCGCGCCCCTTCACCGAGGCTGGCGAGGGTGTGGGGATTTCGTCACTCGACGCGAGCCGCGCTTGTGTGACGTCACAGTCCGTGCACGCCACGTGGAATTTCCCAAATTGTATAGCCGATTCGTCTGCAAGCGAAACCGTATCTGCAGTCATCACCAGATGCCTCCTTCTTTTTCTTTTTTTTTTCAGCGCCCCCGCAACGTCAGTGGATTTATGTTGCTTTGTGAAACCAGCTCGTTCAACTACTTCCCTCTCTGAGGCTTGTGCCGCACTAATGCCCACATTTTATTGAGTCATTGGTCAGCGCTTAATGCTTCGAAGCATTTTGGCTGGTATGTTGAATCCTAGACTCGCTCCTGGGCTGTTTTGACTTATTCGAACAGGCTTCCAAATCTCTTTGGAAACCAACGGGCGCTTTTACATGAATGATCCTTTTCTTGCGCGCAATTTTTCTCACTCCATCGCATTATCTAAGCTTCGCACAACGCGTTGGCGTTGCATTCGAGTTTTCCATGTCAGGGCCGCTTGAGACGCGATATCTTCGGGACCATATCAGTGTCCATTTCTGTCTTTGTAATAGATTTGACATAATTTCCGCATCGCTGCCGATTACTCATTCTTTGGAAAATTTCAGTTCGCGAAAGTTTTTTTTTTTTTTTTTCTTGGTGTGCATCGCTGAAGTTCAACGAGAAAGAACTCCCCATCCTCACGCATCCTAAGCCCGCCCTAGTTTCTGCCTCTTCCACCGGCTCTGTGCTGTGAGCTCCTGTGACGTCATTTCGGGAAACCTTGCATTCCCGTCGATATTTCCACGCTAGGCTATTGCCCTTCCAGACCGCCCATCCACGCTAAGGAACGCGCGATTCGTTAGCTAGAACACTTCAGTAACAATGGGCTCGATTAACCGATTATGTGCTCTCAATTTCCTCCCCAGATGTCACTACACTCCGAGAACTCTCGTTGCTGAAAGTCCACCTAGCGTGTAGTAATTGCGCTCGCCTCCACGGTTCATTGCTCCGACGGCCGCGTAACCAACACTCCTGCAACTCCTATATAACCTGCCTTCTTTTTTTTTTTTCTCTCCGAAGAGTTCGCCCCCGCTAACGGCGCACTCTGCTAGGGTGTCGTCTTTCGTCTTTTGAGCGAAGACTATTTTTGAAAGGTCGCGTCATTTCCTCCCTTCTTTCTTTCTCTCTCTCAACACCGGAGTTCGCTGGCGCCGTCTTACCCCTGTCCGACGCCGCCGCGCCGGTGGCAACAGCGTCTCCGACGAAAAATGGGGTTAGCGAATAATGGAAAAGTGAATGCGTATATATAGTAATGCTCTCTTTAGAAAAAAAATGAGTCTGAAGGGGAGGTGGGTCAAAACGTCTGCGTGTGCTCGTATGCACTGGTGAGGAAGCGCGATACTGGCGCCCCGGTATACACACTCTGGCTGTCTTACGCTGGTAGTTCTTTTCGTCACAGTTCTCTTTTCCTATGCCAGTTTCTTCGTTCTGAGTTTGTCTTTTTGCGTGCGCATATTATTTCTAGTTCTCTTTGTCCGTTGGCGGTGCTTTCGGTCCCTGGCGTGTCGTCTGCGAGAATTTTGGGTTCTCCGTCGCGATGCGGTCTCGGTGTATGCGTTTCGTTTCTTCCCATTTTTCCTGTTTGCCGGGTCGTTGACCTCAGTGGCGTTGCTCGCGCACTTTTCATGCCGAAGCTTTCCACCGCAGTGCACCCTCAGTTATAGCTTTGGGCCGCCGCGGTGGCTCAGTGGTTATGGTGCTCGGCTGCTGACCCGTAAGACGCGGGTTCAATCCCGGCCGCGGCGGTTGAATTTCTTTGGAAGAGAAATTCTAGAGGCCCGTCTAGTGTACCATATCAGTGCACGTTAAAGAACCCCAGGTGGTCGAAATTTCCGGAGCCCTCCACTACGGCGTCTCTCATAGCCTTAGTCGCTTTTGGACGTTAAGCCCCATAAACCAACCAATCATTTATAGCTTTGGGGCGTTAAGCCCCACGTACGCTGCCACACAGTCTTCGTTATGCGTCTTCCTACGCTTCGGAAGTGGAGCTCCTGTGTTTTGTTTTAGGGAAATGGTTATTGTTTGCAAGTATTGAACCATTTGTCGCATCTTTTTTTTTAATTTTTCTTTACATGGTCTGCTTAACTCAAATCTTTTCTTGTGCAGTCGTCTGCACTGACAGGTGAATCAGAGAACTGTTTTCTTTTCGGTTTAGTAGTTGTCACAAAGAGAGTACGGTCATCTAGTAGACCCAGCGTTCTGCATGAGACGTTCATAGGCGCTGGCTACCACGAACTTTACTTATTCTTACAGCTGCAGGTGTAAAGTGTGAGCGTGCATGGACCGCCAGTTTTTCAAAGTGTGATAATCCTCGCTTCCTCGGTATGCTCGCCCCCGTTTCTTCTCGTAGCTCGCGAGGTTGCTCAACTCTTTCGAGGCGTTTTGCCTTGGCGCTCCGGTCCGAATTTTCTGTCCGAATTTCCGGTCCGAAATAAGTTTTTCGTCGTCGCTTTCAGAAACTGCTCTGAACCGATATAGGCAGGGAGGGAAAAGAAAATTGCGAAGTGGGAGTTTTGAGGCCCGAAATAATCTCGGCGCCTAAAGGACCTTTTTCGATGCGAGCGCTGCTCAGCCATTAGCGTAAGAGCTTATGCAAACAAAGTGGGCAACGGGCTCAATCGCGCATACGTTTAGGTGCAGGGAAGACTGCGAAAAAAAAAACAAGCAAATCGAAGATTAATCCTCTTAAACTTCGCTCGTGCTGAAGACCGCCGCCGTTTCTTGATCTACTGAATAAGCGGTAATCTCCTGTGTGTAAGGTCGGAGGCAGTCAGTCTATTTACTTCTCCGCTCTCAGGTACTTTGTGGAAACAATTAGAACGATGGAGGAGCGTAGAAAGGCTCGCGGTTTTTCGAAAGCCAGATAGGAGGCGCTGAAGTTGCGAATTCACCGCCTCTGTCATGCACCTCTATTGGTATTTCGTTGTTCTTTTGGCTGCGACAAGCTATTTTTTAAAGCGAGTCATCGTTATCATGGGAACGGTAACTTGTTCGGGCAGTTAACCAGTTAACTTGACACGTTTTTCACGTTCAGAGCGGCTTCGGCCGAGAAATGAAAAACTGTTTTGCTACATTCGCTTTTCTTCCTTTTTTGCCCTTCCCTTACCTTCTAATGTCACCGTTTGTTTCCATATATTTATTTGTACGCGCGGGTATATTAATCAGGCATGACTCTTCCTACCAAATGCATTCTTTTCATCGCTTTGGCTAGTTGGAGAACGATAACTATGGACTTCTGTGTGTGGCGCAGTTTTGCGTCTTGTACGACGCTGGTGTTCCTAAAGCTCCGGTAAAATAAGTAGTTCAAGTTCGCTGTGTATCCGCTGTATGTACCAAATCCTGTTGATTAGAGAGAATGAACTGAACCAAATGCGTGGGAAACGCAGCGTACAATGCAAGGCCCCTCGTCTTTCCTCTAGAGCCACATGGAATCCCGAGAACTGCCGCCGGCTGCTTTTCCCTTCCAGGCTCTTCCCTACGTTCCCTTACTCCCCATCATTCATTCCCTCACAGCGGCGGCTCGCCCGACCCGCGCGTCTCGCCTTTCGTACGGTTACCGAGGTAACCCTCGACAGGCAACGGTAGCGTGTAGCTGTTCCTGGAAGCCGGGTCCCCCTTCCCCCCCTTCCCTTTTATCCTTCCAACGTCTGCCTTCGGCTCGATAGATTTGTTTCTACGCCTCTCAGTCACTGACACAGAAAGGAGAAGAGAAAACGGACGCTGACCGTTGCATAGTTCTCGCGCCACTTGTGTATGCGTTATTGCGTTCTCTCTCTGTCTCTCCGCGTTTCGTTTCCTTCGTTCGCTCCTTTACATTTCCCCATTTCTCCTCCCGTTTCTCTAGAACCGCTTCGCCGTTCCCTATTTCCGCGTGTGTGGGGTATGCGCGTGTCCCCCGACCTGTTTGTCTTCGTTCTTTTACGTGCCGCCGTGCGTTCCGGTCGCTAGCGATGCTCGGGGGCTGCCTCTTTTGTAAGCGGTAGGCTCAGGAATAACAGGGAAACGAGTGCAAAACTTCGCCGTGCGTGGCGCGATGTACCGTAACGTTCCTTTCCGCCTGGGATCCCCCGCTTACTGGCGCGCTACCAGCGGCGACTTTCGGCGCGTTCAATGGACGCGGCGGTCGCGACGCGGAGGGGAGGCTAGCGATTCCCGACGAGCCAGAAAGGCGGCGTTGTTCGCTACAGCTTCGCCCATCTCGCCGTCTTTTCAGGTTTTCTCCAGAGGTGTCCCCCCGAAGCCGAGGTATTCTGGTGCAAAGCGGGGAGTCTTGAGCGAAACAAACGACGCGCCTTTTGTCGCGGCAGGCCCCGGCCGTTGCGGCCTAAGAACCGGCATTTCCTTCTACATGCTCCTCTCTCTCTCTCTGCATATATATATATATATATATATATATATATATATATATATATATATATATATATATATATATATATATATATATATATATATATATATATATATATATATATATATATATATATATCCTTTGTGAGCCGCCGCGGTGGCTCAGTGGTTATGGTGTCGGCTGCTGACCCGAAAGACGCGGGTTCGATCCCGGCCGCGGCGGTTGAATTTCTTTGGAGGAGAAATTCTAGAGGCCCGTGTACTGTGCGATGTCAGTGCACGTTAAAGAACCCCAGGTGGTGGAAATTTCCGGAGCCCTCCTCTACGGCGTCTCTCATAGCCTTAGTCGCTTGGGGACGTTTAACTCCATAAACCATATATATCCTTTTGCACTTCTATGCGCATATTTGTGCCTGCAGGCGAGTCTGTCGCTAGGCCCTTCCTTCGCGAGCCATGGGTACGGAGGCTGGATACGAGTATCGGTGGCATTACAGCCGTTAGCGAAACGGCGACGAATTGCATCTCTGCCGCAAATTCCCTCGCGTGAGACCGTTCCCAGGAAAGTGTTTCTAGCTTGTAGCCTTTTTTTTTTTTCTCATCTCTGACTGGATGCTGGCGCTTAAGCGCGTCGGCATCCCGCTAGGCACTAATTCGGAAGCTTTTGGTTGTTCCTTGGTTGACCTTATGGACCCTGAAATAACTGCCACGCCCTGTATAAAACGGCTGTATAGCTGGCGTCCACAGATGTTGGTCCCTTTGTATCCCTGTCACTCTTACTCGTGATCCTTGGATGCGCAGAGTACAGTTAAAAGGCACCTAGCGCTGGCGCTAGGGACCCCGCGGCACAAGCGCTAACACATCTCAATGACGTGCGATATTTTTACCCTAAATAAAATTAAAACTCGCGCTTCAGCCGCGTGAGGAATACCGAAATCGACGCGTGTTCTTGTTAACAGCACGAGGGGCTGTATTTCCTTCGCTTGGCGCCGATATCGTTTTAGATCCTTATTTCCACGTCTTTCCACGTCTTGTTTATCGCTGTGTATCTTCACATGCTTAATGTGCTGTATGTATTCCTGCACCCTTGCAGTTCCCATCTTTGACAGCTCAGGGTAGCCTTGGTGCTCCTTTAGAAGAATGCCTAGCTAATTAGACGAAATTCATGGTTCACTTTTGGAAAATATGTTGCCCTGCATTTAGTCTTGCAGTTCTTTTTTTTTTGTCTTTTAAAGGCTGTATGTACCTTGTCTTGTAGAGCTTAAAAAAGTTTCTGCATTCAACAAAGTTTCCCGCAATCGTAAACTTTTGAGAGGGCCCTGTATAACAACGCAATGTTTTCGTGCTTGCGGCGTGACTGGGTTTCTGCCGTCCTCGAATCGCGCTCTTTCAAGGCTCATCTCCTCTCAGTACTGAATAACTACAGGTTACTCTTCACTACTAAAGAACAAAATTATACTAGTGCCTACTAAAGTATTGAGCGCGCTGCAGTTTTATTTTTTGTATATTTACCAGGTGACACAACATGTCACTTGAGCGCTTATCAACGAGTCGTGAAGATACATTGCTTTTTGCATTGTACAATTTTCCTGTTCCTGGCGAAAAGGGACGTCCTTTCAATGACAGTTATGTGGCGTGCTTCTCAATATCTTTCCGTCGCTCTACCTCAGTGCCTCAGAGGCTATCTACATTCGGCGTGTGATTTACTTGAAGTCGCGGACTCGGTGCCTGATGCATAAAAGTCCACGAATCAGTTGAGCAGTTCGTGTTTACTTCGCTCCTGATTACAGATCGCGCCTCACTAGACTGGGTTACATGAATGCGACAGAAGTCGACTCCAGTCTACTTTTTGAGGGAAAGACCAGGTATTGACAAGGAGAGGAATGACTTGTCCTCTACTCTCTTCATCGACGTTTTTCCACTTTCCCTCAAAAAGTGGGCTGGAGTCATCTTCTGTCGCATTCATGTAAACGCAGCTACTACGAAGCCCTTTTTTTTTGTACTTTGCAGTCATTAGATGATCGGATTGTTTGCTCTTACGGCTATCACTACCCGTCGCACGACCGATTTTTCGTGTCGTTTAAAAACCGCTCCGATTTTTCGTTTCGTTTACGAACCGCTCCTCGAGCGCAACTTGGAAACGACGCTGCTGGCGTCGTCAACTGAACCGGCCGAAAATTCCACCCGGAGCCGCGGTTTATTTTTCCTAAATGGGACACAGTCTCAAATAACGAGCCGCGGCTCGCGCGTCGAGAAAGGGGAGGGGAGGGGAGGGCGGAACGAAAATAGCGGCAGAAGCGAGCGCAGTGCGCTAAGCCGAAAACAACGCCGCCGCCAGCGAATGCTCTCCGCTTTCCGAGAAGAATTCGACCTCCCTGGCGGCAGCCGCCTTTCGCTTCTGCGCGCTCTCGGGACGACGAGCAGCATCCCGCGCGTTCCCGAGGAGTTACGTTTATTTGTCCATTTCGTGTCGTGTAATCATTTAGTTTCGGCGTTCCGAGAAAGGAAATAGGCGAGTATAGATAGAAAGGCGGAAGGATACCCACCTGAGCTGTTCTTTTTTTAAATTCTCCGTTCGCCCGTCGTTGGCCCGCCGATTCCCATGCGAAGTCCTCGGGTGTTATCCTGTTTCGTTGGTCGTTGATGCTGTCCGCCTTCGTCAGTCGCGGCGGTGGTCCATCGTCGCTCCCTTAAAACCTATGAAATCCAGGAGACGTCGGCTCCTCGGCTTCTTCTCCGACGGTTTCGGATGACAGTACAGCTGTACAAAATGCATCTTCTCGCTCGATTTGTGGATTCAACCCATCATGCTTTCTTTAAGTTCGGCCAAGGCTCTCTTGAATTCGGGATCCTGAGGTGATTCGGCCATGTGAATTGCAAGCGGCGGTATCCGGTTTGGTGTTCATGAGTCGGTGCATGAGAATTTGGCCACGCCTTACTGCTGCCAACGTTCGGATTCAATGGAACTATGCCTGTCTGACACGTAGCGTTAGGCTCGGACGATTGTGTTGGAGCCGTCTTTTTTTTACCATTAGAACGTTCTCGTTACGAATTCAGAGTACAGCAAGTCCAACGCTTCTGATGCCAGCAGTGCTGGCGACCTTCTCGAACATTAACCATGATGCAATCGGTACTCCCGTGAACGCAGCCTTGTGTTATGTCTGATACGGAAGAAAGAAGCTAGAGACTTATTTCGTGACGCTTAGTTAGCCTGCCATTAAAGAACAGATTGTATTCTCTTAATCTCTGCGCCATTAATTTCGTATTTTTTCTCGATAAGGGAAACGCCTTGCTATCTCGTCGTGGTTAAGCTAGAGAGGACTGCTCCAGCGCGCGCAGTCAGTGGTTGATCGTATCACCGATTCTCGCAGCAGCCGGCGTCGCTCCCGCCTTCGGCGCACAGCATCCCCTCACGTCCTGCGTCGTGGTCGTTGCCTGCCGTCGCTTGCCATTCACAGCTCGCCGTGTTTCCCCTCCGAAGAAGGGACGGGGAAGAGCCTTGACCGTCCGCCTAGTGTGAAGAGTCCGGCCATGCCTCGGTTCCTGGCTTTCCGTCTCATCCGTCTTGGGCGCGCAACATCCGTTAGGTGGTACGAAGATGGGGAAAAAAATGCATGAGAAAAAAATCGGGCTGTAGGGGGAAGGATGGAGGCTCGAACAAAACCACTGGCCGCGCATATCGTCGGGTGCGTCTCCTGTGCTTGGGCCGTTTTCGCGCGCTGCTCTCTCCTAGGAATAGGCAAACGGAACAGCTCCGCCGAAGGCGCTTTAGAGCGTCGCGGTTGGAACCGGGGCGGCCGGCGGCGGCGGCCTCGGCCGGGAGGCCCGGGCGAGCGCGGCGCTACCACTGCGGGCGCTACCACTCGACGCCGCTGGGTGAGGGGCCGGTAGCCGGGAAAAGAAGTGAGCGAGCGACTTGGAAAGAGGGGAGAGGAAAGGGCGAGAAGGTGGGAAGGAGAGGGTGTCGAGATGCTGTTGCAGGCCGAGGAGTCGGCGGAGAAGAGGATGGAGAGTAGGGGATCGAAAGAGGATGGAAGAGAAGATGCTGGCAGCAGGTCCGTGTGGCGATATGCGAGGATGGAGCTGGGAGAAAGGGAACGGAGCGAGAAAGACAACGCAGAGACGGAGTGAGCAAGCCCGGAGGGAAGGAGGGTGATTCGCGGCGCTACAGCTTCCTCTCCATCTTTCCTCTGCTCCCTCCTCTTCCGCATCATCATCCGTGCCTGCTTTCCATCCTCCGTCTTCCCGGCGCTCCCCGCGAGCGTCGGAAGAAAAAGCAAAGGAGCTGTGGCGGAGGAGGGGGGAGGCTGTGAACGGAGGATGCGGACCGGTCCATCGCGGCCTGCCTGCCCAGGGTGGGCGCTCCGCGAGCGAGCAGTGATGCTGCGGATTGCCGGCGCGCCCGCTTCTCCGGTGAAGGGAGCGGCCCGCTCGTTCGGCTTCGCCGCTGCGCTTGGGCGTGTTGCGGAAAAAAACGATGCGGCGGAGGCATGCCTCCTTCGCACGCGCGCGTTGCTGGAAAGCGCGTTGTTCCGTTCGCTGCCATGTTCGTTGGCTCGTTGTCAAGATTACGCTCGCGCAAAGACCAGGCCCTGCAAGAATGGAGCAGCATGCGCATGATTATATAAAGGAGGCACCTAAGTAATCTCTATGGTGGGGAAAGCGTGAAAGGCAGTGGAAGGGAAGACAACGCGCTACCGGTAGAGTTTGAATTCATTGCCTCCGCATGGCATGGGCGGTGTTCTTCCCAAATGTCTTGCAGCCGTGGTTGTTTTCTGTCATACTGTCACCGGTTTTTAGGCGTTTGACTGCGTTTCTTTCATCCCATTCTAACATAGATCCTTGAACATTACCTCTGCGTTGTTCGTCACATCCCTTCCGGAACAGCCGCGCTGTGGTGTCTCAGTCAGGGATAGGAAACCGCTATATATTCTATTGTTCAAGCAATTCAGACTTCAGCGCCAATTTATCCCATAGCAGCCGGAAGAAACCCAAATGGAGTGTCGTATCGTTATCATGACAACGGTATTCAGCTCATCCCTGAGCACGACTGGACCCACCGCCGGCAATTACAAAGCATCTTCGTTTCCTGCTTCATGATCTTCACATTTTTTTAAACGTCAGGTCTCCTTCAGTGACCATTCGCTCTCAAGCAGTTGAAACAAACTAGCTAGAGTTTCCTACCCCTGGCGCATTGGTTAAGGCGCTCGACGTTTCAGTGAGCGTGCGTGTGTTCGTCGGTCCCGGCAGCGGCGGACGCGTTTCGATAGAGGCGAAACGAAAGTCCTTCGTGAACTGTTCGGTCTCAGTGCACGTTAAAGAATGTTCGAAATTGATCCGGGACCCTCCACTGCGGCGCCTCTCATAGCGCTTTCAGACTTTAAACCTCACATACCATACCATACCGTACCGTACCATACCGTACCGTACCGTACCGTACCGTACCGTACCGTACCGTACCATACCATACCATACCATGCCATGCCAGCCATGCCAGCCATGCCGTGCCGTGCCATGCCATGCCACGCCACGCCACACCACACCACACCACACCGTGCCATCCCATACCACACAATGCCAACCTGTAGGTTTGGTTTGGTTAATGGGGTTTAACGTTCCAAAGCGACTCCGGCTATGAGGGACGCCGTAGTGAAGGGCTCCGGAAATTTCGACCGCCTGGTGTTATTTAATGTGCACTGACAGCGCACAGTACACGGGCCTCTAGAATTTCGCCTCCATCGAAATTCCACTGCCGCGGCCGGGATCGAACTCGCGTCTTTCGGGTCAGCAGCCGGGCACCATAACCACTGAGCCACCGCGGCGGCGCCAAGCTATACCATAACATACTACACCACACACAACACCATACCACACTACACCACACACACTACCATACCACCCTACACCTTACCATTCCATGACATGCCATGTCATGCCATACCATGTCATATATCATACCATACCTTTTGGCACATTCCATTCGCATCCCTTCTCCTATGTTTTGTGTCCCACATCTGTATCCCTCTTTTTGAACCTATACACAATGGCAGGCTGGACGAATAAAATTAAAATATTTCATCACTAGTGCACCTTTCCGTTTCAAACAGTAGCGGAAAATTCTGAAATATGTGTCTATGAATGCGATTTAACATCGTCAAATAAACGACGATCAAGACAACTGAAACAAGAACAGAAATTGACAAGGGCTTACCGTAGTTAAACCGAGTAGACCTGCGAAAGCAGGTCTTCATTCTTCAATTGGAGGGGGCACTTAAACTCCGCCTTAGGGGCGTGGCATCATATCTTTAGTTGGTTCATGCCCGTGTATGCTGAATTGGCAATTCCTATTTAAGGTTCATAGATGGCGGCGAGTCCTCATATACCAGCGCAGTGGTGCAGTTGTTAAGCGATGCGCCACTGCACTGGCAGGTGGCTGTTTCTATCCCAGCCACCCGTCGGGATTTTGCGACCCATGTTACTCTTCC
The DNA here is from genome assembly GCF_055824585.1 of Amblyomma mixtum. Taxonomy (NCBI): domain Eukaryota; kingdom Metazoa; phylum Arthropoda; class Arachnida; order Ixodida; family Ixodidae; genus Amblyomma; species Amblyomma mixtum. Next base: position 71,452,591 of record NC_143018.1, read on the forward strand.
CGAGCAACCTCTGGCGCAGATGGCACGATGCTCGTCCGAGCTTACCCGAGCTTACCCGAGTAGGTACCTGGGTTGCTAGACAACGGTTACTCTAGGTCGTTTGGTAGCCGCACCGCCACGAGCATACGCGACGAGCCGAGGTGAGCTCCGGTAGTGTTGCTTTCGCAACAAAAAAAGCGCGCACATTTTCCCTGAGAAGAAAGCTCTGGCTAGGTCCATAGCAATTCCAAAGAGTAGGATTCCCGCCTTCGAAGTGAAAATCGACTGCGCCAGTGTTTAGTCTCCTTCAGCTAACACATTATCGTTTTGCTCTTGTCCCGATTGTCTTATTTGCGTTTGATTTCACGCTGACTTTTCTCAAAAGTTTGGAGCCCTGGGGGTTGGCTTCTTAGCCACGCCGCGTGGCTTGTAGTGCTTCCTTAGTGATCAAAATCTCCTGAAGGTGAGAACATTTTCGGTCCTGCCCCCTCCATCAGGTTGCACTATCGCAGTTGCTACAGGAACCTCACTCCTTGGCTTAGAGGCAATTCTCCGGGACTCCAAACTTTCGACAAAAGCTGTACTTGCATGCGCAAATATATATATATATATATATATATATATATATATATATATATATATATATATATATATATATATATATATATATATATATATATATATATATATATATTTTGGCTACGTCCTTGTGTGTGCGTGGTCCTCGTGGCTTGAAGCGTCGAAGTACAGTCGTCCCCACACCTGTCTGGAGCACTCGAAACCGAGCACCACGGATTACTGGTTTATGGTGTATGGTTTATGGTGGTTTAACGTCCCAAAGTGACTCGTGCTATGAGGGACGTCGTAGTGGAGGGCTCCGGAAATTTCGACCACCTGGGGTTCTTTCACGTGCACTGACATCGCACAGTACACGGGCCTCCGTAATTTCTCCTCCACCGCCATGGAGTACTGTTTTGTCATTTACGACTGGCCTAGGGCTCGAAACATGACCGTATTATGCATGCTCATTCCCATGAACCACATTTAACTACTCTTGTCAAAAGCGGTGTCGGGCTCATGAGGCAAGACCGGTTAGCATAACTGCCGAACAGAGCTCGCGGTTTGAGCGCTCTATGCAACTGTGTGGGTGACTGTACAGTACGAGTTGTTGAAAGCGACCGAACATTACCAATCTGATTCGCACGACTTCTCCACACACTCTGAGCTTGCAACATGACCTCGTTTACCGCCTGCATTTCGATTACGAAGAATATTTTTGTTTTACCTCGAGATGGAACTGCATTCACCGCACGGCGCTTTCTGACACTTACGGCAGGTTCCGTCTAGGTTTAGCATGAAATGTGTAACATCCACTGGACGTTCCCGGCTTTTATACTTACCTTCGTAATAAATATGTGTTCTTTTTCGAAATGCAGCTGTAAGCATCCGGGGTGTTTTGCGCATCGCACATCTTCTGGCCACCGAAACGCCGTGCCCCCAAATGGTCCAGCGTGGCTGTCGTCTAATTTGCATTTCGCAGTTGCTGGCGGCTTTCGTCGTCACATCAGCGAGATGCTCTCAATGGGCAGGGTGGCACATTGTAAAGGTCGAGCAACACCGTTGCCCTTTTCTTGTAGCCTAGCTTTGCGGGTTCAGTGGTTATTTTCTCGGGGCTCGATGTGCTTTATGGCTCTCGGAAAGTTTTTTTTTCTGTTCGTGTTTTTTGCACACATGTTATCGTATTGAAGGTCTTTTCATGTTCGTGCTTTTGGCACACATCTTATCGTATGGTATGCTTTTTTATAGTCACGTTTTTGGCGCTCATGTCATCGTATTGTTGAGCATGCCTTATTAGGCACATTTTCGTTTTGGTTTCTTTAGCTTTATTTGGCTCATTTAGCTAGTTTTAATTATGCATCCTTCTTTTAATTAGGAAGAATTCTTTCTTGTTTCTGTTTGTCTGGTGTTCCTTTTTTCTCGCAGTTTCTTCTGAAGACCCTTAGCTATAAAGATACATTTTCTTATGGAAGAAAGAAAATGTCAGTTCTCGTTTACTAGTTCCTACTTTTTTGACGCCCATGTTAGGTTTTCGGGTGCGATCAGTTCAATGGCGCCCCTGTCGTCAAAATGTGTAGCAAAGCTTCAAAATCGCCCCCATTCTCGTGCCAGCTTTCTTTTTCCTGTCCTCGCAAGCCATCTCTCCTTTCGTTCCTTTCACACCTTCTCAAGCTGCCGAGAAGCTCAATGAGCTTCGAGGCGGCTCGGCCCCGAACACGAGGTTGCCGCCATTTTGGGAGTTCCCCGCAGACCGTGGCTCGGTTTTCTCCCGTGTCGTGTCAGCTGGCGCGTGTCGTCTGCTAAGCGTCCCCCCCTTTTCTGTCGTCTGCATCGTTATTTCGCGGACGAGAAAAGCTCGCGCCGTCTTCTCTACACTCGTCGACTCGACCGTCTTTGCCGCTTTTGCCATCGCCGCATTTAACGAGGGTGACGCGGATTAGCGATGCTTCCCTTCAAACTCGGGGCGTGGCCTCCGTTGGGAAGTATGTTCGGGCTGTCCGGCTAGAGCCAAGCCAAAGCCGAAACCATTGTCCGGTAGTATAGGATTCATTGCTCCTCTTGGATTTCGGAAGACTTGTTGAGAAGGAGAGGTACCGCTGTGATTGTTCAACGGCAGGATAGCCGGGACTTCTGCAGACGTTATTAAGCGGGACTTCTGCTGACGTTATTAAGTTTGTCTTGTCTGCGTAGATCAGCGAATGACTCACTGAGGCTCATTTCAGATCATGACCTCAGTCGTGAGTGAGTCCGCACTCACATTCACATCACGATCTGAGTCGTGAGTCCGAGCTCAAGTTCTGAGCATGATCTGAGTCATGGTGAGAGAGGGCTCATATTCAGATCGGGAACTGGGTCCTGTTTAGTCCGGTATAGTGTGGGCCTATCAAATCGAAGAAGTCCGTGATGAGAGGTTGAACAATCCCACCACCCCAAGCGAATTCATGACATCGATTGAGCGCGAGTTCGTGTTCAGAAACAAGAGTTTCCTGTGCACGCTTAATACTGAATATGCTTTTGGTAGAGATGATAATGTTTTGTAATTCCATTGCTTTTGGCTATTTGAACGAGTTCGGTGCACTGGAGAGGTTGCTTTGACTGCAGGCTTCTCGGAAGCGCATGTATTTCGGCGCTATGTAGCCAGAGTCGGTTCGGCCACAGCGCCGAGGGTAACACGTATTCGATATCCTAAAACTTGATATGGAGGCGGAACGTAAAAAGGCGCCCGTGTGCTGTGCGATGTCAGTGCACGTTAAGGATCGCCAGGTGGACGAAATTATTCCGGATCCCTCCACTACTGCACCTCCACTACGGTGGGGCACATCTTCGTCGAGCGTTTCCCCTGTCCGATTCCAGCCGAAGGCGAATCCGACGTCGAAAGCGACCGAAGTGGTCAGCAGCGCGTCGTCTGCCCCGCACTCGAATTGCGTCACCGTCGTCGTCTGCTCCGTTCCACGGCCGACAGGGACGCGTCGGGCAATTAGCTCTGCGGGTCCTTTCAAAGGAACCGGCGCCTTCTCTCCTCTTTCCCTTTTCGCTTTCCTTTTTTTCCTCCGTTTCTTCTTCTATCGGGGCTCTGTCCCGCTCTTTGTGAGCCCTCGGAACCACTCCGGGGCGCGCGCTTCATTAAGTCGTCATTAGGCGACCGGAAGAAAACGCCTATTAGGCGCGCTGGAGGAGATCCACGAAAAGGAAAAAAGGGAGCAGATTTCGGGAAAAACCGAGAGTGGCGTCGGCCTCGCTGGGCGACCGACCCTCGATGGCGCAGAATGGAGTGGGTGGAGCTTGAAGGGTGCCTTTCCAAAAATAAAAATAAAAGGTGCCCAAGGAAGTATGGAAGAAAGGGAGAAGCAAGGGTTCCGGACTCCGACGTGATTTGTGGCTGGATATGCAGCAGGCGTTCGCTCGTGTCTGTATTTGTGGTTTGTTTAAAAATTGTGTTAAGGAACATAAAAGGGACAGGAACGCCGTCGTGGTGTATTGTTCGTGGCCTCATTCTCGTAATTCCATGTCAATGCAACTTGTTCCCCAAGAGGTTACTCCTTTTTTTTCTTCCTTTTTTTTTAACAGAGTGCTTAGCGCGAAGGGTGGCCGGTTGTGGTTTGATGATGGTGACAATGTCGTTTATTCGGCTCGCATAGGTCCGTGCTTCTTTTTATTCTTCCGCAGTGGAGATATTCGTATGATCCTTTCGCTTTCTTACTTTCTTCATACATGAGCGACCTAAAGAATGCGTTTTCGTTTTTTTTTCTTCTTCTACATCGTTGGTTTTGAGCGCGACTCCGTAGCTGTAGACAGCGCCAGTTCAGGTTTTTCGCTCACATTAACTCCCTTGAGTGCACACAGTCGTGATTTGAGCCGCACTCGACAGGGAAGTCATTACAGGCGTGAGCAACATCAAAGGCATCCTTCAGTTGGCTGGGCTATAAGCGAGTTTACATTTACTTCGTTATTGAGCTTGCCAGTACTTAAAAGGGATCGTGCGACTCGAGGAAATGTACTTTGAGGGTACGCTTCCATCGCGCCTAGGGAGTTCAGCTTCATTAAAGTGCTCTCACGTTGCTTCGACCTGTACTTTATCGAGACTCATTATCTTCAGATGGCTGTTTGCTTTCGGAAGACTCACTTTTTTTTAGGGAGGATCACTTCTTTCGCGCTGTTCACTGCTTTTAAGGGCTTGGCCATTTCTCAGACTGTTTGAGAGGCAGTGAGCCGTGGATGGGGAAATCAAAACAAGCAATAGTTAAAAGACCACCGAGTGCAAATTACGCGATTATTCCGGACGCCCTGAGCCATGACATCTCCATGGCGCCTTTAATGGGACCGTGTTATTATGACATCGCCCGTGCCGTTCTTGTATAAGACCTCGAACGTTAGGAAGCCCGCAAATGAACGACCAGTTGATCGTTTACTCTTCTCCCTATACCACCTGCGTCTCTAACCTCTTTTTTACGCCACTTTTTTTTTTTTTCGTCTTACCAACGTCACCTGTCGTGAGCTAAGTTCAATATCATGTGCATCGTTGTCGGTCGATAGGCGTCCGCAGTTTTCGGATACAGCGCGTGTGCTTGATTTGCCCACTCTTATTTATTTATTTATTTTCCACCGCGGTGACTCAGTGGTTATGGTACTCGGCTGCTGACCGGAACGACGCGTGTTCGATCCCGAGCCGCGGCGGTCTAACTTCGAGGGAGGCGAAATTCTAGAGGCCCGTGTACTGTGCGATGTGAGTGCACGTTAAAGAACCCCAGGTGGTCGAAATTTCCGGAGCCCTCCACTACGGCGTCCCTCATAGCCTGAGTCGCTTTGGGAGGTTAAACCCCATAAATCAAACCAAGCGAACCATTTATTTATTTATTTAGTTATTTACTTATTTATTTTCATTCCTGTTGCCCTGGAGGTCGTTAGGACTAAACGACGGAAGGGATTACTGCTTCCGATAGGCAAGAAGGACATAAATGTGTTTGCGAGGGCTCTATTAAATGCCGCTTGGAGAAGCTACGAATGAACACCTCAGGAAACAAGGGCAAAAATACCCTCTTGCAAGCGACTGTCGTCGAACTAACTGCCCAGAGGATAAGAATCCTTTGTGTCTGTGTGCAAAAATGTATTTAGGCGTTAAAAAATAAACAACTGAAGAGTCCAAAGAAATAACCTGAGTCATATGTAAAGGTGGGAGGTGGGAGGAAGTAATCTAGCAAAGCCATTCAACTACTTTTGCGGCTTAAGAAATAAAAAAAAAGTTGCTATAAAAATAGTTCGCGTTAACAAAATATACGGAGTAAAACGTCGTGTCTGCGCGTCTTATCGTCTCTCGGACACACGTGTCCAGATCCGAGCGTCTCGTTTACGGGCGACGTCGCCGCTGCCTCTTCCACCTCGGCGAATCTAGCTCCCGTCCACGCTCAGCGCGACTGACCGACCAACCGACCGGTGAAAGCACTCTCCGCGTATGAGGCCGGCTTGCGCGGTATGGAAATGCCCGCCGAGGCGAACCCCTCCGTGTCGCATCAGGAACAAGCTGCCTCCGCGGCAGTAAAAGCGGGTCCGTCTCCGTCGCGGGGACCGTCTCGGTCGCCCTCCCGGGAAGTAAGAACGGTTTCATTTCCGCTTCGGCACGCCGCCCCATCTTCTTCCCGCTCCCCGCTTTCTCTCCGAGTGACTGGCACTGCGCGACCCGAGCCCCTGTCCGGAGGCTTTGCCGCTACACACTCAGGCGCAGCCACTGCCTACACACACAGGCATATACACTCACGCACACACTCTCCGTGCCAAGCCGCCCATCCTGCTTACCTCAGTGCGGCAGTCCGTAGCGCGTAGGTTTCGGCGACGGCCTGGAGTGGCCCGAGGTCTATATTTAACAATCCTCACACTCGCACGAGCCGCCCCCTTTTTTCTTTTCTCTTTCTTTCTTTCTTTCCCTGTTTTTTTCTTGTCTGTATCCTCACAAGATGTTCGTGGTCTTGATGTAATGGTGGCCGTTTTTTTTTTTCTGCTCACCTGACCTGACCTATACCGTCTTGCGTCTCTTTCTTCGTCATCCTCTGCCTGCGTTTACTGTGACTATCATCTGCACGGCAATACTTGTCTCCGTGCTGGCCGAACCCTGTTTGGACGTTACCTTCTTCTATCCCCTTCTCCTCGCTTGTTTTTTACGTTTTTTTAGTTATACACGTGCGGCACGGCCATCACCTCTAAGAGAGTTTTTTATATTTTTCCTTTCTATCAGTTTTATCTGCGACATCGCCTTTGATATTCGACTTTGTCATCTGCCTATCTGTTGTGTGTGGGCTATTCCGTCTGTCTCTCTCTCATATATGGACTTTGACGTCTTCCTTTCTGTAATATATGCATATTCGACTTTGCCGTCTGCCTCTCTCTCATAGATGTACTATTGCATCGGCCTCTCTTTGATATATGTACTTTGCCATCTTGCTTTCTGTCATATATGGATATTCGACTTTGCCGTCTGCCTCTCTGTATTATAATGCGCCATGCCGTCTGCCTCTCTGTCATAGGTGGACTATTGCATCTGCCTCTCTGATATATGGACTTTTACGTCTTCCTTTCTGTCATATATGGATATTCGACTTTGCCATCGGCCTCTCTGTATTTCATGCGCTATGCCATCTGCCTCTATGTCATAGATGGACTGTTGCATCTGCCTCTCTCTGGTATATGGGCTTTGCCATCTTCCTCTCTTTCATATATGGATATTTGACTTTGCCTTCTGCCTCTCTTTTATATATGGACTGCGCCTTCGGCCTCTCTTTCATATATGGACTGTGCCTTCGGCCTCTCAGTCGTATATGCCCTCCCCCGTGATAACACACACTAGAGTGTTGTCTTTCTTCGCCAACAGAGCAGTCTCGACACCCGTGTTCTGTGTGCTCGCGTTGCGATGTGTTTTTCTTGGAAGAGTGGACGACGCCACCACCGGAGGACGACATGTATACCGTGCTTCGCTCCTTGTGGCACTTCATCCGCGATGCCGGTCGGCCTGCTCGGCAGGATGTAACACGCACTCGACCCTTTTATCCCGGCCCTTTTTCTGTGTAGACCAATGTCCCTTCCTTGTGAATGGAGATTTTTTTTCATCCTCCTCCTCTTTTTTTCTCCCCTCGTCACGTCTCCTCTAAATATTCGTCATCGTGCCCGTTTTATTTTCCATTCGCAGTCCGAGTGGGGTTCGTGTTTTCTAACTTGCTCATTAGTTTGCCCTTGACATTCCTGCTGTTTCATCTCGTTCCTTCCTCGTTAGCAGTTTTAACCCCCTGTTTTGTTTGTTTTATAGCATCGCTTTTATATCCCTTCAAGAGGTTTTCTTTGGCGCTGTATAATGGTAGCTAGCGCTTCCTCTCCCGAATTTTGTTGGTGCAGTCCTGGAATTTTGGTGTTGGCTTATTTAGTTTCATTACGTACCGTTTAGCCTAAACGGCGCGAGAATACCGCACGAATGCATGCACCTCTCATGAGGTCGCCAAGGTGCCGACATGCTTTGAAGTTTTGTTCTGAAAGAAGACATCGGTGTCTCGCAGCAGCATTGAACTCTTTCAAGCCTCGAAAATGCGGAAATTCTAGTCTATGAAGAAGTATATTTAAGAAATAAAAATAAAGTCAGAACATGCATCCCATAGCTTCTTTCAACCGTGTCGTACACCGTCTTTCTCGTTGTTTTCAACCGCAAGGAAAAACACAAAAATGTGAAAAGTGGACTCAATATGAATTAGGGGGCATTTTCGTGCCGTTTTCTCTTCGGATTTCGGTTACTGTCAATATAAGACTTAAAAAAAAAAAAAAACCTTGCTCTTATATGAGGACACCAAAGCCGAAAGGGCTAGAGCAACACATTTACCTCTTTTCACTTCTCATTGCGGATTCCCGTACTTATTTATTTTTTTTTTCGCCTTTAAAGCGGTGTCTTCTTTTTTTCTTGTCTCATTTCAAGTTTAGCAATCCTCTCCCTTTCTTCGCTCGTTCCCAGTGACGCTCTTCCTTGGTCATTCCGCGACTGCCGAGAAAGGTACTGAACGATCATCCTGAGCTGGGTGAGCTGGAGAGGGTATATCTTGGAAAATTTAGCGCAGCAAAGGGACGAGTACAGAGGAAGGAGACACAGACGAGCGTTGTATCACAACTGAATCTTTATTTCGAAGGCTACTTAATATATTGGAAGAAATACGAAAACGGGTAATAAATTAATGTGACGTAAAGTTCGAAAAGCAAGTCACAATTACCAGAGTCAAACGCGTGCAAACAAGGCTGATCAGTTAAGAAATATTTCCATGTATGCAGTTTCACTCTTGGATAAATATATTGATGTCTCACTTACACAGCTGTCACGGTCACGTTGTATCACAGTAATTCTTTGCCTTTTTTTCGTTTTTATTCCTACATATTCTGTAGCTTTCCTAATGTAGATTCAGTTGTGATACAGGACTCGTGTGTGCCTTCTTCCTTTGTAGTCGTCCCTCTGTCGCGCTGAATTTTCCAAGATGCACCGCAGCGAAAACAGCCCTTCTTTCGTTCAGACCGTTCCATTCTCAAAGCTGCTTTGTTTCCCTAACTGCACTCTTCACGCCTTGCAACCTTGCTTTGAGGGAAAGCGAGGAGAGAGCTGGGGAGCTGGGCTTACGTCGCGATAATGCCGAGCGCTTACGTAACCAGGGAGCCTCCCCCCTAACCTTCCTTCGCGTGTGACACACCCGGCGTGGCGCGCTATCACCGCTGCTAACCTCTGGCTCCAAATTAATCCCGCCTGATGCGACGCGAAACGCCGCCGCTCGGTGTTACTGGAAGGGCGCTGGGCTGCGTTCCGCGCCAAGCGCGTATACCTGTCCAAGTCGAGTGTTGCAATTAAAGAGGGCGGCTGAGACGGAGGAGGACGGAGAGGGGGAAGAGGTCGAGGTGGGGGTTGCCCTGTGGCCCGTTTTCGCTCGCGCTCCTCTGTTTTTACCCTTGCACGAGTGCACTGCTGCAGAGTCGTTTCAGTGATCCTTTACTCCTTGGCCTATGGCGAGATGCGAGGCTTCTTCTACTCTCCCCTCCTCCCCTGCCCTCTCTCGTGTCTTTTGGCGTCCCTTGCAAACTTTTCTCTCGCCCTCTCGCCTTGGTATCGCGTCGCACTGTTCACTCCCTTCCCCGCCTCTTTCCCTCTCTCTCATTCTCTCCCTGTCGGCTCGCAGCCTGGCGGGCTCCATCCACAGAGTAGCGGAGCTCGTTCGGGCCCCGGGTTTGAGAAGCCCGGCTGCCGAGCCCCTCGCCGAGTCCAAATAAAGGTTCGTCGACGTCTCCGCCGCGCCCCAGTGGGGTGGGAGGGGGAAAGGAGGGGGGAGGGGGGAGAGAAGCGCCTCTGAGTACGGAGGAAAGCCGTAGAAGAGCAGCGCGGCGTCTGGAGAGGCGAGAAGAGAGGGAAAAGGCTGCCTCCGGCCCGGAGGATGTGAGACACCGGCTAAACAGAACACGATGCCAAGAGCAAGGAACCGGTCCGGGTGGTAGGTGGGAGAGGAGGGTGGAAGGGGAGGAGGAAAAGGAGGAGGGTTGAAGTGCAGGCGCGGAGGGGTGGTTGCCGGAATGTGCGGGTGGCAGCCGTCTGCAAACGTGGTCGAGCTTCTATTCCTTTTTTTTCTTCTTCCTTCGCTTTTTCTTTACTTATTCTGTTAGGCCTTTCGTTCGCTTCTTTTCATTCCTTGTCGTATTTTTAGACTTCATCTTTTCTGCTCTCTTCCTCTCTCTCTTACCACCTTGGTGCGCAGTATGCTGGGGGCGTGCTTTCGCAAAAGAAGAAAACAAAATACGGTAACCTTTTCACTAACTTTTCGTGTCATGAGTTTCTTGTTCCATGTCCTCGCCCTATTTCGTTTTCTCCTCTCGTTTCCCATATTGTTGTTCCTACTTTATTCTCTTTTCCGGCCTATTTTTTTCATGCATAGGATTTCTATCGTCATTCGCCCTTCCAATCCTGTGTTTTCTTCTTCTGTTTTTTTTTTTATTTCTAGGTCGTGTATTCCTGCGTGCTATCTTGAGGCGATTGCCCTTCCCCGCGTGTTGCCGTTCGTGTAATTTTTGCCACTGTTTCTTTTTTCCCCTCCCCCACCATTCACTCGCGCTCCTAAATTTTTTTGTGGATTTTTTTTATGTTTCGTTGAATGGTTGTGTTTGGTTTATGGGGTTTAACGTCCCAAAGCGACTAAGGCTATGAGAGACGCCGTAGTGGAGGGCTCCGGAAATTTCGACCACCTGGGGTTCTTTAGCGTGCACTGACATCGCACAGTACACGGGCCTCTAGAATTTCTCCTCCAAAGAAATTCAACCTCCGCGGCTGCGATCGAACCCGCGTCTTTCGGGTCAGCAGCCGAGCACCATAACCACTGAGTCACCGCGGCGGCAGTTTCATTATTTGCTTCATCGTGAGCGTGCCTGAAACGTTTGCTTTATATATTTTTTCCCATTTCTTCTTCCCGCCGTCTCGTAAATACCCGACCTGATTGGCGTCGGCTCCTCACATTTAAATTTCTTGCACCAGCTCTGTTTGTATTCAATCGTCAGTTTTAAATGAAATATCTTGCCGTTGTCGCGAACTTGCCACGCAGCCCTGTTGGTCCCGGCTTCTTAGTAAGCAAAAAAAAAAAAGTTCTCCATATTATTATGGTAGGTAAGCGCAGTGCCCTTCGCGACAGCAGTCAGAAAACACGAAGAAGCCTCCTAGACTCCCTGTTCCCGTTCTATCTTTCTCTCTCCCCCTTCTCTTACTGAACGGAAGCAGAGATTCTAGAGAACAGCCCTCCCTTACTTCTTAAAGTAGATGTAGATGTGGCTATGGTGTAATAACTGTAACGGTGCCAAAAACCTCTCCGCGTAAGTGCACACCAACTCAATACCTTACCTGCGTCTCATCGCCATTGATGCTGCATTTTCGACTGCGACCATTCCTTCGTTCTAATCTCCTCTGTGGCTGAGGCCGGCCCGGACGAAATTTTGTCTTGTGAGCGAGTAATCGGCGCAGTTTACGGCTACGACGCACTACGACAACGTCTACCTAGCAGCTGAAGAAGAAAAATAAACAATCTATTTGTTCATTGCCGTTGTAGTTGTCGTTACTTAGAAAGTCTGTTTGTAGTCGTCGTCGCATTAAAACAAAACAAACACAAACAAACTAAAGCTTAAAAATGCCGAGTGGGCGTTCTGAAGGGTGCGATACTTTCCAATTTTTTTATCACATTTCCTCCCGCTGCATCACAACTACAAATGCACTCTTACGCCGACAGCAGATCTTAAGGCCCCGGCGAAAAACGACGCAACCGCAAAAAAAAAAAAAAAAAAAAACTTTAGTGGTGTGTTAGGCCAAGTCAGCCAAGTAGAAGGTACGGGGGAGGAAAGACTTCGTGCTCAAATGTGCGCGGGTGGTAGACATCGCGCCGACAAAGAGGAGTGCAAAGTCCTGTAAGCTGGGCCCCTCGTCGCCGCATCTGAAAGGGGTTCTCTCGTTCACGTGTACTTTGCCCGGGGCATCCCAGTCTGCTTAGGTGAAGCTGTTCAAAGAGTGGGCGGATAAATAAATGAGGAAAGCGAGATTCGTCGTCGTGTTCTCGCCGCCGGTTTTTTGTTTAATTATTTCCCTCGCAAATAGAGATCCTACGTGAAACTGCACGTCTCCCTTTTCCTCTTTTTTGTATTTATTTCTCGCTGGCTTCAAGTAGCGTCTGGGTGTCTGTATTGGACCTGTGTGGGCTCTGATGCGTAGGTGACCAGGCCCTGATTGTAAAGCACGTGACAGTGCGCCTTCCAGATCTCGCTACACTCTCCTGCTTTGCTTTTCCCTTTTGACAGTTCACGTCCAAGGTGTTCGGCGCTCTGTTAGTCGTGTTGCGTTTTCCCTGTTTGGAAGCACAGTTTTATTGCGACAGCAATACTGCGCTAGGTTTTGAGCCTTCAGCGTCGTCCCGGCGGATCCACGTTTGACCTTTAGCTTGACCTCTGTTGTGACGTCACGCCAGACGGAGACAAAACTGGGGCCCAACTCAGCTCGTCGCTGCTGTCCCAGCGGATCCACGCCGCGCCGCGCAGCAGCTGCGCGCCGCTGCCTCGAATAAAAAATAAAAAAACAAATAAGGAATAAAAGTAAAACAAAAATAAGAAAATAAAAAACAAGAAAAAAATAAATGCAAAATAAAAATAATAAAGAATGAAAAGCTGAGCATGGTGGCCATTGCCACCTCCCCGTTTCAAAGGGGGCGCTCCTATCCATCCATCCATACATCCATCCAGCGGTTATTAGCAACCTCGGCCGCTGGCTTTGGCTGCTTAGCTCGGAGCTTCTAGACAATCATCCGTTAGCGTCAGCCGCTCGTTTTGGCGACCGAGGCACGCATAAATCTCCCAGCACGTGGGGGCCCTCGTGTGGTGAGTATAATGCCATGTAGAACAAATGGGCAAAACTTTGATAAACATAAGCTTCACTAAGAGCACCACCAAGACGCACCGCCAGCCAAACCAGGCGCAGCCAGGGCTATTGCGTTCGCAACTTACCGGGCTTAACCAAGCTAAGCCTCTGCCATTTTTTTCGTGCTGCGCCTAAACGACGTGCAATTTCAAAGAGCGTGGTTGGAAACACATGCCCCCGCGTTGTGCTGGTAGCCCTTGAAGGCGAGCGCTGTGTGGGCTAACCTCGTTATGGTGGAGTTTGTGATCGTGGCTTATTCTCAGGTGTTTAAGGGCGTATCGGAAAGTTGAGTAAATTTGTCATAGGGGAGAAAATTTTTCACTCGCATCCACCACCGCGCAGCGATCGGCTGCAAAGGGAAACTCTACAGGTTTCTCATAGATATCGCAGTTTAAGGAAAATTGGCCCTACTGTGGGGCTCGAGCTCGGGACCGCCGTCTGTCTGTTCAGTCGCTCTGCCATCTGAGATAACTAGTGCAGCTAGCAGGTGGCGTGACCTGGCCGTTTGGCTATCTGGGCAGCTGGATTTGTTTGGGGGGATCCTAATGTGCAATTTTTTCCTTAGTTGTGGCAACATGTACCTAACGTGGAGAGGATTCTCTTTTGCACCCTGTTGTGTGGGACAAATAAAGTACATTGTACGATTACGTGCTTACTTTCCCGTGTCCGTTCATTTTTATCTGTCCTTCCTCACATGTGCACCTGCGCAAAGGCAAAGGTTCAGTCTACCTCTGAACATGTACAGTCTTTGTCAAAAGTAACCAGGCTGCATGGTTTGCTTCTAGCTTGTATAGTGGAGCCTTTACAGCTTTCCCTAAGGTCGAAAAGTTCTTTGAAGGTGAGGACAGGGGTCCTCCTTACCATACAGATATTTAGAGCTTGAGGGCTGGCATAATAGTTTAAATAAACGACTGAGAAGCAAAACCATGCAGCCTGGTTACTTTTGACAAAAACTCTACATGCGTGGTACATTTGTTTCACGCTAAGCACCTGTGCGGACGTCGGGTGTCGCGAAACTGCCCAACATCCCTTTGACAGCCGGGACTATTATACATCCCAACAACAAAAGTCTCAGGTTGCCCTGGATTATAGAGCTGCACCCCTACTTTTACCAGCGTTGATGAGAGCCTCGTAGAATACATAAGGTGCTTTAAAGGCACGCTGAGGTTGACTCCATCCAGTTTCGTTTTCCGAGGAGGCAGCGGCTCTGCGTTCCTTTCTGGCTAAGTCGGGGTTTGTTTAGCTCCAAAACGCGCACCTGTTAATGAGGAAATTGAATTTGAAAATGGAGCATTTCATTTCTCGTCAATGACGTCACGACTGAGAGTGACTCCGTTATCACATTGTGGAAGTTAACAGCGATGTAGCCTACCTTATATCAGCGCGCGCAAAAAAAAAAAAAAAAAAAAACTCTCAGCGCATCGCAGTTTGATTCTGAAAGCAGTTTATGTTCACGGTACCTGTATTTCATTCTTTTTGCCGTTTCTGGATTCTGAAATCTCCGTTTTCAGCCAAAGTTGCCTCTTTGTCATGAAAAATAACAAGTTGTCTGTAATTGTACATGCATGTCTTGCTCGAATTCTTTGCCTCAATCTATCGAAAAGCTGAAACAGCTGATGAGCTGCGCTCAAATTTCGCATTAGGAAGTAACGTAGTCGTCGGCAATTTTTTTACAAACATACCGTGTGTCCCAGCTAAATGTAACCAAACTTTTAAAAAAGGCGAAGTGTCCTAGTACAGTGAAACCAACTGAGGAATGTTCATAGTCGCGTGGCCTAGTCTTCAGTGTTTTTTTCGCTCTTCAAAGTTAATTAATTAGCTAAGTTTAATTAGCTAACTTTTTAATTTTTGACTTCAGGAAGAAAGTTTCAATGAAAAAGTTTTAGATCGCTTCGAAAAACTGCTAGTAGTGCTGTTTCCGTCAAGTTACGATTTACGTAGCTTCACTTATTGGCCTTAAAAGAAAGTTATCACGTGACCAGCTGCTCGCTCACTTCTCTGCCCCATTGTGCACCCAAAATCTCATCGAGGAGAGGACTTCAGAAAAAATAGGATTTTATTCTCTAAGGCGCGTCTTGGGACGTGGAAGTGGCACAGTTGTCATGTGGAAGCTTTTTCTTATTGTCCGGGTTATAGTTAAAGGCCGGCAAAAAAACTACTTTACGTA
The DNA here is from genome assembly GCF_055824585.1 of Amblyomma mixtum. Lineage (NCBI taxonomy): Eukaryota > Metazoa > Arthropoda > Arachnida > Ixodida > Ixodidae > Amblyomma > Amblyomma mixtum. The sequence goes on from NC_143018.1 coordinate 71,467,734, forward strand.
AATATTACTTTGCTGCAAATGTCTCAGTAAGCTGTTTCTCAAAGCGATCCACAACTTTTTCATTGACACTTTGTTCCTCAAGTGAATAATTAAGAAGTTAGTTAATTAAGCTTAACTAATTAGTCAACCTTGAAGAACGAAAAAAATACGGCAGACTAGGCCACGCGACTCTGAACAACCCTCATTTGGTTTCAGACGGCTAGGACACATCGTGTTTTTTAAAAGCTTTGTTACAATTAGCTGGGACACCTGGTATATAGCCACGCTCTTATAAGCCACACCCCTCGAAATCTTATGGTCGTCGTCCGCATGAAATGACATTGTCACGTAGCCAAGTCACGTGGTCCATTCGAAGAAGTGACGTAATTTTTTTAAGTGCTGCGGTTGTTACAGATGTACTTACGTTCTGGAACTCCACTTACACGTTCAGGGCACGCTAAAGATAGTGCCACATTACGTGAACGCTCCTTTAGCAGTTTTTCTCGTGTCCTTTATTTCGGAGCTGCACTGTGGGCTCTTTGGAGTCAGCTGCGTGTGTGTCGTGACGGTCGAATCAGGGAGCACGTACCCTGTTCATGTCCGTGCGGCCTTATTTTATGCGGTTATTTTCGTTCGCATTGATGTATGCGAACCGATTTCCTTACTGATACGGTTTTTTTTTCTTTCTGAGGTGCTGCTTGTGAATATTCTCGGCTGGCTTACGTAATTGTTCATAAATTATTTCTGGTCTGTCGTGTGGCTTTTTTTTCCCTTAGCTGTTTTCAGTGTTTTTATTTCTTCGCCCTAAAAGTTAGGCTCCTTTGAAGCACACTTTCAGGACGCCATTTTTAATGTTTCATCCCAATGTTTTTCGGAATACCGATGTAGTTCAGTGAAACGAGGAACTTTTTGCTGCAGTGTTCTCTCGTGGAGCGCGATGTCGCGGGTTCGTTGCCTAAGCCGCTGTCATCGCTTTATATGAAGGGGAAAGTAGACAAACGGCCGTGCGCGGATAATTTCGCGCTCTGCATACAGCCTTGTGTAGTTTAAGATCATTCAAAACCCTTCCCAGCATTCACATCTTCTGTGTAGTTTGCTATTTTTTTTTTCGATCTTATTTTTCTCGCTCCTTTCAAGGCGCTTCTTTTGCACACTGTAAGCGCTCTTATCCGTGTTGATATTGTTTGCGAATCTTTGTGTTTTCTCATTTACCGTTTACCTATGTCCTCCTTCCTAGCGTCAAACGTCAGTTCTTTATCGTACTTGACGCAGCCGGCCACCGCTGCTCTGTACTACCAGCAGCGAACGAACCGCGAACAAGAAAACTGGAATGGCAACACAAAAGCACCAACATATCAGCTCCTTGAGGGGAAATACAAGCGAGGTTGATTAACAATTCTGGAGGAGTCTGCTTCGAAGTTTAACTAACCTGAGCTAGTACTGAGCTTCCCCTGGCTAAGAGCTTCTTCTTTTCCTTTTCGTGTTTCAGTTGTCTTGTTCGCGTTTCATTTCTTTCTGGTAGTACTTTACCTGGTGTCTTCTGTGTACTGCGCTTCCTTGTGACAGTGTGGGGATGCGATGCTAATTTCCCTTTTCTGTTCCAGGTAAGGTCATCCAGTCCTGATGCTCGCCTGTGCGGACAGCTCTTGCAATCCATCCACAGGTACCGTGCTGCGCTGTTCTGCGCGCTTATTCGTTCACTCCTTCCACCCGTCGACCGAGGAGAACGTGATGGAAATGGTGCACACTCCGTGGAACTGCTGGTTAGCGTTAAATCTACGCCCTATGGTAACCGATAGACTTCGAATTACGTGGACGCTTTTTTTGTAGCAGAAAATTAACGTTCTAGCGTGCGGGACGTGTTCAGGCTGGTCAAGTAAAGGCGGTCAAGTTTATTTTACATGATTCAAGTTTCTCGAGCGTCTTCTCGAGCGTCTTCTCGAGCGTCTGGAGGGTTCAGTCTTTCTCGGGCGTCGTCATTAGGCATCGTCAATATACGCTGATTCAGCTTGTTGGTGTCCACTTCTCTACCGTTCATGGTCGCCTACTTTTACATTGCGCGTGGTCCCCTGTAAAGCGTGCTTTGTTCTTAGCACGTATGTACTGCGACAAACCCCTTAGACTATTTGGCTATAATCGGTGACGGGAATACCGCTTGCTGGGGTGGTGCCAAATAAAGGGCCTAATTGCATCCGGTAAGCTACGAAATAATATTCTTGTCTCGCTAATAAGCTACTGGAGGCTTTGATCACCGTAAATGCGTCGGAATGGGGCGTCACACGTGCCGCAAAAAGTAAACGAATAATAAGAATAACTCGAATTTTTTTTTCTTTGTCATCTTAAACCGCATGAGTCGCTACAGGAGGGTGTTAAACTAGGTAAGGGAGTAAATATAAATGTGTTGGGTTTGGACTTTTGCCGGAACGCATGACACAGTAGGTGCAGCAAATCTCCTGCTGCTGCTGCTAGTAGGAGCCACAGAATGTTTGCGTACGAAAGTTCGGATGCGCTGCGGGGTTTTCCTGGACTTCACGCAAGCGAACATTTGTCGATAGGAGGCCGCATGTCTCTTGTTTTGCCCCGAGAGAGTTGTTCAGTTCAAGAATGGGACTTCAGAATGGGCTGAAACCTTGAGGAGTGTTCGTTACTCGCTTTCACACGTCTTTTAAGTGTTACCGGAAGAACTTTTACCGTTACTTGTCATTTGTTTTTAATTATATCTATAGAGGTAATTTTTTTATGAGTTAAACGGCTTCGTGAGAACCGTAGTATGTCGTAACCGAAAACTCAAGCGATCGTGTACCCCGGAACCTAAACGTTATCGAACTAAGCCTGAGCATAGTAAGGTCTACACAGTGTAGGCTATCGATGACTTGTTATGCAGTAATATGATGTAGGCGGTCCGGTGCCTGAGCACCAGTACTTGACCTTTGAAGTTCGAAGGGCAGGTAGGACACACGCTTATCGCTGCTACCGCTTTTGTGCACAGGACAGAAGAAGCGAGCATTAACCTACAGTTCGACTGCGAATCGATCTTAATACGTTTTGCTGTTGCACGCCGGATGTCAGGATGCGATATTCAGCAAGCTAGTCGCTGGACTTGTTTTTTTTTTTTTCAATTTCTTTTTAACTTTTGTGCTTAACCTTCCAAGCTGCCTCTCATCGTGTCCGCTAATTGTATACGTAATGATTTGGAACTGTTCTGGTTGTATCGAAGCTCGCAGCGGGCTCGCTTATTCTAGAGCACAGTCACGAACGGTGTTTGTTTCGAGGCATAACTGCTGAAGTGCGAACTTGCGCAAGAGAACAAGCACGAAATAGAAGAGTCAGGGCGGGCGCCAACTGCTAGCCGAGATTATTTTTCCGACATAACCGCTTAAAACCGCTATAGATTTCATGCCCCCCCCCCCCCCCCCTTCCTTCTCGTTACGACACACGTGACAAGAGAGGCTTGTTATGACATACATGACGGAAAGCCAACAGTCAGTATATTCAGCCAGCCAACAGTCAGGTAAGCAGTCTGACACAAAACTGGCGGCAGAAAGAGAAGCACACAGCAGCTAAATGCGGAGAATGGCCACTATAAGAGCTATAGCGTACTAAAAATACACAGAACAGCGCCCAAACAAAGAGCCGCGCAGTCTGGGAACAGTCCATTCATTTCTCCCGTTTCATTGACTAATTCGACGAGTTCGCCCCCGGCTCAAGGGTATTACGGCATCCCGTCTTCATTCGTTCCGGCTTGTATATTGCACGCAGGAGGAGGAACAGGGAGAGAAAACAGAAACACATCCTCGGGCGTTCATTCAGGGAGCGTGGAAGAGGAGCCACATAGCCTCGTGGCCTTTTGCGAGATCTTGGCCGCCTCTGTCCTCTGAGCGATCGCGTAGCCGAGCAACCGCGCTGGCGGCTATTGCGCGCGAGTTATGCAAGCCGAGTCTTTCTCTCCGCTCCTCGCCTTTCGCATTTCGTCGTAGGATTCCCCCGCTCTCATTAAAGGCTCCCGGGCATTCTTGTGTCGTACATAATGGAGGCCCTTTCCCGACGGGCGCCGAGATCTCTCTGGCGCGGTGCGGTTAATTTTTGCATACAGCTGCGTGCATACCAAACAGGAACGAAAGTAATGCCGGACGCGTTGTTTTAAGTAATTTATTTTAATGTGATATGAATTTTATGTTTCTCTTTGTTAATAGCGTCTCTCATAGCCTTAGTCGCTTTGGGACGTTAAACCCCATAAACCAAGCCTTTGTTAATAATCTAACGCTGAACTGTTTGAAACGTTTAATCTATTGCATTCTTTGTTTACCTGATAATTTATTTACGCTAAAGCAGCAAAATTATCCGTGGATGGCAGTGCAGAAAGAAGGAGACGCGCACATCGAATGTTTAGGAAGAACAAATTGTGGAAAAAAGTATTCTTGAACACGCAGAGGAAGCCCGATGGCTTCCACGTTTTCGGATTAAGGATTAACAACGCACCGTTATCCGGCGCCGGAATCTACGCCGACGCAACACCAAATACAAGCCAGACGACGACGTATTATAGTGGGCGTCCGTTCGATGCCGCGGACTCAGTGAAAAGCTTTTGCTTCGCCACTCTGCCCGTACAATTTCCTTGGTCGAATTGAAGCGTACCCCCGGAAGTTGCAGTTGCTGTGCTCCTGAAACATTATTGTGCGCGCTAATGGAAGCTTTGTGTCGGTATTCTCAGTGTTTAATTTTGCCCACCCTTCTTTCGCTCTAAATATTAGGCCGTCCTCTTTCAGAGGCTGTTAACAACGCGAAGATTTCCAGTGGTTGTTTATGCGCAAATCCGCCGGCACTTGGCCTTATGTCTTTGTGTTTGTGGCGAAAGGTGGAACCAGATTTATCTGGAATGAGGGCAGCCGCGCGCAAAGGCCGCTACGTCATTCATGATTACGGTAGGTGATCTCGCATTTTATATCGAAAGTTCTCGTCAGTTTTAAATTGAGCGCACCTGAGGGCTGCGATGATTCTGTTCTTGGACGACCGCCGAGGGCGCGTATTTGTATCGCCTCCGCCCAGTTGTTCAATTCTTTGTGGGTACAGGTCAGCCCAATAAAAAAGTCCTTTCAGTGCCACTCGAGTGGGCTGGTCCCTGGTCCGGGGCGTCGTCACGACCACGTCACAGTATGATGAAAAACGTTAAACATCAACTTAGCAATGACAACTTGAAACAAAAGAGAAGAAGCCAAGAACATAATGCGTACAAATAAACAATGGTTGCTAACGAACCGAAAGGTTCGCCGCACACGAAAAACTTCGTTGAAAAGATAATTTGGCGGGTGGGTGGACGAGACATACTTGAATTTCTTCGCTGTTTGTATTGTCGTAGCACGATACAAGTTTTAAAAATTTCACTCGACAAAAACAATTACTCCTCTAACCAACCGCAGCAGTTGACGAACTCGTTAATTTATTAGAAAATAGGCGGTTCCTATCGATTAGAGGCATAGCGGAACTCCAGTGCGCATGCGTAGAACGATAACGACTATCCTGCGTATGCGCACTGGCACTCCGCTATCCCCCTAATTGATACAGTCCCCCTATTCTTAAAGTCGTTACTGATTCATTGCATTTACACGAGTAAGAGCTATTCTAACTCCTGCTCTCATGTTTCCATGTGGTGATAGTGAGAATAGCTTCAACGATCAACTATCTTCTGTTCGTGGAGGAAGTGCTGATAATGGGCGTGACCTTATTGTCTGTGCGGACTTGAGCGTTATCCAATCGCAGTGGGAGAGAGAGTTAGTTGAGAGCGCAGAGCGGCGGGGTGAGGGGGACGGTGTGTGAGCGTAAGTAAACGCGGTCGCAGGCCGAACGCTCTATTTCTTTGTTCTGTCTATCATTTCTATCTTTTCCTTCTTTCTTTTTTTCGTTTTTTTTTTGTTTTACTTCGTATGTCCTCTTGCGGTCATTTTGGGCGCGAGAAGCTGTCTCCTGTCCGGGCGGAAGGCCGCGTTTTGCGCGCCCTCTACGCTCGTCGCGGCGGCGGTCTCCCCGTCTTTCATCTGCATAATTGCGTTCTTCGTCGTCCAAAAAGCGTTCTTAGTTCTCGGACTCGGAACCGCAGCGCATGTAAATAATGAACGCAGCGCGACAAGCGGCCGCTGAAAGAAGGTCACGCCGAAGGCGTCCTCTAAATGAAAGTTTAAGTGTAAGGAACGAAAAAAAAAAAGAAACTTGGAAAGCGCACTGCGGTTTTTTTTTTCGGGAAATAAAGGAAACGTTTCCTGATTGCATTCCCATTTATGGAGGCCCGCTTCAGTGAAAGAAACATTAACGCCGGGGTTTCGGGCGGGCCACTGTACATCGCTGTCGTTGGGGTTCGTCACATCTCCAGCTTTGGATTTCTAGAAAACGTCTCAAATCGGCTGGGGCTTCTTAGAATGCCGTGGAAGATATTTTTGTCCTTTTTTTTGCAGCTGGCCTTTGAGGTCAGAGTTACATTTATCTAATATGGTGCGGCGTACCGGCGCGCTTGTTGTTCGTACCTTCTCTTATTGTGCTCGTTTTTGTACCTCCTCTTTTTAATGGCTTCGTTGCCGTAATGGTTTTGTTTCCTGCAATGAGTGCATAATATGCGGAACATATTTGCCACTCTTGGAACCGTGCTTCTCGCGACAAAGCTTTTTTTTTATTTATTCATTTCGAATATTTGTTTGATTTCTTACGATTAAGCCAATGCATGGGCAGAAAGCAAGGGAAAATAAGCACGTTGTAAGGGACAGAACTGCAAGGCTGCGTTCAAAGCCTGCATCTCTCTGGTCATTTCGCCCTTAAATGGCAGAATAAACGTCAACCCTTTCTACTGCTTAGCTAAACGGAAATAGCGGCCTAAAAATGCTCAGAAAAGGAAACGCGTTCAAGCCCGAGCTGTTACATTCCCTTTTATCTCTGCCTTTACGAATCATTCGGCACACATTTCAAAGCCGTTCCTCTAGATCGAAGCCCAGAAACGTACTAATGATGGCCAAAAAGTGGCAGTTGAGGAAAACGCGGCTCTCAAAGAAGACAGGAAGATAAAGAAACGAACTGTTCTCGTCCGTCGTCTATACGTTCCTGAATTCCTCGATGTGTCGGGAACGGCCACGAATCGTTCCTCTGTATCTGTTTGCGTTTCTTATCGTCTCCTGTAATGTTGTGCAATTCAGGGCCTCTCGCTGAGTAAAAAAAAAAGCAGAAGCAATAGACTGGCAGTCAGGAGTTGTGTAACTATTTGTGAGCGGTTCATCATCGTTTCTCTTTTTTTTTTTTTCTGGTTCTGTTGTGTGCGCTTTTTATCTGCTTCTTCGAGGGGGAGAAAAAGAAACCAAAGCGCGGAGAAGACGATGACTTCTAGAATACTGCGTCTCACTAAAGGAGCGCGCGCCATCGCCTTCCGGATGAAAGGCGGAACACATTCTTGGCCGGTAAAAGTCTCCCGCCATCTATCAGAATTTGCGTGGTGCACCATTAGGCGGAAAAGAATCCAAGCTGCTCCCGGCGCCTTTTTTCCTTCCCTTCGCTTTTCCGTCGCCGGTAAGAGGTTTTATGAAGTGATCGTCGTCGTCGGAGTTTTCTTTATTTTTTTCGAAAAAGCAAGCGCTGCAGTAGACTGGAAAGAAAATTCAAAAAAACGCTATAGGTATGTAACGGCTAGAGCTCGAACGTCGTATATGTGGAACGCGCTGGAGGCGAGAAAATTACCGGGGCAAATTTACTTTCTTTGTCACGGCACCGGAGAGGGGAACTCGGGCTCGAAGATGGTTCGGCTCATTCCTTTTCTCTCTCTCTCTCTCTCTCTACCTTTTTTTTTTTTGTCTTTTTCGCTCCTTAGTTCTTGACGGGCTGCGTTCCTGTGCGTGTATCATTCAAGTTATCTCCTTCCTGCTGCCGGCTCCGGATACCTTTTATTTTCTTCCCTATTTTTTCATTTTCTGTATTCTTTTTTTTTTTTTCAATCGAAACATTTGGCGTTATGTTTGTTCTTCGCCCGCTGACTAATGCTGCCTGACATGGGCTCATTTTGCTTGCTTAATTGCGCGGGGACCCCTGTTCTACCCACCGAGCTCCTCTTGTACAGCGGCGTGCGTCTCTTCGTTACTTCTTGGTCGCGTTTTCCTTCTCTTTGACGCCTGGCGGCCATTAATTCTTCATTGCGTTTTATTTTCTTTTTCTTATTCACTCGAGGCCTTTCGAGCTTTCTCCTTCTCTATAGGGTCCCTCTTTGGTCGCCCGAAACGTGGGGAAATTTTATTATTTTCCGCCAGCTTCACTTTTCTTCTGTTTTTTTATTTGTTCGCTCCAGTTTCGCCTTGTAGCAGGCAGGGGGAAGGAAATTTGCTTATCATTTGTGCTGATAATAGGGAGTACCTTCTTGTCCTGGGGAATTAAGGGCGTGGGCTTCTCGTTAGCGCGTACAATCCTAGGGAGTGAGAGGATATGGGGAATAGCGTCGCTTCTATCGCGCGAAGGAAAAATGGGACGAAAAAAAAATTCGCTGTGGCTTAGGTTGGTTAAGCCCGCGGTAATTGCGAAAGCAATATCTGTACGTATGCCTTGGTACAGCTCGTAGTGTAGCTGGTGGTGGTGCTTGTGGTGATGCATCGGTTATACAATCCAAACCAGTCCAATCGTATCCCATGCAATCCAATCCACTCCACTGTAATCTAATCCAATCGAATCCAATCCAATCCGATCCACTCCTATTCAATCCAATGTAATCGAATCTAATGTAATGTAATCCAATCTAATTTAATCCAATCTAATGCAATCAAGGTCAAATGAAGGTCAATGGTGGCCACCGGCCGCGGCACGATGATGGTCACCGGCCGCGGCACGGCAACGGCGTGAAAGTGCAAGTAGTATTGCTTTCGCAATAAAATGCTGGTGGTACGTTATTGCTAACCAGGAAATAATGTGTGAAAGTATGTTTTCGGAGGTGGACACCAGCGCCACGTACCTGAAAGCGCGTTCTCTGTTCCCTTCGCGATTTGCGCGCAGATGGAAGTTGATGAAGACGACGACGTGCGGTGCACAGCGCCAGTGTGTGTTGCAGTTTAACGCGAGGCACAATCGGCTGAGGCGATAGCATATCTCTTTCGAGCTGTGGCAAGGGAACCTGATCTGTTCGTGCCGCCGCGGCTCCTGAACCCGGTCGCGGAAATATTTATCTTATTTCTCCAGGTTTGGCGAGGTCACCCTCATTCAAAGTCTCGTTTGTTTTTCGCCATTTCCCGCATCGCGTGACTTACTTCAGAGGCCTCGTTACACGCCCGCTTGTTCCAGCTTATGAGGCCAATAATGCTTTCGCATTGCAAACCTTATTGCAGGGACACGGAGTGGTAACGAGGGCTCCATTCTTCTGCGGTGCAGGATAGAGGGATCCTGGGGCCAGCTAAGTTCGTGTATTCGTTGCAGCATTGTTGCGAAAATAAACTGTGTCAGAGCAGTTTAATCTGAGTTGGTTAAGCATGAAGTGATCACCTTGAAATCGAGTTGGGCTCTACTCATTGGAAAACCCGTTGATCCCCAGCGAAACTGCAGCAAACTTCGCGCCTGCCACATACCACTAGACCATCACTGGTGCACAACAGATTCGTTGAAACAGGCGCTACTTTCCTTGCGCTGTGTGTGTATGTGTGCGCGCGCGAAGCGTGTTTCTTTTTCTTTTTTTTTTGTTCACCCTCGCTTGTCAGATTTCGCGCAGTAAGCAGCGAACGGAGCCTCAAGATCGCGCTACCTCTCCAAGCCGGCGCTCCCGCTAGACCGAGGTAATGCCGGAGACGTGCCGCCTAGCTTCGCCGGAACCGAGCAGCACCAACTTCGCGGGAGAACCGTTTCGCGAGCGGAACAAAGGGAGGAGGAGGTAGAAGAGGAAAGGCAGGGGAATAAAGGGAGAGGGGTGTTTTTCGAAGGCGGCAAAGCAACAACAGCTACGCCGAAAGAGAGAGAGAGAGAGAGATAGAAGAAAGCTGAGAAATGAACGTCCCGGGAAGCACGTCCCGTCCTTTCCGAAGCTGCGAAATCCCTACGTCCCTTCCCTTTCCCCCCCCCCCCCCCGATTCGTTCCCCAAACTCAGCCCCTCCTGAGGCGCTGGTGTGTGTGGGCTCTTCGTTGAACGGCTTACATTCTTAAAGAACCTCTTCTTCGTCTTCTTCAGTGGTCTTAAGCTCGAGTTATAAGCCGCAGACCAGGGGCGCTCCTGGCTCAGTTCTTATTCGTTGTGTCGTGTCCTTGTTCTGTCCTTTTCTCTCTTTTTTTAAAATAATTTTCCCTGAAAACAGTGGCGGGTAGATGCGCCTTCGTTGCAAGCGGCGCAGTACTTTCTCCTTGCGTCTTGTCTCGTTGTGGCCAAACTCTGAACCCGATTTAACGAAGAAAAAAAAAACGAGGGTAGAAATAGACAGTGAATTCGTGTTCGCTTGGTGTGTACGATGCCTTAGCTCTGTGTGCGCCTTAGTTGTGGTCTATTGCGAGTCTGTTTGCTCTACTTTTTCTCCGCGCAGCAGTTCGTACGTTGTCCCATACAATTTTTTTTTTTCATTTTTGTATCTTTTCCCCGTTCGCGAAATCCGCCCGCGTCCTCTCCTTTCCAACTTTTTCCTTCATGTGTAGATATGTTGTTAACCGTTATAGCCCTTCGCCTAGGCTGATTGTGGGGTCGGCGTCGTATCTCCGAAACGACGCGCTCGGTATGATTCGCTGTCCCCGTTTTTATTGTTTACTTTTTTTATGAATGCTATCCTCGTTGTTCTGAAGACTGCCTTCCCTCGCCGAACGCGAGTTGTTACTGTGTTGGGTTTCCCCGAGTCAACATGAACGCGACTAAGATTCCTGAAATAAGATGCCAGGGTAGAAGATTACTGTTCGGCCTTTGTATTTGTCTGCTCTGGGGATTTAAAAGCCTTTTTTTTTTCTAGCATGATTTATTTTTCTGCCGCTTCCTGCCTTTAAAAAAGAGGAAAAAAACTTGATTGCTTCTATGTCGAAAAAGTAAGAATAGCAAAATTCAGATCCGCCCGGATAGAAGACTTACTCCTGTAGGGGGTCGCGGTAAGGCGACACCGGCGAAGCTGGGCGGAGGCGTAATCCGGACGCTAAACAGACGTAGGTCACCGGGCCTTTTTGCGCCGCGGGCGGTGTTCGGACGCTGCGCTGTCAAAACAACGGACTTATCGTCATGGCCAGGTCTCGTTTCGGGGGCGTTCGTTTCTGCCTCGCTGCTCCTGTCTGAGGAGATGCTCCTCGTTTGAGGACTGTTTCTGTCGTGCTTCACCGGTCTGTGCTAGAGTGTCCTTGGACAGGCGTTGCTTTAGGTAGGCGCTGTGTTGAGCCTGCCATAAAGTTTTGCTGGGCTTTTCGTTTCGAATTTTAGGCCTGTCGCACCCGACATAATACATTGGGTTCAGACTGCAAATGCCAGTAGTTTTTCATTCGGGTTCTCACGCAGATATCCAATATTCGCAGTATTGTAGGATCTGAATTTGCAAGCATGTATGTGAAAGGTAATTGAGAGCGCCTGGTGCCATAAGTGCAGAAAGTGCATTGAAAGAGAACTCGCCACAAAACCTAACACTACCGGCTGATTCACCTCAAACTTCATCAGCCGCTATATCGGTACGTGATAGGAGGACTGCGCTTACGATACTAGTTTTTATCCCGTGCTAAAAATTGTGTTCTTCTTAGACGTTCGTAAATTAGCCTATTTTGTCAATTTCACTTATTTCCTGCGAATTACAAGCATAAACCGCTACACAAACGAAACACAAAAGAGACGTACTAGGGAGTAAAAAAAAAATTCCGAATTTCGATGTTTACGCGCAGTCAATGAGGTGGCCGCGGTGGTCGTACGTTGTGAATCAGGGCCACCTGTGCCTATATTACACCTACGATTCGAAGTGCGTAGGCATATGTTAGAAAGAGGTTTAAAAAGAAAGAAAAATAAAAGTACCCTGCCCGCAGTCGAAGGTAGGTGCATGAATGTCGAGTAAGGTTCCCGCAGAAAGTGCACAGCTCAAGCTCTTTCGACTGTGGTATGGACGGTACCGTGATTTGTAATATTTTGATTGCGAAAGCAATACTGCTCACAGTTTGAGCCCTTCAGTGTAGCGCGGCGGTGGACACGTTTGACCTTTAGCGTGACCTTAGACGTGACGTCATACTAGTTGCGAAAAACCAGGGCCCCAGCTCGGCTCGTCAGTGTAGAGCGGCGGTAGACACGGCGGGCGGTGAGCCTTTCGCTCCTCTCACTAGAGGCGCTGCGGTAGGAGTGATGTCACACCATCTGTGGAAGGAAAGGGCCCCGGCTCGGCTCGTCAGCGTAGAGCGGCGGTAGACACGGCGGGCGGTGAGCCTCTCGCTTCTCCCACTAGAGGCGCTGCGGTAGGAGTGACGTCACACCATCTGTGGAAGAGAAGGTCCCCAACTCGTGCCGTCGGCGGTAGACACGGCGGGCGGTGAGCCTCTCGCTTCTCCCGCTTGGAGCGCTGCGGTCGGAGTGACGTCATACCAGTTGTATAAACAGAGCTCCAGCTCGTGTCGTCGGCGCAGAGCGGCGGTAGACACGGCGGATGCGGGCTGAAGTAACGGATGAAGATGCTTTCGCAATTCCCGGGCTTAACCAAGCTGAGCCTCTGCGAATTTTTTTTTATTACGTCGATGATGAATGCAGTAACTATAGAATGCCGTGAGAATGAATGTTTTAGAAATCAAACCCTGCGTTACGAAGGAGATAGGAATCACACATCCCCCCTTACGTGAGGGAACTGGAAATACTTATGGACATGTAGACGGCTGTCCCGCGAAATTCCTACCTTCACAATATCGGGGACTTCGTTAAGTCGAAGAGAATGTAAGCGCTTGATGTGGGCCGCGAATTCTGGTGCTCATCGTATACTCGTTCTTCCGTCCCTTGTGCGCGCTTCGTCGCGAATTCTATTCGGAGCTGTGCTGCGGCTCACGCAGACGTTGAGCTCATCTTGTGTCTTTGCGGTCTACTTTCGATCTCGCCAGGAAGGGTTAAAAGAGAGAGAGAGACCGGCCCACACTTACAGAAATTGTCTATAGACAGTCTATACACTATCAGTACACTTAATATCCATAGGAGTCTACTAAGCCATTTCCTGTTTCCTGTGTATTTATAGCCATACACTAAAAGTGTATGGCTATAAATATATATATTGTGTATAGACTGTCTATAGGATTTGCATTGCCTGTAGACTTTATGTACAGAAGTCTATGGACAGTCTATAAACTGTCTAAAAAATTTTTACTAAGGGCAAACTGCTCAGACAGAATTCCTCCTCTCAATGGCGCGTGCGGCGGCAAGATGGTACCATGCCTGTAAGTGCGCATCGTGTCCTCGTATTCCATCGACCGACCTGGATCGCGCATTCATGCGCGCACAGCATTTATAAAAATGGTCTATAGAGAGTCTGTAGACTTTTTATAGACCCTGTTGCCTTCATATAGGTATTTCGTTTTGTCTCTCCATAGTCTATAGACAGTCTGTAGAAAAAAGTGTACTAGAAGTGTAGAACCATCAATCTATAGATTGTCACTGTCTGTAGGATTTGTATTGCATGGGCAATACAAATCCTACAGACAATTTGTCTATAGAAAGTTCATGGACTTCATAGGCAAAGAAGTACTTGAAGCTGGGTTTGTTGGTGCGTATTCGTGAAAGACATGAGAGCGCAAAACGGGGACACGGGCGAGGAAGAGAACAGGACGAGCGCTGCAGTTTCAACAGGATTTATTCAGGGAAGAACGTTTAAATAGCCTTTGCTCTTATCCATGCTCTTGATCGCAGACAATCACCTCTCACAGATATGCATCAAGAAATAGCATTTCACTGTGGCGAAGAACAACTGACGTGTCACTAATACAACTATCACCTCGCTTCTTGATATTGATACATGCATTCGAAGAAGAGACAGAAGTAGCGCATGCGCTAGAAGAGGAAGAAGTTAGTTGGCTCTCTCGCGCGCGCCTATCCCAATCAATACCGAAGAAACCACCGATGATTTTCCTTTCCTGGGCTCTGTTAGTACCACCCAAATGGCGCAGCTTCAGAGGGCGGACATGGAGTTGGCGCCGCTCATCGATTACCTCGAAGGCAGTGAAGCTCCCATTCCGCGTGTTTTTCTTCGAGGGCTTCACACCTTCACTTTACGGTCTGGTGTTCTCTACAAACGCAACTTTGCCAACAGCGAAGAAGTGTTCCTACTCGTCGTACCATCACAGCTGCGGTCTGAGATCTTGAGTGCCTGTCATGATGCACCATCCGCCGGCCACCTTGGAGTCAGCCGTACACTCGCGCGGATTAGACAAAAGTATTATTGGCCCAGGTTACTCCCATCGGTGCGGGCCTACGTCAAAACATGCCGTGAATGCCAACGTCGGAAGACTCCTCCATTGAAACCGGCCGGATTTCTTCACCCCGTCGATCCACCGAAGACCCCTTTCCATCAAGTGGGCATGGACCTCCTTGGCCCATTCCCGAAGTCTTCGTTTGGAAAGCGTTGGATAGTCGTTGCGACTGACTACCTCACACGGTACGCTGAGACCACGTCTCTTGCCAAGGGCACTGCTGCTGAAGTGGCGCAGTTCTTCGTCCACAACATTGTCTTGCGTCATGGAGCACCCGCCGTTGTTATTACTGACCGGGGAACTGCTTTCACGGCCCGCTTAACCCAGTCCATGATGACTCTGACGCACACGAGCCACCGACGTGCTACGGCGTATCACCCGCAGACAAACGGGTTGGTAGAGCGACTCAACCGCACACTAGCCGACATGCTATCAATGTACGTTGACGTCGAGCATCGAACTTGGGACGCCATTCTGCCGTACGTAACGTTTGCGTACAACACCGCCCTGCAGGAAACAACCCGACTGACCCCCTTTCAGCTTGTCTTCGGTCGCCAGGTGACCACTCCGTTGGATGCTATGTTGCCCGTCGACCCTTACTGCGACTCTGACGCTGGCATCGACGTAGATACCTTCGTTCAGCGTGCTGAGGAAGCGCGTCAACTGGCCCGCCTGCGCATCCACCGTCAACAGGAGGCTGACGCCACTAAGTACAACTGTGGACGCCGTTTCGTCAGTTATGCTCCCGGCGACCTTGTGTGGATTTGGATACCTGTTCGTCGCCGCGGGCTCTCTGAAAAGCTGCTGCGCCGATACTTCGGCCCTTACGAAGTAGTGCGCCGCATCAGTGATGTGACTTATGCAGTTGCTCCCGCCCCGACAGCTTGTTCATCGCGCCGGTCGCACCGAACTGAAGTCGTACACGTTGTTCGCATGAAGCCTTACCACGACCGGCTACCTGACTGAACTGCGGTCCACTGCAGCTGTGTTCTACCCTTTCGCTGACTTTTCACTCCCAGCCGCATCGTGTCGATGCTGCAGAAGAGGGGGGCAGTGATACATGCATTCGAAGAAGAGACAGAAGTAGCGCATGCGCTAGAAGAGGAAGAAGTTAGTTGGCTCTCTCGCGCGCGCTCGAACCACTAGGGGACCGCCGCAGGTTTTTCGTCTCTGCGCGGGTGTTCTTTTTGGCGTTGCACGCTACAGTTTGGTGGAGGTGCTGGGTATCGATCCCAGTACCTCTCGCAGTACAATATAAAAGGCTTCCACAATCTCACGTTTGGTCCTATCTCGGCTTTTCAGTACCACTTTGCAATCAGTTAGTGTTTCTTGATGCATATCTGTGAGAGGTGATTGTCTGCGATTAAGAGCATGGATAGGGGCAAAGGCTATATATAAACGTTCTTCCTTGAATTAATCCTGTTGAAAGTGCAGCCCTAGTCCTGTTCCCTTACTCGTCCGTGTTGCCCTTTTGCGCTCTCATGTCTTTCACGTTATAGACAAAAGTCTATGGTCAGTCAATGGACTGCCTAAAGAAATTTTTTGTAAGCGAGGGCTTCAGCTATGTGTCACTTGAGTGCAGTTCCATTTCGTTTCCACTGTTACGTTGATTCGCAACTTTCATTCCCAGCCGGCGTGCTATCGGAAGTCAGTCCGCGCGCAGCCGTGACTTATGACCCTAATTACTGACTGGGTGGCGGCCCCGAATCTAACTTCGAATGATCGGTAAGATTAGTCTCAGTCAGTCCGATTTCAAAACGGTACCGGTGCGGCTATTTTTCTTCGGAATCCATTGCTTCCGTCGAACCTCCTCAACCCGCACGCTGTGTGCGCCGTATACGACTCTCATTCTTCTTAAATCTCGGCCTCGCTCTTTCGCGCTGCCTGGAATAAGGAATAAAGGCGGTGCGTTTGGCGCCGGCGCTAATTTCTCGCCTTAATTTCTTTTTTGTTTCGTTGGGGGGAAGTTAATTGCGCCCTAATGAGCCTGAATAGTGCGCGCACAAATAAATATCCTAGCACCTCTTTATCTCCGCGCTCAGACGCTATATATAACCACCAACTTGAACCCCGAACTGTGTGATTTTTAATCGCTACGCATAAATTTCCCCTTTAAAAAGCGGTTTCGCCTCTCCCTTTTCTTTAACCCGTTTCCTGCGATTTTTCCCCTCGTTTCCCGCATATAGAAACGCACACAGATGCACACACGCACACACACGTACACGTACACGCACGCACACACACACACACACACACACACACACACACACACACACACACACACACACACACACACACACACACACACACACACACACACACACACACACACACACACACGCATTGTGTGTGTGGCATTGTGTGGTTTCGTGCGTCCGCAGCAGCTGAATTTTTCAGGGCGTCAGGAAATCTCTCTCCCTATAGTTTCTTTTTTGGCGGTTTTTGCTTCGCAGCAGAAAGAGTAGAGAAAAAGGGTTTGGGGGGGGGAGGGGGGGAGACATTACAGGGGAGATGTTGGATAAATTGGTGCGCTCCCCGTTCAACTCGTTAGGGTCGATTGATGCCCCCCCCCCCCCCCCCCCCCAGCTTTGGTTGTTTTGTTGTTGCGCTCCGTTCCAGGTTTTCTCGGGTGGTAACGTAATTAATTCATCCTCTTGAACACCCAGTTGCCCCTTAACCTCTTTCGTTTATGTTTTTTTTTTAGTTTTCTCCTAGGAACTCGTTGCAGACAGCGCCAATCAGTTGCCTCGTTGCGTGAAACCCCCCCATAACCCTTCTATAGCGTATACGCGCATGAAGGCGCTCACGGGTAATCGTTTCTCGCGATTAAAGCTTCGTAAAATGCCTCCCCCTCCAAACCAGTACTCCTCAAAAGACAAAGGCAAGAAAACAAGATGACTGCTCATTTCTTAACCTATTTCTGGCTCTAGTGGGTCAACATATAAGCGCTCCATTTTATTTTTTGCTTATTTTAGCCGGACGTTCCCCAGTCCATGTTCATGGTTTTCTGGCTGTCTCCATTTTTTTTCATCTTGCCGCTTGTGTTCCTTCTGGTCGTTGTTTCGTTCGGCTTAGGAAAGGTTTTCCTGGTGGTTCTCGTAGTCGTTGCCTGGAAAGCTGGCGCGAAATCCCTTTGCCGTAAAGCACGGGCTACCTTCGTTTCGAATGTAAGAATTACGTCATTGAACTGCGAGACTTGTGTCAGAGTCTGGCTCAGTTTTTATTGCGAAGCAATACTACTTTAGCTACCACCTCAGCCCGTCAAAACGTGAGGCGGTGGTAGGCACGGTTGACCTTTAACATTGGATTGGATTGGATTGGATAACCGATGCATCACCACAAGTCTAACCGCAAGCACCACCACCAGCTACACTAGCAGCTGAATCATGGCGTAGCTACGGATAATGCCTCTTCGCTGTAAGCAGCAGTTGTCGACAAAATGCAAAGAGGAAGCAACAGCGGTACAATAGCAGAACCCACGTATTGCTTCGCAATTACCAGGCTTAACCAAGCTAAGCCACCACCATTTTTTTCTCTCTTTTTTTTGCATCGTTAGGGAATAGAGCGGAGAACCGCAATTTATTAGTGCGCTCAGCTCGGTGTTGTCTGTCTTCTCCGTCACGAAAAACAACAAAACAAGAGCACAAATTTGAACGTGAATTCGCGTAACGGGTTATATGGCGACGTCATTTTCTGTTTAAGAAGCGACCTGCGTACAAGTCTTTAGTACCTGAAGATGCAAATGGAAGAGAACTACCAGACTTCCTCTCTCTAAAGGCGAAGAACTGGTAGCGGTAATCATACCTCTGCCTTCCTTTCCTGAATAAAACTAGCCTTTGTACCCACCGTGCTGGCTTTTGTGGTGACGGAGTTCGGCTGCTCACCACGAGATCGCGGTTCGAATCCCGGCCGCGGCGGTCGCATTTCGGGCAGCGTGAAACGCGGTAACGCCCGTTTGGTGTGCGATGTCAGTGGACGTGTAAGTTCGCCGGTTGGCATAGCTCACGTGCTGCTACATCCATGTGGGCCACATTGACAAGTCATTCCATGAGCTTCGAATCCCGGCCGCGGCGGTCGCATTTCGGGCAGCGTGAAACGCGGTAACGCCCGTTTGGTGTGCGATGTCAGTGGACGTGTAAGTTCGCCGGTTGGCATAGCTCGCGTGCTGCTACATCCATGTGGGCCACATTGACAAGTCATTCCATGAGCTTCGAATCCCGGCCGCGGCGGTCGCATTTCGGGCAGCGTGAAACGCGGTAACGCCCGTTTGGTGTGCGATGTCAGTGGACGTGTAAGTTCGCCGGTTGGCATAGCTCGCGTGCTGCTACATCCATGTGGGCCACATTGACAAGTCATTCCATGAGCTTCGAATCCCGGCCGCGGCGGTCGCATTTCGGGCAGCGTGAAACGCGGTAACGCCCGTTTGGAGTGCGATGTCAGTGGACGTGTAAGTTCGCCGGTTGGCATAGCTCACGTGCTGCTACATCCATGTGGGCCGCATTGACAAGCCATTCCATGAATTGCAAAATGTCATTCCATGAGTGGCCCACATCTCCACGAATGCTGTATCCTCTATACATCGCCTACTCCTCCACCTACACGCCTCGGAGTGGCGCTGACGTCGTTGGCTGCAGTGAAGGTCCCCTCTATACAACCGCAGTTCTCAAAACTTGGCGCTGCGACGAGGCGAAGAGCGGTGTCAGAGCCTGTACCGGCTGGATCTTCCGTCCGTTGAGAATTCCACGCCGTGTGACGCGAACAGCCTCCAGTGAGACAATGGCCGGAACTTCCAACGAGACAATAGCCGTAGCGCGCCCGCTATTGTCTCCTCGGGTGCTCTCTCTTCACGGTGCAGGCGACCGCCTGCGGCGCATATTAGAGTCGTGAAAACTCGGCCATTAACTGTAGGGGAGTAAAATTTTGCTATAAGTAACTTTCTTTTGTTGTTGGGCACATAACTGTGCGACTGATATTTGACTCATGGGAGAGTATTAGCGATGCGTAGGTTTCCGTAGGTTTTACTTCTAAGTAGACATGATCTCTCGTTCCCATTGTTCCCATTCCCATAGTTGTGTAGATCTAAGTGTAGAAAAAGGCGTCGTGCCTCCAACGTGCTCCGTTTCTTTCTGTGAAAACACAGTGGTCTATGTGAGCCCATATCATAAGAGATAAATATAAATACACCTCCGCACATTTCGCTATCGTTGCCTTAAGGCACCGCTCTTGGACGATCGTTGGCGAATTATAAGCTCACTGTCGGGCCTGCGTGAACTAGTATGGTTACCACCGCTCAAGTAATGGTATCTCAGCTACCTCGATAACGACCGCCCTTCAGTACAAAAAAAAAAAAGCCGAAATGGGTGACGGAGGTAGGGAGGGAGATCAGAAGGACGTTATGCGTTCAAAAGAACGTCTTGGCTGGACAAGTTGGTAACTGTTCATCTTTGGTTACAGGCGCGAAGAAAGACACAACACAAGGCAGAAAGACGGGACGAAACGCCCGGATGGGCTCGGTTGGTTAGAGAGAGAGGCGAGGATGAGTAACTGCTCGTCAGGGAGACCTTGAATTCGCAAGTGAAGGTGGATCCCCTGTGTCAGTACTTCAACTTAATCCCTTGCCGCCGCTCGCTGTTTCGTCAGTCGATCTGCCTGGAGTGGGTGTACTGGATACCTCGCGCGTCTAGACATCTTCGGAAGAGTATACCTAGGGTAGGAAAGAGAACCGTTGACCAGCACTGCGCTTCAAGACGGTGTGTGCCATGATGGCCAAGGGCAAGGAAGAGTTGAGACAGCGAGGTGTGTCGGCCACGATGTGCTTGTCCAAGTGTCGTTATTTAGAGGAACACAACGCGATGCTTCCATATGACACATTTAATGGTGTCATGTGCTTGCATTTAGCGCCTTGTTATTTAAGCAAACTGGTGTGCGCTGTGGTTTTTCTTTTCCTTCCAAAAGCCACTCCCAGGCTATACCGGAGTGGGGTGTTCGGGATTAGTTTGGACCCCCGACATCTTTTAGCGTGCGTCTAAATCTTTGTGCACTTTGGCGGTTCCAACCACTTCGCCTCCCGTACAGCGTGCCCGGGGCTGTAACCAGCACTGATCCACTGCGGCCTTGTGGTAATGTCGTGAAGGCTAACACCACTGGTAGGGCCGCGAGCCAGCACTGAAGCTGGGAGCTGGAGAGTGTATAAAGCGACAACCTGCAATGAAACTGCTTCATTTAAACTCTAACACCGACAATGAGGCTTCCAACTGACGTGACAGCAGTCACTGTGTCCGCCTGCAGAGCAGTGTTTTTTTTTTAACCTTAATATTACTGATCAAAACAAGGCAAAAAACTAATGAGAATAGTGGCAAACTGTCGCGCTCGCTCAGTTGCTCGCTCGGAATGCGCCAAATGCGCCAAACAGGCGTTACTCCCGAGCGGTTGAAGGGTACTCACCTCCGAACTCCAGTCCATCTTCTGCACTATAAAAAAGCGCGCTTTAGAGTCAAACAAGCATTATTTATCTATTGGTCAATTGGATTCATGCGGAAAAAATGCGACAGCATTTTGATTTCACTCATCAGTCTGTTCCAGTATTGATTCTTTTGTAGTTTTATTGCTATTCGGAGTCGCTTTTACTCATTTTTGCTGAGTCATTCGTGGCCATTTTCATTTTTGCTTCCTCTTTAAGTGCGGCGACTCCGTCCTATCCCCTGCAGTGGAGGAGAGAGAGGGAGGGCGGAGAGATATTGGCCATGTTTACATGAACTCGATAGAGTTGAATCGAGTTTGCTTGTCGGGTAAAAAACCAGTTGTCGGGTTTAATAAGCGGCAGAGCGAGTCGAGTTAACTTGCCTGCAGGGGGTAGGTTAACTCGCTTGACACGCCTTTCTAAAAGCATGGAGTCGAAGAACTCGGACTCGGTTTAGCGGGAGGGGAGAGCATAAATGCGAACCTGTTTTTCGGCTGCTCCATCGCGCCTCCCAGTGCCGTGCCGCCATCTTGGAGGCTGCCACTGCCCTCTCCCGCTTGCGCTGTTTGACGCTTGGTGTCGCTGGAGTTGAAGCGGTCTCTACTCGCTAGAATCGAGTTCATGTAAACACCCAGTCGTCTAGTTGGGCTGACCTTGCTCATCTCGCTCCCCTGACTCGACCCGCCGCTGTCGGGTTCATGTAAACGAGGCTATTGACGGTCGGCAGGTGGGAGGTAGGGAGAGGGACATCTCGCCAAACATCACCTGCCACGTTTGGCAAGTTGAGTGCTTCACACAAACGCCGCAGCCGGCCAGTTCTCGCCTTCGTGGTCCTTCCAGTCTTATCCCTTTGTTTTGGGGAATGATGGCAGGTCGACAAGTGGATAGAGGGAGGAAATCCCCCTAAACGCAACCTGCCTCAGTTGGCAGGTGGAGATCTTGGACAGACGCCGCCGACGCCGGATAGTTTTCGCCTTCATGGCACTACTAACGGTTTAAAAGTGCAAGCACCAAGCACGAAAGGGAGTTGCAGTGAACGAGGCCTTCGTGTAACGACGTTGTGTACACATGAGGCCTGTTTACATGAACTAATAGAGGCGAGTAGAGTTTGCTTGTCGGGTAAGAAACCAGTTGTCGGGTTCATGTAAACCCTGTCGGGTCGACTAAAATAAGCGGCAGAGCGACTCGAGTTACCTCGCCTGCAGAGAGTAGGTTAACTCGCTTGACCTGCCTTCCTAAAAGCATCGAGTCGCGAGAGTCGAGTCTGCGGGAGGGGAGAGGATAGAGGCGAACCTGTTTTTCGCTCGCGCCGCCGCGCCTGCGAGGCAGCGGTGCCGTGTCAAAATCTTGGTGGCTGCCACTGCCCTTTCCCACTGCGCTGCTCGGCACTTCGTGTCACTTCAGTTAAACCGGTCTCGACTCGCTAAAATCGAATTCATGTCAATATGCAGTCGTCGAGTTGGGCAGACCGCCGTGCTCAACTCGATCCCTTGACTCGACCCGCCGCTGTCGGGTTCATGTAAACGAGGTTGTGGACGACAAAAGGCAGCCTCCTCTTCGGCAGCTGTGCCCGCGAGGTAGGAAGAGGAGCAGAAAAAATACGAGAGTAGAAAAGGAGGCGAATACAAGGGCAAATCATCGACGGACTCTGTTCAAACGTTTACAATAAAATGGACGGACACAAAAAAATAGACAAAGAGGGAGACGAAAAAATTCGGGAGAGGTGCGAAGCAAGGACAGTTATATGCCGTACCGAACACGGGAGAGTTTTTCCCTTTTCCTCCGCCATTTACACGCGTCAGATCCGCGTTAAACGCACGGTGCACCTTTGTCTCTGTCTTTGGCTAGTTCGTTCGTTGGCACTAGGAAACGAGGAGGAGAGGAAGTAAGGAAAGAGTGTTAACCAAAAAAAATCAAGCCGAGAAACCGAGCGCACCTTCCGGCGATTTCGATGTGTGCCCAGGGCACTAAGCGCGGGGCTTTAAACGTCGGAGGGCTTCTGGGGAAGTTGTGGAAGGAAACGGGGGAAAAAAGGAAACGGAAGGAAAGGGTAGAGGCGATAGTTCCCGTGCTTGCAGAGGTCTTACATTCCGAGCGGTAAATGTGAACGATACTGACCGTGGCGGAGGAAGTCATTGGGGAAGAAAACGAGGAGGAAAAAGGAACTGAGGGAAGAAAAGTGTCGGGTAGGGAGCGGCAGCGGATGCTGTACCCATCGCCGCTTGGGAAGGATCACCCTTCTCTTTCTTGGCTATCACCTGCGACCGTACAACACCGCACCCGAGGGTTTAACTCGTCCCTTGCGCAGAAGGGAAAAAGGGAAAGAAGCGGCGTTGAGGATCAATGGTTTGGGGGAGGCAGGTAGTGAGTGAGAGGTTTCGCACGTTCACCGTTTGAATGGGGAAGCAGCTGTCTGAGGAGGGGAATACTGCAGGGAACTAGGGAAGTGACGGGAAGGGTTGAACGGCACATGCGGGGAAAAACGAGAGTGAGAGACCGAGTTGCGAAAGGATCGGTGAGAAGCGAGAAGAGAGGGGTGGACCTGAGCAAACCGAGGGAGGGTTATACGACGTCGGTTTCTTTGTTTTTTTTTTTTTGTAGCTCGCTACCGCCGTCCCCTACGGGTTCTAATCCGTCGGCTCGAGCGAGGCCTTGGACTCGGCGAGATCAGGCGTTGATCCGTGGATATAGGGAGCGCTCCCGAATCGACGTGCTTGGCCGCGTCGGCCAGCGAACACTAGGCTGCTGCCGCCGCTGCTATTCGCTTCATTCCCTCCTTTCGCTTTTTTTTTCTCGGAGCCCGCATCGACGCCGTTGGCGCTAAAGCCTTCGCGGGAGAGCCGCGTGTGTGGCGTCGATTCTGCAGCCGTGTTCTGTGTGCCTTTTGCCTGGCGGCCGACTTACGCCGCTCACGACAGCGCCACAGCATTCTTTTGGCATTTTGCCGGTGTCTGCGATTTGCCTCCTCTCCCCGACCCCCTTTCCCGCGGCCTGCTTTCCTCCCTCTTCCTTGCTTTCCCTCTCTGTGTCCCATCGCTTTTGTGCTGATCTCTTTTTGGCGTATTTTCTCCGTTACGTGTGTAAAAGTCTTACCTTCTCTCTCGCGTGGCCCTCTGGTGTTTTCGGCCTGCACCCTCTGATCTCTCGCGGGTCCCAGCGCCGCCGGCTCCTTATCGCGAGGTGTTCTAGCGCGCGTGTCGTTATCTTGGGACATCTGCTCCGGAGAGAGCGGTTGTGCTGCTCTTTATTCTTCTCCCGCTGTCTTTCTACTACGACTTGCTAATTCTAGCTCTGCCTTCGGAGGGGCCCGTATTTCGTCGCTTTATCGCCTCCAGTGCTCCCACCTCGTTTGACGGCGTTTCAGCAGTGTCCACGTGCCGAGCGAGTTTTGCTAGCCGTTTTAGTTCTCTTTCTTTCTTTCTTTCTTTCTTTCTTTCTTTCTTTCTTTCTTTCTTTCTTTCTTTCTTTTTTTCTTTCTTTCTTTCTTTCTTTCTTTCTTTCCTTCTTTCTCTCTTTCTTTCTTTCTTTCTTTCTCTCTTTCTTTCTTTCTTTCTTTCTTACTTTCTTTCTTTCTAACGAATCAGGAGATTAGGTATGGCTAGGTATATATGCGCACGCGCGAACCATAGGCATCATGATGTCCGTGCTGTCATTGTTATGGAACTGTGCAGCTTTGTTCCAGTACAAAACGGGAGAGCGATGCAAGACCTGGGTATAGAGGATACTGCCTGGAACCTCTGTTACGCTTTCTTTATCACTACCAAGCATGTGGCTTTTTCACTTTTTTTTTCTACTCGAGACGCCACCGGATAAGTGCTGAAAGAGAGTGACCACGTGTTACAGCTTCTAAATGTCCAGGAATGTTCTCGCGCTTTCAGGCGCCTGATCTATGACAGTTTTGCCTGCACATAGAAAGCGATGAAGACCGAAAGTGCGCAAGGGTCAATTTGCTTTATTCGGTTCGATACAGCTTATACAGTTTCTAAATATAGGCTTTTTGAGTAAGAAGAGCGCTTTTTTCGCCATAGGATTGTCAGCGGTGAAGTACATCAGAATACAGCTAAGACGGGCTGCCTAGCAGGCTGGTTGACTAGTATTGAATACTTAACTTTTCAACTACTGTTAGGCTCCTTAATTGTTGAGATCCGTGTTGCCCAACGTAATTAATGTCCATATCAGTTTTTAGAATTTCTAAACCGCCGTCACCCTCGGTACTGTGGCCTAACAACTTTGGGCTGTTTAGATGGTGCTTTCCCTGCAAGCTTCTCGAAAGCGCATGTATTTTGGAGCGATATCGCCAAAATTTGTTGGGCCACACAGCCGAGGGTAACCATGTTTTCGAAATTCTGAAAACTGATATGGATATTACCGCCGGCTACAAATGTCATTTTCTTCTACTGGGCCGCACAGACACGGGCTTTATGTAATTCAACGCTTAAATTTTGCTAGGCAAATCGCCTACCGCCCCCACCCTGACTCCGAGGAGACTCTGATAACGGGCTTCCATCTTCAAGGAACGAGAAGGGAGAGAACAAAGTTATTTTAAGGTGAACGCTTTTAATGGTTCATACTGTCTTCTGTTAACAAAGCGTGTCACGCGCGTTTAACTCGGGAACCAAACAAGATTAAAGAACACCAATGGTTGCTTCAGATAGAGAAGGAAAAAATGAACCTAGAAACCAAGTTTGATGACTGTATATTTATTAGTTAATTAATATTTGACAAAACTGTTGAAATAGCGCGGACGTCGATATAGCCACGGGAACGGTGTGGCGTCACATCCACCGGAAGTCGTCACGGCATAGTGAAAATTGTCACAGAATGGTCGGATAAATGTCGGAGTTGTATCAAATTAGATCGAAAAATGTGCAATGAAGCGTAATTAACGCGTAAGATCCCCGAAATATCTATAATTTGGGTATCCATATAGCCACGAGAACGGTGTGACGTCGCATCCACCGGAAATCGTCACGCCATAGTGTCCTCGACTTTCGCCTCTCAACGCTTTAGTTTCCAAAGCGTCCTCGCAATTTTTTCTTTCCTTCTTCTTTTTTCTTTTTTACTGCCACTCTTATACAGTTCGCAGTGTTGTGATTGCCTTTGTTGTCCCGGTGCTAGTAAATTGTTCGTGTAACTTGCACCAGCTTGCTCGCATTCATTAACTCCATGCCACTAACGCGGAGTAAACAAGGGCACCCAAGTACGGTTAACCGCGGTGCTCCGACACAAAAAACAACAAAGAGAACGCGTATAAGAGGACTTGGTTTCGGAAGCGGGGCAATCCAGTTAAGGAGCAGCTCCTCGCGCTTCCCCCCGACCTCCCCGCAGTTGCTCCTCCTGCGGGGACGACTGTCAACAGCCCACCGCCTCGCAAGATTTGTCGCCGAGGCGGTAAGGGGCGGCGGTTGCCGTGCCTTTCTCACGACGTTCTTGTTTGTTTTTTTTTTTTTTTACGTCTGCGTACCTCGCGGTTGTTGCGTCGTGTTAATTGTATACTGCACTGCGGACAGAGTTCGTTGTGTTTACACTCGGCTTGCGCACGTGTCTCGAGCTTCATTGTTTGGCTTCCAGGCGCCCAGATTTTTTTTTTCTTTACCGCGTTCCTTCTGTCTCACCATACAACCTCGGAACCGCAAACGTTCTCTCCTTTACGTTCTCTTCTTCCTTTATCCTAAATCACCTTGTTTGGCCGCATTCTCAGCGCTCGCGGCGCGCCTCTGTTCCTCGTTCTTCTTCTTTGGAAATCCGAAAGTTACCGGCGTTTGAAGAGAAAATTGCTCGCAGCGATGGCAACGACTGCGAACAACTTCGCTGTGCGGGCACACCGAAGAGGCTCGATTTCGGCGATGTCGTTAATCATTTTCCCATCCTGGGCATCTTTATTTTTTTTTTTTTGCTTTCCTTCCTACTCGCTCGGCAATTATCCCCGCCGCCTCGTCTCCGGCGTGTCGTCGTCGCCGCGAAGGGAGGTGGAGGTACTTTAATCTGATAACGACGCGCGAGCAGGGAGCGCGGCGCGCGCCCATAGTCGCCGAACGCAGTTCCCGTCAACACTCCCCGGAGATTGACTTAAGCCGGCGCTGTTGAAGAGCCTGGCAGGGAAGGAAGGTTATGGGGTTGAAAGTTGGAGCGCCATACAAGCACACGGAGATGGGGAGGGGAGGGGGGGGGGGGGGGGGACGTTGGCTTGTGTGCTGAGGAGCGAGGCTTCGTGGAACTCTGTGGCGCCGCCGACCGCTTGAGCGTGCAGCTGCGATTACCCGACAGGAGGCGCGGATTAACTTGTGGGGAAATTAAGGCGGCTGCCGTTGACCTTGCCACGGTGCTTATGTCAGCGTTCGGGGTGGCGTTGACTGTTGGGCTAGCTGGTGTCTTCTTTGAAGGTGCATTAAGGCGCGCACTGATATTGACGGAAACAATGGAGACACTGCGTACCACTACTTTACAGCGACGCACCTGAGTTCGCAATGAAACAGATCGGTGATCAACCGGACAGTCTTATGAGAGAAAGGAATATTGATTTGGTTTGGTTTGGTTTGGTTTGGTTTGGTTTGGTTTATGGGGTTTAACGTCCCAAAGCGACTCAGGCTATGAGGGACGCCGTAGTGGAGGGCTCCGGGAATTTCGACCACCTGGGGTTCTTTAACATGCACTGACATCGCACAGTACACGGGCCTCTAGAATGTCTCCTCCAAAGAAATTCCGCCGCCGCGGCCGGGATCGAACCCGCGTCTTTCGGGTCAGCAGGCGAGCACCATAACCACTTAGCCACCGCGGCGGCGAAAGGAATTTTGATGAGAGGAAAAGGAGGAGAGTTCTTATGCGACGAGCTTGCGTAAACGTTGGTGATACATGCGTAAGCCAGACTTCCGTCCGCTTCTCTGATAGGGAGTTCCGCTTTTTGACAAAATCACTCGGGTACACAGGAGGCGACATGTGATGTTCTTGATGTCAGATTGGTATGGTTTGTTTTGTTTGTTTTTTTCCTGTTTATATGTGCATGTGTTTCGGAATAAATCTTCAGTTGTGGTTTAGCGCTAGTCCTCGTCTTGTCTTTGCTTCGTCCTCGTTTTTTTTCTGCGCAATTTTTTCAGTAAGCGTTGGTGGCTTTGCCTTAATGATTTTATACGGTTAAACTTTTCCAAAGATGCTTTTCCGATTTTGCCGTACCCAAGTACCTGAACTGATTGGGGAACTGATTGAGCACGCGCTGATTTGTCCCGATCGGGCAGGCTTGCACGTCACGTCCTGGTACCTGGCGCCATTTGGCGACCTCAAGGCGATCTACTGCGCATGCGTACTGACGGCGCACGGGGTTCCGGCACTCCGGTAACTGTAACACGCTATGCTAAACATGTCTGATATTTAATGCATTGGCACGTAATGCTTAAAAGGCATAACATGGTACACGGTATGCGAAACGTGTCTAATATTTAATGCTGACACGGAATGCTTAAAGGGCAACTGAAGCGGTTTTAGAATTCGATGAGTTTAATGTTGCCGAATGTCCAAAATGTGCAGGTAAAGCCTGCGAAATTGTTTTGCTCTAGCATTTGAAATGGTGGCGTAATCGCCAAATAAAGTCGTTGTCGGCGTTCTGCTTCTCTGAAGTGCACAGCGACGGGCAGAGGCACCCATAATGACGTCACGTATGACGGCACTACGTTTCCAGCGAGGAAACGGTTATTCCATGGGAGAAAACCGACGCCATCGAAGGTGAAGCTCACGTTGCACTGTTTGGCGCCACCTGACGACGCACAGCAGCATGCAGGCGTAAGCAACGGAGGTCCGAAATTTCGGCAAAATGACGTCACTGTCGAGTTTCCTCGCACTCCTCCAACGTAGTAAGGAGAAGCCTAAACAGCGTCGCTTTTTTAATCGACGATTGTGTCACCATGACTGTTTCGAACCGTGTTATTTGTGACTCCGCTGGGAGCCTTCTCAGCTGCCCCCTAATTTTTGGTCGGACTGGAACGGGTAGCAGACGACGCGGAATGCGCTGCTTATGGGAAGGAGTGTGGGGTTGAATACTCCTGGCCGCTCAGGCTGTTTTCCAAATAAGGAAGGACTGTAACGGCGAGTGAATGAAGAAACATTTACGTAGTTCCGCGGCACCTTTGGCGCACCTATGAAGGTGGTTCATATTTGGCCTCGTTTTATGGTTGTCGTCTGCTTGGGTGCAATGTCGTGGGAAGAACGGTCTGCGCTCAGTGGCGACGCAGCGATTGGCGATGTTCGCCCGTCGGTGACCGAAGGGTGCGTCGACAGGAAGCAGACTTAATTCACGGAACTTACAATCAACAAAGAGTGAAACGCGAACGAGAGTACTGAAGTGCCAATACAAAAGCGCCGACATATTAGCTTCTGGAGACGACATAAATGTCAACTTTGCGAACACTTCTGAAGCGAAGTCATCGCGCCTTCAAAATGAAATTACCCTCCTCTAGCGTTGAGCTTCCCCCTGCTAAGAGCATCTCATTTTCCTTGTTTGTGGTTCTGTGTCTTGTTCCCGTTTCATTTGCTGATGGTACTTGTGTATCACAACGGCTCCGCATTGCAGTCCAGACAGTGGAAATTTTGGTTTGGTTTGGTTTATGGGTTTTTTTATTTATTTCCACAAGCAAGGAGGTACAAGGTTGTGGTGGAAAACAAGGGGGAAAAGCTGCAAAGAAGGCAGCTTGATTGCAGCCCCAAGTTCCGTTTATAAGTTCCGTAACGTCCCACAGTGACTCAGGCTATGAGGGACGCCGTAGTGGAGGGCTTCGGAAATTTCGACCACCTGGGGTTCTTTAACATACACTGACATTGCACAGTACTCGAGAAAATGTTCACTATGGAGATAACAGAGAGCATTGGGGCTAGCGTACTCGATGTACCAATCGCGTCGGATCCGGGACTGCCCTGGACAGCCTCGAGCTGCTTGCGTACGTCACGTATGTTCTGTTCCGGTCCCGATCCGGCCAGTTATAATTCTTAGGTTCGCGAATAAAAGAGGCCATTCGGTTGCCTCCATCGATGGATTACGGCGTTCCGATGCCAGTGGGATACTTTCAGCGAACATGAAGCTTTTATAACTTATGAAATGTTAAAAGAAGAGGCATCACCGCCTCCGGTCGTTTTCGCAAGAGTACTTCGTTGGATGCGTGAAGGCAGTTTTGGGGGCTGCGGATCCCTGATGCCAAGTTACTCCTCTATTCGTTTCCAGACGCTGATCACGAAGCCCCCTCTTCCTGTGAAGTCACAGGTTTGAATCGAGGGCGGGATTTAAATTCCTAAGGGCAGTTTTCCAAGCGATAAATGGGTGTTTTGCTGCTGAACATGCACATATGTCCGGATAGAGCCGACTATTCGATCTTTATTGTCTCTCGGTCGCTGGACGCCTCAGCCATGCCTGGCAGCAAGAAAAAAAGGGGCAGAAGAAGAGAAGGTTTATTGCCGGCCTTTTGGGGTTTTGCTGTATAGTGGAGGGTTGCTGATAAACTTCGCGCACCGTTGATTCCTTAGCGCGAGTTCTTAAGCATTCCACATCCATCAGCGTTGGCAGCGTATGAACGAAATCCTTCCTGGCTAAGAGGAACGCATAGGCTCAATAGCGGTGCGTGACGTCGAACGTAAGGTATAAAAACTGGATGCAAACTCGCCTGCGCAGTAAAAACTTGTGCTTTGTTCACCCGTTGACCTATAAGCGCCTTTAGTGAAACGATAGGCTTTCGCAGTCAGGTCCTACTCGCCCATTTTCTCTTCGTGTTTTCTTTTTTTCCTATACCACAAGTAATTTACAGTTCACAGGCTTATAGGAAGGAAGCCGCACAATGTGCTGAGTCATGGTGACTTTTATTTATTTTTTGTGTGCGTCTGGTAGGAACTCTTCAATTCCACGTCTGTCTGTACAATTGCTTCCTCTAATTGGCTGCTTGATCATGATTCAAGACCTCGTCGCCGGCACATTCTCACAGAGTGCGTTTCGCTCGTGCAATTTCGTTAGTTTTGACAAACTAAAGAAACTTCTAGAGCTCTCGGAGCACTCTGGGAGAATGTATTCGACCCTATAGTTACGGCGGCTATTGGAAGTCGTCGCTTTCCGAAAGGATTTAATGTTTCGTTTCCGCCGGCTTCCTTTAGCGGAATAGGTTGTTAAACTACCGACACTTAACCCGCAACTTGCTTGCCGCACTCTTCGCCGAGTGTTTCGCTTCTTGGAAGAAAAAATAATAATAAAAAGAAGCGCGGGTAATTGAATTGAAATCTACCGCCGCTTTAATAACGCGCCAGTGTATACGCAGTGCCACAGTGTGTATCTTAGCGAGTGTAATGAAGCGTCGGCGTAATGGAACATGTCTGTTTTTGCTCTCAGTACCTCTACATGCGAGTCGGAGCTTCTGTAGTCTTACCTATAGCCGCTCCTTTTCACAGGGCCCCAGTGCGGGCCGCGAGTGAAGTTTTTTTTTTTTTCCCCTCTTCTAGGCGTCCCCGTCTGCGCGCACCGTCGCAGTGCCGTAATGATGCCGCAAGTACGGTTTCTCTGTACACTTATGGTTTTCAGCGGCAACCATGAGCTGCAAAGCATGATCAAGGAGTTAGGCAGGCACAGCAGGGTGCAGGAGAGTTGAAAACTGGGTTAGTTGGTATATACTTAAGAAGAAAACCAGCCAAAAAGACGGGGACAAAGGAGAGACGAGGCACACACAACGACTTGACTATCAACTGTGCTTTATTGAAAAACAGCCAGTCTCCCAGGAAACCTAACAGAGCATGCGCAGTTGTGCTGGTTTTGCGTTGCCGTTGAGCCGCGCATGCTGTGGTAGGCTTCCTGGGAGACTGGCTGTTTTTCAATAAAGCACAGTTGATAGTCAAGTCGTTGTGTGTGCCTCGTCTCTCCTCTGTCCCCGTCTTTTTGGCTGGTTTTTTTTTTTTTTCTTAACAGCAGGGTGGTAGGTCTTAAAGTTAACGTGAAGAAGACCAGAGTAATGTTCAACAGTCTCGCAAGGGAACAGCAGTTCACAATTGGTAGTGTGGTGCTGGAAGTGGTAATGGAATACGCCTACTAAAGGCAGGTAGTGGCCGCTGATCCGGATCATTAGAAGTAAATAACTAGAAGAATAAGAATGAGGTGGAGCGCATATGGCAGGTTCTCTCAGATCATGAATGTCACTTTGCCAGTATCCCTCAAGAGAAAAGTACACAACAGCTGGATCCTACCGGTACTCACCTATGGGGCAGAAACGTGGAGGCTAACAAAGAGGGTTCAGCTTAAGTTAAGAACAACTCAGCGAGCTATGGAAAGAAAAACGATAGGTGTAACGTTATGAGATCGGAAGTGGGTGGAGCGGGTGAGAGAACAAACGCATATTAATGATATCCTAGTCAAAATCAAGGGGAAGAAGTGGGCTTGCGCACGGCATGCAATGCGAAGGCAAGATAACCGCTGGTCCTTTAGGGTAACGCAGTGGATTCCAAGAGAAGGCAAGCGTAGCAGGGGGCGGCAGAAAGTTAGGTGGGCGGATGAAATTAAGTACGGGGATACGGTGGCCGCAACTGGCGAAGGACAGGGTTAATTGGAGAGACATGGGAGAGGCATTTGCCCTGCAGGGGGCGTAGTCGGGCTGATGATGTTGATGATGATGTGATAAAAGCTCACTCGTGTGGGTGAGCGCCTGCGAAGGAAGCTATCAGACCGGTGCTTTCGCAGGAGAACACGCTCCCGCTGCGCCCGTTTGAGGCGTGTCCTAAGTTTCGATTAAGTGCGAGGTCGAGAAACGATCCATGTTCGTCAGAATTCACTGCCCGCGAATGCCGTTCAGTTTGCAGCACGCGTTGTGTCCACCGTGAAAACTGAAGGGTTAGTTAGCGCACTCACTCACCTCCTTTTGTCGTGGACAAAACATTTTAGAAACAACCTGTGATTGTAAAACAGCTGGCATCGGCACCGTAGTACGCCCCGCGTTCACCCAACGAAAACTTGTTTAGGTTGACCTGAGGCATGTCCCTCGAGGCCGTGTACATTGTAATCCACTTCTGTATTTCACTATGTTTAAAAAATTAAAAACGGATCATTTCTTCATCCCAATTGCCGTTGGAAGTCGGAGAATAATCGATTTGCTTCCATGTAGTTTTTCAAGAATTGTGTATACCAAATGGGCCGCTCCGAGAAGCCTTCTAAGTTGGTTGCTTGCTTTGTCCAAATCAGCTTCCTGCTCAGTGCGACGAAATAACACACCGTGAGATTATTTTCATTTTCATTTGATAGCGTGTACTGCGCCGTATGTATTAAGATAAATGAGGTTCATAAGGCGTCGTTGCGTCGTAAAGGATATAAGACTCGTGGCACGGAACACGGAGAAAGGTCATAGAGAAACAAACGGTGAACAGGCGGCTGCTAAAATGTTTTGGGTACCTCGGAATGACCAGGCTAGAGAAGTATATTTCGATTAGCGGTGACAAACCCTGACCTACTCGGGCAAACCCTGAGCTTCAGACCTGAAGCCTCTTGCTAAGGTCGAAAGAAGGTAAATGTTATGTAGACCTCTCGAGAATGTGTCATCCGTGACGTTATGAACTGCGTAAGCTTCGGACTCAGCATTCTCATTTTGGTTGTGGTGCAGTTGTCATACTTTCCAGGCTTTCCAGGACAAAAA
This sequence comes from Amblyomma mixtum, assembly GCF_055824585.1. NCBI lineage: Eukaryota > Metazoa > Arthropoda > Arachnida > Ixodida > Ixodidae > Amblyomma > Amblyomma mixtum. The sequence continues at coordinate 71,501,185 of NC_143018.1, forward strand.
CGAAGTCTAGCCGTCTTTTTTTTTTTTGCTTTTTTTGCTCTGCGCAAAGGCACTATGTCTCGCTTATTCCTGCGTCCACTCGTGACGACGCGCACAGTGATTTTACGGTCGTATCCTTTTCTGTTGCTGGCTTGCTCCCTTGTTATCCTTTTAGTAAAAAACACGAACTCTCCACGGCCCAAAACAGGCGGCGGGGCACATCGCGCTCCTCTATAAGCTTTTAGAAGACGTTTTTTTGTTTGTTTTTTTTTTTCTCCTCGATGCGGCCGGATCCGGCGCCTCTAAATCCGGGTCCCGACGGCGTACTTTTGATGGCTTCGAGTGACGATGACGTGTCCCCGAGGCGCTCCTCCCGTGGAGGTCGCGGCGGATGAGGGGCGCGTTTTTGCTCTTTTAAGGCTCCGCGCGGTGAGGTATCTCGGTGGAGCGCGCCGCGCGGTTGTGTTTTATATTTCGCCCCCCCCCCCCCCCCCCCCCCCCCCCTCCACTGGCCCATTGCTGCTCCCGCACTCGACCTGCCCGCGCGGTGCTATACTGAGCGGGGGACCCGGGGTCGGAATCGTCGGCGGAGCCCCCAGCGGGGCCCGATTTAGTCGTCCTTGGCTCTCCCCCTCCTCTCTTTCTCCCTTTCTCTCTCTCCCCGAGCTGCTGTGCGCAAGCAGGCCCTCCCCCTTTCCCTCTCCCGCTTCTAACTGCGAGCCTTCCATCTCCACCCTGGCCGTGTTGTCGTCCATAGGATGGGTGTATAGCGGAGACAGAAGGAGAGGATACGTGGGCGACCTTGGCTCCCCTCTTCATCATCGACTTGTCTCTCTCCCTCTCTAACCTCTCCTCCTCCCTCTGTGAGGCTGTGACCGCATATGGCCGCCACACCTTGCACCTTCCGCGATCCATACAAGGTCGACGGGAGAGGGAGGTGACGCTACGAACTGCTTGTCAACCTCCTCCTCAGGGTTCCCTTGTATGATATGTTGTGAATGCCACGCAGACAGGAGGTCGCATCCTTTCGCAGCTTTGATTTATTTTGTGTGCTTGCAGCTATACTCAGGTGGACACGTCAGGTGGAACCCTGTCAAAGCTAGAGCTCTACTTTGCGCTGCCTACATGAGAGATCAGAAAGCAGGCCGTTCCCTGTGCTGAGCGCTAATAAATTTTTTTTCGTGTATGTCTTTTACATTATACATTTTGTCGTGAACTTGAATAAACGCGCTCTTATTGCTGGCGGCGCGTTGTTACCTTCTCGTCCCTGAGACTACTTGGCCACAGAACAAGCGCGGAGTAACATTCATTTGTTTTTCATGCGGACTACTTGCGTGCCTCTCACAGGTTTTAAAACGGAGTATAGTTACAGACGCGAGCGCTGCGCCCTCGAGAAAGAAATTTAGTTATGCTTAAAACTTACTTTCTTTCTTTATTTATTCAAGACATTCCGTTACAAAAATGCCTTGGGGGACGCAACAAAAGGCAATAGACATGCCTGACGGGGCCGCGCCCCCCCAAAATACAGGTACATAAAAACAATAAGACATACAGGGCTTCACGCGTCCAGAGAAAGAGTGCTTTGAAAAGAAACAAACGAAACACGCGCTTGTCAGTCACTCGCACCGATAGTGTCACAGTGAACTACATATCTGTAAAGTGCTTTTCCCCACAGTACTTGGAGCCGTATGTGGCGGTATCGTTGTACATCGGCTTCTCAAGCTCAACGCTTTCCATCTAATCAGTTTTGTGTTTGTGTGTGTGTGTGTTTGTGGATTCCTGCACTCCGCTTTTCCTCTATCAATTGGGTGTTGGAGAAAGCCGCTGAATATTATCAGTCCCTCTCTATAACGTTCATAGATTACGAGGAAGCATTTGACTCAGTGCAAACGTCAAGTCATGCAGGCATTACGGAATCTGGATGCAGAAGAGCCTTATGTAAAAATACTCGAACTTTATGCACAGTCCATAAAGAAAGCGATAAAATTCCAGTGTCATTCAGGAAGCCACGATCTCACTAGTGCTGTTCACCACCTGTTTACAAAAAGTATTCGGTGACCTGTACTGACTAGGAACAGTTGTACCTAAGAGTTAATAAAGAATACCTTAATATGGGAATGTCTGGTGACATTGCCTTGCTAAGTCACTCAGGGGATGAATTTTAAAGCATGATCAATGGCCTAGGTAGGAAACGCAAAACGGTGGGTCTAAAAATATGCGAAAAAGTAATGTTCAACAGTCTCTGAAGGGAACATCAGGCTAATGATGACTCACACTGTGTGCACTGCATTAAAACTTTTTTTTCTACAAAACAATTTGCCGTTACCCAGCTTAGTACTGTACCGTTTGCCAGGAATCGAGTGCGAACATCGTTTGGCGAGCGTGGAAAGATTGAATGAGCTGTAGACAGCTTGCGGGAGATAGCAGGGCAAAAAGTGGCAGGTGAGAGAAAGAACGAAGGTTCGGTGTGGCTTTGAGGAAAGTAATGACTCGGGTACGTGTCCGTCTGGTCGAACACCCTAAGTGTGCCGTGAGGAGAGGGATGAAGCAGAAGATGGTGGGGGAGGGGGGAAGGGGGAGGGGGTTAAGTTGAAATGAGTGCACGTACAACCTTCGACAAAGATATGCAGCCCACAGGACATGCTTTTAAGCCGTGCTCCGGATCATTCCGTGTCGTCAGCCTTCCAAATCTCCCCAAAGCGAGGGGACCCTTGTCCCCACCGTTCTGAACCTTAAAACTTCCAGTTGGTGGTAGTAAGAGACCCCCTTTCGGCACACAGTTTTTACAAAAGCTTCGCACACCGCATACAGTCTAGTGCGCGAATGTGTGGTTCCTCACCGACCTGTCCGCGAAGTTCTGTCAACTGGGTTGCGAGGCAAGCTGTACTCGATTCCTCTAGAGTGATGATGTTCGCCAGGGGTCTTTCGGCATTAGATCCCTATTATTTTATTCATTTTGGGGTCAGTGGCGTTGAAATCTCAGTACGGGAAGCGTTTTCGCCCCCCCCCCCCCCCCCCCTTCCCGTTGATGTACTGACGACAGGTGCCGGATCCAGCTCGGGAACTCGTACGCAGAAGCCAAACCCCGAAGCCTGTGAGCTACGGCGGTGCGTAAGCGAGAATGGATTTTCAGTAAATTCTACCTATTACGAAATGTTCGATATCCTTCAACCGAACCGTTTGAAATGTTCGGTTTCCTTACCTAATCGGGTTTATAGCCTTAATGATTGTTCTCAACGTCAGTCATTTGTGTTTGTGAGTGTTGAGTATGCTTGCTGTCATCTTTATTTTCTCCCTTGTCCTCTCTTTTTCACCCTCTTCTTTCACCCTCATCTGGAGTAGCATGCTAGGCTCATAACCAGGCAGACCTCTCCTCTATTCATTAAAATCTCTCTCTCTCTCTCTCGACGTCAGTTTGATTTCTTGTTTGAAATTCGAACTAGAATTTGTGGAAATTGAGCGTTCCTGCTTGTGTTCTTCGTTGTTTTCTTTTTTTTTTATCGCTTAACGCTCTCAATTCCATTTCTGTTCTCCTCAGTGGTTCGTTGCAACTGAACTAGAGAGAGGTCGTCGTTAGTTTCTTTTATTTCTTGTTTTCTTCGCATCCTGTTCTGCGGACATGCTTGTGTCGTAGTTTCCTTTGTTCAACGATGTAAACAACTCTGCCCTCTCTTAACGATTTCCTCGTGCGTTCGTCTCAAGAGCTCGTCACCTCAATGCCAGTACGACTACTGCTCAGGAGCTCCGAACATAACTGCTCCCACTACAAACAGCGAAGCTGCACCGTGCGCTATTTATTGCTGATGCTGTTGCTGACGGCGCAACCAGTAGCCGTCATTGTCGGTGCGTTGAAGGCCATCGAAAATGTCGGAGTGAAAAAAAAAATTGAGCTCAGTTGCAATGTTTCTCTACTGAACGGCCCTTCGAAATGCAGTGTCCAGAAAAAAAAAGCTATCAAAAATAATAGAAACCTGACGCTAGCATCTATCCCGGGCGTAAATGCCGACGCTGGCAGACAGGCAGGCAGGCAAGCGGGCAGAGGAATCCGATCTGGGTAGTTGCGCGCGAAGTGGCGTTACGTGACGTGAAAACCTGTGAGACGCTTTCGCGCAGCCTCGGGTTACATCTAATTCCCTCCCCTGTTCTCTCTCCCCGTTCGTCAGCGGGCAAACGTCGTAATCGGCGCTTGCCCTGCAGGTCCGCTTCCGCCAATTTTGGCCGTCGCCGCATCAGCCCCCGGGGCGGGCAGGCGGCCGAAAGCGCGCATTGTGTTTTGGCCGAGGACGCCTTCTTTGGAGTCCCTGCCGAGTGTCGCGTCCGCTTCGCTGCCCCGCTTCTCTCTCTCTCTCTCTCCGCTTTTTCCTCCCCTTCTTTTCCTCCCTATCTGTCTTTGTTTTTGTCTACTCTTTGCCTCTTCTTCTTTGCTTTCGTTTTTCTTTTCTTCTTTGCTCTCTTACCTTTGCTCCCTCCCCCTCCCGCACTTCCTCCCTCATCCGCACCCGGCGAGTGCTTCCAGGCCGCGGCCCCGAACTTGACACCTTGCCAGCCGCCCCCCTTTTCGCTCCTCGACCGCGCTGCTGCGCCTCCGGCGGTTTCTTCTAGTTCAGTCTCGTATACACCCGGCGTCAAAAGTTCACGGGGCACCCTACTCCCCGCAGCGTGTTTTCTGGTATCGAAACCTGCGGCCAACGCTTTAGTTCAGTAACGTGTCGCTTTCTGATTCGATAGCATTTAGGTATAGTCGTCTCTCAGAACAAAAGTTGTCGAGTTTTCTGTGAGTAAAGACCCTGATTGGTCGAGATAGGTCACGTGACGTTGTGACGTCATCACAGCCTGCCCTGATGGGGCGCACTGATTGGTCACGAGCCCTTGTTACGTCATCAAAGCCTGCCCGTCATTGCAAGGTGGCAACCTGGTTATAGGTTTGTGAAAAACGTACCCGTCGTGGCAGGTGGCAGTTAAAATAACGATTCGTTGAGAGACTCCCAAAATTTGAAATTGACGTTTATAGAGACAGTTGCGCATAAATAGCTGAACTGCGTGCGTACTGTGAACATTAAAGAATTTGCCGTGAAATTCAGGTATGTGCATATGCTCCATCCCACCACATCTGAGGGCTGCTATGTCAGCATGTGGTCGAGGAGTGGCGGGGCTGGTAGCTGAACTTCTGGGCACACACTTAAGAAAGTGTAACTGCGGAAATTACACAAAATATTTGTAATCAGCCTAGTGGAGTCCGCTGCAGGTCAAAGTCTTCCCGGAATAACCTCCAGCTATTGCAGTCTTTCCAGCCGAGCTTACATTATTCTGGCTAATTTTCTACGCCCGTCGCTGCCTACTATTTTTGTGCGCCCTGGATTACTTTCTTCCTTCCTTTAGTATCCGCTCTGACACCCGAATATGGACAGTTCAGCGCATCACCTCTCCTGCCCGTATCTCTTCCTTCTTTTTTTACCCGGATCCCATGACCACAAATGGCGCGCTCTCAGTGGGAACATGGTGATCACTGGACTTTCGGAGAGGTGGCGTCATATAGTGCTCTTTTGCTTATCTCCTAGCACGGCAACGTCGATGTCGCCGTGAAGCCCGGAATACCGTCTAAAGCAGCTGTCTCTGCGGCCTCTGTGTGCGCCAAGATAATTGACGCCGGCGCCCTCCTATGGGGAATCTTCTTCGCTGCCTGGCTTCCCTCTCGGTGTCTATTCCGTTTGTGGGGCCCGTAGCTGTTGCTTTCTTTATGTCCAGATCATCCCAACACCTCATACGAACACTTTGAATGATAATCTCCTTAGAGGGCGACTTAGTTTCCTTCGATCGTGGTCACTGGCGGTCGTTTTCCCACTTGTCTCGTGTGTTGAGCGAGACGCGAACTCATGACTGATGCTGTCGCCTTCTAGCCCCTTCTCGTACTTTTTTTTTTTTTGGTGCGTAATAGGAGAGACGACGTAGGAGGCAATTCAAACCTTTGGTTGCTCGCACCATAGCACAGCGAAGTCGGTAATAGGGATGAATTAATTAATTAATTAATTAATTCTTTTTGCAAGGGAGGGATGGCACTCAGCTGCTACTATGGAATTAGGAGCAGGGATGGTGATGTAGGTGCGGTGTCACATAATATCTTGCTGCTTAAGTTGAATAGAATACTTACGGGGTTTTCTATAATAATAACAATAATAAAGGAGAGCATCTAGTTCTTGTCCTATAGAGGGAATGTGAAGGGCAGGAAAAAAAGCAAGAAAAGTAAATTGCAGGTGCATGAAATATAACGTTTTTCAGAAGGCAGCTTTAGCTGCTGAAATCATCTACTACTGACGCAAAGTTACCGTAAATTTACCGCAGCACCACTAATTTCCGACAATAAACTTGACTCCGACGTTGACGTATTCAGAGCCACGCTGCTCTATCACTTGATACCGTCTTATATAACTTCATTTTGAACCCCCCCCCCCCCCCTCCCCTCTGGTGGATCAGTGGCTTTGCCTTTCGGCTCTTGATTCCAAGGTCGCAGTTTCTGTTCTGACTGTGGCGGCCGTATTTCGATGCTGTCGAATTACAAATGGCGCCCCTGTGGGCTGGGATGTCAGCGTACGTTAAACAACCGGTGGTGTAAATTGATCCTGAGTGAGCCTTCAACACTGCGTCCCTCGTACTCCATGTATCGCTTCGGGTCATTAAACTCCACAATCCACAATTATTCCAATGAATCATAGAGCAAAAAAAAATGCCCATCAGTCTCCTGCCCTTTCGTTGATCTCCGACCTGAGCCACCACGGCGTAGCTACTCTCCTCAAGCTTAACATCCCTCGACTTTTAACGTCCCTTGTACTAGACTTGAAGCTCCCGACACACACTTATACTCCTGCGACTAGCACATGTTCGTATTTCTCTCCTGCCCTGCTTTCCCCTTCCTGTTCTTTCCCCGAGGCCACATCACATCATAAGCAAGACAAAAGCGTCACCTGGGTCTACTCCTTATCCAGTATGCTTCCCCGGGGACCGGCTACAGCTATCGTCGCCTCCGCCTTGTCGTTCGCTCTGACCTTCCACTATCTCTCTGAGCGTGCTTCCTTCCACGAGCGACTCGCGGCGGTGATTTATCTCCTGCATCTTTGTTTTTCTGTTCTGTGTCCCCATTTTCCTTTTCCCTATTCTTTCCTGCACCTCCCTCCAATTTTCCCTGTTTTGCTGTAAACGTGCCCAGCTCGTCGTTTTTCTTCCCTTTCCTCGGAGGCCGTGTATTTACATCCCACAAGGCCAGTCTGTCCTACTACGAGTCGACACTCCGTTCCGCCTTTACCCTGTGTGTGTCGACCCTATTTTCGGCTTTCCCGCGCAGCCTTGCCGTTGTCTACTCTTCGGGTTCGTTCTTTTTTTTTTCCCTTCCCTACAGGGTGGGCGTATTTAACTGCCCCGCGTTCCTGGTTCTCCTTATGTATATATATAAACTCTCTCTTAGCGCGTCTCCCGGGACTGCCTTTTACCGCTCCCTAATACGTCGCCGCTGCCCTCCCGCGCCTCTCTCTCTCGTGCGTCCCTATATCCCCGAGCCTGGAGTCGTGCATACCCGACCCCTTCCCTTTTTCCCTAGACGGGCCTTGCTTGTCGACGCTCTCGCGCGCAACAGCACACTGCTTCTGTTAGGGAGCAATCTGCGCTCGTCCCCGTGGAGGCTATAGCTGCCGTGCAGCCGCCCTTTTTTCCCCTTTTATTTTCATCTCATTTCTCGCGTCCATGTCACCGGAGTTTTCCCTGCACTGTTCCTTGTTCCTTTTTACCGATGGTATCCTTTACCCTTATTCGTCCCTTTTTTCCCCTAACCTCGTGTATCTTATCCTTTTCGCGTGGGCGTTCGCAACACAGCACGCCTGCTCCCCTGCCTGCCGCGCGCAGTCTCCCCTTCTTTGCATTCCTCGTTGCTGCTAGCTGGGCGCAGCGCTGAGGCTGACACGCCCGTAACTTGTCGCCTTCCTTCCTTCCTTCCGAGCTCGCTTCCTCTCTTGCGCACTTCCTTCCTGGGAGTCGTTCTTTTTTGCGCAAGCTCGGCTCTTTCGCTTGCTTCCTTGGCTCCCCATTGTCCCTGCGTTTCCCCACTCTTTGCCTTCCCCGCTTACATGCCGCGCGTGATGTGTTTTCCCGCCGTTTCTTCTTCCTCCTTTTTTTGTCTCCCTTAGGGAAAAGAGGTGGGGGCGAGTACAGCACAGGCAGGTGATGGTGGATTCTTGGGGGAAAAGGGGAAGCAGGCAAGAGTGGGTGAGAAGGGGCGAGGCGGTCGACGGGAATGAGGGAAAGAAGTGAGCGTCATGAACTGCTTTCGCCTTCTGCTCCTTCATTATGCCTCCTTTGCTGTCCCGTCTTTTCCCCGACTTGCTTCCACGGCGTCGTTCTTTTACCCCTGCCTTGGTTTGTCCTGCAGATAACGCTGTTGCTGGGTGTTTGCCTCGCCGAAGATAACGTACGCCGTGCTCCGACCGTCCCCGTGCTGTCGCAATTTCTTCTGTCTTGCTCCCCTCGCCCGGCACCTTCTGTTCCTTCCCTTTATCCCGAGCCCTTAATCGTTCCGTTTTGTTTGCTTGACTCGACTAACCCAGCCTCTTCACCGTGTGCAAATCACGGCCTTCTTTTTCCCTTCTTTATTATGTGAGGATGTCAGGTCCACACTTTTTTGTTTTGCTTTAGTTTGCTCTGCTCCACGTTGCTCCCTTTTTTGTTGCTTGTTTTTTTTCGTCTCCTGTCGCCGGCATTTTGCTCGCCTGAGCAGTTTCGGTGTGCTTGTCGTTGTCTTTTCCCCTCTCCCTTTCTCTATCTACCTCTCGTCCGGCTGGTGCTCTCGACTAGTCGCTTGTACCAGCGCTCATGACCCAGTCCGCCGTTTCTTTTCTCACGTTCCTCGCGTCGCATTGTGGTCGCACAATGCACCGTGCTGGGCACGATTCATTGTATCATCGCGTCTGCCCTAAATTTTTATTTGTTGCGCTGTGGATGTCGCGATACAAAAGGAACAAGGCTGTTTGATCCTTCACAGCTTTCTGAATTTCACTAATAGCATGCCGTATTTCTGCTGCTAGAAATTTGGGGGGGGGGGGGGGGGGGGCGCTCATTGGGTAGTGTGCTATGCTGATTACCCAGCGAGAGAAAGAAATGTTGGGGGGAAGGGGGCAGAGTTTCGGATGAAGGGAAGGAATAGGACACCGCGTGTGGATTTTTTTTTCTTTTGCAATTCTTTTTAACCCCCTTTTCCTCCAAAGCTTATGTGACCGAATCCGTTTCGCGCCCCTCAGTCTTCAGCCGTTTTAAGTAGGTGAGGTTCGCTTTATTTCGGAAAAGTGCAAACACTCATTAGAATAAGCGACAGGCCAAAAGCTAAAGAAAATAGCTTGAAGATGCCTACGGCTCATCTGAAACCCATTGCAAAAGATAAATAAAATAAACACATACATACAATGGTGGCAGGTTGCATACGAGCACACTATAGCAAACAAATTATAACATTTACGGTTGAAGAGATTGTTATACAGAGAAGTAGTGCCTTTTAAACCAGGTAGTGCCCGGGCGCTTCTTGCGATGGGGCTTATCACGCACAAATGTCACACAAATCTGAAACAGCCTTTTCACATTTATGTGACTCGTGTAGGTTCCTTAGGTTCCGTGTAGGTGCTGTTCATGATAGCTGTGTCCCTCTGTTGTTCAAAGAACGCCTTCGTAAGCAGTAAGCGCGATATTCGGTGATTGGATACTCTAATTCCATTAGCTACTGTGAACCCGTGTGGTGTTGCTAACTCAGCTTTACGTCTCACTATAGGAACAAAGTGCAGCACGGCTGTCTGTTGCATCCAAAGCATCGCGCTTTTTTAGACGGCAACGTCCCCGGCGCGCCCGTCTTATCCGCAATTTTTTCTCTTTTTCTTTCTTTCCTCGTCTCTCGCTCCCACTCTCTCTCTCTTTTCTTTTCTCGTACGCTGTCGCACGTGAAATACTCACCAAGCATCGGAAACAGCGCTCACCGCGCCGCGCGCGGCCTGCTGCCAAATCGCGCGTGAACATTCCCACTCGAGTGCGCCGGGGAGCGAGAGTAAGGAGTCTTCACGCGCGCCGCTGCGCGGCGCTCCGAGCGCTGTACTCGCGCACGCAGCGCATAAGTACCGCATACGCTCTCACTGCGCGGCAGTTTTCTTTTCGCTCATGAAGCACCGCCTCACTAGGCGGCGCTATGGGGTAGAAGGAAAGCTGGCGAAAAAGAGAGAGCAAAATACGTAGGGGAGAAGGCTGGCTGGACTTGGCGAAGGCAGTGGCAGGAGGGCGTGATGGACGTCGAGAACGAGCGAAGGAGTCGAGAGTTTTCTATTTCGCGGGTTATGAACCACTGCGCACTGCGACAACGCGAGAGACGGTCGGTTTGGACCTCTTGGATGCGTTTTTTTTTTTTTGTTTCTGACTGTCGCGTTATACTTCGCCCACTCCCTCGAGTGGGTGGTGCTACACAGCTGGCTTAGTGGCTCTTTTCAAGCGAGCCTGTTCAACTTTCATGTCTTGGTTTAGTGACCTGTGTGGGGAAAAGGGTCGTTGTTTTCTGTTTTTTTTTTAAGTTACCCGCTACATAGTTCGCATAGCTTTTTGAAAGAAACAAATATAATGCTTTTATGTGCTGCATGAGAAGAGCGGAGACCGACGGTAGTATCCGGATAGGGCTGTTTCCTAGGTCATTTTTTTTTTAATACAGACACCAAAAGTTTGTTCTGTTTTGAATCTTACGCAACACCTTAACGTACAGGCCGCCGCGGTGGCTCAGTGGCTATGGTGCTCGGCTGCTGACCCGAAAGACGCGGGTTCGATCCCGGCTGCGGCGGCTAGAATTTCTTTGGAGGAGAAATTCTAGAGGCCCGTGTACTGTGCGATGTCAGTGCACGTTAAAGAACCCCAGGTGGTCGAAATTCCCGGAGCCCTCCACTACAGCGTCTCTCATAGCCTTAGTCGCTTTGGGACGTTAAGCCCCATAAACCAAACCAAACCTTAACGTACAGTCTTTGTCAAGAGTAACCAGGCTGCATGGTTTGCTTCTAGCTTGTATAGTGGAGCCCTTGTGGCTTTCCTAAAGATCAAAAGGTGTTGGAAGGTATGAAGACCCCCCATTCCTTACCTTTAACGACCATTTCAGCTTCAGGGAAGCTGTAAGAGCTCCACTGTACGAGCTAGAAGCAAACCATGCAGCCTGGTTACTTTTGACAAAGACTGTACATGCATCAACCCGTGTAATTCGCCTATGCCCTGTAAATAATTTGTTTGAATTTGTTCTCACGTGCTGGCTCGCTTTCAAGAGCTTAAAGGTGCACTGAAGAGGAATCTGAACTCGTCTTTTTGCCGCGGGAACTCGATCTACACGTTCCGAGCATTCTTAGAAACTTCGATTGATTGCCCTGTGTGGCCGATTTTCCTAATTAAATCGAATTAACGTCCAGCTCCCGCCCTTTTTTTTTTTAATTCTTCCTCGTACGGTGGGCGGAGTCGACCGACGCGGGGAGTGCCTTTCACCCAGTCCCGTGGCGGCTTGCCGCTCTGCCATCGGCGGAGTAATACGTAGTAGTCTGTAGAAGCAAATAGTCCGCGCGTATTCTTATTTCTGCGAGCTTATTTTGCGGTTATATTATCAGCAAATGAAACTATTTATTCACGGAAACCTAAAAAACAAAATGAAGCGAAAGCAAAGCCCCCACGGAGCTGGCTGAAAGGCACTCCACGCGTTGGTCGACTCCGCCCACCGTACGAGGGAGAATTCGAAAAAAAAGGCGGGAGACGGACGTTAATTCGATTTAATTAGGGAAATCGGCCACACAGGGCAATAAGTCGCTGTTTCTAAGAATGCTAGGAACGTGCAGATTGAGTTCCCGCGGCAAAAAGACGAGTTCAGATTCCTCTTCAGTGCACCTTTAATGGTTGGTGCGACGTCACAGGTGGCTTCATGTCACGTGTGTCTCGTATACTAATGCCTTGCGCATCATAACAAAGAAAACGTGCGAAAGAAAAATTTGGAATCTGTATTCCTTTGAGTGATTAGTAGCTTGCCCTGTCTATTCATTGGCTCTCTGTGGCGACATTTTTTTGTTTTGTATCCCTCTGTAGACCGAAATGCGAAACGAGTAATGGGTTATATGGTTACGTTGACTCAATATCAGTATTTTAACCGGGCATGCGAGTTTAACTGACCTTCCGGCTTCTTTACTAGCTATGTGTTGTATCTTAGTCTGTCTATGTTCCGTCACAATTTTACCCCAGTGAGTCGAGTCCGGATGCCGTGGAATAATTGAAAGAATATAATCAAAGTTTGATGCGCGAAATTGAGCAATGGCATCCAAACAAACGGAAAATCGAGTCTAAATTAACCGAAAAGCAAGCGCGGAGAAAAATTACTTGTGCAGCAAAGCGTCTCCGACTGTCGTCGAGTCGACGGCATCGCGTCATAATAAGTCTTGCGTAGGAGAGTCTGTGCCCTAAGGTAACTGAAGTGCCTCGGTACAGTTCGAGGCGACGCAGACAGCGTAAATATAACTCGAGGGGCGCCGCAACTAGCACTGTACTACTGCTGAACAGTTTTATTGTCAATCGTAACTGGTCGCTTTCATCGAAATGTTTTTTTTTTTTTTCGTGAAGTGGTATGTTTGCAGGTTATATTTCGCGTCCTGCTATACAGCTGTCGTGTCATCTGCTGTCACCAGCGTCTTGGTATTTCTTTGAAACCTTCCTAATGCGATGACAGAAGTTTGAATATACAATGCAGTGCAGAGTTTGTATTGCAACGACTCGGATAATGCTCAGTACGCACTCTTAACCTTTACTTTTTTTTTATCACATCTGGACGCTGGATCGAAATGGGCAGTGTTGATGTACGAAGCATCCATGCTTTCGCCGAGCGACAGTTTTATGCAGTCTGTTCGATTGAGTCGCTGGCAGAAAAACAGCGGCGTAGGGGAGCGAATGTTTTGTTTTCCGTTTGATTAGCTCGCTATTCTGCTGGGGCAATTTTTCGGCGTAAAAGTGTTCTGCTCGTTTTTGTCGCGGTCGAGCCGAGACCGTGAATCTAATTTCGCTTCCATCAAACATTTTGAAGCTCGTATGAAATTCAGATTGGAGAACGCGTCTTACCCGGCGTACGGTATAAGGACCGCGAAGGACTCGCGGAGAAGACTCTTTCCGACGAATCGTTCAAAAAAAATGGAGCGCATTTGCCGTCTTTTATTTATTTGTTTAGTTGGTAATTTATTTTTAAAAGGCATTTCGACCAGCCTAAATCGTGCCGTTTATTTCCCATCTTGTCAAAAGTACCGATTGAGCGACTGCGGAAAAAAAAAGAAAAAAAAGGGGGCTGACGAGTCTGTAATCCCGTTTTTCGGCAGAGATTGGTTTATATGGGTTTTAACGTCCCAAAGCGACTCAGGCTATGATAGGGGCGCCGTAGTGAAGGGCTCCGGAAATTTCGACCACCTGGGGTTCTTTAACGTGTACTGACACGTACACGTGTACTGACGTGTACTGACGTGTACACGGGCATCTAGAATTTCGTCTTCATCGAAATTCGGCCGCTGGGATCGAACCCGCGTCTTTCGGGTCAGCAGCCGAGCGCCATAACCACTGAGCCACCGAGGCGGCAGAGAGGTGACATCAGTATATAAAATGCAGATATACAAATACATCATTCTGATATTCCGGAAACCATCATTAACCAAACTAAATACGCGAAGCATGCACACAGTCGCGACTGTTTCTTCGTAGACTCATCCATATGGTAAATTGGTTTTTGAGGAAAGGAAATGGCGTAGTATCTGTCTCACATATCTCGGCGGACACCTGAAGCGCGCCGTAAGGGAAGGGAGGAGTTAAAAAAGAAACAGAGAAAGAGGTGCCGTAGTGGAGGTTGGTTGGTAACAACTTTATTTATAGTCCTGCAGAGCTTTCGCCGACGGGGCCTTAGGTCTCCCACGTGGGGACGTCGAGGCGCTGCCTCGCCGTCGCCTCGCGGGCCTGCTGGACGGCCCAGAGTTGGTCCCCGAGGCTGGGGCTGCGCAAGGCAGCGGCCAACCGCGGAGGGAGGGTTCCGGAATTAGCACCGTGAAGGTTTTTGTTGCAGTCCCAGAGCATGTGAGTTAAAGTGGCTACATTGGCGTTGCAGACCTTGCATATATTTGTCGGGTATGTACCGGGGTAAAGCCTGTGGTATAGTTCCGGGTTGGGGTACGTGAGCGTCTGCAGTTGTCTGAGGGTCACCGCGTGCGCCCTGTCCAGCTTGTCGCTGGGCGGAGGGAAGGTTCGGCGGGCCAGGCAGAGGGCCTTGGTAATTTCGTTGTAGCTGATCAAGCAGTCTTTGGTGCTATTCCACGGACGACGGTCGCCGGCGCGGTTCGCGAGCTCGCGCGCCTTGGCGTGTGCCGTCTCGTTGCGGTTGCGATACGTCCTCGATACTTCTCCCATGTGCGCCGGGAACCATTGAATTCTGGTTTGGAATTCTACCTCCTGCTGGACTTGCCGGTTCCTCAGGACTTGGGCCGCTCTCTGTGAGATCCATCCTTTGGCGAAGTTTCTAACCGTCTGACGCGAGTCGCAGAGAACCACGGTGCACGTCGGATCCGTGAGGGCGAGTGCCACCGCCGCTTCCTCCGCCTCTTCTGCGCGTTCGCACGCTACACTTGACGTTATGCGCGTTTTGCCGCACGAATCGACGACCGCAACCGCGAATCGCGAGCGTTCTGCGTATTCCGCGGCGTCAACAAACCTTGTCCCCGTATCGTCTCCATGGCTGTGCAGGAGAGCTCTGGCCCTGGCCACTCTTCTTCCCCGGTTGTGTTCCGGGTGGACGTTTCGTGGAATCGGGTCGACTCTTAGCGTTTGTCTGATCGCGTTTGGAATGGCGACTTTCTGGCCTTGTTGTACGTGGTAACGGATGCCGAGACTTTCCATGATCTGGCGGCCTGCTGTCGTTCCCGTTAATCTTTCCAGTTGTGAAGTGCGCTGCGCCTCGGCGATTTCGCTAAGCGTGTTGTGAAGTCCGAGCTGGAGCAAGCGATGCGTGCTGGTAGACTCGGGTAGACCCAGTGCTATCTTGTACACCCTGCGAATGAGGACATTGATCTTGGCTTCTTCTCCCTTGTACCAGTTGTGGAATGCCGCAACGTACGCAATATGGCTAATGACGAAAGAGAGTATGAGTCGTGTGAGACTCTCCTCCCTCATTCCGTTTCTTCTGCTAGTGACCCTCTTGAGGATTCGCATGGCGTTAGCTGTCTTGTGCTTTAATTTAGTGATCGTTTCGCCGTTGACGCCGTTGGCCTCGATTATCATGCCGAGGACCCTAATTGTGTGTACTATCGGGATGGTTGCTCCGTTTCTCGTACGTAGTCTGATCTCTTCGTACTCGCGCTTTGTCGTTGCCGCATTCCGACCACTCCCGGGTGGTCTGCCCCTCTGCGTGGGGCGGTAGAGTAGGAGTTCTGACTTTTTCGGCGAACATCGTAAACCCGTACCCTCTAGGTATTCCTCTATTGTCTCGATTGCTAGTTGCAGTGCCGTTTCGATGTGACCGTCGCTGCCTTTGTGCACCCAAAGGGTTATATCGTCGGCGTATATTGTGTGCCGGACGTCTTTCAGTTCTTGTAGCTTTTCTGCTAGGCCGATCATGACCAGGTTGAAGAGCGTGGGCGAGAGTTGAAGAGCGTGGGCGAGATGACGGAGCCCTGAGATGTGCCGGTGCTCCCCAGCGTTTGCTCTTCTAGCTGGAGGTCCCCTGCCACTAAAACAGCTCGCCTGTCTGTCAAGAAATCTTTAACGTAGTTGTACGTGCGTACACCAAGGTTATGCCGCGATATCTGGTGTAAGATCGCCGAGTGCGCGATTCTATCGAACGCGCTTTCAAGGTCGAGGCCGAGAATTGCTTTGGTGCCTCTCGTCTTGCCATCAAGAACGTGGTGCTTCAGTTGTATCATTGCGTCCTGCGTGGACAATTGTGGGCGAAATCCTATGATGGATGGTGGGTATGCCCCTTTGTGCTCTAAGTGGGCTTGCCAGCGGTTAAGCAATGCGTGCTCCATGGTCTTGCCGACGCAGGACGTCAGCGATATGGGGCGAAGGTTTTCGAGGCTCGGTGCTTTTCCGGGTTTCGGGATTAGTATCATTTTCGCAGTTTTCCATTGTTGCGGGAGGGTGCCGCGCTGCCAGCAGTCATTGATAAATGCCGTTAACTGTTCCACGGATTTGTCGTCAAGATTCTTCAGGGCGCGATTCGACACACCATATATATATAGTGGAGGTCTCCGGAATAATTTCGACCACCTGGGGTTCTTTAACGTGCACTGACATCGCACAGCGCACGGGTGCCTCTTGCGTTTCGCCTCCATTGAAACGCGATACTTTTTTCTTAATTCTGCAGTGTATTATGAGTTTGAGAGCCGACGGCATGCTTTTCCTGCCCTATAAGTCGGATACAACTCAAGAACGCAGCTGCTTTTCCCCGTCGTAGGACTCACTTCCAGCCAATGGCGTCGGCCGATCCTCATACACCTGCCAGCGTGACAACGCGAGCAGCGCTAGATGAAAGGAGGCTGGCTTATCCCTTTATGATTGAGGATAGACCATTGTGGCGCCACTCCCTGCATTGTCACCCTAGCAGGGTCATGAGAATCGACCGACGCCATTGGATGGAAGGGGGGGGGGGGTTCCTTTGACGGGGAAAAGCCGCTTCGTTCTTGAGTTGTGTCCGAGTGTAGTTAGCTCTGTTCGAGTGTGCATGCTGCAGACTTTCCAGCGATCTAGTTCGACGGTCTGTGATGGCCCTGCATCAACGGTCGCGAGCAGCTGCGTATCCCCACCGCTGTGTGCTTGGTTCCTACTGGCTGCATGCATGTTTCATCCGTGAAGCTTGAACCCTTACAGCATTTGCAGCGCGAAGCTGTTCACGGTAACTGAGACGCGCTGCAATGTCTCTCTTCTCTCTTTCCGTAATACCTTCTCTCCAGTCTTCTTTCTGGAGTAGTGGGGGCAGCTGCCTCTTTCTTTCTTTCTTTCTATCTTTCTTTCTTTCCTTCTCTCTTTCCTTCTTTCTTTCTTTCTTTCTCTCCTTCTTTCTTTCTATCTTTCATTCTTTCTTTCTTTCTTCCTTTCGTTCTTTCCTTCTTTCTTTCCTTCTTTCTTCCTTTCTTTCTATCTTTCTTTCATTCTTTCTTTCCTTCTTTCTTTCTCTCTTTCTTCCTTTCTTTTCTTCTTTCTTCCCTTCTTTCTTCTCTTCTTTCTTCCTTCTCTTCTTTCTTTCTTTCTATCTTTCTTTCCTTCTCTCTTTCCTTCTTTCTTTCTTTCTCTCCTTCTTTCTTTCTATCTTTCATTCTTTCTTTCTTCTTTTCTTTCTTTCCTTCTTTCTTTCTTTCTTTCTTCCTTTCTTTCTATCTTTCTTTCCTTCTTTCTTTCTCTCTTTCTTCCTTTCTTTTCTTCTTTCTTCCTTCTCTTCTTTCTTTCTTTCTATCTTTCTTTCTTTCCTTCTCTCTTTCCTTCTTTCTTTCTTTCTATCTTTCATTCTTTCTTTCTTCCTTTCTTTCTTTCCTTCTTTCTTTTCTTCTTTCTTTCTTTCTTTCTTCCTTTCTTTCTATCTTTCTTTCCTTCTTTCTTTCTCTCTTTCTTCCTTTCTTTTCTTCTTTCTTCCCTTCTTTCTTCTCTTCTTTCTTCCTTCTCTTCTTTCTTTCTTTCTTTCTTTCTTTCCTTCTCTCTTTCCTTCTTTCTTTCTTTCTCTCCTTCTTTCTTTCTATCTTTCATTCTTTCTTTCTTCCTTTCTTTCTTTCCTTCTTTCTTTTCTTCTTTCTTTCTTTCTTTCTTCCTTTCTTTCTATCTTTCTTTCCTTCTTTCTTTCTCTCTTTCTTCCTTTCTTTTCTTCTTTCTTCCTTCTCTTCTTTCTTTCTTTCTTTCTATCTTTCTTTCTTTCCTTCTCTCTTTCCTTCTTTCTCTCCTTCTTTCTTTCTATCTTTCATTCTTTCTTTCTTCCTTTCTTTCTTTCCTTCTTTCTTTTCTTCTTTCTTTCTTTCTTTCTTCCTTTCTTTCTATCTTTCTTTCCTTCTTTCTTTCTCTCTTTCTTCCTTTCTTTTCTTCTTTCTTCCCTTCTTTCTTCTCTTCTTTCTTCCTTCTCTTCTTTCTTTCTTTCTTTCTATCTTTCTTTCTTTCCTTCTCTCTTTCCTTCTTTCTTTCTTTCTCTCCTTCTTTCTTTCTATCTTTCATTCTTTCTTCCTTTCTTTCTTTCCTTCTTTCTTTCCTTCTTTCTTTCTCTCTTTCTTCCTTTCTTTTCTTCTTTCTTCCCTTCTTTCTTCTCTTCTTTCTTCCTTCTCTTCTTTCTTTCTTTCTTCCTTTCTTTCTATCTTTCTTTCCTTCTTTCTTTCTCTCTTTCTTCCTTTCTTTTCTTTCTCTCCTTCTTTCTTTCTATCTTTCATTCTTTCTTTCTTCCTTTCTTTCTTCCCTTCTTTCTTTTCTTCTTTCTTTCTTTCTTTCTTTCTTCCTTTCTTCCCTTCTTTCTTCTCTTCTTTCTTCCTTTCGTTCTTTCTTTCTTTCCCCTTCCCATTTTGTATTTTATTCCATGTTTTCAAAGCAGATAATAGTTATAATAAACCTGTCTTATGTTTCTTGCTTCGTCGCTGTATGTTTTTTTTTTTGTTGTTGTTGGGCACGTGTAGTCGACCGGACAATGCGAGAACCATAGTGGATCGACAGTTCTTGCGACGCGCAAAAGAAAAGGCACGCTTTAACGGCCCGGTCAGAAGACGTTTCTCCGTTTCTGCTGACGGACCGGGATTTGCAGTCACTGCCGCGGCGCACACATACATATATACATGCACTATTCCCGGTCCGTCCCGCCCCGCCGACAGTATAATTTATGTGTGTACGTGGCATCATTCTTGAGCGACGTTATTCGACGGCTGTTGTATACGCGGACTTGATGTGTGTGTGTTTGTGTGTACGTGCGGTCGTGTTTACGATTTCTCTCGGCGCAGGAAAGTGTAGACGGTCACGGCGCATGCGCGTTGCTCTCCAAGGAGGTGGAGGGGGGGGGGGGCAGAAATGAGGAAGACAGAAAGCTATACATAGTCCGTGCGCGCATGTCTATATAGCTTGGACGGAAAGAGCCGAGCTGTGATTGGGTGCAGCGGTGCTCTTTTCAAAGTCCGCGTGTGTCTAGTGTATGCGAGTGCACTTCGCTGATTAAACGTTCACATCTGGCGATGCACTCGGTTGCGGTATGCGTTCTTCCTTCTCTCTATAGTTTCTTCTCCCCCCGCTGTCGTTTATTAGAAAATACGAAACCGTCTAAACGGGAACGTAGAGAGACCGGACTAACGGCGGGGGCGACTGAATGTCGTAAACCTCGTCAGAGTATATTGCTACGCCAACGAACACAGACATAATTCCACTTGTGTTTAGTTTTGATTTTTTTGTTTGATTGTTCCTTTTTTCTCGCTGGTTGTTCTTTCAGTCCGAACGTCGTGACCGATCTAAACTGGCGTCCTCTCGAACCCATGTGTTTTCCTGTTTGTTTGCTTTGTTTTTGTGAGCTTTCTGCTGACACCGCGTCGCAGAGGCTGTCTTACTTTCTGCCGTCAGTATCTCACGACGAAGGCATTTCAGTATTAATTCAATGCTAGATGGAAAAGCTACCGCCGATTCCTATTTTGATGGTAATTTGGAGTATGTACCGTTGTAAAATTTCTCTCAAAGTAATCATTGAATTAAGTCTTCTCTCGCTCCTGGGCACTTTAATAGAGTGGCTGATTTTTTATTTGTCATTTGCTTTCGAAACACGAAATTACAAACTGAAGATAAATAATTAACTAAATAATAGAAGGAGTAGCAGAATTTTCCTGAAGCAGTATTTTACCTGTTTATCCCTAGCTTGTCCAGTCACCTTTTCTTTTTGTTCTGAAATAAACCATAAAAAGGTCCGCCAACCTTTTGGGCCCAGAAATAAAAAATGAACACACGTCCACTTTTAAAAACCGCAAGGGGTTGTGAACAACAACAGGAAAAGAATATTACCAAGCACGAGCGCTGCTAAGCCTTCTGCGATTGCTTCATGGTTGGAATGTGGAATGATAGCAGTAGCTCGAAAGCACGTTGTGAAGGACGGAACGTTGAACGGGTAGTCAATGTAATGGCTTATTATGCAGTAGACTATCAAGTAGAGCTACTTTGGGGCACTAAATTAAGACAGGCGGAGGGGTGAGCGGAATCTCGTGCCAGAGCGCCATGTTGTGATACTATCTCCCTTGTGTTGGTTAGGCCTTGCGCGGGAACCGAACACTGTGAAAGATAATAGGGCTCTATCTTACCTTTACGGTATCCCTCATAGCCTGAGTTGCTTTGGGACGTTAAACCCCCCATAAAACAATAAACCACGAACCTTACCCTTACGGTATGAAGCGTCAAGACTGCGTGCGCATATTTCGGCTGTGGTTAGCGGTGCACGGTGTCGGTGTACGTAACACTGTGCAGTTAGAGCGCATGATTTAAATAAGGAAGCTGAATATATCTGTAGTCTCCAATAACCATGCGACCGTATACCGACGCGCCTATCCCTATGTGACGGGCGCGTTCGCCAGTAAAAGAAAACGAAATGCATATTTTTGCGGTCACTGCACAGTTTTGATTTTTTTTTTCTGTTCACTAATGGACGACGAACTTCGTGTTTCCTTGAGGGTCATCCTAACAGCTGATTCTGTGTAATGATGTATCTTGGCAAATCGCTTTGCGAGTGAACACTTTCTGAAAAACTACCCATTTTTGTGTGTGCGTGCGTGTTTGGGGGAGGGGGGGGGGGCGTAGCGACGCCCGGAAACCCTTGTCGTTTTCACCCTTTTCAGGAGACCTGAGAGCACATGTACAGTCTTTGTCAAAAGTAACCAGGCTGCATGGTTTTGCTTCTCAGTTGTATATTTAAATTATTATGCCAGCCTTAAAGGTCTAAATCTCTGTATGGTAAGGAGAACCCCTGTCCTCACCTTCAAATAACTTTTCGACCTTAGGGAAAGCCGTAAAGGCTCTACTATACAAATGAGAAGCAAACCATGCAGCCTGGTTACTTTTGACAAAGACTGTACTTTGGAAAGTACGTCCTGTACACTAAACCTTGAAGCACTTAAGGATCCTCATGTACAATACCAATAGCTAACCGTATCAGGTCGAATTGGCTGTTACATGTTTTGACTGTTACTCATGTTGTGTTGACATAAAGTTTGAGTTATTTGATTGAACTCAGAGAAGTAGTTTAAGTTGAAATTGCTTTTAAGCTTGAGTAGTTTATGTCACCTTATCACTTTCAAAATAAAAAAGAATTGGAATGAAATTTAATTGTTTTACAATTGTTCGGCCAAAGTTCCCGCTGTGCGCCGTCCTCATTACAGTAAACGATAGGTGACGTTACGTGCTCTTACCCCCTTTTTCCGCCTTTTCATGTCGCAGCCCCCATTAGTGTTGTCTGTTTATGTTCTTTTTTTCGATGAAATTGGAAAATTTGGTCGAAAATTGGTTTTGGGGCAAGGAAATGACGCAGTATCTGTCTCACATATCTTGGTGGACACCCAAACCGTGCCGTAAGGGAAGGGATAAAGGAGGGAGTGAAAGAAGACAGGAAGAAAGAACTGCGGTAGTAGAGGTGTCTGGAATAATTTCGACCACCTTTAACGTGCACAGACGTCGCACAGCACAAAGGCGCCTTCGCGTTCCGCCTCCATTAAAATGCGGCTTGCCATGTACATGACATAGAAGAAAAGAGGCTGTCGATAAGCTAGATCGTGGAGACTGTTCTCTTCCAGAAGCCTAAGCAGGCGCCTGCTCGTGATGTTGCCCGTCCTCCACATGGAAAGGTTTTCCTCCCTGTTAGCCGTTAGTCCAACTTCTAATAATCGTCGCCTGAAACACAGTCACACACAAAAAAAAAAAGATGTACACCCCTTCCTTGGCCTTCCTTATGAATTGGTATTCGGTGGCCTGTCTGGTTGCTTTGTTTTCTTATACTCCTTCTTCTCATATCTCAGCGGCCTTCCCCTCTGTCGGTGCCGAGGCAGCGTTGCAGCAAATCGGGCGATTTCTTAAGCCTTATTCTCTCCAAGACCCGCTCAGAACGCGAGAGTTTGAGGGGTGAGCAGAAAGTCAGAGAGTGGGGAGTCGCGGCTGCCTCGTCACCATTGATTTCATATTAGCGCTCCGTCGACTGTGAAGGAAATAGACGAGGGGATCATGGAGGGAGTGGCGAGGGCAGGGGAGAAAAGGGGGGGGGGGGGGGGGGGTTCAGAGGCAAGTGCCGGAGTTCACCAAAGTGCAGGAGGCTCGCGAAGACGACAGGGGTGCTGTCGCGTAGTGCAAGCGGAGCCCGAGAGAGGGCGCACCAGGCGGTGCTTCTGCTGACGCTCGCGGCGCTCCCTGGCGGGCGATATGTCGAGCTTGCTGCCACGGGGTGCTCGCGTCCCCGCTTCTTCCCGGAGTGCATCTATATACTGTATATGCGCGTGGCACGAAAGCTGGAAGCTGTCAACCGACGTCTTGCGTCAGGCTCACTTATTCTTTAGTTTCCTTTTTTGCTTTTTTCATTTACGTTTTTTTTTTTTAGACTTCGTTGTTCGGTTTGAAGACGGGTTACCCTAAAGAAACTGGCGGGTGAGGCGCGGAAGGCGACGTCGCGAGATGGATGGCGAGATTTGGAGGAGATTTGCGTCGATCGTGGTGCCCCCCCCTCCAAATTTCTCCTCCCACCCTCCAACTCAGCCGAGTCTTCAAATGTTTGCTCTCACCTCACCCTCCGTGTCCGAGGGCGAAAGTTGTCTTTCGCCGCCGCCTCGGTTTCTTCGGATCGCGTGGCAGCTTGGCTTTTTCCCTGTCGTCGTTTCATTCGCGAGGAAACTGTCTCCGCGGCGACTGTGCCGAAAAGCGCGGGTCGTGCCTTCGCATAATGCTGCCTTCTTCTGTGCTTGCGAGTCTATACGCTCACACCCCCGTTTCTTTGTACAAGGTGGGACACACACGGCGTTCTTTACTAGCAGCAGCGAGGAAAACGCGGAAGGGAGCCGGAGACCTCCACTACGGCACCTCTTTCTAAATTGGTAAATTGGTTTTTGAGGAAATGAAATGGCGCAGTATCTGTCTCACATATCTCGAGGACACCTGAACCGCGCCGTGAGGGAAGGGAGGAAGGTGGGAGTGAAAGAAGAAAGAGAGAAAAGAGGTGCCGTAGTGGAGGCCTCCGGAATAATTTCGACCACCTGGGGATCTTTAACGTGCACTGACATCGCACAGCGCACGGCTGCCTCTTGCCTTTCGCCTCCATCGAAACTCGTCTTTCTCTCTTTCTTTTTTCACTCCTACCTTCCTCCCTTCCCTTACAGCGCGGTTCAGGTGTCCACCGAGGTATGTGAGACAGATACTGCGCCATTTCCTTGACTCAAAAACCAATTTTAGAATTTAGAACACAAAAGAAGGGACTTACTTGCGAGCGCTCATATTCGAGTGGACGTTATTTACTCGCAAAACCCGAACCTACAAGGCACCTTCTTTCCCTTCCATCACTGCAATATCATAAATATGTAAGCACAAAAACAAAAAAAAGGTTGTTCTAAAAGGCGTGATTTAGCGGGCGAACGAGTTGGGGTGAACTCTGTATGATGCGAATGGCAGTAGGGCTAAATTTTATTAAATATGCGCATGTCACACAGCGCCAATGCCATTGGAACATAATACAGTGAGCTTTTTACTGGCATTGAATTTATTCGTGTGGCACGGGTATTAGTCACCCCTTTCTTGAATCCCCAAGCTGTAATACTGGCATCGCTGCGCGAAATCTGCACGTTAGCGTACCGGCATCATTTTTCTTTGTCGTTCGGCCGGAATCAAATGACGTCGCTGTACGCCTGCTCTAAACTACGCATGATTAGGGATTTGGGGAAAATACAAACAAAGGCCTAGAGAGGGAAATATGCGCCCTCTCTGCGTTACCGCTCCTGCACGTCGCTACGCGGTACTCTGTCAGCGCACGACTATGGGTACTTTCCGCGCGTGCCTTCTTGCGACGCCGAAATGTGTGTACTGCAGTTACGCGACATTCTTTCCACATGCCATCTCGTGTGCAGAGCGCCGTCTCGGCAAGCGTCTCCGCTCCGCACGCAGTCGGCCGCGTTATACTGTGACCCCGCGGAGAAGTGAGATCAAGGGAAATGGTGATCTCTGGCGGTGGTTATAAGGAAAGCAACGGAGCGCTTGGGGGAAAAAGGGGGAGCGCGCGCTCCATGCATCGCCTTCCCTAACGGCCGGCTGCGATGTCCGCTAAGGCGGTCGTTAAGCTTCCGCCGCTTGCCATATAACGACAAAGGAGGCGCAACTCCCGAGACGGCGGCGGCGTCGGTGAAAGTTCAGCTCGCGTTTTCTCATCCCTTTCCCTTCGGGCGTGCCTGTCTTCTCCCCAGTTTGAACACCACTCCCTCCCCTCTCCTTCCTTCCCCTTTCTTCTCGAAAAACACACTCTCTCCCTGCACAGCCTCCCGGCGCGCCTTATATCCCGAAAGCGAGCGCAGAGCTCCGCTCTCGCGGTTACCCGAGGTGCTCTTTTGAAGCTGCGTGCTTTACACGCGCCCCAGCCGGGGAAAACAAATAAAAAAAAAACAAAGCATGTGAGTCCGTGCGGCTGGAAAGTGTCCTTCTCAAAAGCAGTCTGTGCTTGCGCGCGCGTTAAGGGCGCGCCGTGAGCGTGGCGAGCCTACCGCCGTCTCCGCCCCGGCCTCGTGTCCGGCCTTAAGCTAATTAGCGCAACCCGAGCGCGCTGAGCGCCACAGATTCGGTGCAGCGCAACGCCCCAAGGCGAAGCCCGCTGGAAGGGGCCACGTCATAACGCCGCGCGCACTGCCTGTTCGCTTCAACCGCGCGCATGCGTTTTAAACAACGCGGTCTCTTCTACCGGAGCGGGAAGGACAAAGAAATTAGCGGATGCACTCGCGAAGCACTGATTGCAGCTGCTGCAGGAATGCATGTAAGTACTGTGTGTACTCTGTCGAAGTTGTATTATGTTCGCTGGAATCGTTTTCTTAGCCGTTTAAAAACGCAGACACGTGCATCTACGACAAACACAAAGGGGACACCCGTTAGTGTCTCTTGTGTGTTTGTCGTAGATGCAGTGTCTGTGTTTCTAAACCGGGAATAAAAGGATTCCAGCAAGCTAATACCAATTAGCCCAACTTAATGTTTTAACAGATGTATTCTGCTCCTTGATCTCCTTCGAAGCTCGCCTGGCTAGCGTGGATAACTAATGTCCCGGTACTTGCGGTGTACTCTGGTTTTGGCCATGTGTGTACGCTTGCGAGGACACGGATGGTCTTCGTTGTTTCTAAGGCTAGCTTGGACCCATGTGTGATTTATCCATGTTAGTTCTCCGTGGGAGCTCTACAGGGCCGACGCATGGGTGTGTCCGGGAAATTCTGACGCGAAAGCCTTAGCACGCATTTCCTAATCGAAGCATGGAAGAGAAATGGCAGGGAGATTAGCTGAGGCCTGCAGTGGGGCTAGAGGAAAGATATGATGGAAGAGTGTAGCATTGACGAAGCCCGCACAGAACATGGGGCACCGGGTGTTTTATAACAGCTTCCTGGCGCATGTGGACTTCAGGTACCGATCCGACATCGCCAATGGGGAGAAGACAATGGGGACCGAAGGGCATCGCGAGCTGTTACAACTCCCGTGGGTTATTTGCTTTTTATGCATAGCATATTGCAATCACTCAGTTCAGCCCTTGGACGCGGCCGGGCAGCCACCAAACGACGTGAAAAAAAGAAAAAAAAAAGAAAACATAAATAAACAAAAAAGGACGGCTGAGCATGGTGGCGGTTGCCACCGCCCCGTTTCAAAGAGGGCGCTCCTATCCATTCATCCATCCATCCATACGTCACGGAGGAAAAGCTGCTGAGAAAATCGAGTGCCGCCAAGCAATACCTCGCGCAAAAAGACCGCGCAATATGCAACGCATTCTTGACTTAACCAAGCTAAGCCTGGGCAATTTTTAGTGCGAAAACACTACTATAGCTTCCTAGCGCGCACGCAAAATCCGAAGGCGGCCGTGAAGCATCTGAGAGATAGTCACACGAAAGGAAAGGAAAGGCGCCTAACTGGATCCCTACGTCAGTGGACACCTCAATCGCGCTTTGAGGTGCATGGCGGTGGTGTCCATTGGCAAAAAAAAAACCGTACTTTCGCGCATTATTTCACGCTTACCAATACAAAACCAAAGCCATTTTTAATTGTGGCCGGAGTCTACTTTTCAGTTCGTAATTATATAGTTCGGCTGTACTCCGGATGCTATAGTGCCGCGATAAGATCATTTTACGTCATGATCGGTGATGCAGTGGCCGAAAGAATGATTGTATCGTAAAACATCAAAAAGATGGTTCACTAAGCCTTGTGTCCGGGCTAGTTGGTTTAGCATGCATCTTGAAACTTGGAATAAAACCACATTGGCGCATATAATTTCACAAGAACAAAAGAGACGAGGAGACAACGGAAATGGCGCCTGTCCGTTGTCTCCTCGTCTCTTTTTTCATTGTGAAATTATTTGCGCCAAGCTGGTTGTATTGCAAGTTTCAAGAAGGTGAATTTTCAATTGTTTCCCAACGCCTTCGAGCTCATGTGTAAAAGCGTGATGTGTATCGGCACGTCGATTACTTTTCGAGTGAGGGCTGAGTCCTGTTCGGAACATGCCCTTGCGAAGGGATACATAGTGTACAGTGACGACATTTTATTTCTGTTTTTTTTTTCCTTGCTTTCCTGACTCCTTTCGGGCTCATCAGTTTGTACCACCTGCAGCACAGCACGCAACTTGTAGCTCTGAGAGACGTAGCAGAAACGTGCTCTCTCGCAGGCTCTCCCGTTTGTTACCCAGCTCGCAGGTGTTGTGTGTCGGTCCGCTCTGGAACAGCGAGCCAGCCTCTCGTACCGCTTTCTGTATTCAGCCGCTCGTCGCCAATTCCGTGCAGCAGCTGCCCAAGGTGCGTACTGCGTAGAACGAGGCAGGACACGGTGCATGCCTTCGCCCTGCCTCTGAGGGTGCAGTGGTTGCTCTTTTGGAGTTCTAGTTGTGGTGGCAAAGCGTTTAATCTTCGGAGGAATAAACCCAGGTGCACTTTTAGAAAGAGGAGGAGGCTAAACCTAATCGAGATGCCGTGCCGCCGCCTCTGTAGCCGCATTTACCTGCGCAATTCACCAGACAGCTATTTCGCTCGTCGAAATGTAAACTATTGTCCCGCGTAATGAAGCCCCTCTCCCCCTCCCCTCTTCTCATTTCGAAGATTTTCCTAAACTTGTTTGAGAAAGAGGTTAGTCCAGTGCGCGACTAAATACGGTTATTTAGAGAACTCTTGATTTGCGGCAGGGAGGCTTCTCCGCGCAACTTTACCAATCCCTTACTCTCCGGCATCGCGTCCTGGCTCCGCGGCGGCGATCTTCACCGCGTTGCACGCAAGTGTTGCGGTGCAGAGAGTATTAGGCGCCCGCGGCTGTGCCGGGGCATAATTAGGTGGCGGTGCAGGGCGTCAGACTGGTGCGCCGACATTAGACTTGCGAGAGAGATGGAGAGGGTGAGAGTAAAGAGACCGGCACAGCAGCGCAGTATGTGTGCATGTGTGTGTGATGTGCCTGCTCGGGCCTTGTTTGCGTAAAGTCCCGTTACGTTGAAAGAGGGCGCGGCGGTGTCGCATCGCTACCTCCTTACCCTCTCCTCTTAACCTCCTCCTTCTTTGTTCCTTCTTTCCTTTTCTTGGCTTGCACGCCCCCTACTGGAATGCGCCGCTCGCCCCGACGTTCTGCGGGAGGCGAGCGGTCCTTTGTGATAATCTTTGGACTGCGGGGCCGTCCGCTCGGGGGCCGCTGGCCATTGTGTCTGCTTCCGTGGTCTTTGTTTTCTGCTCTTTTAATAATAACTGCCGCGCGTAACGGACACAGATATAGAAGAAACGGGAGCCGAGGGTAGCGGGAAGCCGTTCGTGCAGTGGCCCCCGACAATGGCGTTATCGCTCCCTGCTGCCTGCTCCCTTTCTGGGGGCGAGGAGCGGTTTCTGCGGGAGTAGGGGAGCGCAGGGATCGGGAAATTTAGTAAGAAGCAAGGAGGCGACGACGTTGCTGGCGATTAAGGAGGTTGTTAGTACAGAACGCGGCTGGGCCTCATTGAAGACGCCGTTATCTGGGGTTCCTCCGCGCTAGAAGCTTCGCCGCATGGTGGCTCGGTTTTTTATACACCGCTCGATGCCTCCGGCCCCTCGCTTCCTGTGCCCATACCTTTTGCTTTCGATGAATTTGTCTATTTTTTTCCTTGGTTGGTGTTGTTTGTTCCTTGTTGTAAGCGTTAACCAACAGCGCCTCGTTTTCTTTTACTGATCATCGTTATATTGGAATTTCTATAGTTTTTTTTTTTAGGCTTGCATCCTTGCCACACATGCTTGCCTCCACTGTTGCGCCACAGCCCTCCTTTAGCAAGGACAGGTTTTAATGCGATAACATAGAAGCCTCATCGGAAAAAAAAAAATCTGTCGTTGTTCGTAAAATTCGCGTATCGACTGGAGCTAAGCGTTTTTACCAGACCGGATAATTCCCATTGGCTCCACGCAAGGGACATCATGATTCAGAAGTGACGTCACCTTCTAGTCAACAGCTTCGGGATTTCATCAAATACATGTAATGGTGTCGCGTTGCCAACTCATAATGTAATTAGGTGTCTGTGAGTTTTTTGTTTGTTTGTTTCTGTTGTTTTAGTGCTCCTTTCTGCCATTTGTAGGAGCTGTTAGGCGCATTTGTGGACTCTGGGGCTCGCTGCGATATGCCTTGTGGTTTCATCAGGGACTAGTTAGCGTTTAGAGCTTCTAAAGCGCATGCAGGTCTAATCTTCAGGGGGAAAGTGATTTGCATTCAAGACAGCAGTTAATCGAAACTGGCTTAAAATTCTGGCAGTCGTGGTTGTTGCACTCGGTACAATGTCATCCTCTTCTGACAGTCCTTTCTTTATCGGTGTTTTTATTTCTGAAGTAATTCCTGGTGTGAACATTCCTCCGCGCGCATAAAATCATTCTTGGGGGCGCACGACTATACTTGGCATTTCTTTGCACGCCATGGTGACGTGGTGACTGATGGCAGTGGACGGTGTCCCAGAAATTGACGTGAATCAAAAAGCGCAGTAACGTGAACAAAAAATGAGACAGTCGCTATCATGATGTAAAAATAGCGCACAGGGAACACAAGGGACGGAAAGTAAACGACGCAGACAAGCGCCCTTGTGTCCCTTGTGTTCCCTGTGCACTATTTTTACATCATGAACGTTATCCAACTTGCCCAACTTTCCGCTTTACAGTCGCTATCCCTTCCTTTTGTTGCCTTCTGACCTCCAGCGTTGAGCCTCATATTCGCCCGTCCCTTTCAAACTCGCCTAGTTAATCAAACGGCACACGCCTTTATGCGTTGCCCTATTCTCTGGCTTTTGCCCTTACAAAGTTGGAACGGTGGCGTTCAAGAAAGACAAGAATGCCGCCCTTGTACGCCAAATCTTGTTTTAGTTGTGATCGCCTTTCTTTTAGTTTTCGCTGTTGCTCCAACAAACGCTTCGGTGTGACCCAGTCCGACGGGCGTGACAATTCGGGTGTATTTCAAGCTCTCTGGTACAAGGCGGACACGCTTGCGACGGCAGCGATGTTGGGGACAACTGTCGTTCAAAAGGGTCGCGCGTCAAGTTAGAGCCAGCTGACCCTAACCGAGGAAACGACTTCTTCGGCTGTCACCGCCATCGCCGCCCCGCGGGGACCGAATCGTGAAGGCGATTCGCCTCACGTTCGATCCCCGTTCGTCCGAAAAGACAGAGAGGCGGCCCAGCCAAGGCCAGCGACGCGAGCGGTTCGAAAGTTCACCCGCCAACAACGGAGCGCGCTCGTAAACCAACCTGCCCCACGAGGTCCGGCCGCACAGCGCTCCTTCCCGGCACCGTAAAAACGCCCGCCGTTTTTGTCGCTTTCATTTCCGTGTTTGCTTTTTTCGATAGGAGCGTGGGTTTGCGTCTAATGAGGGAAATGAACTAAGCAGTTTCGGAAAACGAAACTATAGAGATGGCCGAGAACAAGGACTTGTGGACGTGTGTCTTGCAAGCACAATGCGACCTCCTGCTCAACGCTACCGCAGGGGGCAGAGGTGGCGCTGCGTGCGGTTTTTTTTTTTGTTGTTGTCCGAAAGAGGGCGCGACGGAAGTTTGGTTCCGTGCCTTGATTGGTTAACAACGACGTCCTCAACCTCCCTTTTCCTGCCCCTCTCCCCTTTCATTCCTTCCTCCCGGCTTTCGTTTTCAAGCCCCTTCTCGTTGTTCGCTTTTGGCCGCCTAAGGAATCCTAACTGGAGTTTATTTTATTTTCTTTCCTTCCTCTAGTTCTGCGGACTGTCGTATATCTCGCTGGCTTTCAGGTGCCCTCCCGTTTCCGGGTCACGTTCAAGGGGACCCCTCTCTCTCTCTCTCTCTCTCTCTCTCTCTCTCTCTCTCTCTCTCTCTCTCTCTCTCTTCGCCATTCACCGTGAAACGCTCGGAACGCCAGCTGCGTTCGGCCGCATTGTCCTCGTGCGAGAAACTGGTGTGTGTAGAAAGGGAACGCAGCCTCTTGGTCGCGGCGATCCCTTTTCGTTCCCGATCGATTGGAATTGGTGGCGACGCAATGGCGCGGGTTGCCGTTAACGAGAGATGCGGGTTTTTTTTCCTTTCGGCTTTTCTCGATTTCTCCACTGGTTTGTTTTCGGCGAGTAGGCTCTTGAAAATTGGTCGGTATTGTTCGAGCCGCGAAGCAGCTAGCGACGAATAACTGCTCGGTTGGTGCGGTTGACTTATGTGCGTGGCATTGCAACCGTTCGTTTGTTGCTTTATTGTAAAAACCTGTACGCGTGATTCACTTTTCGACAGCCAGTTATTTGGCAACGTGTTTCTTGTCGTTGGCGAGTAAATAACACGATTGCCTGAAAAAAAATTCCAACCGATAGACTGTGACTGTTCGGTGTCCATCTACCATAGTAGCTCTGTACTCCTGAAGAGTTTTTCATGGAACGACAATTCTTTACTCGTTCAGTGGACGGCCGGATAATGGGGTGAAAATATCGTGCCCATCTCGAACAGGCTGCTTCCGAAGTATCCTTCATCGCTCCTCATCACATGACCAAGCCAACGGAGCCTAACTACGTCCTGTAGCCTTGCTGCTACGTTTAATTGGGCCTTCACCGTGTCTCTTTTGAGGTCTTTCCGTACTCGATCCTGTCCGGTCAATACACGCACCCCTCTGAGCCTGTGATCTCCATGACTTCCATCCTCTTGAGATTCATTTTCCTCGGAGCTGCGGCCTCCATCGCATACATCATGGCCGCTTTTACCACCGGCCTTTAAAGTTATCTTATTAGCTGAACGGGTTCCTGCTTGTAACATCAACATCAATGGTTACTAGTCATTCTGGCACTCACAAAGTAAACAAGGCAGGGGAAAGCCTCAAACGTAACCCACAGAACGTTCGAGGCTTGCCGACGTTTCGACAAAAAGGACTCGTCTTCGTCTAGGCAGAGTTCATTTTTGGTGGGGTTTATATAACGCCTTCACTCCGGGGAGAAATTCCCGGTGTGTGTGTGTGTGTTGGGGGGGGGGCGGGGCGGGGGGTTATATGGTAAAGGGGTTAGGGTTGGGAGCGTGAAGTTAAAAATCTTGTCGATCCCCTTTAGCAGCCACCCTGCCTGGACAAGGTTATACACGGTGCTCTAGTGGGCTTTTTACTTGCCGGAACTGCTTTCCACACGTCAGCTCATCCTTTCTCGACTGTGGGGTGCACGCTCAGCGTATAACACACGAACAGGCGTACAGTTCGCGGAACCCTTTACAAGAAAATGTGAATGTCGTCACTTTCTGACGGAACGGTTATTGGAACTTGTACTTGCAGGAGCATCACTTGGCTATGACGCACGTCTTAGTGGACGGCTGCGAGTGAGTCCTGACAACTTTAACGAAATTTAAGTATACGCGCACCTTCTTTTGTTTTGTTTCTCTTTCCATTTGTTTCAATCGAACTTTTTTCTCGAGTTGTCCGTGTCGTCTGCTCTATGCTGTCAGTGCCGACTGACGCGCCTCCGCGAGGTAGACCGCCTGAGTAGCAGTCACCCCTGCTTGTTTGTCGGTCAACACTCGACCTTCGCACTTTGCTCTATACATCTCCGCTATAACGCTTCTGGTCTGCCGCTCTCTTTTGCCGCGGCTCCTGCGCTCGGCTGTCTGGAGTGGTCCCGTATGCTTTTAGCGCTTTTCCTTTTTCCTTCGCGTCCGCCCCGAGCCCTCCTCGTAGGCGAGCGTCTCCTAACCAGGAGGTCATCACTGTTCATCGCCGCGGGCTTCTCTCCCCGGCGGCGGGGTCTGAACCTCTCCTACCGTAGCCTCGGCGCTGCGCAAACAAGAGACGTGACATCTTTATTGCCGCGCTGCCCCCTTAGGGGATGACGTTGAGTGCCGCCACTGCAGACGGGCCACGAAGCACTGCATGCTTTGTGCGCAGTGCTTTGCCAGCGTGCCGGGAAGCCGACAGGGGCGCCGGGTCCGTGTTTAGCCACGGCGCAGACTGCTGCTTCTTGGTCGCTGCTCTTAAGTGTGTCGCAGGAAAAGAGGGGAAGGGGGGGGGGGGAGGGGGATGAACGTAGACTTTCCCGCGGAGAGGGCCAACACGGCCCGGTAAATTGCCGAGGCCCGAAAATGCCACTCGCTACTGGGTAGTCGAGTGTCTGACGTCAAGAGTCGGAACATGTGTACATGCAGGAGTTTACGGCGAAAACCTTTAATGGCTCATACTGTCGTCCGTTAACAAACCGTGTCACACGCGTTTAACTCGGGAACTAAAAACGTTAGAAGAAAACCAATGGTTGCTTGATATATATGAGGAGAAAATGAACCTAGAAGCCAAGTTTGAATACTGTAGAATAATTAGTTAATTAATTATGGGCAAAAATGTCGAAATTGCGTTGAAATAGCGCGGACGTCGATATAGCCACGGGAACGGTGTGACGTCACATCTACCGGAAGTCGTCATGACACAGTGAAGATTGTCGCAGAATGGTAGGGAAAACGTCGGATTTGTGTTAAAATAAATGGGAAAATGTGTAATTAAGCGCAATTAACACTTAAGATCCCCGAAAGATGTATAATTTGGGCCGCGGGGAAGGTGTGACGTCACATCTACCGGAAGTGGTCACGGCATAGTGTCCTCGGCTTGCGCCTGTCAACACTTTAGCTGCCAAAGTGTCCTCGCAATTTTTTTTGTGTGTGTGTGTTGGAAAATCGAGATGGAATTTCAGTGCGATAGCGCTACTTGGTTAGCAATCCTGAAGAAGCCGATGGGTCTCTGAAGCCTGGACCTTTAGAATTAAATGACTTGGATACGGTGGGGCTATGGGAACGTCACGTGGTGCAAAAGTTTAAAAGAAATCATCTTGGAGGACAATGCAAGGTAGTGCCTATAGGCAAGAGTCAAGTGAATTGGAAGGACAAGTTAAGGCAACGTTTAGGCAGTAGTCGAACTAATTCAAAACCAAGTGCTTCAGCACGTCATACTAGGTTTAACGGCGTTAAAACGCTGTAATTTTTTCGGTTCGTTGTGCCGGTTCGTTTTAAATGGTTCGTGTGAGCAGCGTCGTACTTGCTAAATCTAAATAATGCGCCAGGTTTCCTGCCCAAGCTGAGTCGTAAACACATGCGAGGAGGTGGAACAGCGCGGGCATAGACTGCTGCATCGCGTCCTTCTTCCTTTAGCTCACCTTTCCAACGGTTGCCGTGCAAGTAAAGAGTGTCTCTACGCATCTTCCTGTCTTCCTTCGTTTGTGCTGACTTCATCGTCTCTCGTTGTCTTTTTTCCGACTACAGCTCTTGTCGCCATTTTTTGTCGTGTTTCTAATCCGCAGTAGTTTACTTTACTTGTATCTTTTCAGTCATATTCGGCTGGAACATGTTTGGTTTATTGGCGTTTAACGTTCCAAAGCGACTCAGGCCATGAGGGACTCCGTAGTGAAGGGCTCCGCAAATTTCGTCCACCTGGGGTTCTTTGACGTGCACTGACATCGCACAGTACACGGGCCTCTAGAATTCCGCCTCCATCGAAATTCGGCCGCCGCGGCCGGGATCGAACCCGCGTCTTTCGGGTCAGCAGCCGAGCGCCGTAACCACTGAGCCACCGCGGCGGGTCGGCTGGAACTGTTCATAGTGCAGAATTAGGCGCCTCACTGAAGTGTGCGGGGTGGGAAATGTGGTTGCTAGGGGGAGAGTACCACGACCTTTTTTCATGACCCTTTTGCATCGATCTCTGTTTATCGCCTTTACTTATATGAGCGTCGTCACCAAATGCCTAGGGTTGCAGGAATCCTAGTCACTGTTCTTAATATTGGGTCTACTCACCTGGCTTTAGAATGACTTTAGTTTAATTACTGTCCTAGGTCCAACGAAGACAGCTGATCGTTTAACCCCTTGGCTGGCACGCTTTGGCCTTCCCGACTGAAACGTTCCGTATGAGCCCCTCGTATGGTATCATGGTAATGTTGAGTCCATATCATATGATAAAAAAAAATTCTGGAAATTTATGTTCTTTACACTGGTTCTGTATGGTGTCCATGAACTTTTCCGTACAATTCTTTTGTAGATTTCGTATGGTACACATCACGTCATATGGCTTCTGTATGTTTCCATATATCGTCTCCGTATGATCTATATAGACTCCATATCCTTATGGAAAAGATGTGAAATTTATCGCACTGGTCATATGAAAAGTTCCACTAGTTGCCCTTGCGCCATTGAACTTGAATATAAGCACCTTTATTCACTGTTCGACGTTGTGCCTGCAACGTGAGCAACCCATTACCTTTTATTCTTCACGCTCGCGCGCCTTGAAATCTTCCTCTCACTGTGCGGTGACTGGGCTGCACACGTTAGGCATGCGCAGTAGAAAATTCAAACAGAAAACAAACAGAGAGATGTCGAAAGAGCTGTTGTCGAACGCCGATGGCGGGTGTATGCTAAAACACAACCCTTTCGGGAAGACGGTGGGTGGTAGCGGGAGCCTGCTCACCCTGAAAATCGACTGCTCTGCCCCTCTACTTCGGCTCCCGAGAGAAAAGACGCAGGCGTCGGCGTAGGCTGCTCTCTCTCAGTAAGGGAAAACGAAAAGACTATGGGGAGAAAGGAGAGTAAGGAAGGGAAGAGGGGGAAGGGGGAATCAAAGCACCGCAGAGCAGCAACTGGGAAAAAAGGAATAGAAGGAAATAGCACGAAATACCAGCTTCTCTGCGCACAGTTATGCTACGAGACACGGTTTGAGGAAAAGAAGAGGGAAACGATGTGAGGTTCTACTGCTGCTGCTGCGGCCGTCGACACTGCGTTGCCTGCAACAGGGAGGCGGGTAAATAAAAATAGGGAGATGGGGAAAAGGGAAGAGTCGTGAGGGATAGCGCTCAAGACCGGGGCCTGTGCTCGGGCGGCTGAAGGAGCGTCATTTGCGATTGATTTTTCCTTCCGGTTATGGCGCCCGCGAGCCATCCCTAGAAGCTGCTCCCTTTTCGGGAAGCTGTGTTCGCTCCGGTTCCTCCGTGCAGTGCCTTCTCGCTGCGTCTGTGCCTGACGCCGTGCTTGTATTACGGCCATTCTCTTTATGCGTTTCTTTTTATCGTTCTAGCCGTGTTTGGAGTTGATCTTTCTTTCTTTTTCCCCCCTTTTCTCCAGCTTTATTTTTTTTTCTCGCTGGGGTGTTCGCGTTTATCGTCGTCATCGTCGTTTCGGTCTCCAGAAGTTGCCTTCGTCCTCGGCTGCCAGGACTTGCTTGTCCGTGTGCTCTTTTGGCTATGTTCTTCTCTAAGGACGAACGACGTGGGCAAAGCCTCAGCCTGGCGATCGAGTCAGGCTACGCACATTACTCTCAGTGACACAGAAGTCTGGCCACACGCCTCCCTATATTTCTCTCTCTCTCTCTCTCTGTTGGTGGGATCACGGTGGTTGGGATGCTGATAAGAACTTTACGCTTCTATCTCCATAAATTTTATTTTTTTGCACTTTGCGAAAATGACGGCGTCTTCTGTGTGAAGCCGCCACCCTCCACATGGCACCCTCCACTAGAAGTCCGCGCAGTAACAGAATGCGAAAATTTTAGGGACACTTAAGCCCCGCCTTAAGAGTATGACGTGATAGGGTCAGTGTCCACATAAGCCGAATTGTTCATTCTGTACTTTGCAACCGTAGATATCCCTAGCAGTGCTTATACCACTGCCCTGTGCTAGCAGCTGCTGCCGCCGGTGGGGTTTGTGCGACCAATCACTAATTTAGCTGCCACCTGCCATGGTGGTCAGTTTGCTCACAATCCGGTGAGCAGGTTGCGATGCCGCCGTAGGGTCACGTGACCTAGGTGGCCAACCTGTGTTGCTTCTACCGGGATTTATCGCTCACAACACCGACGACAACGGCGCATTTTCTGCAAAGCGGGAACTTTAACGCTGTCGTTGCGTGTAACCCGACGGCCAAATCGAATTCAAAAACGGAGTGGGAAAGCCAGATGCCCTCCGGAAGTACCTCCCTAGCCCACCCCCCATACACAGAAGGTTGACCATCCACCGTCAGTATCGAACCACCTCCCCGTCCCTACTCCGCTCACTCAATAATAGCATCCAAGTAATCGCCAAGAGTAGGTTCAACTACTCTAGCAGTCTTCTGGAATCGGGTTTCATGATCGTCCTCTCAATTTGTTCTTCGCCTTTCTTTGTCCATCTCGAAGTCGGTTGGTGTCATTTCGTTCACATAATTCTATTGCCCCCGCCGCGCTGGACCGACGTTTAAGTATAGCGTGAGGCATTCATGCGTGGGCTCCCTTGTATACGGTTGCATTTTGACATTCCCGTGTGCCATTCCTCACTAACCGGTTATTTTAGAGCGCAGCTCTTTGGCGTCCGTTCCTGGGTTTCGCGTCGTCGTCGGCGTTGTCGTTGTCGTCGGCCTCGTAACCAGCTCCGCCCCCCTTTCATCCCCCCAGCGCTAGCAGCGACCGACTGATACCGCTGGATGCCGCTGACGCCGCTAGAGAGTCAAGATAACGTGACTGCATCGAACACCGTCGCCGCCATGCAGAAAGAGGAGGAAAGGGTCCCCCCCCCCCCCCCCCCTGTTCTTGTGTGGCGGATAGGTTGCTCTTCAGTTGCCGACGCGCCGGTTATTTCACGTAGGCCCCGGCACGTCGACGAATACGTGACCACCTTCCCACGGCTAGACCTGGTTCTTAGCGCTGCGGAAGCGAGGGTATCATATTGCCACGTATCATTGTAGTGTTTGTTCGTTCGTGTTCAAGGCTGCAGGAAAGGGCTGTTATCATTTTTGTTCGTGACGCGAGAAGCGACCAGTCTAATCTCGATTGATCGCAGCCATGAAAGGCTGCATCTAGGTTTTTCCAGATTACTGTAGATGATCTTGTCCTGCTATCTGGAAGTTTCTTTGCCGGCTTTAAATTGAGCGATGCCGCGAGCGGCGGGCATTCGTAGTTCGACGACCGCCGAGCACGCCTGTTGCTTACGCCGCCGCCGAGTGATTCAGTTCTTTTGAGGGCGCAAGTCAGCCCAAATAAAGAGCTTCGTTTGAAAGTCTTTGTTGCTGTCTTCCTGACCGCTGGACTGCCGTCACTACAACGTGACATCTGGTGGAGGTGCGGGGTAGCTTTCCAGGTACCGGACAACCCCTACAAGTCGTGACGCCAGCCCTTTGAGTTATCCACCGGAGGACCTGACTCCAGTCTACCACGCAGCCTCTGGAGCCTCCAACCATGACTTACGCCGCAGCAGTGCGCCGTCCTGTACCTCGACGACGGGACCCAAGCTCCTATCGCCGTTAGCCAGCTGCGCTGTAGCGCCGCCCTCTCACCCCAACTCGCCCGTCCTACGAGCGTCGTACACGGCCGAGGAAATGCGACGAGTGGAGAACACCCGACCAGCGCCGCCCACAATGCTTCCACTGCGGAGCAGCCGGTCACATTCTCCGGTACTGCCCACACAGGAGAATGGGCATCCGAGGGTTCTCTTACGACGCCCCACGACCCCGACCCGGCCAGCGACCAGCCGAAATCGAGGAGTTTTTGCGTCGGGAAGAATACTCATCGCCGAGCCGCCTATCACGTTCTCCGTCGCCATCGTCACCGCGCTATGTATCTCCTAGCCGAGGCTACGCAGTGCGTGGACGTTCCCCCAGCACCCGAAGGTTAAACTGAATAAAGCAGCCTCTGGAGGTGAGGTTGCTTCTGAGCGCAAGAACTAAGATCCTCCATCGACGAAAACAGAAGACCATGCCCCCTACGACGACGACGAACCCTACGACAACGACGACCCCTACGACGACGACGACGACCCCTGCGACGACGACGACCCCTATGACGACGACGACTACTACGACGACAAATACGACGACAAAAACTACAACACCGACGACGACGACGACACAGCCAGACTTGAAGCTTTTACCGCTGCCCTTACACCGTATTAGGAACGCTAAAGGACTCTAAGTTCTCGAAGCATTCTCCGTGTTTATTTTCATTTTAAAGCATCGAGACAATGCTTCTTTGGAAGGGGGGTAATGCCACGTATCATTGTAGTGTTTGTTCGTTCGTGTTCAAGGCTGCAGGAAAGGGCTGTTATCATTTTTGTTCGTGACGCGAGAAGCGACCAGTCTAATCTCGATTGATCGCAGCCATGAAAGGCTGCATCTAGGTTTTTCCAGATTACTGTATAGATGATCTTGTCCTGCTATCTGGAAGTTTCTTTGCCGGCTTTAAATTGAGCGATGCCGCGAGCGGCGGGCATTCGTAGTTCGACGACCGCCGAGCATGCCTGTTGCTTACGCCGCCGCCGAGTGATTCAGTTCTTTTGAGGGCGCAAGTCAGCCCAAATAAAGAGCTTCGTTTGAAAGTCTTTGTTGCTGTCTTCCTGACCGCTGGACTGCCGTCACTACAACGTGACAATATTGTTTGTGTCGGCATCGGCGGCGTTGTCCCTGAAACCAACTCCGCAGCTGGGGTTGACTCACTATCGGCGTCAGCGGCATCAGTCAGTCGCTGCTATCTCTTCCCTCCTCCCTTTATCGTGTTGTCCGCTTGCTGCGCGCGCTTCTGCCCCCATCGTTTGCCGCTGGGTGTACACGCCGCCCCCCTCCCCCCTCTTCCTGCGAAAAATAAAAAAAAATTCTGTGATAGCGCATACATGTGTTGCTCGATTTCTTTGCCTCAATCTATCGAAAAGGTGAAACAGCTTATTTGCTGCGCTCAAATTTCGCATTAGGAAGTAACGTAATCGTCGGTTTTGTTCGTCCCTCTGCACAGGTGCGCACCTGCGCAAAGGTCAGTCTGCCCCTGCTGTGCACCTGTGCTTATCATGTGCACAGGCACACCTAATCGGACGCCGAGCTTGCATCATGAAACGGGCGCTCTATACCCATTTTTCCCCTTGAGTGCCCGAAGCGACGGGCAGAGGGAGCCTGCAGTGAACACCATGCGACATCGTTCGTTTTTGTAGCTTTTCGAACAGAGCCGCTTTCGACCCGGAGTGCCTCGAAGTTCACGGTGTGCCGCTCTGCCGAACGCGACACAGTCTCCGCGGTGTCTCAGTGGTTATAGCGCTCGGCTGCTGGCCCGAAAGACGCAGGTTCGATCCCAGCCGCGGCGGCCAAATTTCGATGGAGGAGAAATGCTAGAGACCCGTGTTGTGTGTATTGTCAGTACACGTCATAGAACCCTAGGGCGTCTACATTACCCGGAGACCACCGCTACGGCACCTCTCATAGCATGAGTCGCTCTGGAACGTTAAACCACATAACCCAAACCAAACGCGACACGTGACCCCTTTCCTCTAGACGGCTTCCGGTCGATGTCGCGTTAGCTTACTGCCTGGATGCCTCTTCCCCGAGCTGCGAAGGCTGCTGCTTTGGCGGGGTCGCCTTAAATGGCGACGCACACAAAGCTCTCTCGGGGTTTCAACCGGGGCTGAAGGCCAGGCTGTTACCCCTTAAGCACGCCTCCCTCTAACCCTCTGCGGCTAACTTTACGGTGGCCAATCAGAAGCGTGTTCTGAGCTGTGTCCATCAGGTGTGCGCGCTGAAACGTTAAATGAAAATAAAGGTGCTGATATCGCTACTTACCGTGCAACATTGCATATCGCATGTGAGAAAGCAAGCATGTGGGTGTGAGGTGGGACAGGGGGGGATGGGGAGAGCGGCAGGGACGTTGTGTGGAAAAGGATTGCAATCCTTTGCTGTGTGCGTTTGCGCGTCCGACACGTACAGCAGAATCTCGTCGCGACATCCGTTGAGATGACTGTAGAATCCTATCATATATATATATATATATATATATATATATATATATATATATATATATATGATAGGTTCCTAGGTTTTCTCGGTTCCTGGCTCGTTTTGGTGCGTTTTCCTCATTCGTTACTTTATACTTTCGTTTTCCTCCCGACTGTAAATGTGTCTTTCTGCCTGACATGCAGAATATATATATATATATATATATATATATATATATATAGCACAAAAAGATAAACGTACTTGGTTGCTAGAGGTAAAATGCGAAATTGAGAAACGCTTCATTTAGATAAACATTTATTGCTTGTCGACATTTCGGACAGAGCTTCGTACTCGTCCGGATTGCTCGTTTCGGACAGGCTCTCTCCGAAACGTCGACTCGCAATAAATGTTTACCTAAATGAAGCGTTTCTCAATTTTGCATATATATATATATATATATATATATATATATATATATATATATATATATATATATATATATATATATATATATATATATATATATATGCAAAGCGCAGACCTTCACCTAGTGCTTGTAAGGATCGGTCCCTTACGGGCTGATCCAAGCATACCTGCTGTCCCTTAATAAATGTTTTCTGCACTACCGCAGCCAGTGTCCCTATTCTATTGCCCTTGCACGGACCGCGCGTTCATACTTGAAAACCAGTGCAAAGCATCGCTCCGTGTTTTTTAGCTCCAGGGCTCGCGAACAGTCTCTGAAAACAGCCTCGGGCGGGGTCACCCTGCATCTTCCGCTTATCGTAGCCTCGGGAGCGAGGACGCGCGTACTTATACGGGAGGGATGGTGTGGAGGTAAGCGAACGCGGGTCATCGCTGAAGCTCACCTTTGCTTTTAGTTCACCCAGCGCGGGAAAAGGACGTAGTCCAAGAGTGGACACAAAAGAAAAAAAAACATAGAGAAGGATGTGTAGGCATTTTTTTTTTTCGCTCCTACTTTCGGGCCGCTCTTTTCTTTGCCTGTGCCCGTCTTCGTAGTAAGTTGACGTTTGAGAAGTGAAGAGAGCAGGGGCGAATCTGGGAAAGAAAGAAGGGAAAGATGGAAGGCAGGGAAAAAGGAACGCCGGAGGCTTTTGGCAGCGCCGAAGGCATGGACGGCTGCTGCTGCTGCTGCCGCCTAGCTCTGAGCGACGGCGGGCGCATATAAATCCGCCGGGAAAACAACCTGATTCGCCTGCCTCGCCGCCGGCATCGATGACAAATGGTGCTGTGCTCCGTCCAGGCAGCGGCGGCGGCGGCTGCTGCCGTTCCCAGCTCGCGTGCGCGCGAGCGCGCCTGCCTGCGCTTTTCCTTTTTTTCCTTTTATTCCCTAGTTCGCGCCTGCTTTTTTTTATCCTCCTCTTCTTTGTACTCTTTAGTTTTGTCGGAGGCCTCGTTTGCTTACTTCAACTGTGATATTTCTTCTTTGTTATAGTTCCCCGGTTTTTTTTTTTTATTCTTTCCCTTTTAATGTGATTTTTCGTCTCGTCTCCTTTTGAGGGGAGCTTTACTGGACTTTTCCCCTGCCGTTAGGCCTACGCTGCCTGACGGAGGAGCTTGCGTCTGCCTTTTGGTCCCGTCCTCCAGATGGTCTTTTTCTCGGTTCCTCGCTCGTTTTGGTGCGTTTTTTTTCTCATTTGTTCCTTTATTCTTTCATTTTCCTCCCGACTGCAAATGTGTCTTTTTGGCTGACATGTAGAATCTGATGGTACTGCCTCGTCATTCATCTTTCCTTTGTATGCTTTTTTTTTATTGTTGCCATTTTTGAAGT
Source organism: Amblyomma mixtum (assembly GCF_055824585.1). Taxonomy (NCBI): domain Eukaryota; kingdom Metazoa; phylum Arthropoda; class Arachnida; order Ixodida; family Ixodidae; genus Amblyomma; species Amblyomma mixtum. The sequence goes on from NC_143018.1 coordinate 71,543,322, forward strand.
CTGTCTACAACCGCTGAGGCTCGACGTCTTTGGAACGGGCGTCCGTGAATTCCTTTGCAGGGACTTTTCGACGGCAGAGTGTTGGTAAATGCACTTCGTCGAAGCTCTCGCGTGTGTTTCACGTTTTTCTTTTTACTGTTCTTTCGTCGGACTTCGAATTCATACGCATTGCGTGCGCTTCCGCTAAAGTTTCCGTTTTAGCGTTTTTCGAACCTTTAGCTTTTCTTTCCTTCCGGCGTGGTTTCTCTTATTTCTCTTTTTTTTTTTTTCTTGCGTATGGACTTCTCAGCCTCTCTTGCGAGCCCGCGTCTATTTCTCTTTGCTCTCTAATCCATCTTCGTCGTTGCTCTCACTTCCTCCCTTCCCTGATGTGCAAACATATTTTCTTCTCTTGTTGGCTGCTTTCTCCACAACTGCGGAAACGCCAAACCAGTTGGAGGATTTGCAAGCATCTAATATGACCTGACTTTCGGTACTTGGAAGTGAATAATAGAGGACTATTTGGCTGGGCGGGTGTTGATAGCGTGTGTTCGTTACCGATGCTACACCCCGTATGAAAGTGAAGGCTTTTTTCGAGGAAAGGCGCGGTAACTGTCTTAGTACATCGGTGGACACCTCAACTGCGCCGTGCAGGAAGGAATAAAGGGGAGAGTGAAAGATTTGAGAAATTACGAGGCGCCGTATTGGAGGGCTCCGGAATAATTTCCTGTGGATATTTAGCGTGCCCTGAAATTGCACAACCCCGCTGTTGTCTCGCGTTAAGCCTCCATCGAAACATGGCCGCCGCGGTCGGGTTCGTTTCGATAGAGACACCCGGTATGTATTCCACTAGAGCATGATACGCGCGTGTTTTGTCTGAGCCGATCATGTTCGACTTTGTTGCCATCCGCGTGTCACGAGTGTATGTAAATCGTATCTCACTCTCCATTTTTCGTTGTCTTGAATAGCGTCTCTTGTTGTTTCACAGCCATAGCTGTATATCGGAGCTCGGGGATCGTACATACCTTTTTCGAAACTACGCCTCGAAGCCAGGTCCCGTGGCCATTTCGTGGAGCTTAATTAACGGACAGTGCAGCTCCCTATAATGACAGCCAGCCAGGTAACGGTGGCGCCCTGCAGTGTTTCTCCGCCGTCTTCGTGCTTCGTATAGGGTTGAGCAGTTACTCTGAACGCCATAGATGGCACGAAACTCTGCTAACCACCGAATTTCGACCCAATCGGTGTGCCATATTCTGGTGCACATGTTCTATGGGCAGATTCGCGACTGGCAGTATCAAAGAGCTCTGCTGTGTAGGGATTCCTTCTTCTGTAAACGGCGGCTTCCTCGCAGTAGAGTGTCGTATCTGAAAACGCGTTTGCATCCGCGGGAAAGAAAATGTTATTCCGGTGAAACCTCTCTATTTTTTTTCTTTACTGAGCTCTGCTAACTGCCCGTTACTTAACTCTAACATGAGTCGAAATTGCATTCAGTGTGCGATGACACTAGCCATCTAGGTTCAGGTTTGGTTTGGTTTATTGGGGTTCAACGTCCCAAAGCGACTAAAGCTATGAAGGGCGCCGAAGTGGAGGGCTCCGGAGATTTCGACCACCTGGGGTTCTTTAACGTGCACTGACATCGCACAGTACACGGGCCTCTAGAATTTCGCCTCCTTAGAAATTCGACCGCCGCGGCCGGGATCGGACCCGCGTCTTTCGGGTCAGCAGCCCAGCACGATAACCACTGAGCCACCGCTGCGGACGCCATCTAGGTTCAGTCGGGGGAAAGGGGAGGCCAGTGAATATATCCTGTTCCCTGACACATCTGCTCTCCATATTGGCTTCGAGCTCACGTATTCCTAGAACCACCCGCATTCCATGTTCTTTTCTGCTTTGATTTTTTTTTTTTGTCTCCGTTTGTCCTTCGGGAGCGAACGATGGCATCTCTAGCTCACGGGCGACCACTATGTAGCACCGCTACGAATCGCATTTAAGCGGTTAGGTCCGGAATTCTTCCCCCTCTGCGTGCGTGCGTGCGTGCGCGCACCAACAAACTATGGCACACTAGAATAACTCATGGTACATCGTGGTACACCAAAACTGTCTATTCGTGTATTTTCCATCTCCGCACGACAGTAATTCAGTAACAGAGAATACGCGCATGAATATACGTAGAGCTCGATGTTTCTCCAGCGCCCTTCGAACTTCAGCTGGCCGCCCATTCCCCGTTTCTCCTCCGCGCCGGCTATTTGTCTCTCTCGCGTCAGCCGCTTTATACCGGCCCTATTGCATTCGCAATAAGCCGAAGACGCCGCCCGCGTCTGCTTTGTTCTACGCGCCATATATAATCCTCCGCTGCCTGCCTCGGACCTCCTCCTCCTCCTCGTGAGTTAGGCTCCATCACCCTCCTTCTCTCTCGCCGTCTGTGCTGACCTTTCGTGCACGCGTCTGGGCACTTGTCGTAACTGAGCTGCTTGCGGCGACTTCGACGACGGCTGCTCTGCCGGTTTATCTTTGCCGATGTCGTGTTCTCGGCGAATTTCCTTTGCGATCTTATTCGAGATCTCTCCCTCTCTCTCCTCACCTTGTCGGAATATTATTACCCTCGCTTTCGAGAGTGTTTCCTCCTCTGTTTTCCTTTCTTTCTTTCGCTCTCTTTCGTAGGGCGGCAATCTCGCGCTGGTCTCTTCGTCTGTCCGCCATTCGCGTCGCTTCTCATTTATTCCGCACGATTTATGTTCTGCGCATGCTCCGCTTTTGTGTACGAGTGTGTGGTGCGGCTTGGCTGTCTGACGCAGGGGTACTGTGTACTGTACATTCACTGTGCTGTACACAGTAGCGTACCCGTTCCGTATAATTCCGTAAATCAAAGCGAGTTGCGTTCGTTATGCTATACACTGGGATGATTGGTAGTCACGGAGTTAAAGAAAGACTTAGGAATGGCGGTTGTTCCGTTCTCGCTTCTTGCTAAAATTCCTTTTCTCTCTCTCTCTCTCTGCGAGCAGTTGCAAATGGGCTGCCTCGATGTGGCGCTCAGGTATTTTAATTCACGGACCTACCGTATATTTCCGCACATAAGTCGAAGTTTTTTTTTTAATTTCCTTCCAAAGTTTCGGGGTCGACTTATAATCGGAGTCTTAAAGTCGGCCTATATGCGGGATCGAAAGTAATTTCGACCGAGTCACGGGTAATATTACGCCCCGTGCGCTCATAATTCCATAATAGTTGTCAGACACGGTGCGAAAGTGGGTCTGCTTAAAAAAGCGAATTTAATTGAGATATGCACCAAAGGTTTGTTTTAATACGATAGCAACTTCTTATCACAAGCGACGACGAGTCAGAGATGTCTCGTGACCGAATAAATGAATGTTTATGACTTGGCCGCCTGAAAAACTTTTTGGGCGAGCTAGGACCGCAGGGTGCTGCAGTGTCGACCTAAATTCGGAGGCTAACTTTTTTTGTCGACTTATAATCGGCAATATTCTTCAAGCAGGCAGTTAGGCTCCTACCTGAAGATGTAACTGCCTCATGGAACACCGTTACATGGAGCACCGTTACACATGCGCATACGTTCGAAGTACGGGTTGTCTTTACTCCCGCATTTTTGTATGCGTCCTGATCCGGCAACATTTACAGGCGTACCACTCACGGTTGTTTGGCGCGTCGGGGTCTTTATCTTGCCGCCCCCTTCGCCGAACATTCGCTCCGGGTTTCGGAAATTTATTCGCCTATCTGTACGTATTTTATATAGCGCCTCTTTTCAGATGCGTTCTTTCTCGCTGAGGTGTCGCAGAACAGAGTACAGTCGCGTGCATTGTGGGAGTGAACAAACGTTTCATGCAAGTTAGCGAGTTTTCTCGCTATTTCTGCACTAAACTTGCGAATGTTTTCGGAGATTATACGCCCAGAGGAAAACTGGCTGGAAAAACGAAAAATAAAAACTGTGCCTTGTCACACATCATTCTGAAGTAATCAGTCAGTAAATGCTGAAACTTCGTTCCTTGTGATACTGCTCACGACTGTACAGTGGTGAGAAGCCTTGCCTAGAGCGCTTGAGCAGTGCGCACTTGGTAACAAAAACCGAAATTAGAGAGCAGCCCCTCATTACAGGGCAAAGTTTTCGTGCCTGCTTTGTTTACGAGGCTATCTGGCGCTACTTCCGTGCAAGCGTTGCAGCTGGACCCTAGAGGCTGCCACAAAATCTGGACTTGTTTGCAAGGAAGTGCACCGCCCGAGCGCTCTAGACAAGGCTGCTCACCACTGTACATGTAAATATCCTCACGCACTCGAACGCTTCAGTCGTGTTCTACCCTCCAGTAGCTTACGGATCTGGAGAAGATCGAGCCTTTTGCTGTCTCTTGTACACTGCTGTGCAACCTGCCATTGCAGGGGAGGGAGGGAAGCGGGAACAGAAATCGTAAAACATTTCCAATTTCAAATGCGCAAATGTGTGCCTTTTCTGCCAAACAGCGTCGATGTCTCTGTTTCGCTTAGTTTGCCGCATACGTTGAAGTTAACGGGAATCCTATGTGGGGTGTATTCTTTTGTTATTTTGCTTCCTTGCTTGTTTATTTGCGCGTTTGTTTGCTTGTTTGTTAATTTTAAAACCTTTTTTTATTGTTCCTTTCTCTGTCTCCTTTTTAACGCGAAGCCTCCTCTTACAGTGGAGGTCCTGGGCGTTTACAATGAAACCTGCTTCTCGCCATTGTTTTCTCACCATTTTTATTTCACGCCCCCCCCCCCCCCCCCTTTTTTTTTGGTCTCATCACAAACACCATAAGCGCCTTACTTGCGAATTCTCCTTACTCGCGATGAGTCATGAAAACACAACGGCTGTGCCGCCCTGTAAATACGTGGCTCAGTGGTTACGGCGCTCGGCTGCTGACCCGAAAGACGCGGGTTCGATCCTGGCCGCGGCAGCTGAATTTCGATGAAGGCGACATTCTAGAGGCTCGTGTGCTGTGCGATGTCAGTGCACGTTAAAGAATCCCAGGTGGCCGAAATTTCCGGAGCCCTTCACTACGGCGTCTCTCATAGCCTGAGTCACTTTGGGACGTTAAACCCCAATAACCCAAACCATACTTATCGATGGCCTCTCAAAGGCCTCTGCCGAAACATCGTATTTTGTCCTCGTGCGTTTTTGAAGAAGTATGGAGAAAAAACTTACTGCCAGGATGGGAAACCTAAAAGTAGTTTATTCCCTTTATTCCTCCTGTTGTACGGTTCGTTTCCAGCGCCGTGACTATCCACCGCCGCCATGCAAACGTTGGGATAAATCTCCTTTTCTTCCCCGATTCTGTCTTGTCTTCTTATCCTTACTTTCGTCCATTTTTATCTCTTCCTGTGTTTATGAACCTTTTCGCGAACTTCTCAGACAGCAGTAATCGCCGCAGCTGCGCTGCGAGATTTGCACGCGTTCAGGTCCTCTCCCCTCCACCCCCGAGTCGTATATCCTCTCCCTCCTCCTGTTCTTGAACTCCCACTTGGAGGGGCGGGGGGGGGGGGGGGGGGGGGTCTTCTCGCGGAGTCTCGTCCGCAACGCGTTTCGGCGTGACGCTCGCGCTCACCGTAGTTTGAGACGAAGCGCAATGTGGCAGCTTTAACAGCTTATATATGACTCGCGGTTTTTGGTTCCGTTCCCTCCTATCGCGGAACGGTGCGATTCTTCCAGTGCGCATTCCTCGTTACCGTCAACGTGACATCTATCTTCCTCCGGCGAAAAAAAAAGAAAAAAAATGAAAGAGCAAATTCGCCTATCTTATTTTTGCGTTCCAGTATCCTCTGTTGCATTTCAGTTGTTGCGAAAGCAGGGAGAGCGGGTAAAGAGGTGCGTATACATTATAATCATCGTTTTCTTTCAGGCACCGTTGAAATTTTTCTTACAGCGCGGCAACTGGAACGAAGCTCTGCGATCTCCTTTCTTGTGCAGACTTTTTCTCGCTTTAAGGAATACCGCCTGTGTACTCTGAGACGTGCACCTTTTCTTGTGCGTTTGTGGCTCGTTTGCAGGTTTCTTAGCTCCGTTGTGCTTCTTCTTTCCGCGCACTCGGTCGCCTTCCGTTCGTCCGTTGTATACTTGTCCCCCCCCCCCCCCCTCCTCCTCCTCCTCCGGCAGGCAGTCTTGACGACGCCTAATTTGCATCTCCTCGCAGCCGCTCCGAAAAGGCGTCGAATCTATTCATCCCTCCGTCCGTGGCTTCCTGCGCGAATAAATTGCTGCGACGAAGGCGACGCGATATATTTTGAGGGCCGTGGTGCGGTTATAGCTGCAGGGGACGCGCGGTATGGTGGTGGAAAATCTCGTTTCTTTTGACTACGATGGCTTTCAACAGCTCGCGGAAAGATGCGTTCCTTGCGAAAGAACTGGCGAACGAACGACGTAGCGTGGGCCACGTAAATAGGGAGCAACTCGCGGCGGGTTTGAATAGCGGCTGCCTTTGGCGAGGAGTTAGCTTTCCTTATTCGCCTGCGCTCGGCTTGAAGAGCCGTGGAAAGCGGGCTGGGCTTGAAGTGTCTGAAATTTTCGTTCGGCGTGTGGCGTCCGCGTGGCGATGAGAACGCCGTGGGTGCCTGGGTACGCACCGGGAACGTTCCGTGAAACACGCATGTTGTTTCGAATTGGTCGCTGTTAGTTGCGCAAAGAACTCCGTTCTATGAAGTGCACGGTGTTTCAACGGCGTAATATACGCTTCGAAACGTATCTCGGCCGCTACGCGTATGGGCGGAGGCCAGACTGGCAACGTTTGTGCATAGTTGCTGAATCTCGCGATTTATTTTAGTGAACGTTCTCACTCTTACTAATTATTGCAGGCATGCACGTGCGAGGAAGAGGAAGTGTCGGTGACCAGCGCTGCCTTGTTGTTTTTTTGCGTGTGGAGTTAAGAGGGAGCAGGGTTTTGTTTGTTTTTTGACTTGAGTGCGCATTTCAGCTTCACCGCCCTATCTCTCTAAGCTTTCGGTATTCCTTTTCCACCTTTCCTTTTTTTTTTTGCGCTGTCTCCTCGCTCTTATTCCTTTGACCATCTCGTTCTATGGCCAATGCCCCGTAGTCGTGGCTGCGTTCTATTCTGTGTGGGCTCGGCATTAAAAGAACAGGCTAAGTGAATGGAAGGCCGGGCAGGTGAAGGGCCCTGGCGAAAAGTGTACGCCCGTCGGCATCCCCCTGCAATATGCAGTGCGGCTCACCGAAAGAACTGCCTGTTTCTTTTCTCTCCCGCGACAAGTCGATGCAGACCTCTGTACTATAAAAAAAAAAAAGCGGAAGATAGATAAAGGAAGGACATCCGATGGGACCTTCCACCTATCTTGACGTTCTATTGTCGCTCGTTGTCCGATAGAAGCCGGAAACATTGACGCACTTCGAGACATTTGCAGCCACCACCATCCGCGTTTCGCCGGGTTGCCGGAAGCTGGTCGTGCTTGTCTTGTTTGGAATTGGAGGTTAGGTGTCATCAAGAGCTACAAACATGCATGTTGCCGCTGACGCAGGCTAATTTCAGAAACCCTGTTGTTCTTTTTTTTTAGTCTGTAATTCCGGAATTAGTGAACATTTTGAAGTGCTTTATTTGCACGAAATCAGCGCCCTATCATTACCCGCGTTTAACGCGTTCCGGTCATAGAGACAGCTTTATTGTCACCGCTACTCTAAATAGGGACCCTATAGTGTCGCTGTCAATCTAAACTTTCTGCACTACTTCAAGTTTGAAGTTTTTTTTTTTTTTTGGTGTTCGATTCATCGCTTTTTTTTCGTTTATTTCAGTCTGCCGGTGATATAAATTGTACAGCTTTGAACGGATCGAGACTGCTTCATTGTATATGTTTCAACTTGTTTCAATACGTTTTCCTTCCTTTCCGAAAATAGCCTAATTTTATTGGTTTTTAGGGTCGCAGTGAGGGCGGTAAATTGCGTATATTCTCGTATGTTTTACGCGTTTTCAAATGTATCTACTCCGTGTTTAATGTCTTCATAGTAAACATATTCCCATGCTCGTTATTTCGCCGAATTGTAAACGCGTCAGCTTACAAAAACCAACGGTTCCTAGAGTGCAACGGCTAAATCGCTTCCTTGGTGTAGCAAGCCTGCAGCCTTACTTGAGGTCTGTCCGCAACGTACTGTAGTCGGATACAACTCAAAAAGTAAGCTGTTTTTCCCCCGTCAAAGGACCCTCTTCCAGCCAGTGGCGTCGGCCGGCTCTCATGACCCTGCTAGTGTGACAGAGCAGGGAGAGAGGAGAGTATCTTCGACCATGGAGGGAAGGAACTATGCCCTTTCATCTGCGACTCCATACATTGTCACGCTAGCATGTTCATGAGAACTGGCCGACGCCACTGGCTGGAAGGGGGTCCTTTGACGGGGAGAAGCCGCTTCTTTCTGGAGTTGTATCCGGCTGTAGTGTGTCTGCTTGCATAGAGAGAGAGAGAGAGAAAGAAAGAAAGAAAGAGAGAAAGAAAGAAAGAAAGGAAGAAAGAAAGAAAGAAAGAAAGAAAGAAAGAAAGAAAGAAAGAAAGAAAGAAAGAAAGAAAGAAAGAAAGAAAGAAAGAAAGAAAGAAAGAAAGAAAGAAAGAAAGAAAGAAACGGAAGCACTTGGCCGTTGGTAATTGAGGCGTGTGATACCCAGGGCAGACTTCCGTTTTCGAGCTGCGTAGGTGTTAAGTGCAGCGACCGAGCAAAGCGGTGCGCGCGCTGTCGCAGACTCGGCCAAAATGTCAGCGTGCCCAACCTCGGCTACGTTTTGGATGCGCGGAGGCTGTTCGGGAAGCGTAGGAGTGGAACCCACGCTTGTCTATGTGAGCTCGCGGCCTTCAAGGAAATGTCGATGACCTGCCTTCAGCAAAGAAACTGCCGCCTCCCCCCCCCCCTTCCCTCCCTGCTTTCCGAATTGCTCTGTCGTGTCTGTGGACAGGCAATGCAAAATATGCTCGGTCGTTTTATTTTTGTGCTGTTAGATTGTTTTTTTTCTCCCATCATCTTTACTAAACGAAGCGCGTTCCTCTGAGTTCCTTTCTCTTTGCGTGTCCAATGAGCCAAGTGAAGTATGTGAAAAAAAAAAGAAAGCGACATTCGGGTAGGGGTTTTACATGTCTCACTCTGCAATGTACGCATCAAAGTTTCTTTAACACTAGTTTATCAAACTAACTCAGTGCTTTTTTTTCGGTTTCTTGTGCGTCTTGGGAAGACGTTCCAAATGTCAGAGGATCCTGCGGAGTTCCTTGAGCCTTTTAAACGCCCGAGGGGAACCTTGCGACGGATTCTTTAGGATTCCGCCGGATAGCTCTCCGATCGGCTTGTGAAAAATCTTTTACTGAGCGCGAGAGCCTATATCAGGCAAGAAAATATCAAAGCGAACGCGGCACTGTAGGGAGGTTCTCCAAGAGAATATGGCTACCGGGTTTGTCGAAGAACAGTGCAACCCTTCCCCTCGCAAAATTTCAAGGCTGAAAGGGAGGGATGCTGACAGTATCGCCTTAATGCGAAGAACACCTTCCCTAACCCCCTTCACATTGCTTTGCAGCTGAACATCGTCATAGCGCTTTCTTTTTTCTTCTGCTCAGTCTAGCGCTGCTGCTCTGGCTTTACCACTTCTTTCCCGGCTTATGAAAGTCTTGCCTATTTGCGTTGGCGTTGGCATTGGCTCATTTCCTCACGCTGGTTTGCTCCGTTCTTAACATTAAAAGTAAGCGTGAAGGACTAGTTCACTTGTTTTTTTGTTCGCGAATGAACTCATCGTGAAGTAATCACAAGTTTGTTTCGGAGCGTCGGCCATCTCCCTTTACAGCGCAGTTCTTTCTAATTCCCTTTCGGGCACAGTGCATATTCAGCGTTCAAAGCGTAGTAAACAGTGTGCAGCGCTAAGAGCAGACTATTTAGCATGGGGTCGGCCAATCGTCGCCGCGAACAAGGTCCTCCACTTAGTCGCGGTCGCATTGCAACGGCTCGCGGCCGCATGGGAGCCGGCCAGGCAAGATGGCTGCCTGCAGCCCTTCGTCGCTCGGCGCTCAGTCTCTGTAAAAGCGTGCAGCGTAGCCGATGCTAAAAGCGGCATCGTCGACTCAGCACCGAATGTACCGATCTCGGAGTACTGCTAGAACGGCTCTCATTGGCTGGGGCATCAGTGCATTGGCCAATCACGGCAGAGAACGATACCGTGACCGAGGCGGTGGCCAATCGCTATCTGTACTTACGTTCGGAATCTGTTCCTGATGGGCTGGCGCGGGCAGCAGCTAACACAGTGTTGTTCAGATCTCCCGGTACTGGGTCTCGCTAAAGCCGTCGTTCGCCACTTTGTCGTGTTGCGTTGCTGGGGCGGTCCGTGTAATGGTGACCCTTGCCCCATCTGCGAAAACGTCAGGACTGCGTCACGTGCCGCTTTTTACGGTTCGCCCGTGACGTCACGTTCGTGTGAACCCGCCGTTGTCGCTCCTCGTGCATTTTCACGTGTGAACACGCTTGTGTATGTGCGTTTATGCGTGTGGTTTGGGCCTGGCGTTGTAGATATCGGGTGGTATTCGTGGATATCTCCCTTATTGTCTTTATTGGAATGTTTTTGCTGGCTAGTTGGTTCATTTAATGCTGGAAAACAATGTTCAGACGTTGGAGACGCAAAGAAAGATTACCCGCATAATGGTTCTTTATTTGTACTTTTATGGGAAGCTTAACCTAACCATACCAGTTTGCGCGAAGCCGACTAGCACCAAAAAGAACGCGACAATGCTAAGCAGCATTCGTTAACTCCAATACTTGTATTTGCCAGGACTAACACGTACAAGTTCAGCTTATTTTGTTTTCTTTTTACGAGAACGGTGGAGGACTGCAGTTATCTCCTAGCAACATCGCTGATTCTGATAACGTCGCATATGAATTGGAACGTGCTTTCAAGCAATTATCCCCATTTCCTAGGTATTTTCTTGTTACTGCTACTCAGCACTGTGTTCTCTGGCGTTCCATTTATCGTACATCGTCTGCTGCTCTCTTTTCATTGAGTTCGCAGCACCTCCCGCTTGGGCCAGAGCTTTGGCTCGCACTGTATATAAAATTAAATAACAATAAATGTAAGACTGCGTGTGCTTGCAATATTCGCGCAGTTTCATTTCCTTGCTCTTATTTTCGCCGTAATTAACTCGCAGGAAGCAATGAGCGCTTTTCCTTATTTATTTTTTTTGTCGTTGTTAATCCACCTTGTACAGAACATTGTGTAGAGTAGCTTTCTCATTTCCTTTTCCTTAAAGGGGCTGTGAATACGCATTGAGCTCGGAGGTTATTAAATGATGCAACAGGTAGACGGTGCCTTGACAAACCCCCCAGCCAAACATGTCTCTCTTTCTGTCTCGACGCATTAAGGAAGGGGGGGGGGGGGGGGGGGGGGGGGGGGGGGGTTGCCATGGGCAACGGCTGCGAAAGCGCTGCCACGCTTTCTCTTCTCCTTCCCAAGTCGAAGGAGAACGGAGGGAAGAATTATACTTGAGGGAAACGGACGAAAGCTAAATGCTGTTTGCTGAGGAGTGCAGCTTAGCTGTGAAGCGGTATTCAGCGGCATTATTATACCTTCACTTTCCAGGGAAGCGAAAGGGTCCAGTAGATTTTGTTGCTGTTGTTGTCGTTGTTGTTGATGTTGTTGTGTTTGTTGAAACCATGCTTACCTTTTCCCAGTTCTCGCTTTTCTTTATTGCAGACGCATTAGTCTCATTAGAGGCGCGCACTTCCGCTACTGCGGACGCGGAGATTGTTTCTCCCAATTGCCTTCCGCTGGAGTTTTCCTTTATTACCTAGGCTGAATGGGAAGAAAAAGCAGGAATGGAAGAGGAGGGCGGATACCAGTAGTGATTTGGAGAGTGAAACGTACTGCGTCGTGCGCGTGGTTGTGCCCATGCTTCTCCGCTAGTTTCAAAGACGGGCGGCGTTGCGGTGGGGCACCCCCACATCGCCGGCTTTCCTGCGCGGCACCCTACGACCCTGAGACTCCCTAAGAAAATGCCTTCTCCCCATCGTCTGTCTTTGACGTGCACGCAGTGAGCCTTCGGTCTTGCAGCGTACTGAGAAGAATCATCGGGTCATGTAAGACTGTGATACTCATCTGAACTAGGCCGTATAATGTCTCGATGAGGGGCCCCGTTCGTAAGGTTCATTGATCTGTTTTTGAGGAGGTGATCACATTTGTTGACGGTGGCGTGAAGCGTGAAGATCCTTCGACCTTTTATTTGTACAGCGCGTGTCGACGCTTTCTGGCCGTAAAGAGACGTTGGCGGGTATCACGTCGTTTAGCGCCCGATTTACTTTGATATCGCAGGGTCGCTTGACCACGTGACCACGGGTGCGGCAAAGGGTCGCTTGACCACGTGACCACGGGTGCGGCAAAGGGTCGCTTGACCTCTGAGCCTCGGCCATAGCTTACGCAATCACCTCATCTAGCTGTACGTCAGCACACGCAATAATAGATAAAGTTAGCAAAGCACGATCCGTTACCGTGATCGGCTTCCACGGGAACCTATCTGCGCCTGCACACTGTTGGGTGTTCGTTATGCGCATGCGCACCTGGCGCCTCGGAAAACCGGTTCGCGGTTGCAGATCGTGCTATGCAAATCTCTCTAATAGTACACCGCGTCCTACCAGCCGTGTCGTGACAGTGCTTCCGCTTAACTGGCTGTTCCGCTTAACCGCCGCATTCATCCGTAACACCATAGTCATGCAGGGATACGCGAACACGTATCCAAGCCATGCGCAATTTTTTCCTCATTTTTCTTCATTACTCGTTTGTTTGTTTTCCTTGAGGGGGATGCACGCGTATTGCTGCGGAAATCTAAAGCGCTACGTCCTTGCTACTTACGCACTACGCGGACGAAAGTGAACGCTTATTCGCGACGGACTGTGGAGCTGTTCATTTAGCACAGTCGCAAACATGTGTAAAGAGGCAATTAAGAGGAACAATGCTCGTGACAACTATTCCGAGAACGGAAAGCAAGAACGGCTCTTCATTGGTGTTCATTTAGACGAAGCAGCTAGACATTTCCGCCTTTCTGAAACAGCGCGCCGAACAAGAAAAGAAATAAATTTGAATATTGAAACGAATCATTAGCGCACGTACACTCTCTGTCTCTCTTCCCCGAGTCCCGGTGCTGCGTAAATCCAGCTCCCGTCAGATTATTATCCCCCTTTTCGGAGTTTAATCCGTTGCCTATTGTCTCTTTGTATCTCATCTTTGGGTCGTCAAAATCGCAGTGCTGATAATAATTAGGATATCCAACAAGGATAGCTGCGAAAAATAAAAATATCAGGTTCTATTTTTATTTTATTAGCAACGGGTTTTATTTCGTCTCTTTTTAGATTTCTCTCTCTCTCTCTCTCCCCCCCTAGCTCTCCATTTTTTTGCATCGCGCTGTACTAAGGACCTGCCTTGTCTTGTTTCTTTATTTTTTACAACTAGCAATTTCATTGTGCACCCTTATCCCCTGTAATGCGAGTCTTCTCATGCGTCTAATGTCTCCAGCCCGATCGCAGTCTTCGTCCGGAGCTCAGCTGAGACGCGATACGGTGCCACAGCCGTCGGCTCGCGTTCCCCAAATCCCGTCTTATTTTGAGCAATAATAGCGGACCAGAAATGAGGCACAGCGATATAATCAAAGAACGTTCGCGCATCGGAGGAGTGTATGAGGGGGAAGTTTTCCTCCTGGGTGCGCGCCGTGTTCTCCTTCGCCCTTTCCTTTCTTTTTTTTTCATGGTTTTCTGTCTGGAGGAAGTTCGCGCGGACGACAGTCGTAATTCGGCGCCGGGTCTCAGTTTCCACCTCAAATTGGTGCCCTCAGCACTCTCCGGCTTCACCATAGGTATACTTTTTGTTTGTTTGTGTGTCGTATTGGAGACTGCGAAATTTAGAACTCATCGTCATGGGTGTTTATCCTCAAGCTTTCTTCCGTCGAAGAAGGCGCGTTTCTCCCGGGAAAATTTGTCGCGAGGACTAATCCAGATTTGCGACGACTCCCTGCCAAGATTTTTGTTCTTGTTTCCCGTGCAGCCTGTATATCGCTTCTAGTGTGTGATACGTTATACTTATCGCTTCCAGCGTACACATCGTACACGGGTAATCTGTCTTTCCTCGGGAGAAGACATTACTTAAAGAAATTTTATTGCCGGTTTCAGACCGGATGCGAAACGTTATTGACGTTCCCGCCATGTCTGCGGAAGTTTTACTTCGAGCTGCGCGTTTTGAGGACCGATTCTGTAGCATTTTCTTTTCTTCTGCTTTGGGTTTTGTGGTTTACGTCTGCTTCGGGCAACACCCTAAATATTATGTCAGCTTACGTATCACTTTCCGTGTGGTTGATAGCAACTGAATAACAACATAATTTTTATATTTTTTGTCGGGCGACTTCGATAGTGTTGTTCGTCGTATATTTTTGCACAACTCGTACCCGCTGTCGCTTCTAATCTCTGCTTTTCTCTGCATATTTTTATTACTCTTTTTTAATTGTTCGTCGCTGCGCCTACAATATACAGAGCTTCAGATAAAGCTCTATTTTACTGTGGGCTAGATTTGCGATCAATTAAAAGAGAAGAGCTATTTTATTTTTATCACTTAGGCGCGGACAATGATGTGTTGGGCCAGGCTGAAGTCTGGCTAAGTCCTGGATTGCGCTTTGCTTGGGCCTTCCTTGGGCCTTGCTTAGGCCTTGCTTGGGTCTTGCTTGGGCCTAGCTTGGGCCTTGCTTGGGCCTTGCTTGGGCCCGGATAGGGCTTTGCTTAGTCCTGAGATCTTGAGAGCAAGAGGGTTAGGAGTGAGGCTTGCGGCTTGAACGGCTACGGGGCGGGGCAAGGGACAGTTTTCGATGGCGGTGCGGGATTTGGAACTGTTACTGGAGAAAGGGGAGGATCCGTAGGAGGAAAAACAGGAGGTGGTCAGGCAGGCATTGGAACGGTGTTTTTCTAAGGTGCTTAGACTAAAAACGTGAGAGGAGGATGGATTAGGAAGCTGCAGAAAGCAGGACCTTGTGATACGATACGTATGTGCTCAAATATCGTAAGATGTCTGCACATTACGCCGTACTCTGTGAATAAAATGTGCTGCAGCGGCATTTCCTTTCTTCTTGTTTCTTCTTATAGTGGTCCTTTGGAAATAAAGCACAATGTTGTCTCTTGAGCCCCGTGTTTCTTCATCGCCTGTGCGTTCGTATTTCCGTGAGAGCATGTTGCTGCACACATAAGGGGAAAAAAAATCCGTATTTTTGTTACAAGCAGGTAAATAATGATGCGGATGTGCGGCCGTCTTTCCTTGAACTGCATTTTTTTTTCCGCGAATAAGCTCTTAAGCGCGCGCAACAGGAGCTCCGTAAACAGGTAACCAGGACGCGCTTAAAGCTGTCTTACAGTGGCAGTTTTTGCTTCAAGTGAAGAGAACATCCATCGACTCAAGGCTGTTTGCTTTTTTTTTTACTAGCTGGAAAAAAATTGCCTGTGACCTTTTAATCTGGTCGCGCACAAAAAAAAGTAATTAACTTCAGTAAATTTCTTCCCCGTGTTTCATCTTCAAGCCGTAGCAAGCGTCTAAACTGGCTTAAAAAGCAATTTGGCCACCGTTATGAAAAAATTCTAATCTAAGGATTGATGAAAAACGTCATGGAGTGAGCAGCCATTTTCTGAAACCAGATTTTTTTATTTGTTGTTTTTCTACCCTCTAGCTTTACAGCAGGCGGATTTGAATTACATGACCCAGCTTGTTTACGCCAGTCAGGAGCAGCGAGTCAGGGATTGGTGCGCTGTGTAGTTGTGGAGTTTTATTACGTTCATGGGCTATTTCACTCCCTGAAAGCATCATGGTCGTGTATGCTATCGGTCTCATGGCACACGGTTTGCTTTCATGTCAGCAAATGTGTTTTGGCCAGTTTTTTTTATCCTTTTTTTTCCCCGAGCGCATTAATCTGTGTTAAAAACATGCGCATCTTCTCGGTTGCCCATATCGGTTACACGCGTAGTTTTTGTTTTATTTCTGGATGTTTAAGAGGTGCATATGATTACCTGCTCTCGGCTTGAAAACAGCGTAACGACTGGAAAGCAAAGCTCTGGCTGCGATTTTTTGCTTGCTGTTTTGGTTTCTTTTTGGTCGACGCGAAGCAAGGCAAAAGGCACCTTTCAGGAGAACAGCCTTCAATGACCCTCTTATCATCGGCGTCATCCTCCTGGATTATGCGTCTACTGCTCGATTCGCCTAATATTTTGCACTTAATCCTTTGCTGTACTATCGGCGACCACGTTATACTAGAAAACTTTCCGATATTGGAAACATTTAGCATAGCGCGTACCGCCCCCGCGTCTGCGCATGCGCAAATTGCCCCTAAGATCGGCAGATGGCGCCAGGTGCAGGCTAGCTGCGCGCACGCCTGCCGCGTCGTGACCAATCAGCGCATGCGCACTGATGGGGTGCGGTACATGGTTAGCGGTGGCGGTACGCGCTATGCTAAATGTCCCAAATATCTCTACACCCGGTTTTTGGTGGCCCCGGGAACGCTTTTTTTTCTCTTGCAATTCATTCTTTGCCCTATTAGCTCATCCGTTATTTATCCAGTAGGTTCCATGTCCCGTTCTTACCTGTTTCCCTTGATTCCCTTTAGCATGTCGTTGCAGTAGTTCATCAGCAAAACCGGCAAGTAGTCGTGGTGACGGCAATTCCGGCACTCAGGGGCAGAACGAAAGGCTTACGAATGAAACTGTTTATTGGGGCGAATTGCGCCCACAAACAACTGAACTCGGTAGCGAAGATGGCAACAAGCGTTCTCGGCGGTCGTCGAAGTATCCGAATCACCGCCTTTCTCGGCAGAGCTCAGTTCAAAGCTGACTAAAATCTGGAAGGCGTTGCGGGAAAGGCTTTCGCCTCATCGCACTTTAGATCACCATAGTGCCCCCTCGAAATTTTTTTTCCCACGTGACTGGTCATTCGAGACTGTGTTGTGGTTATAAATGAAATATAAACCGCGAGGTTCTTCTGTAATTCACACTGCACGATCATTTAAAGCTTATTAACTCGTTACAGCCCTCTTTCTGTTCCTGTAAAATCCGGTATCTCTAATCTTTCAAGTCCCGCCATTATTGAAAACCACACGTCTTACCCGTTGTTGACTGATTCTCTCATTCCTGCTCCTTCGTTCAATGTACAGGTCACGCCGGAATTCAGTGAATAAATAACTCTAGCATTTCTGAAGAGCACGCCGCTCTCTCAGCTCCCGTAAAAAAAAGCCCTTTCCGCTTTTCGGCCGACTTGCGTCGCGAACTGAGCGCGCTGCGTTTCCACTCCGAATGGCTCCCAATATTCATGATTGATAACTAGCGCTCGACATGTGACCCACGCGCGTGTTGCCGAGCGGCGGAACGGGATATCGCTGCCGGAACGGCGCGGTACGGTTCCCCTCTCGGCACTGCCAGATCCCGCCTCCTTGCGACAGCCGGTGGCGCTGCTTCTCAATTTCTCTGGCGTGTTCTTCGCCCCAGCCTCGCCCAACACTCCATGATTTTTTTTCCCTTCTGTCTTACTTTGACCAATGCGCTGTTGCTTTATTATCGGGGTTTCCTATTTTTTTTTCTATTTTTTTTTTTTGGGGGGGGGGGGATCTGCTGTTCCTTGTCACGTTGATTGTTTGTTTCCCCTATTTTTTTTTCGTCTCCAGTCCTCAGCTTTAACATGGCCAAACTGGGAATTTTTTTCGCCCATTTTCTTTTATTTTATTTTTTCGAAGGCCCGCCCTTACGCGGAAGGGTTCTCGTGAGCGATCGGCGTCGTATATACGATTGGAATGTTCCTGCTTGCATGAGTGCTCTCCGTTTCTTATCGGATTGGTTTTTGCTCCTTCTCTGTGACGTATCGTTCTTGTCTCCTTTTTCTTTGTGATCTTCAAGAGCCGCGCTGCCTGCGTCCCGAGTGCACAGACTTTCTTTCTTCGATCTGTTTCGATCTTCTTTCTTTTTCTTTCTTTCTCCTTCTGCCTTTCCCGCTCGAAAGAGTGGCTGGGCCCATTTGTCTTCGGATGCGAATAACGCTGCTTCGCTCGTTCATTGCGTGGCGGCGCCACCGCTGCCAGACTTGTTTCTCGTCTGCTCCATCTTCTGGCGCCGTCTGCTAGCAACGCCCTCTTCGCCGTGGGTTCCGTTATGTGTATCTCTCTCTTCGTGCCTCTCTCGTCACAGGATGGGGAACTAGTAATCTCGAAAGAATGTGTAAAGTCGTCGAAGCGGCTAGTGCTCTATTTTGTTACTTTCTCTCGTGCTCGTGTGTTCGTTTTTTTGAATTTGAGGCACCGCCACAGCTGCGTTTCCTCACGGAGTGTTCCTTTCTTACCCGCGATCTAGCTTTTGTCTTTTTTTGCTCGTTTCATCTGAAACTGATCGAAACAGTCGCAATACGATTGTTTTTGCTCGGTACGGTCCACTTGCGCACGCCCATATGTTTTCGACATCGCTGCCCTCATCGGCGCATTCTGAACGTGCATTTTGTCGTTGCGTAAAGTCGCCCCTCTTATTAGGAATAGTAGGAGCCATTTCGCGTTCTTATATGTGGCCCAGTTCGCAAAACAGGGACTCCGAAGCAGACAGCATCACCTAGGAATGGGAGAAGGCCCCTTACAAAGCCCTCAGCGTATGTCGCACAGGCTCATTTCACTTGGATGACGTCATGACAGCGTGTGGTCCTTTTACAGGCTTAGGAGTATTATGCCAACAGGCGCGCTGGTCAGATGCCACGTGGACCACGTGTCACCATATGTTACTGGCGCCTCGGCGACTAACCGAAATTCAGAGTAAGAAAAAAAAACTACCAAAAGAGCGCAGACGCCAAAGTTGCCTCGACTGAGCGGTAACACCGTCTAGTCACCTGGCTTCGGATCTTTGAAGCAGCAGGCGCATGAGCCAATCAGCAGCGAATGCTCTACTTCAGGATCCGAAGGTCCACTGCGATGGAGTACCTCTACGGAGTACATTAGTTACTATGGTGATGCCTAATGATCCCAGCATAGCCGCGTCACGAAGCGTTCGTTGTTCAATCTAAACGCTTCATGTCCCGGCTGTTTCAAAACTGCCTTTTCGGCACCTGTCTGTTATGGTCTAACGTCCCTACTTCGCCTCTTAATTTTCTGCTGCTCGCCTTGATGGTTCTGTCGGCGCTTTTCTTCTGGGTCCATGACTGTGCATTTAGATGGACTCAAAGTGCAAAATTCCTCTTCTGTTGAGTACTTCGATGTGCATCAAAAAAACTCAAATGGTCGAAATTAATTTGGTTCACACCACTAGGGTGTCCTCCATGTGCCGCGTTGTTGTTTGTGCACTTATATAAAAACGTGAATTAAATGGTCAGTCAATAAATTTCTCTACTATTTCTTACGTACTCATTTCTCTTTGCAGTAGTGACGCTGCACTTTTTCTCAAGCAGAAGTAACATTGCTCTAATATTAGAGCTACATCAGTAGTGGCCATCTTACAGTAATATTTCTTTCTGAGACATTCAAGGCTGCGCGGAGCAATGTTCACCACATTGGTTCGAGACGAGGGCTGTTGATTTTGAAGGCATGAGTGGCTGCCTGGATCATTACCGAATTGCTTGAATGAAAATTTCAGTCCCTTAGACCTCCCTTAATTTTTTTTTTCGCCGATCTGGGCTGGTCACAATGGGTATATGGCACTGTGTGATCAAGGTATAATCTCGTACTTCTGCTTTCTGTTTCTATGTTTAAATATGCGCGTGCGATGTCAGCTTTCCAATAATCTGTCCTTACAGCCGGGGCAATCAGTCCTTTCCAGTCGTGCAGTGGTGCTTTCTCGCACTACTACATTGCTGATGGCAGAGTACCCTTTACAGGAGCTCCTGTCTGGAGGGGGTGGAGGGGGGGGGGGGGGGGGGGGGGGAATGTTTTTCGTCATCGAGCTGCGGAAGCAGTGCGTAGGCTGACATTTTCATGTCAGTAGGGGGTTTCGTCTTCTCCTCCCTAATGGTCATACGTAGATTCCTTTAACCTTGCTCGTTCACTTTCGTGCTGGCAGACGTGATATGTGATTCCTTCGCCAGCAGTGAATACCGTCTGCGCTCGGAGTAATCTTGTAACGACGACGTTTCTCGCTCTTTATACAACCGGCCACCACGGCTATGTGTACAACTAGTTTAAGAACATAAGCTTCGCTGGAGATTTTTAAGTTCCAGCAGGAGTCAGTCAGACTAGTTGTTGACTGTAGCTCAGCGTGATTAAGAATAAAATGGTGCCTTCCGCACTCGGCGTTTTCACCTGATTCCGATGTACGATGCATATGCTTTATGCTTTAGCTAAACGTTATGCATAGGTAAGGTAGTGATGAAACCAAAAACACGAAGACAGTTGCAGGCTATTCAGGCAATATCCTGCAATGGATGCATGCAGCATATTTGGCAGTGTTATCACGGAATTCGTGAATGTCATCTCTACATCCTTCTCTTGTAGTGCTGCCACCTGCGCATAAACTGTAGAAAGAAAAAGGTGCTGTTTATTTTTGTCGTAACTTTTATGAGTGGGGCCTTGTTAATCGAATTCTCAGTTACTTACAACTGGTTCATTCTCCTATTCAACGTCATATTCGTCGTTTAAAAGACTCTTGTTTATTCGAACTCTGTATAATTCGAACAATCTTCTGGCCCCCTTCGAGATGGAATTGCTGACAGTCGACTGTTTTTGAAACATCTGTCCTCAGCCGTTTCCTGAGGACATGATTGAGCACGAAATACATGTATGAGGCTTGGCCTGTGTCGCACGCTTGTGAGAGAAGCACATAGTTCGGCGGCAGAAAGCTTCGACTGCAAAGGATTCACAAGTTTTTGGCGTAAGAACCTCGCGGATAACAGGCTAAGCGGATTGGTCTATTGCTGGGTTCCTGGTCTTATGTGCTGTTTTCCTCCAGTCTGTAAGGATTGCCAGAGGGCGCCACGCGTTCCCATCTATGGAAGGACCGAAGGTCTTTTAGTTCCGGCGCTCTACGGCGAACCCGTGTTCACAGCTTAGACTCAAGCCCCGGGCGATGTAGTAGACCCTGCTTCCCTCCCCCCCTCCCCGCTCTCAATATTACCCTCTTCGGTCGCAGTGTCGGGTCAGCTGTAAAGATGGCGTCCGACGCACCTTATCACTTGGAATTTGGCTCTTGTCCAGATCTTTCTTGGCTCTTGTCCGCAACAGGCTCTGTACGTTCACTACACGACAAATGTATCGGTCACTGATCTCCAATTAGCCCTATCTTGCACCAGCTGAGTTCACTTTATCTCCGCAAACTCCCTCATCTTATCCGCTCTCCTGACTCTCTGCCGCTCCTGTGTTAAAGGTGCACTGAAGAGGATTCTGAACTTGTCTTTTTGCCGCGGGAACTCGATCTACACGTTCCGAGCTTTCTTAGAAACTGCGACTTATAGCCCTGTGTGGCCGATTTCCCTAATTAAATCGAATTAACATCCGGCTCCCGCCTTTATTTTTTTAATTCTCCGAGACCGTACGGTGGGCGGAGTCGACTAACGCGTGAAGTGCCTTTCAGCCAGCTCCGTGTAGGCTTTGCTTTCGCTTTATTTTGTTTTTTAGGTTTCCATGAATAAATAGTTTCATTCTCAGATAATATAGCCGCAAAATAAGCCCTCAGAAATAAAAGTACGCGCGGACTATTTGCTACTACGGACTACTACGTATTGCTCCGCCGATGCCAGAGCGGCAAGCCGCCAGGGGACTGGGTGAAAGGCACTCCACGCGTTGGTCGACTCCGCCCACCGTACGGGGGAGAATTCAAAAAAAAAAAAAGGCGGGAGCCGGACGTTAATTCGATTTAATTAGGGGAATCGGCCACACAGGGCAATAAATCGAGGTTTCTAAGAAAGCTCGGAACGTGTAGATCGAGTTGCCGCGGCAAAAAGACAAGTTCAGATTTCTCTTCAGTGCACCTTTAAGTTTCACTTGTTGTGGAAACCGATGCCTTACACTAGGGGACCAACGGTCGTATGTTCTTCCTTTTACATACCCTGTTCGCACCCGTTTGCTCTTCTTGATTGCAGCTACAATTTTAGCTTGTTCAGATACGAACTGCACGCACTTAACGTGAGCGACAAAGCTGGAAACGCGTGATTGAAAGCCATCGGCTACGCGCCGGCGGCAGCCGGCACGGCTGACGTGGTCGGCCGGAGAAAGAGGAGATGAGGGAGGTGTAGGGACCGCTACGGAAACGGAAGCGAAAAGAAGCAAGGGAGCCGGGGTTAGAGCCGAGGGGACAGGCTGTGAAGCCAGGGAAAAGGGGCCAAGGCAGGGTTTGCGCCGCGGCGAGGGCATTTGCGAAACGACTTTTTCTTCGGCATCAACGGTGGCCACACGGCCCAGTCTCAGATCTTCTCTTTCTCTCTCTCTCTCTCTCTCTCGCATTGGCGCCGGCCGCGAGCGCGCGCGTCGACGTTAGAATAGATGACCAGGGGATTTGGAAGGGCTGAAAGTCCGTTCCATCATCGGCCAGCTTTGGTTTCGAAGCCCGAAGGCGCGGTTGCAGGAGCCGGTATATGCATGGGAAGGGCCGAGAGGGAGAACAAGATAAAAAAAAAATAGAGAGGAAACGGATCGAATATGAGGAAAAGAGCTCAAGGTGACTTGGCCAGCACGCGACACACGTGTGGCCTGTACGTTTGTATGTTTGTTGAGCTATCGGAATATCCTACTCTCTATCTCTTTTTCTTTCCTCTTTTCCTTCCTTTCCCGTTCGGCCTAAGATCCTTATTCGCCTTGACGGCGCCCGATACGCCCCCTCTGCGGCGTCTCCGGTGCGTTTCTTCCTGTTCAGGTTTGGTGGAAATGCGCGAGATTGGGAATTTTAGTGATGGAAACTCGTGGTTCAGTGAGAGACGGCAGAGGAAAGAGGGGCGGCTGTGACCCGAATATTGAGAGACGCAGCCAGGGTTCTAAAACGTGTTGTAACGTCGCGCGTAAGAAGAGCGACTGTGCTGAATTTCCGGAGCCCTCCACTACGGCGTCTCTCATAGCCTTAGTCGCTTTGGGACGTTAAAAACCCCATGAACCAACCAACCAACCTTTTTTTTTTTTGGCGTAGAGACTCTTCTACCTGCTAGCCAACTCGGACGTTCCGTCGAGTCTTCCCTTCTGGAAAGTTTTCGAAAATACTCTTGCGTTGAAAGCGTAATGTCATTGCATTACACGTAACTAGCTTTTAACCTTTTCTTTCTTTGCGTTTCATTTTTAACCGCCTCTCCTGGGTGCTGCATGGTTATGCAAAAGCGTAGAACGCTGGCCATGCTGGGCTTAACTTTCTGCAGTAAGCGGCCCTTCGTTTTTAAAGGACCAGCGAGCAACGACAACACGCAAAGAGAGAAGGACACACAAGAACGCGTTGAAGTGACCTTTCTCGTTACAAAGAATGTACGGCGGAAATATTCTGTACGGTCACGTTTCCTACGTGCATCGCATGTCTAATGTGGAAGCGTGAGTATCGGAATCCTCTGAATTCTCTGCCTTCACAAACGGGGAAAGCTTTGGATCGTTGTAAATGGCAGCTCACGTTCGTACGAAAAATTCAGTACGTACCTTGCTGCACGTCTTTGGAACGAAAATTACCAGCGCGATCTCATTGTCATTTTGGCAGTGACTCCGAAAATTTCTCGCTCCTTGAAACTACGCATTATTGGCGGGCAGGTCCGCGGTCACAAGCGCTGCAGCAGTCGATGCCGCAAGGCCGCGGCAGCCGTATTCCTATGGAGGAGATATGCAAGAACGCCCGTGTGCTTTGCGAAGTCAGTGCTCTCTAAGACCCCCTACCCCGAGGTGGTCTAAATTAATCAGGAGCCCTCTGCTACGGCGTCCCTCATTGCCGCCCATGTGGCGCTTTCGGATGTAAAACCGTACAATTTGCAATGTAGTCGATGTCTCACACGCTACTGCCTTCACTGCGCATTTATTTCGTGTCACGATATGACATATATTCTGCTTCACGTTCTTAATTCATTGACTGCTAAGCTTCTGTAGGGTTTTTTTGTAAAATTAGTTTAGATTTTAAGTTCATGTGCTGCCAAGGCACCTAGTTAGGAAGTACTTCGTCGCCTTTTTTTCTCGTCACTGTAACAATCTCGTATTTCATTGTTGTTGTATTGTATTGTTACGATTTGAATAAACTCAAATTCAGATTTGCACCATTTCATTGTGCTTACCTGTCGTTCTACGCTAAAACATTTTCAGAAGGAATTGAGGTGCACATGTCGTTTCATTTCATTTCGATCCTCGCGTTTTTTGCGGCCGAAAGAAAGAACGCAAAGAGCCTTTATCCGTGGTTCGCTTTATCCCCTGAGTTTAAGATTACCAGGTCAGGCCAGGCCATTCTGGGAACAACTTTTTTCTCGGCGGACACACATTCTTATCTAGCCTAGTAATATTTTTCTCACAGTTTTTCATCGCACTTGTCTTTCTCTAATTTTTCTTTTCTAACGCAGTCCTTATAAATGAGGCGGAAAGGAAATCGCTTCCTGGAATTGAATGCTGTCCCAAGCGCGAACTTTTTTTCCCCTCTCTCTCTTCCTCGAGGTCCGTCCGAATGTTCGTTGCTGTCCTATCCGGGCGACAAAAATCCATTTACGTAACGGCATCGGACGCTCTATTTCCGTTGGCTTATTCAGTGCAGACCCCCTCATGCGATGACCGGTCAGCTTCGCCGAATAAAAGGGAGGACGGCGAATGAGAACGAAGCGTTTGTCACGGACTTACGAACGGAGAGCATCGAACGGGCATTGCTTGGTCAGCACTGCGAAGGTTTCAGCGATTCAGGCAAGTAAAAGTAAAAGAACGAGGAAAGGAAAAGTAATGGCATTAACGCCAGATAGAATCTCGTTCCGTTAAGCGATTTTAGCGTCTTTTTCACGCCCTAACTTCCAGAACCTATTCCGCCTTCCTCCCAATCCTCGCACCACTGCTTTCTGTTCCTCCGTTCACCTTACTACTGACTGGTCTTTTATTTTTTTTCATCGACATCTAAGGTGATGTCGCGTATAATGCGACCATTTCTCCACTTTACGCTCGACCATGGCGTCTCCTACGCAGTTTTCCGCAATCCCTGCCTCTCTCTATACTTTTTCTCAATCTTCGTCTTGCGTAGCATAAAAAGCAAGAAACAAAAATAGGCTCACAAACTTCAGGGAGCACCAGGAACAAGTCAGCTCCAAAGGGGACAGCCTTGGTTCTGCACCTGTCCAGATGTTTCTTCCCCTGGTCTTTTTGAGCGAGGAGGCTGATCGTCCGAGTCGCCTTGACTTTTGCGTAGTTCCAAGTCACTTCGTGCTCCTTAAACAGCGTCAGAAAAAAATTGAAGCGAAAATAAAATGGTCCCAGACCGCTCCATAACCCGGCCAGCTT
This sequence comes from Amblyomma mixtum, assembly GCF_055824585.1. Lineage (NCBI taxonomy): Eukaryota > Metazoa > Arthropoda > Arachnida > Ixodida > Ixodidae > Amblyomma > Amblyomma mixtum. The sequence goes on from NC_143018.1 coordinate 71,568,663, forward strand.
CCGACGCTGCCCTCTTCCACCTCCTTCCTCTAGTCTCTGACACCTCCGTGGTCCACATCCATTTTGTCGCGTCCTCGCAGAGCCATCGGAGCAGTCCATTCGTCTTTTCTAAACAAAAAAAAAAGAGAATTGGACAAACGCGTTGTTGTCCCTATAACGGACCCGTGTCGTAAACGATGGAGCAGCGCTCAAAAAAAAAAAAAAGGAAAGGATAGGACCCCCGGTGTAACGCTAGCAGAAACGTCGAAAATTGGGGTGTCTGTGTCGCTGAGTCGCGCGTTCATTTTTTATATTTGGCGAATTGCTTTCCAAGCTACTCCTTACGCACATTTGGCTTCTCAACCTTGCCTTTGGTCAGCGTTTATCCCCCCTCCCCCCTTTTTGTGCCTTTGCTTCCAGCCTACCTACGGCCATCTCTATCGTCCGCTCCGCTAAGCTGTGCTGCGCTGGCCCTGTCTGGGCGCGCAAACATGGCCTCGCACTCGCGAAAAGAAGATGCGGACGCAGGTGTCCGTGAAATGTGCGTTCGACAGCGCACACACACCTGCGCGGGCCGAAACGAAAAATCTGCAACCAGTTTTGCCATTCTGTCGCTTCTTCTACTATTTTCCTTCTTTCTACCTTATTTGTTTTTCTTTTCTTTTTCCGTCCGACTTGCTTTTTCTGGTATTTGTTTTTATGTATTTTGTTTTGATTCATCCACGCTTTCGCATTTCGTCCTGCGGCCGATGGACACGAGAGCGAGGGGACTTGAGCGTTTGAGCGGTTTTGAAGTGCGAACGTTGAAAAATAAAATGAAGAGCAGTGTTTACGCTGCCCTTTCTTTTCTTACTTTCTGTCTATCTGTGTCGTTTACCTGCTTCTTTTGCAAGCGACCGGAATTCGTACTCCTGTTCTGTAGGTAAACAGAAAAGTGGGTCCGTCCGAGAAACAGCGAGGGTAGAAAAAAAAAAAAGGAACGAAACAAGTGGCCTCCGAGATGCCCGCAGCTTGCTTGCTCCGCATTTTTGTTTCCACTTTTGTAGCTTTATTTTTATTTTCTCCCTGCGCTCTCTTTCTGCGCACCATAAGTGTGCAATTGTGTCTTGTCGCTTGCGCGACACGAACGGCAGGTGTGCGCTCGAGAAAACAAAAAAGGAGAAAACACGGTGGCAGAATCACTTTTTGCGCGGGATACGTCCCCAGTGGGTCATCTTCGGGAAGTAGGGAGGAGGGGAGTTGCGGAAGTGTTTACGCCTGTTGCGTTCCAGTCCACGCTGTGTCTCATGCGGGCGGCCAGGCGCCATTGTGCGATAAGCTTTCGACTGAACTGGGCGTCGTGCTGCGCTTCGATGGACGCCCTTCCAAGTAAACTGGAAGTTGCATCTGCGCCCTCGCTGAACCCGTTTGCGCCTTCTTGGAGAAGGGTTCGTGGGACCTAGATCTTACTCCGCGTCGTGTCTTACGTCGTGTTCACAGCTGTCGACGAGTGAGATGCGTTTTCGTAGGGAAATTCGGGACTACTGAACAGACGTGAGAGAAGTGGCGCCGACCGCATTACTCCCTCACATAATAAATAAAACGATCAACCACCTCGAAAGCCTACTCTTATTAAACGTAATGTTACGACCGCGTGAGTCTCTAACGCAGCTGCGTGGGGTCCTCGCTTGTTTAACCTGCACCTGCGCGTCCATGGTGATTGAGCGAGAATGCTGACTGTTGTTTTCTTTTTTTTTCTTAGTTCCACTTTTTTTGCACTAATACGTATATTAGGGATGTTTTCCAGGTGTCTAAAGCGCATCCCAGTACTTGCTTTCGGGTAACCTGGTACCTTCTTCCCAATAAAATTGGAGACTTAAGATACTCACCCGCTGACCGGTGTGAATACGTTGTGTGACCCAGTTCTGCGGATCGCAACCTACTCCGTTGATAGCTGGACAGTGGGTGAGGATGAGGCAGGGAGGGATGCACTACATCCTCCCTAGAAGAAGCGAAACGTCTCCCGTCTACCTTTACAGAACTTGACGTTTATAACTGCTGTGCTGGTCACACTGCCACCATGTGCCAGTTCCTGTAGCTGTATCTTCAGTTCTTGTAGCTGTCTGTCAGGCATTCAGTACTCCCTGCTGCTGCACAGCACACTGACGACACATGACAGTGCGTCTCCCGTGCTCCTCGCTTCAGCGCAGTGTTTTGCAAGGTGCTGCATGCTACCACTGCGTGATCAGAAACGCAGAAACGCTTTACTCGCGATCTGATGCGTCCGGAACAGGCCCGGCGGACTGACTGCTCCTGTGTCCGTTCTGAGACCGGAAGGGCTCGATGCACGGAGCTCTGCTCCTAGCGGCTGCCTTTCGAACTCCCCCCGATTTCCCTATCACCCCACTGCGCTTGGCGCGCAAACCTGTTTTTCTAAGGGCCTCCATTTTTCAAAGGAATAGCAATACGAGCCGTAGAGAGGCTTCCGCTCGTCACCGACCTAGCGACAGGAAGTGAGACGCGAGGAACGAAGCAACAAACGTGGGCCATACGAAAGCAGGGCAGCAGGAGCCCGACGAAGCGGAAAAGAAAGGCGTGTGTATAAAAAAGGCGAGAGGCAAAGGAGTCGCCGAGGAAAACGGGAAGGACGAACAGCGCCCGTGATCGGGAAGAGTCGGGGGAGGCACGGGAAGACGTGGGGAAGAAAAGGAAGGGCAATTCCGATCGCGAAGATCAGCGAAATAACTTCCGTCCCGTCCCGTGCGCCGAGCTGACTATGCGGCTCCGGGCACTGCGGCCGAACGCATTTTACCTCCTTTTTCGTTGTGTGTTTCTCTCGATCCCGTCCTCTGTTTCCCTTTATCCCCCAAAGTTTTTCTCTCGTTGCTTTTTCCCCTCCTTGCGGTTTAGGCAGGCGGCGAGGCAAAAGAAAGGGGCACATTGGAGGGGAGGACCTGCCTGCCTGCCTGCCTCGCTGAAACGACGCCTGAAAAAAATCCCTTCCCTCGTGGCTCCCAGTAACCCCCGCGCACCACGACTCCCGTCTTTTATTCCCCCTTCTTCCCTAAACCGAGGCGCGCGGGGACCGCCGCCTCCTCGTTTTCCCTTTTTCTTGATTCCTGACGCTGTCGCTTTCGGGACGCGCCGTGTTCGTTGCGAGACCAAGATGTCAGATCCCTTGGATATATGCCCCCCCGATGGGCGCGTGGTTTTTCCTCGTGCCTTTCTTCCCGATATATATTTTACTACCTTCCTTCCTTCCTCTCCCCATTCCTCCGTTCTCATTTTCTTGTTCCTTTTTTTTTCGAGGCACACCCGCCATCTTTTCTGTTTGCCCGAGGTGGCGGTATAGGGCCCTTTGACCCATGTGGGGCCTTGGCAGGTTCTCGTAGATTGGTTCATTTCGACAGAGGACGTTCAAAGTTCGAGCGGTTTAATTTTTGTTTTTGTTGTGTTTTTTGCCGTTGTGATTCGCGGGTTTTTGCTCTCTTCTTTTCGCCCATCACGTCTTTAATGGCCCCGTCGGAGAGTGTTTCTTTCGCCTTCCAGTCGATAAGGCGCTGGAAATATTTCCAGTCTGCTTTTCCTTTCCTCTCTTTAATTTCTTTTCCGTCATCTTTATGTAAGGCGAAGTTTTTTCCTTTTACTCCTTGCCGTCGACTGTGTTTTTCTTTCACCCTCAAGAAAAATCTGTTTATTGCCGTTCCATTTCCGCGTTGTCTCTTTTCTGGCTACATTTTTTTTCCTTGCGCCTAAATCTTGAAGCCGTTGTGGCGTTTTTTTACGTTTTTATTTTAAGGGGCTTCTCGTGATTTCGCGCGTACGCTTCGTAGTTCCTTCTCGGCGGTACTGTGCACTTCATCCCAGGCAGTATTGCGCTCTATTTATCTTCTTTAGAATTAGACCTTCCTTGTTTACGTAGCCAAGGTTTTGTGGGTCAACATTTGTCTCATTCCATCGCATTATCCTGTATTCGTATGTTTGTAAACTTGATATCACGCGTCTTTAAAGCGTGGTCACGTTGACATTGCTAATGTTTCTTTAATGTTTACATGAATCTACGAGGGGGTACCCAAAAGAAACCGGACTAAATTTTTTGGTCGGCAAAGCTTCTGTGGTACCGCGTTTTGCCACTAGGAGCGCATAGAACGAACATTCCAGAGTCAGTAAGCCGAGTGCCGTCGTTGAAGGAGGTCAGACTAGTTTAGGCAGAGTTTTAGAGTGACGACTGTTTTGTGTGAATGTCGTTTTTGCAATGGCTGATTTTCGTGAACAGCGTGCGCCCGGTGAAATTCTGATTTTGGCTCGGAAAAAGTTGCATTGAAACTTTTGAAATATTAAGAAAGACGTACAAGGACGATGCTATGGGGACAACTCAAGTGTTCCTGAATCGAATCCTGAATCAAAGCAACAATCATGCCAATGGAAAACTTCAAATTCACCTCGCCTCAAGAAAGCTCGTCAGGTAAAACCAAACCTCAAAACAATGCTGATTTGTTTTTTCGACGTGAGAGGAGTCGTCCATTGAGAATGTGTTCCGCAGGGTCAGACAGTTAGCCAGGCTTTCTACTTGGATGTTTTGAAAAGATTGGGCAGCAGTGTGCGGTGGAAGCGGCCAGATTTGTGGCCGTCGGGTGACTGGTTTTTCCATCATGGCAATGCCCCTGGTCACACAGCCCTGTCTCTACGACAATTTTGGACCAAAAATGGCATGACCCCTATTCCTCAGCCCTCATACTCTCCCGACCTTGCCCCGTGCTACTTTCTTTGTTTCCTAGAATGAAAAAATAGGTGAATGGAAAGCGTTTCGCTGATGTTGCTGAGCTGAATAAAAAAACGACGGAGGCACTGTCAAGCATCACAAAAGATGAATTTAAACAATGTTTTGAAAAATGGAATGAAAGATTCGACAAGCGTATCATTGCAAGTGGGGAATACTTTGAAGGAGATTGAAGGTATGTGCTTAAAATGTGAACAAATAAGTTCAAACAAAAATAAGTCCGGTTTCTTTTGGGTACCCCCTCGTATAAGGAGAAGTTGTGCCTGGCAGTGCCGCCGTCTACTCATCTATTCTAAGCGGAAAGAATCACTTAACAGCACGCACAGTGCCGGATTCGTGTGCATGCTTTGCCTGAGCAGTTCCACTAAAACTACGTGCGTTTCTGCTCAAGGTATAAATATTTATGTTCGATCTGTAAAGCAATGTCTGTGCCTTCGTTTCCCTACCCGCATTAGTGTGTGACGCTCCCGGACTTTGCTTAAATTTTTAGGTCGGTTAAATACAAAGTCCCTCTATTTTTTTATGCGACCAGGGTAAAGTGCTGCCTGTTTTGCCTTAACGGCACTCGGAGATGCACAGTGGGCGAATGAGCTAGAGCTGATCCGAAGTAAGAATAAGAAGAGAAGCAACAATAATTATCAGAGGATTTTCTGAGCAACTCAGTGAGCTGTGAGGCACGTCGTAGTAAACGGCTCAAAATTAATATTGTGGTCAAACGTTCAGGGGAATCCTTCAAGGTTTGGTTTGATTTGTTGGGGTTTAACGTCCCAAAGCGACTCAGGCTATGAGGGATGCCGTAGTGAAGGGCTCCGGAAATTTCGACCACCCGGGGTTCTTTAACGTGCACTGACATCGCACAGTACATGGGTCTCTAGAATTTCGCCTCCATCGAAATTCTGCCGCAGCGGCCGGGACCCAACCCGCGTCTTTTGGTGGAGTAGATTTGTAATAATTACTCATCGGCATCCACCCAAGCGCACCCGGACCAGGACGAGTTTTTCTTTAACTGTGAAGTTTCTGAGAAAGCTATATAGATTCCCTTTGTAGCCATATGGCTGCGCTTGGGTGGATGCCCATGAGTAATTTACTCCCTTATTAAAAATTATATCTTCTATGTCGGGGTCCTTAACGACCACTGACATCTGAGGGCACGTGGCTTTGCATTTCACCTCCATAAAAGCTCGTGCTTCGCTGCCGGGCTCGAACCTGCGGCCTTTCTTTCAGTGCTGTAACGTCACTTGAGCCACCATGGCGTGCTTAACTGCGGCTGCGTCATCCGTTTGAACGATTCAAGCTCCTCATTCCGCCTAATTTCTTTCCCTCGAAGCAGCTCATGTTTTCAGTTGCAAGGTATCACTCATTTTTCTTTCCGTTCAGACATGGCAGCTGTCCACGATATCGCTTGAAAGGCTTTAGAATGAGTGCGTGTGTGTGTGTGGTTGTGCTCGCATTCGCGTGTTTTTTTTTTTTTCTGTACGTCTTCACTCGCGCACAAAACACGCTGCATCATTTGTTACGAGGGTAAGCGCGTCGCCCATGGTCCAGTGTGGTTCTCTTTTATCGCCCTAGCAATAATTCATCTCCATTACGTCATGGCGTTTCCGTAGCGAGCAGCGTCGTCAGCTACTTTTGGTGTCGGGATGTAAGCACGTGCAGGCTTTGCTTCGGCTCAATTTTGGCACCCTGTCTCGACCCTTAGTTTACCGTTCTTCACATCACGCCCGCAGGCGCTCTCTCTCTCTCTCTCTCTCTCCCTTCCTCTCTTTCTTCTCCTTTCTCTTGCCTTTCCTCTCCAGCATTAGCAAGAGCTTTCCTTTTTTCTTTTGCCTTTTGCGGTGGCGTTCTCTGTCATATCTCCTGCAGGCGTTTTATTTTGGTTTATTTGTTATTTTGTTCAGACTGTTGACGGGGCATCTTATTTTGGCGGCTTTTACTGGACTTCACAAGCGTCGTCGTTGTACGCGGTCGTATTAAGCACTTTTCCTTGGATGGCAGCTCCCAGGTAAAAAAATAAAATAAAAAGTAGGTATCAGATGTGCAAATTTGATTCATTATCTCTGAAGAAGCTGTAACCGGCGTATTTAATTTGTGTGACCACTATCGCGTTCCAGGTCCTCGATTCCTTTGCTTTATTTTTTTTAGAATTTTGGTCTAGGCTAGTTGGTTCATTGTGTTTCTTCAGCAGATTACCACAGCCCTATGGAGCATATACACAAGAAAAAGGCAGGCAGGACAGGACGGGTGCTGTCCTGTTAAAATAATATCATCAGGAAGCGTTGGTAAAAAGTGCCAAAAGAGAAATATAGATACCTTGAAATCTTGTTCATAAGCAAAACTAACAGCGCCCGTCCTGTCTTGCATGTCTTCTTCTTGTGTCCGTGTTCCATAGTGCTGTGGTAATCTGTCGAAGGAAATTTTTTTGCACCCTTTTTTTTCCCACGCATCGTTTAGTTTCTGTATATACGCTGTATTTTTCGGTGCACAGTACTTTTATATCGTGAGTGTATGTTTCCCGGTGTCCTCTCAATAGATCCTTTTCTCTTTTTTCTTTGTATGTTTATTTGAAGTCTATTTTGGTTGGGCGCTGCACGTGAATGATAAGTCCAACGGCGCCAAATATCGCTCCAGCTTGTAATCCCGTGGCTTCCCTTCACCGCCGTCAGTGTGGCGAGCTTTCCCCGTTTCCCGTGTCACGCTTCTTCTTCCATCCCCGTGGGTCAGCTCCTGCCTTTTTCCCGTGGGGTGGGTGTCAACTTCCATCGAGCCACCCGCTCGCTTTTTATGCAGCGGCTGTGAAAAAAGGCGCTCGCCTGATCTGCTGGGCTCGATAGAGTAGGCGCGACGTGAAAGCGATAGTCTTCTTGGCCAAACGAGGTATTCGAACCGCTTACCAGAGATTGAGTTTGAAAGGCCATTTTTCACGCTATTCGGCTGTCGCATTTCGCGTTCGCCGCGCTGGCTGCCTTCTTGTTTGTTTGTTTGTTTGTTTGTTTGTTTGTTTGTTTGTTTGTTTGTTTTCTTCAGAGGTACCCCGCTGAACCGGATGGTGTGATATATAGAATAAACTGCAGACGGCAGTATGTGGCTCCCACTCAGGTGGTTTTCGCGAATGTGCGCTCTATTTGCAGCGTATTCTCTACACACAAGCCCGCTCAGAGGAGAGTAAAACCATTTCAATGGTATAGTTGTATGAAGAACGTTGGTTAAGGATAGTTGCCGGGCCAGTTGGTACATGATCACACCGTAAAACAGCGCGCTTACACGGGACGAAGAAAGAAGACACGCACACACACAGCGCTGAACTTACAACTGCATGGTTTATTGCATTGCTCGCAATAAATACCGGAAAGGAAAACAAAAAACAACCAAAGGAAGGCGGGGAGATATCCTCCTGTCGCATCATGTCGTCAAAGGTTATTCAAGATATTTAATCTCTTTTCTTGTCAGTGCCATCGATGGAGTGCTAACGCATGACGCGCCTTTCCTGTCTATGATGAATGCTTCATATATTTATTGCGAGCAATGCAATAAACCATGCAGTTGTAAGTTCAGCGCTGTGTGTGTGCGTGTCTTCTTTCTTCGTCCCGTGTAAGCGCGCTGTTTTACGGTGTGAACGTTGGTTAAGTTTATTGGGGATTAACGTCCCGAAGAGCATCAGGCTATTAGGAATTCCTTAGTGAAGAGCTCCGGAAATTTCGACCTCATCAGATTCTTTAACATGCACCAACATCGCACAGTGCACGGGCCCCTAGAATTTCGCCTCGTATGAAGAACATTGTCCGTGTAGTAAGCGTCACCGTCGATTTCGTTGTCTGCCGTATTCATGGTGTTTGGTTTATTGGGATTCAACGTCCCGAAGCAACTCAGGCTATGAGGAACGCCGTAGTGAAGGGCTCCGGAATAATTTCGACCACCTGGGGTTCTTTAACGTGCACTGACATCGCACAGTGCACGGGCCTCTAGAATTTCGCTTTCATCGAAATTCGACCTCCGCGGCCGGGATCGAGCCCCCGTCTTTCGGGTCAGCAGCCGAGCGCCGCAACCACTGAGCCACCGCGGCGGCGCTATTCATGGTGTGACCAAGAAAAGCGTACGGAGCGCTCATATGTCCGTATGTATTCAGTGCGTGGGTGCCCTTCGCGTCAGTTTTTCTAGGTACGTAATCAACGATGATGTGTAAAGGTCACGGTGCGAAGGTCGGTTACCTATCTGCGTCATATTTCTGAGACGCTGACGCAACAGTCTTCTTTCGCTGGACGGTTTGATTGCAGTTGCGACGGCAAACGCGATGAAATGCACGGCCCGATTCCATTGTAGCGTCTGACGGCGCCTCGTTGCCGAGCTTCGCCAACCGTGCAGTTTTCAGTGTCTCACGTCTTCACGGCTCCTCTTAGCCTGGCGCTGAATAAGTGCTTCCCTTTTACGGCTTCGCTGTTAGTGAAACGTTTTAGGTGAGTGTCTTACGTTGGTTACTACGAAAGCTGCGTGCAAGTCGAAAGCGAGTTAGACAGTGGTCGTGAGTGTAGAGGTTGGTGAGTTATTAACCACAGGATACGAATCCAGTACTTCCCACAAGTTGCGCAGCTTCTCTATCGCTGATCCATCGCTCCATTTCCATCACGGTATGAAAGGAATATTTGTGCACAGGAACTAGTTACAAAGTGACCACACGAAAAAGGTCGGCACACGTGGTCACTATAAGGGAAAGCTGGTGTACCTGTCCGGTTTGCTCGCAGTTTGGTCATTTCCTCAGTGTCGGCAATCTGTCAACTAAACTGTCGCCCTGACGAAACAGCTCACTCATAGTTGTGGCCCAACATGTGGGTGCTTTCATTAGTTTTCGCAGTTCAGTAAGCATGAAGGCGTTTATGGGAAATCCAGCTGAGTTCAGCGCGCCAAGTCACACTGCTGGTTGAGAATTCAAATTAATTCGGTCCTTAATCGCTCTGGCCTCCGGGATTATTTAGGGAAGAGTGGTCAGTCGCTACCTGCGCACTGAGTTCGAATTCCCGTTTTGCTCTTCTATGGTTGCTACGCTGGACTTAATACCTGCGTAATTGGATACACCTGTGCATCGAACTAGAACGGATATAAAACAAGCCAAAACAAACAAAAAATAAACCTCATAGTCTCACCACGACCTGTGCGATTCGCGGCGACCGTAGGGCAGATTTCTCGCGGAACGATAGAGTTGCCATGGCTGAGCGAGACACCCACGCGTCCTGAAACATTCCGCTAGTGTTTAGAGCGGCCTACGCACGCCGCCTGAACTTCGTCCTACGCATGTGTCTCGCTTTTTGTGGGGGTACTTACAGGGCTCCCACGTAGGTCGGTAGGGACCGCTGGCGGAGGTTTCTGTGTCGTGAATAGGCTTGCACGAAATCCATTACGCTTGCCTGCTGCGCGACTCCTGGGGGCGTCTAGGCGATAATCGTAAAGCGAAACTATCGTGCTCTGGGGCTTTCAATAAATTTTAGGACAACGCCTGAGCGCTTGGATATTTTCCCACTCGAAATAGAATGCTGCTCCCTGAAGTCCTTCAGTGACGATTAATTTGTTTTGACTGGCTCAGCGCCCCTGTCTACCCTAATTCGCCTAGCGCACGCTGGATATTATTGGTTTGTAGTGCTTGTCAAGTAAACTTTAGTTCAGATTACTTCATGAAGCTGGCGTCGCCAGCGATACCTTCAAAACCGACGCTTCAAAGGGGAGTCAGAGTTCCGCATTCAATTCACGGGCGTACTTCAGTCGCGCGCGATGAAGCGTGCGTTCGTGACCGCGGCTACAATGCTTCTTTCGGACTCCGAACGAAGTCTGGGCATTTAAATTAAGGCGTGACTAAAAGCAGTTGATAACTTAAGTCGCGTACGTCACTTTAAATCTCACAAATAGGAAGTTGTCTGCATTTCTCCTACAGCCGATTCTTTTTTTCTTCTCAATTTTTTGGGCTGCCCATCTTGGATGATGCCCTTTTCCCCTCCCCCGCACCGCGCCTGCTAACTCGAGAACAAAACTGATCATTAATTAGTTTAAACCCACCTTATTATTCGCTTTTAAAGCGAAAGCTTTACTACTTGCACTTTCAGCCTTTGCCGTGGCGCGGCGGTGCCACCATTGACCTTTAGTTGACCTCTGTGTGACGTCATGTGTGACATCACGCCGAAGAGAAGGGCGACCGACTCGCGCCGTCGCAAGCCGCGGCGGTGCCACCACCGGCGCCTAACTCCTGCGCTCTCCGCTAGGAGCGCGATTGTGGCATTTCGCTGAAGAGATTAGGCTCGACTCACGTCGCTAGAAAGCAGTAGCTGTGCCAACCACCAGCGGCTTAACATTGCTTCGCGATCTCGCGCCGTCCGTGTGCGACGGTGGTGCACATGAACGGCGGCCTGACTGGACTGGATTGGATTGGATTAGAATGGATTAGATTAGATTACATTGGATTGGATTGGATAACAGATGCATCGCCACAAGTCTAACCACAAGCACCACCACCAGCTCTACCATGGCGTAGGTACGGATGTTGCTTTCGCAGTTACCGGGCTTAACCAAGCTAAGCCACAGCGAATTGTTTAGCTCGATGAGAAGTCACGTCAGTCGCGCATCTTTTTTTTTTTTTTTACGAACGTTCAAGGGAAGCCGGCGGTAACGAAGAACGAAGCTAACGTCTTCCTGGGTCAGTGGCGGCCCCATCTTCACACGCAGAAGGCGCTGTAGTGCTCCCGAGCCTTCCTGAAAGGGTCAACGCAAGGAAAGGAAAGGGAAAGCGGGCGGCCTCTGTCTGCCCGGGCAAGGAAGCAGGGTGTGGTGGGACGAGAAGGGAAGGATGTTCGGGTCGCGGCTGCGCCCAATGGCGGTTTGCACGCGGAAAAGCTGGCCGCACGAGAGACTAGAAGAGAGAAGGGAAGAATGAGAAGGGAGGCTGGGGATGAAAAAGGAAAAAGAGGGATAGCGGCTCACGCCGAACAGAAAGGCCAATTACGCTTAGCGGCATCGCGCGATACAGAGACGAAGGCTGCCCTGCTTCTCGTCCTTGTTTTGTTCTTGTTTTCTTTTTATTCTTTGTTTTGTAGGGTATCCTCCTACAAAGCATCGGTTGGCGCCTGGTCATTTTTTAGCTTTCCTCGCCGGCTTTGGTCAGCCAGTCGTTTAGTGGTGCTCTGGAAATACTTTTCTTGTTTCTTCCTAACTTTTTTTTTTGGTTGTTGCAAAAAAAAAGAAAACGATAGCCATGGCGTCTAGGCGCAGTGCTTTGCTTGCATCAGCGCCGTTAGAGAATTGACGGAGAAGTGCACAAAAGCTGCGGTGGATTCGACTGTAGTTGGGTTCTGATTTTGATTCTGGTTGGAGGGCTGAGAGGGCGTGGTCCTTAACTGGGCCTCGATGCTTTGTGCGCTAAATGGGCGCGCAAAGATGGCTGAACTTTTTAAGTGAGGACTTTTTCTCCGTTAGCGAACTTCTTGACTCTGAAGTTCGCTGTTAAAAACCGATGAGTGCAGGAAACGGGCAGCTTAAATGTTTCGATCGAATTCTTTTCTTTTGAATCGAGTACAACTTCGCGATTTTGGCCGGTGGTCCAACTTTTGTTACGTCATATTCCCCTCCCCCTCTTTCATATTACGTTGTTTGTTCTCGCTAATGCTTTCATTCCTGCCATTTTGGACTTTCACTTTCTCTCATCTTGCCGAAACGTGTGCCTTATTTGTTTTTTTTCTGTTTTTTTTTTCATAGCGGCTACCGTTTTCCATTTCGATCGACTTTGTACGACTCAGGTCGAACAATTTCCTTCCTAGCTTTCGGAAAGGATTCGTCCCGGTCCACGCCAACAACACACGATCGCTCTATGTTCTGTGCTGTGCGCTTCATCTGTAGCAAATACAGAAATTCTTATTCTTCATTTCTTCTCTTGAAAGCTAACAAAAAAAAACGTATTCATCCGGCAATAGATAGCTAGGATAGAATTATTTTACTGATTGATTCATGGAAAGCTCGTCATCTCGGCAGTGCTTTGTCACACCATCGTTAACTAACCAAACACGCACGTACGCATGCACGCACGCACGCACGCATGCCCGCGCGCACACACAAAGTTTGTTTTCTCACTTTGCAAAACAAAACTCCCACAAGGTCTCATTTTTTGCAAAAGCAGTCTGTGAATGGAACCCATTGCCCGAAGAAGTTTTCAGATGTGAAGACTGTTATGACCATTACCAATATTTTTTGAGTGGTGAGAGAGATAGAGTTTTGGCCGCTTGTTATGTGTGACCTTTTAAAGGCGCCGAAGATGTATTCAAATGTTTTTTGCCTACATGTTCTCCTGAATGAATTAAAAAAGATATACTTGTATGCTGCTTTTACGAAGCATTGTAACCATTATTTCTTTTGTATTTTGCTTTTGCCCGTCCTTCTTGGACAACAAAGGTGTGCAGTATCGTGTCAATAAAATAAGTATGCTACCAAAGCGGAAAATTGACTTTTCCATCGCATCTCATAAGCTCGCTTCTTCACCTCCATCATCACAATCATCGTCAGCCCAGCTCCGTTCACTGCAGCATAAATGCCTCTCCATCAAACTTCGAATTAACCCTAGCGTGCGTCAGCTGCTGCCACCGTATCCCCGCAGACTTTCTAACCTCATCGCCCGACCTAATCTCTCTGCTGTCCCCATACTAGTCGCTTGTCTTCTCTGGAAATACATTCGGTTACCCTAAGTGACCCTGAGTTATCTTGTCTCCGTCCTGCATTTCCTGCCCAGGCCCATTTCCTCTTCTTCATCTCAGCTAGGATGGCATTAACTCACGTTTGTTCTCTGACCCACTCTGCACTTTTCCTCCTGTCTCTTAACGTTACCCGTAGCATTTTTCTTTCTGTAGTTAGTTAGCTGGGTTATCCGCATGGAAGGGGTTAAATATAATTGCTCGTGCCAACACGAGGACACCGACAGCCGGGCGCGCACTGCTAACCGCGGTCGTGGTGCCGGTGGCACATGCGTGCTCGCCTCTGTTCCCGCAGATAACACCGTAACGTCATTAGAGGGTGCGGCGCGCCGTGTTGTCTCATCCTGCCTCCCAGCAACCGACGTTTGCCTTTCCCCATCGCCCCACACCGGCTCTTTTAGTTGTTCGCCTGATCTCTCCTTGTTTGTTCTCTCTTCCTTCACCTTTGTTGTCCTCGGTTCACAGAGCGAACGCATCGCTTCTCTTTGATTCGTGCTAATCTTTCGTCGCACTCTGCGATGTTGATCCTGCGTTAAGTGCAGTAGGGTTTCAAGTGCGTCACTGGGCTGTCTGCGTCATACCTGCGTAGAGTGGCGCGCTTTCTGCATAAAGAGCGCCATCTCGTCGCAGCTTCTAGTTTTTAGAGGCAATGCTTGTGCGGAAGTAGAGCCACGCTGGCATGCAAGCAATGTGGGCGGGTACGAGCACTTTGCCTCGAACTCATGCAGTGTAGTGTAATTTCAGTTATTGCGCGGTGCGCACTGCAATGGCGGCGCAGACTACACGTGTCGAGGAAGATGAAGTTTCATTCGGTGTCCCTTCAGATCCTTCGTGATGTCATTATTTTGAGAAGTGTCATTTGCTGCTTTTGCCAAGTGATCATATGGCCACATGTTCCTTTTTTTCGAAGTTATTGTACTATACCACATCCACGTACCGTCAGCTTTTATGTTCGAGCCTGTACACGTCGAGTTTTCTGTAATCCGTGCGTCAGTTCTCGCGTAATATGGCACTGATTCGTCTGAGAAAAATTGTAAGCGGGCCATTGCCTCCACCAACTACTCAATAGCATGACACTATCATCATTCACAAGTAAACTATTACTTCAACCCAGTTCCTCAGACCCGCGTGAACGCGAGATTTTCCCACACCTCCAACGAGTGCGTGACGCTATTCAGCACCATCCGACAATTGCTCGCAATTTTTTTCTTTTTCTTTCCCACCAGTTACCGCCTTTTTACTTCCCCTTCTCATATACATCAGTGACAGTGACGTTAAATTAAGCCGTCTGGCCTCTTCATGAGATCCCATCCACTCCTGCGTCGTTCCAGCTCGCCCCAGCTTTCTTCCCCTGTAAAGCGTGCTTTGCCGTTCGCAGGGAAGTACGCGCAGGAAGCACACTTTTGTTCTGGCGTGATGAGGGGGGAGAAGAGAATGGGGAGCGAAATGGGATAGAGGCCATTGTCGTAAAGAGGATTTCGCGGTTAGCTCGTTTCGGTTAGTGGAATTGTCGCTGCTGGAGCTTCGAGCAGGCATTTTAGTGCTCGGGGGAGCGCTAGGTCTTGGCCGGCTCGGGGTGCGCGGTGACCCACATTGCATTTGCGCGCGCTGCTTCCAAGCCAGGGCGTCCAAATATCACAAAATAAAGATCTGAACTTCATCCACTGACTGCGCCGGTGTATTCTCAACATAACATCATCTTTTCAGTGCATGACTTCTGCCAGGTACTTTTCATCACCTGCAGAGTATTTCTTTCGTTAGCGTTATGCGGTTTTACATGCTAATGTAGACTTTTCATCAAGCTCGGAGTACCTTTCCTGTCTTTTTTTTTTACAGAATTATAGTTCTCTCTTGCTTGACTCTAAATAAAACTCGCCAATCTTCTGCAGTAAATTTTTCTGTCATTTCTTCTTCTCGATGTATACGATTCAGACCATTACGGGCACATGAATCGCTTTGCCGATGTCCGTTACTTTGATGTAAGCGGTGCTTGTGTTCGCTGTTCTGTCTTTTTTTTTCTCTCTCTCTTATTTGTTGTTTCTCGAAGTACGTGATAGCTGGCGTTCTCGTCACCCTCGCAACTGTCGTCGTGAACAGCAGAGGAATATTGTTGAGACCTCGAACATGACGCGCTTCACTTTGTATTTAATTAATCAACTGAACTGTGTCGGACAGTGGGCCGTCGTGCGTCCTGAATTATTCGCTGCAGAACCCTTCCGGCCTTCTGCAACGGGTAGCAAACCTCAACAGGAAACATGGGTTTATTCTGGTCTCGCCTAAAGGGTACAGGAAAGGTTTTCAGTTCTGTGCACCTGCTTCGAAAGCTCATTATTTCTAATACATTAGCTTCTAGGTCAGTATGTCTTGGCCATTGTCAGTTCATTTTGCTCAATATTGGCGCTGTTTTTTTTTTTGTTTTACAAAAGCTCTTTTAGTATGCTGCTCGTACTTCTCACGCTTTCCAAGCTGCTGATGACGTCACTCCTTGCATCACTTGTTGTATACTGCGGTAATTCTATATATCACTTCGCACCGAGAAGCGAGTCTGCAATTGTATCACCTGTTGTATACTGCGGTAATTCTATATATCACTTCGCACCGAGAAGCGAGTCTGCAAATACTTGAGGAAAGTGACCGCACGATGTGTTTTTTGTTTCAGAAACATTCTTTGTATTGAGATATGTATCTGAATAGAGTAACAGGGATTTTTGCGAAGACATGTTAAGAAAAATTTTCATACTAGTCCGAGCGTAATGAGTAAAAGACTCGCTGATAGTGTCAAACTGTGGCACGAGGGCGTGCGTTGGATTGGAGGAACTCTACTCGAACTCAAATCTATATTGAAAAAAAGCGATCGTAAAAGTGATAAAAGCATGGCATACTAGTTTGCACTCACCTGTATTTGTCCCCTTCTTCGTTGGTGTCGTTTTACCTTCGCGTTCCTCAAATACGGCGTGTGCCTTTGAATCGCCGGATGGAATCTCTGCTTCGGCGTTTGATAAATAAGTAAACACTCTGGATCTTGGGTGAAAGGTCAAATAGTGCGCCGCGCAGCTTAGTTTACAGCATACAGCAAATATTGAAATTCACTCTAGTAAAGATTTCAGGAAGACATTTTTAAACGTTCGATGCAGCATTTGTTTAAACCGTGCTCGGTTTTGTGCGTTAACGAGCTGGGCTCCTTACCCACAAAGCTCTTAGTTTCCTGCCAATGGTTTCTTCGGGTGAGGGGGGAGGGGGGGTGGGGGGTTGATGCTTTTCGAACTTCTCGCTGAGAATTCGCGTAATGAAAGTTCGGAACTCTGCCACATTTTCCTTCGCTTCTATTTCACTTCTCTGGGCGAAATCTTTGCATCAGCAGCGGACGCGGCTATCTGAAGTACAGGCGTATAGGGAGCCCAAAAGCTACTTTTCGCCACTGTCTTTTCTGTTCGGCCTTTCTTCTCTTGTTTTATTTCTTTTTTTTTTTCAAACTCGCGAGCCCGCGAATCTCTTTAGGTGCTACCCGGATCTTCAGGGTAGCTCGTCATCTTTTAGAAGGCTCTCGCTGTGGTATAGCTGGATCCCCAAACTTTTCGGCCAACGCGATCCCCCTTCCTCTACTACTGCGCCTACGAGGTGCTCTTCTCCTTAACGATCCCCCTGCTTCTTGTTTCGTCGTTACAGACGTTTTTCTTTGTATCCTCGTTCTTTTCGTAATGTCTTCCCTGGAATTTCTCCTGCTTTGTTTTGCTTCATCTACGTTAAGTTTTTATTTTTTCCGTTAATTGAATTTTTATGGCCTTGGTCTTAAAGGTGCACTGAAGAGGAATCTGAACTTGTCTTTTTGCCACGGGAACTCGATCTACACGTTCCTAGCATTCTTAGAAGCTGCGACTTATTGCCCTGTGTGGCCAATTTCCCTAATTAAATCGAATTAACGTCCGGCTCCCGCCCTTTTTTTTGAATTCTGCCTCGTACGGTGGGCGGAGTCGACCAACGCGTGGAGTGCCTTTCACCCAGTCCCGTGGCGGCTTGCCGCTCTGCCATCGGCGGAGTAATACGTAGTAGTCCGTAGTAGCAAATAGTCCGCGCGTATTTTTATTTCTGCGGGCTTATTTTGCGGCTATATTATCTTCGAATGAAACTATTTATTCATGGAAACCTAAAAAACAAAATAAAGCGAAAGCAAAGCCTCCACGAAGCTGGCTGAAAGGAACTTCACGCGTTGGTCGACTCCGCCCATCGTACGAGGCAGAATTCAAAAAAAAGGGCGGGAGCCGGACGTTAATTCGATTTAATTAGGGAAATCGGCCATACAGGGCAATAAGTTGCAGTGTCTAAGAATGCTAGGAACGTGTAGATCGAGTTCCCGCGGCAAAAAGACAAGTTCAGAATCCTCTTCAGTGCACCTTTAACCCTGAAAGCTAGACTTTCTTCGCGCAGAAAGTTTATTCTTATTGCTTTTTTTTTCTGCGCCAGAAGTATTCTTCTTACTTTTACAGGCTAATAAAGCTAAAGGGAAGTATGAAGATTCAATTAGTATCCACGCCAAAATTTTAAGAGTAGGCTGCAGGCACGATTTATGGCGCTAATTATTTATTTCTGCTTTACCTTCTAATAGGTATTCAGCAGGTGAGCATTTATTTAGTGCTAACCTGGGAATGCAAACATTGATGCACGCAATTTCATCCGATAGCTTGTCTCTTCCTAAATGGGAGCGCTTCCCTATAATAGTCTTCATGAAAATCAATTCACTGGGAGCTTAGGTTTGCGTATGCTCTTGGTGCTAGTGTCCTAACGCTTTTCTATCCATGTTTCCATAAGGAGCTTTCACGTTCGCTTCTAGTTTATTGCAGCTCGTCCGCAGCCACCGTTGCGCACCGGTAGTTAATCAATGTGAAGCAAGTCTACTCCCCCACAGTTGGTTGTGCCATTCTCATTTTGAAGGAAGCGTCAGTACGTGTGCTTGTGGGGTAGCCCCCGTAATAAACACCCGAAGAAGGTAACCTCGGCATAATACGTAGCTGGTTGTGTGGTAGATCCCATTATGGGACACATATATACGTGTTATGTGCAGAGAACACTCCTGTGCTGGACGTTAATAGGCATGTTCCCATCCCCTCGCGACTGGAACTCCTTGAGGCCCTGCTAAGCATTTTGAAAGCGTTTGAGCGATTTCCAGGAGGCTACATTTTTTTTATCGTTCATGTTTCTTCTTTGTCGTTCAGGCCACGCCCCATCCACTCAACCCACGTCGCTCCGGCACATTGGGATCACATTCTCCGTAACCAGCGGCTGAACACGTGTTAGTTAGGATATACAGCGGACAGTGCAATGAAACCTGCGAAAGTATCCCCTTATGCAGCCTTTGCAAAATGTAATGCATGGCGTTGGAATTCTACTAATCGTCATCATTATCAGCCTGACTTCGTCCACGGCAGGGCTAAGTTCTCTCCCATTCATCGCGCCAGTAAGCCCTGCCCTGCGCCAGCGGCGGCCGCCTTGCCGCTGCTTACTAATCTCTACCGCCCACCTGACCTTCTGCCTCTCCCTGCTACGCTTGCATTGCATTGCAATCCTTTCCGTTACCATACGTGACCATCGGAAATCTTCCCTACGCTTTACATGGCTTGCCCATCCTTATTATTCTGCTCTCCCTGATCTCAAGTGCAGTAGTATTACCTCGCGTTTGTTCCCTAACTCTGCTATGTTCGTATCTTCCTGGCGCGTCACTCATCCTTTGGAACGCGTATTTGGTACATGGCTGTTTTAGCCGTGACATCGTTACGCTTAGCGGTCGTTTCTGCGCCCGCTGAAATCTGGTTCCTAATTCCACTCTCTCGCATCGCGAGCTCTGTACACTTACAGCGTGCTGCCTGCATTCGTGGTCCGTGCTGAGTCCAATACTGAGACCGAGACTCTACGGCGCCCCAACATTGGGTGAGGCGAGACGCGGAGTCGAGCCGTTTTCGCGGTGGAGCGGAGCGCTCGAACTTGTTCCCATCTCCGTCCTGATTGGTCGGGCATCAGCTTTTTCTAAGTTCGACGTCCGTGCGCAGAGTTAGTGACGCGTAGTGCTGGTTTAGCGCAGGAAAACAAAAAAAAAAGGAATCGAACGGACATCGCCCCCTTCTCCCGCTGTTTCACTGCCTCAGAGTTCCTTTGCCCAATGCGGCATCCCAAAACCGAGAGCATCTGCTTCTGCGGCGGCTCCTCAGAGGTTATTGTGACGTTTCCGGACGCCCGGTTTTTGCTTCCGGTTCACCGCGGCCCCTGCCCGGCTGTTGGAGCCGTGTTCCTCCAATATCCGAAGACCCTCTTCTTTCCTCTTCTTTTCTTCCTTTCTTCCCTGTTCTTTCTCTCTCTCTTTCTTACTCCATTCCGCTCGACTCTCCGCGTTGCTGCCGTATATAGGACTCGTCGGTTATTGATCTTTTTTGCGTGTTGTTCCGGTTGTACGAGTCTCAGTGCAGTAATGTTATTTTTGTTATCATTAATTCTTCTCTTTTTGCTGTTCTCGGTCGTTCCGAGGCTTTATACCTCTGTTATTTGTCGGCCGCCAGTGCGGCTGTGGCATTGTTCTGCCCTCGTTCGGCGCCGTTTCGTAATCGGGTTGGCGTGCTCCCATCGCCCCCTTCTCTACCCCGTTCCGGCCGTGTAGTTCTTCGCGTTGGCGTGTGTGTGTGTGTGTGTGTGCGTGTGTACGTGTGTGTGTGTGTGTGTGTGTTCCCGCACTGCTCATGCTCCATCGTTTATCGCCCTCTTAATCTGCTGCGCCCTCTGCCGGATTGCCGGTTCTTCTTTTTTTATTATTATTTTTTCTGTCTATTTTTCTTCTCTTTTCCCCTGACCGCCGTTGTCCTTCTGTACGCTCCTGGAAATCAAAGGGCCTTCAGCTGGCCGCTCTCTTGATTTCGTTTTCGATATCATCGGGCCTGCGTCCCCTTTGCTTGTGTTGCTCTCTCCGAGCTTGCTTTTATTTCTTGGTGCTGCAACTTATGTTCTGGTTTGTTTTTCGGCGCGTTTTTTTATTACCTATAGCTGGCTGTTTATTTTTTTTTAGTTTGGTACGTTCCAGCGTTTGTTTGTTTGTTTGTTTCATCTGACTTTCTTCGCCGCGCGTATAGTGTCTTATTTACTAAAAGCAAGTAAGATACTAGGTACGTGGTATGCAAGCAAGATACTAGGTACAGTCTGTCAAAAGTAACCAGGCTCCATGGTTTGCTTCTCATTCGTATAACAGAGCCCTCAAGGCTTCCCTTAAGATCAAAAGTCATTTGAAGGTGAGAACAGGGGTTCTTCTTACCATACAGAGATTTAGAGCTTGCGGGCTGGCATAAGAGCTTCAATATACGACTGAGAAGAAAAACATGCAGCCTGGTTACTTTTGACAAAGACTGTACGTGGAATGCCGCCAGAAACTCGCATCATACCCAGCAGTTCTGGACAAAAGGGTTTTTGAGCGGGAAACCCTTTTTAAACGCGATTTTTTCACATACTGCACCATTTCACTATAACAATCAATATATCCGCAGATCATCCGACGGCAGTCTTGTAATTTTTTCTGTTAAAGTTTTTGCTTTCATTAAAAGCGTTCCCCATTGGTTTTCTCTGGCAGTCTTAACTGTTCAATGCGATCGATGGAAACACTTTGAAACAAAGATTTTGCTATACATATCAGACGAGTGGGCCATTGCTTTCAATATTTCCATAACAGTAGCTTACAATTTTCAAATTTTCAAATATTTGTTCGAGAATGTTGGACATGATTATGACCTGGCCGATGCGGTCCCGTCCACTTTTCTGTTGTTTTCTTGTGTGTTTTTTGCGCTTCCGCACCTCGCCATGTCTTACCAACGGGCCCGAAATTCCTACTATTCTGCCGATTCAAAGTGGGCGCCTTCCTCCACCTACGGATCCAGGAATATGCTGTGCCGATCCTGCAAAAGTATTTAATTCAGACACCGTACTCTCGCAGGCATAGACACAAATTTTGTTGTTTTCTTTTTTTTCCGTCTCTCAGAATAAATCCGAAATCAAGTCGAAGCTGCGGCTGCGGTGGCTGCACGCAACGCCCTTTCGAGAAACCATTCGACGAGGAAGCGGCGCATAACAATGATCATTTGCCTTTTCCGATGCAGCGCCTTCTGTGCACGCGAAATGATTATTTCCTGCCGAGTCGTCGGACGAATTGCGCGGAATCGCATAAACAGGGAAGCGCTGTGGCATTGTTCGCCCAACAACAGGCGCGTTCTCTGCGCTGCGGAAGCCCCTCCTCCTCTTCTTGTCCGTGTCGTGACCCGGTCCCATCGCGCGCGGGCGTACTCTCTCTCTCTCTCTCTATTCTTCGAACATTGTGTTACATCCCACTGGCACTGCCCAAGACTGCCTAAGCGTCGTCGATCATGACGCTCGCCTCCTTGCTTTCGCGCTTTTTGTTTCTTTTTTTTTTTCGACAGGGACTTCTCGTAATGATCAAACGGCAAGGAAATGACTGATAAACTGTTCCACTTATCGTTCGCGTTCCGCGTCTCCACGCCTTTCTTGGTTGCGGTGTTCTTGGTGAATAATGTTATTTCTTTCTACGAAGAAAAAGAAAGCGCTCAAGCGTTTCAGTGAATGAAAAAAAGCAAAAATCTGCGATGCGTGGGTCCTACTTTTCTTCTACGCGCCCTTTTTCGCTTATGGAACTTGAGCGAAATGAACGCTGTCGGAATTTTGCCGCCTGATGGGCAGCAGGAGTGCATTTATTGTTTCCGTGTTTACCACTGTAGGTGGCTGAAACAGTTTATGGTTGTTTATACAGTTTGCCCGGGGATATTGCCCCTACACAAGGCATGCTTTCTTGAAAGCTTGTGTGGCACGTATTCTAAACTAGGGAATAAGCTACCTACAGGAGTGACTAAGCTAAAGTGTGAACGTGTAAGCTGCAGTATTGATTACTAATTCAGGAATTCATGTCTCCTGGCTGCTGAACTTTGGGTTTCGGTTTCTGATTTGCTTACTTAGAAGCAGTCACGTCTAATATCATTAACTTCACCCTTTATGGTCTTCGCATTGCGCCTTATTAGTTTTGTGACGAAGCTTTGCTATTTTTGTCGCGTTGCTCTTGTGGGGCAATACGCGGTTCGGGCAAGGCGACTTTACATTTTTTCTTGGATCACCCACTTAACGAATGTAGTCATCATGAACCCTGTTGTTTCCTTTCACTGCGTTGCAGATTGCCCGGTGAAAACTCTTGTTCGGACAGTGTAACCGAACGTCCTTTAATCTTGCTCTCTTTTCTTTTGTCTTCTCTCGTTCGCAGGTGAGTGTTTCCACTCTTCACACGCGCTGAGTTCGGAATGTCGCTCCGGACACCTCGACCGCCTGGCTTCGTCTTGCCGAACGAATTGCTGACGCGTCAGCCGTTGTTTGCCTGAAACACCTGTCCTCGAAAAGCGAGTTCTCTTTCTTGACTATCAGGTAAGTGGTTTTATTTTCACTTGGCGTACCTCCTCGCCAAGCCACATGCCCTTGCGGCAAATTATCTCCGCTACTGCTCCAGTGGTTCACGTCGGCTTACTCCCTCATTAATTGTAACCCTAGCAGCGCATTAGGTTTTCGACCTATGCGCCGTACTAAATCGTCTTCAAAGAAACGGTTCCGTGCTTGTGGGAGCCTTTCGACCACTTCACCGGCCTTCAGTGCTTCGCGCTATGAGAGACGGAGAGCGAAGGCTGTTTCGCGTAAAAACTGTCGTACGGACTACTCTGCCTTGCGGAACGGCTTCAGGAAGCGTGTCCCTTCATATCCTCGTTTCTACGAGGTGTTTGTTCTTGGAGCATGCCGTACACTTTACCTTTTCTTCGTTGTTTCTATCTTCCGATTTTTATATTTTTTAGGCGTCCGTTGTGTCCACAGAGTAGTCCGGCCTACATTAGCAGTTCCCGCTGTATGCGTTCTCCCTACAGTTTATGGAGAGAAGCGAGATCAGGCTAACCTCTTCTTTCGCGAATGAGCAGCAACGTTTCGCAGTCCGTCGGAAGTGGAAAGCGAGAAGATTCAAAGTACGTTGCAAAAGGAAAAAAAAAGCGGGGTAAAGGTTCAGGGAGGAAATAAAGGAGGAAAGTTTCGTCCCAACGTACGTGCCTCCGTGCCGAATTGCCCTGTCTGTGGCGACGTATATGCTGTGGAACGCATACGCCCTCCAAGAAGAAGCACACGACGGCTTTTATGCTTCTCATCGTCGGAGTCTCTGCCTCCGCACTTATTCACACGTCTTCCCAGCTAACCGAGGCGCTTATATATATATATATATATATATATATATATATATATATATATATATATATATATATATATATATATATATATATATATATATATATATATATATATATATATATATATATATATATATATATATATATACAGGGTGTTTCACCTAAGACTTTCTGCAATTTTTAAATATAAGCTATTTGAATTAGATGCGCGCTTTTTCTGGCATAGCATTGTCAGTGGTGTAATACATCATAATGCAGCTAAGACGTGCTAACTAGCAGGCTTGTTAACCAATATTTAATAGTTAACTTTTAAACTATTACCGTTGGGCTACTTAATTATTGAGAGGCATGTAGCCCACCGTAAGTAATGTCCATATCCGTTTTTAGAATTTCGAGAACGCGATTATCCTCGGCGCTGTGGCCCAACAAATTTCGCCTACATCGCGCCAAAATACATGCGGTTTGAGAAGCTTGCAGGCAAAGCAACCTCTCCAGTGAACCTAATTCGTCGAGATAGCCAAAATTTGTTGAGCCACAGCGCCGAGGATAATCGCGTTCTCGAAATTCTAAAAACGGATATGGTCATTACTTACGGTGTGCTACATGCCTCTCAATAATTAAGGAGCCCCACGGTAATAGTTTAAAAGTTAACTATTAAATATTGGTTAACAAGCCTGCTAGTTAGCATGTCTTAGCTGAATTATGATGTACTACACCACTGACAATGCTATGCCACAAAAAGCGCGCATCTAATTCAAATAGCTTATTATAAAAAATTGCAGAAAGTCTTAGGTGAAACACCCTGTATATTAGAGCGCGCTGCTTTACTTCCGCGACTCCGTCGAGCAGAACTGCGCAGTACTGTGGAAGCTGAGGTACGGAACGGAGCCGGTCGACTCGTGTGTGCACCGTAAAGAACAGATGCGTGCCGTAGTTCCCAGTTAAGACGGCGCTGGCTCGGCCTGTTTAACCCTGTAGTATCCGGTGTATAGAGTGGAATGCAGACTGTGCGAATGTGAATAGCTTTCAACGCTCGCAAAAGTGTGTCAAGTCCTCTTATTAGCGCAGAAAACGTATTTTTCTGTACATTTTTGAATTCGAAGTTGATGTTCCAGCTCCCAAAAACGCAGAGGGCCTGTTCAAAGGTCAACTTACATCTAAAATTGATCCTACCGATGAAGCAGCGAAAATTTTCAACTGGTTTAATTACTTCTGTGTAACAGTAGCTTGGTTTGGGCTAGTTGGTAACAGTTCTTAGAAAGCATAGCGCAAAAAAGACACGGACGACACAGAAGTGGACAGGACAGGCGCTATAGGCGACCAGCGAAGAAGCTGTACGTCCTGTCCACTTCTGTGTCGTCCGTGCCCTTGTTGCGCTATGTTTTCTAAGATACTCCTGTGTATTTTGGTGATAGAATGACAGGCCATTATCGTTTTGAGAGCACGCTTTTTTTTTGCATTTCTCTAATTTGTAGGGGTCGGTGACAGCGAGACACTGGAAGTTTGCTTCTTTAATCCGGCATTTTCTTCGCCTGGGCGTTACAGGGTTAAGCCTGATCTGTCTGTATGCGACCAGCCAGTCGCTTATGATAACAGGGGTCCAGCGTATAGATGTTCTAAATCTTGACTAAGCCACGGGTGGCCCACACTCTATAGCGTTGCAGGTGCAGGTCGAAAAATACATGGCACAAGACGTGGCACATAACATGGCGCACCGTGAAATGGCGCCACCGTGAAATGGCGCCACCGTGAAATGGCGCCACCGTGAAATGGCGCTTTATTGTAGATTGGGTGCAAGCGAACTAAATATAATATGCTAATATTGTGTAATTTCTGCGCAGCGAAAGGAAACAAGAAACAAAAAAATGGCATGCTTTCAGAAACAAGCAGTAACAGTATGCGGTTTGGGATAACGAATAAACAAAAAAAAAAACAATACGCCAAAGTTTTGTGCGAAATGTCTTGTACGAGATGGCACATTTCCGCTGCAGATGTCGTCACTTCAGCGGAAAGCTATCGGACAAAATCATTTTGGCCCGCACTTAGCAACCAGTCGATTTTGGCAGCTCTAGAGAGTAGACCATATATGCCGCCGCAGATCCCAATACGTCCGTATTGGTTCGCCTAAGAGTTCTCAAGCCGTATCCAATTGACGGAAATCCTAATCGAAATCGTGGCATAACTGGCGGGCATACGGAGACCTAGCCTACGGCGTGCGCAGTCGCTCTAACTTCTTCCTTTTCTCCGTAATAACTGTCATTTAGAGCTGCGCCCTAGCAGATGGTCTGAGTGCCACGAGCACGGTGAAAGTCAACTATAGTCGGATACTGCTTAAGTCTGCAGTGAAGCTCCGCCCACATTCAGCCTCCGCGCAAGGAATTCCTCCACGACGAGAAAGTAGTCCGCTGCTGAAACTTTTCTTCTTTTCTAAACACGAAGCATATCTCAAGAAAAAAAATTACGAGCTCTAAAATTTTGATACCCGGATTGTTTCATATAGTCAAACAATGTAAAAAGCTGATTTCGTTTACTGTTGCGATTGGCCGGCGGAGTAATACAGGATGCCGCGGACCGCGGCCCAGTGTTAGCAACTGCTGTTTTTCTTTTTTTTTAAGTTGTATCCTACTATAGCATCCAAGAATTTTGCGGGGTTCCTCAAAATCACGCAGAGGGAAAAGAAGCTTCCACCGCCGGTGCGAGTTTTAGTTCTTCGTCCACAACGGAAATGGTTTGAAATGCGAATGTTGTGTTCGGCTTGGCTGTTGTGTTTGGCCGAAAACGTGTATTCGGCGGCGGAATCATAGCTGCAGGCCATGATTCAGGCTATGATTCAGGCTATGATTCAGGCATCGATGCAGGCTATTGTCGGCACCAGCGGTCGCCCTCCTGGTGCTGCTTGGCGGTCATTCAAGAACTGAATGGTCGCCATTTTCGGCCGCACACAATTAATAAGACAACGCCTAGCGTTAGAGATAAGGGACCTAGAAAAAATTCTTCGTCCACAACGGAAATGGTTTGAAATGCGAATGTTGTGTTCGGCTTGGCTGTTGTGTTTGGCCGAAAACGTGTATTCGGCGGCGGAATCATAGCTGCAGGCCATGATTCAGGCTATGATTCAGGCTATGATTCAGGCATCGATGCAGGCTATTGTCGGCACCAGCGGTCGCCCTCCTGGTGCTGCTTGGCGGTCATTCAAGAACTGAATGGTCGCCATTTTCGGCCGCACACAATTAATAAGACAACGCCTAGCGTTAGAGATAAGGGACCTAGAAAAAATTCTTCGTCCACAACGGAAATGGTTTGAAATGCGAATGTTGTGTTCGGCTTGGCTGTTGTGTTTGGCCGAAAACGTGTATTCGGCGGCGGAATCATAGCTGCAGGCCATGATTCAGGCTATGATTCAGGCTATGATTCAGGCATCGATGCAGGCTATTGTCGGCACCAGCGGTCGCCCTCCTGGTGCTGCTCGGCGGTCATTCAAGAACTGAATGGTCGCCATTTTCGGCCGCACACAATTAATAAGACAACGCCTAGCGTTAGAGATAAGGGACGTAGAAAAAATTCTTCGTCCACAACGGAAATGGTTTGAAATGCGAATGTTGTGTTCGGCTTGGCTGTTGTGTTTGGCCGAAAACGTGTATTCGGCGGCGGAATCATAGCTGCAGGCCATGATTCAGGCTATGATTCAGGCTATGATTCAGGCATCGATGCAGGCTATTGTCGGCACCAGCGGTCGCCCTCCTGGTGCTGCTCGGCGGTCATTCAAGAACTGAATGGTCGCCATTTTCGGCCGCACACAATTAATAAGACAACGCCTAGCGTTAGAGATAAGGGACGTAGAAAAAATTCTTCGTCCACAACGGAAATGGTTTGAAATGCGAATGTTGTGTTCGGCTTGGCTGTTGTGTTTGGCCGAAAACGTGTATTCGGCGGCGGAATCATAGCTGCAGGCCATGATTCAGGCTATGATTCAGGCTATGATTCAGGCTATTATGATTCAGGCATCGATGCAGGCTATTGTCGGCACCAGCGGTCGCCCTCCTGGTGCTGCTCGGCGGTCATTCAAGAACTGAATGGTCGCCATTTTCGGCCGCACACAATTAATAAGACAACGCCTAGCGTTAGAGATAAGGGACATAGAAAAAATGCAGTCATTTCGAACGACGCGCGATTATGACTTTACGACAGCTCTGTGGCGCCTTCGTGAATAGCAAACAAAGTTACAAAAGTATGGCCCACCGATGATACACAAGAGCAGAAATAAACGTACAAAAAAAAACGAAAACGAACAACACTTCGCGGAAATACCTCGAAACAGCTATTATAATTAGAACGTAAAAAAGATAATGCTCCAACGGTCACCTTTCTCCTTTGAGCAATGCAGAAAGTTGGGCGAGTTGGTAATACATGTTGAACTTGGAAAAGCGCAATTAAAATACAGGGACAAGAAGATGGTCTTAGGTGAAACAGGTAGAAGTCTTACATGAAACACCCTGTATATACCGTTGGCACTGTTGCAGTTGCCGCTGCACCGTCGCTTTCTCAACGCACAAGAGTGCGCGACAAGTGCCTTGTTCGCGACATATCTCCTCCTTTCCCTCTTTTTTTCTTCCCCCGCTTTCTGCTGTTCCCGATTTATGGCGTCCCAGATAGCGGGCGACGGCTGTTGCTGCCGCCCCTTTTTATGCTTTACGTTCGGTCACTCTTAAAAAAACACTGACGCTTGCGACAAGTTCTCTAAACCCTGACTGCTTGTGCCGGTCAGAAAAAAAAAAAGAAAACGGGAACAGGAATGAAGCGGAGGCCGGAAATGGTGTTGTTGGGTGGGATGGGGAGGGGATGTACTTGTAGCTCGCCGTCCAGACACCATCAACTTTCCTAATGCAACCTCTCGGCTTGCTTTCACTTTTTCCTTTTTTTCTTTCATCTAGGTTTCCTCGTTGAAGCCTTCAGTATAGCTTCCTCTTCTGTCTATGTTCTCTTTCAGTTATTTTTTTTTTCATTCTGGTTTAAAGGAAATGAAAGGTTCTGCAGCGACTGCAATGAGATTTGCCGTATAGGAGTCTGTGCGCAGTGGCTCTTCTCGACCACTCTGGCGGCAAATAAATTTCCCTGTTTTAACGCCCGTGATATAGTCCTCTGATGTTCGCATTTTTTTTTTCGCTGTTTGTTGGTCCACGTGGCGTCCCATCTATCGTTTCTTTCCGACTCCCATAAAAACCTCTCCGACGACAGTATCGCTTGCTAGGAGGGCGTTCTCGCGGCCCGTTCTCCTGCAACGAGAACAAAGTGACCGTGCTCCTTCTTCTACAATGCTAGCAAGAACCACTCGATGCCTCTTCTTTTATTATGAGTAGTATTATTCTTATCCCTTGGGTCTACCCTGCGCTTTAGATTTTTTTTTGTTGTTGTTTTACGTCTATGCTTTTAACGGGAGCTTTAATGTCCGAGCCGGAAAGCACCGCATTTTTTTTGTGTGTTGCGCCTCCGCCCGTTTCGAAACTCATCTCGAAGCGTGATCTATCTTAATGTCTGGTTATACGCCGTTTGCTTGCGATGTCGTCGAGAACACTATTAGTTCACAGTATCGCTCTGAAAGAGGCGGGCGCGTCTTGTGGTCGAAGTGGTTATGACGTCAGAGTGCGCGGATTCGCAGTAATGAGGTCACCCACGGATGCCTGACGCCCCCTTTTGGAGCGGACGACAACCTAATAAAATAGTTGTCGTCCGCTCCGTCAGGGGGCGTGAGGCGTCCGTGGGTGACCACATTACATACCTCATTACTGCGAACAGAGCCATGGATACAACTGAACTCGTCGAAGCAGAGAGAGAGAGAGTCGTGCTAAAGAAGCAGTCAAAGTCGGCAGTCAAAGTGTGTAGTCAAATAAAGCACTAGTACACCACAAACAGTCTCGCAGTCAATGCCAAACAGTGCGCCAGGAAAGGCTTTCGCCTTGCAGCACTGTAGAGAGCCAAATTTTCCCTGAATTTTTTATTTGGATTTCTTTAAACAAGGAGGCGGTCACGGAGACACATTTGCGAATCCGGATTGGTCCGGAAACGTGTATTTCTGGACTGTGTCCCGGAACAGCAGCTTGTATGCGTGTTGGCTTTTCATCTTGAACAGCGCGCACACAAACAGGAGGACGTGCGAAGAAGAAAAGATACGAGCGCCGTCCCCGTCCTAGATTATTTTTATATCCTTTTAGGCCGCCCTAACCTATTCGTTGTCTGCACTGTTCGCGTCGGAATGGATTATTCGCTTCTTATCCGCATTGTATGAATTACTCCCGAAGGAGTTACTCTACTCGAAGTTTTGCTTGTCTATTGCTTGCAGAGAGCGCACGTTTTATGCACGTGTCGCGCACATCCGGATACGTACACAGTGTCGAGTACTTTGTGCCCACGTCGACCCGCGCGCCAGTGTGCGGTTCGGCACAGCCTGACCGACGCCTGCTTGGTAACCGCGCTGCCCTTACAGAATTTTTTTAGACAGTCTTTAGACTGTCCATAGACTTCTGTCTATAAAGTCTGTAGACTATAGACAGATCCTAGCGAACAGTCTATAGGCAATACAAATGCTATAGACCGTCTATGGATAATCTGTAAATCTATGGCCGTACACTTTTAGTAGACTTTTGTCTATAGACTATGAAGAGACAAAAACAAATATCTATAGGAAGGCAATAGAGCATCTAAGAAGTTATAGACTCTCTATAGACAAACCCTAGAGAACTGTCTATAGGCAATAAAAATGCTATATGCAGTCAATAGACAGTCTGTAGATTTATGGCCGTACATTTTTAGTAGGGTTTAGTTGACATTTAAAAGAAATATCTATAGGAAGGCAATAGAGTATCTAAGAAGTCTATAGACTGTCTATAGATCATTTTCATAAGGTCCGCGTACTGTGCGATGTCAGTGCACGTTAAAGAACCCCAGGTGGTCGAAATTTCCGGAGCCCTTCACTGCGGCGTCTCTCATCGCCTGAGTTGCTTTGAGACGTTAAACCCCAATAAACCAAACCAAACCATTTCCATAACGGTTAAGCGAAGTATCGATAAAATTCGGGGACTATACTGGGACGTGTATGCATCAGTCACTGTAGGCCGCTCGTATTCAACCGGCTATCCTAATAGACACTTTTAGTTGAACGTACGCAGTGAGCTTGCGCACACAACGACACCGCGGGTAACGAATGCGCATGCGCAGAACGCAACGTATCTAGCCGCGCGTTGTGGACGCCCGCCCGCTATAGGCACCCTGCGCATCTAAAGCCCCACCTCGATGGACACTTCCGAGGCGTACGGGCGGAGCGCCTACGCGCACGGGCGTACGCTGGAGCCTGTCTGCGCATGCGCGAGGCGCGACGCGCGAGCAGGCGCGAGCGGGGCGCAGATATCTGTGCATGTCAGATATCGGCGCCTGCGCACGGGCGCTAGCGCGCGCGTCGGAAGCGGGGTCCGGTTGACAACAATCGGAGGACCGCGGGGCTCTCGAGGACTCTTTTCTTCATAGCTTCGTGTTCCCCGAACTTTTCTTCGCGGTTTAATTCGTCCTTTCAGCGCCCCCCAACCATGTTTTGTTGACGGCTTGACATTCTTTCAGTCGGCTCGGGAGGGGGAGCGAGCCAGCACCAGGAGCATGGGGGTGAATGCCACTTTTCGACGCCCGTCGCGGCGCGTGCTGGGCGCGCAGGCGCTTCGCGTGTACGCCTGGGAAGTGTCCATCGAGGTGGGGCTTAACTCCCGCGCTACGCGCCCTGTCAGGAAGGTGGGGGCAGTCTGACAGCTCCCGCTGTGTTGCGCGCGCCGTCGCGAAGCAGTTGTGCGCCTCCTTCCCGAGCATCAAATGGCACATAACAACAGCGGGACACATTGCTGTGTTGTAGGATACAATAATACATATATAAATTCGCCTCGGACAAGGTTTTATGGATTTCCAACGCGACATTGGGAGACGGCCCACCCTTTGCGATGGGCAACACGCGCGCGCGCTTTCTGGTCAAACAATGCTCAAACCCGTACGGAAGGTGCTTACCTGACTCATGCATTACCTCCTAGACAGGTTTTTGACTCATGGTAAATTCAGCAGACTCGGAGGAATGCTAATGGCTCTCTGGGAACCCTTTCCTTTTCTTGCACCCACGATTTTCGGTCATTGACATGGCTGTCAACAATATGTGGGCTTAAAAAGCCACGCTGAAATCCACCCGCAGTCACACCTGAGGAAGAAGCCCAAATTTTGCGCTGCAAAGAATCGTTTACATTAGTTCCAGCTATGCGCGGAATCCTTGTTCGCTTGCACTGCGCCTTGTCGTCCAGCGTCTTTTTCGACAGTAAAAGCACGTTTTCAGGGGCAACGGCAACATGCTCCTGATAAATCTTTGCCTGCACGTCTGAACGACTGGGTGATAATGTAGTACAAAAATCATATATCCTAATGTCGAAAAATCAGGGCACTTGTACTAAATGCGTAAAAATTTAACAAACATTGCAATGAAATTCCGCTTTCTGATCACAAGCTTTCTGCAAGAATCACGCATGAAATAGCCAGGATACTCCTTTTTTGCAGAATCCCAGTCACATAGGTTTATGTTTTCCGCAGGAGTTTCAGTGCGCACAAGCGCTTCGCAGCAGCTTGCATTCTCTTCTGCTTGCAAAAGTTCGTTCATTGGACATTTCGTATCACCAAAATACTGACGGACGTGTTGTAGCGATAATGGCCTGGCAGTTGCTGAAAAAATGAGAAAATATGAGTGGCGGATTACGCAATGGGCACATCATTTCAAGGCGTAGTTTGAACAGGGTATTCCACATCGAACACCGAAGGTGCGGCAAACGAGATTGTTATGAAGTCAGGTTTGCGTCGTTCGCTCAGCAACTGGAATTTTCTAATTACCTTCAATGCTATGCCGACTGGCCGTCTTTGAAAGTGCAGGGTAAGCCTTTATAAATGCAGGGACACCCCAGGCTTGCAGGTGGCTCGTTTTGGAGAGCGTTTCACACCGCTCCAAAAACACGGTAACGGCAGCAGCGTGTTTACATTTGCTTGCCTTGCAACTGCAGCCGGCGGCTACAAGCTCTCTACCGGAAAATAGCTACATTAAAAAAAAAATGAGTGAGAGTGTAGCGCTGACAGGCATTAGATAGAAATATTTCTTAGCGTTGATCTGATCGTTTTCGGTAGCGCAGTGACGCTTGTCTGCGCAATGCACCGGGCTGCTACTTCGCTCCCGTCGCACGACACCACCTCTTTCACATTGTGTACATGGCCTGCTTCAAAAAGCTTCGTTCCTTTCCTGACGTTCGCTCCTCGAAAGAATTTTTCAGCCTCATGAATGAATAGGTCGAAATCCCGCCTCTACGAACAGCGGCAGCCGCTAGCAGACGCCATCCCTTCGCAGTCGCGGGGCGAGCCTTCCTGACAGGGACGAAGAACTGGCCGCGCGGGGGAGCTGAACGCAGCCTCTACGGTGGCGGTGCCTGGCGGGTGCAGGGTGCCTATAGCGTAGCGTACGCAACGCGGGACGCTACGTGCTGCGTAGAGAACATGGCGGCGACCAATCTCGCCCGCTTCGGACCGATTTCACTTCGCCGCTGCTTTCTTCAACGCGATGGCTCGCTCTAAACTGTGCTGTTAGCTTTCATTTTGTCTACTCTCACCCACACGCCAAAATATTAGGGACAAATGCCCCTTGTTTTTCAGATAATGAGGCGATTTTTGACCTTTTAAGCCTAACTGACGTTGTGTACGTTCATCGTCATAGCAACCGCACCTGTCGAATAATTTGTTTTAGTCATGTGCCTACTTTTGCACTTCATTAAACATTATACATTTTTTCCTCCATTAAAAACAGTATTATACTATTCATATGGTCAGAAACTGAAAAATGTTCAGCCGAGCGCTACATCGCTTCCAGTGTTTGTCACTAGATGGCGGCACAACGCTCTACGCGACTGCTCTGTGGCGGTACGGCCAACTGACGGGGGTGTCCTTTACAGCGTACGGAACGTAGTGAGCGTTGCGTACGCAATGTCGCTACGTACGCAGCAACTAAAAGTGTCTAATGTGGTGATCATGCGCCGACCGACGCAAGCAGTCTCAAATTCTTATTCACCGCATGAGAGAGCGGAGCTCGTTATCCCGTTATGGGCACGCTAATCCGGTCGGACCTGCAGCGCCGGATTAGCGTCGTTCGTTCCGCCCTGCGACGCGCTAACACGATGGGAGAAACGCTGATTGGATTTCAAAGCGTTGGTCGACTTTACGCCTTGTCGAGCGCGAGGATTAACAGTTCGACGAATACTTTTGTTCTTATTTTGCTGCCTCTTTGTTGGCGCTGCTTGCCATCTTTCCTTGCTTGTTAATTTTTGTGGAAGCGTTGACAGCGCTGTGCTAATTACTGATTACGCGCGAAAGGGCAAGTCCGGAGGTTTTTCGAGCATTTAATTTGAGTTGGTAGTCAAATCACATTCCTTAGAGCCCCTTCTCTCTGCCACAATAAACCGTTTCTTTCTTTTTTTTTCAATGCCAAGTGGAACTTTTTTAAACCAGCGTAAGCAATCAATCGAAACCGAAACTCAGTCCGTGACCAGGGACAGTCATGACGTCACAAACATTGCTAGGAAAAGCTCTCGTGTGTGCGTTGAATGGCTGAAGTAGGGAGTGAAAACGATGAGTCCTTTCATAAAATGCGTAAGACGACCTAATACATGTACTATTCGGTCGTGTCAGACATTTTATGAAAATGCTTTTCAGGCCTGCCAGCCTCAAATTTCTGTTAAACGGCTAGCGGGTATTGACGTGGGGATGCAGGTGATGTTTTTGACGTCGAAAATTCAGTGTTGCCTGTAGAAATGATCGGAACTGAGGACACGAAGACGGCAAACTTTAAAATCGATTCGCGCCGGAATTAAATGCCGCATGGCTGCGAAGTGCTGGTGGAAGCAAACAGGCGTGACAGAAAAACCTAGTGTATAAATTTCATTAGAATGTGGTAACCTAGAAAAAACCCTGAAAAGAAGTGCTATATCTCTAGTGTTGTCATCATTTTTGTGGAACGCGTAGTGTCCAGAAAATGACACGTTGATTCCGCTCATTCTGAGATCCCTTGTTTGGTTGGTTTGCTACAGTGCTGGCTCGTCCGTTTCGTCGCCCGTCGGTTCATGTAGTCCATCGGTACACAAGTCACTGTATACCGGGGACTACAAGCAAAGAACGCACCTGGGATACCGCTTACTCGAAATTCCTTTAGAAAACTGACGATACCTTAGTTCATCTAGCCCGCAACTGCCCTTGCTTCCTATTAAAGCTTTACTAATCAGGTGGCGCTTACGTGTAAGCTTTTTCCAAATACGCTACAGGTTATGCTTGGATCCCTAAAATATGTCAAGCAACTAGTATGACTAGGGAACTCTGTAGATAGCTCTTTCCTACGCTTGGATTTCCTACCCACCCGACAGGAAAGCCAGCGTCGCAAAAATTACGCGCTTCGTCTGGACGAGGTGGGCATACATTGCAAACTTGTCTTCAGGGTTGCCAGATGGCTCCGACCTCAGGTAGCCAAATTGGCCTCCGTAGTAGCCCAAACGTAGCCAACAGCGAAATTTTTGGGTAGCCCAAAAGTAGCCAAAAAAAAATTGCTTTTTTGACGACATTTCTTGAGCATATTAAATTAATTTTCGGCAAGAATATTTACATATTAGATTTCTTTCCCGCAGATGATGTCTGAGGGGGTGCACACGGCGTGTTCTTGCCGTTGTTACGTTTCGCATCCGTCATGCGCGCTAACCAGTGCGGCTAACAGGTGCGCTAACCAGGTCCTAAAGATGAGGCCGCACTTCCACTTTGCAGGCGCGGCAGTAGGCCATATCACCTGAGGCGGGTGACGCCAGCCAGTCTGCACGCGGAAAAGAACGGCGACGCTAAAAAACGCAATCGCAGCTCTAGTTTAGGAATATTTCAGCTTTTAAATGTTCGCGCGCAGATTAGACACGTCGACAGTGAAAATACCTTACTGTATACTTACGCAGCCTCACTTTCAACTGAATGCTTTAAGAGGAAGGTTCTCACAGAGAGCGTCACCTCAAAGCATCGAGTATGCGCCTTCTTGAAGCTACATTCTACGATATGCATGAGCTCAGAATAAATCAAGGATCTATGCTATTAGATGATAATCTATGTCGATTTTATCTTCAGTCTAACAGCACCTTGAAAATGATGAGAAAAACAATTACCCTTGAATTCCGCCTCCTTTCTCCATTTCTTTTTGTAGTTCCGGATGTACATCGCCCACTTGCCCATTCTAAAAGTTCTCGTAGCGACGGATCTAATGCCACGTCATGCCGCTAACTTCCGCCGCCTTCGTTAGTTACAGTGCGTTCCGCGCCGCGCCGAAGGATGGCTCCATGGCTCTGCATGAGTGCATGCAGATTACGCAACGGACACGGCGCTCTCGCGTCGCTCGCAATGAATCTCGAGGGCTGCACGTGTGCCGCTTGAGGCTGCAGAAAAAGCGTAGGCTCTTGCGAGTGGCGCGCTTGCTGTGTCCAGCACGAGAATAGGAAGAAACAGAAAAAGACCTTATTAATGCGTAAGCATTACTTGCCTCATGCGCGAATCTTGAGCAGAATGTGTCCGCAGAACCAGAATGAGCAATACAAGAAAAGAATATGCCTGGCGGTGGGTTTCCAAACAGCCACCTACCGCAGCCGAAGCGGACGCCCAAACCACTAGGCCACGTCTATGGTTAACAGTTAACACGTGAGTATCACGAAACCAGGCAACAGAAGCGAAATAGTAGCATTTAATGCTTACGCATTCGCACCACGTAGGAAGACTTCAGTTATCTTAATGTTTTCTCTCTATTCTGGTACCATGGTTGTCATGGCCACCCGAGGTGCACCGTCAATGGGAGAACGCTCACATGTGCAGACGGCAACAGTCTATATTCAATGGCACGCGCGCGCGCGCGGGTGGCGTTAGTTCGCGGATTAAGTGGAATCCATAGGCCGTGAAGTGTTTCCGCGGGGGCAACTTTCACGTAGTGTCAACTCTCTATAAAAGAAAACGAAAGGCCATCATCCTTGACCGCCTGAAATACAAGTTTTCTCGAACACAGCGTTTACAAATTGTCATTTTGTAGCAGATGCGCTCAATTTCTTTAACCTTATATAGCGTGCATTTTGATTCCAGCATGCCTTTTATTTCTGTCATTGTATAATTGTAACGGAGCACATTATAACTACTTTAACTTTTTTTTTCACGCATGAAAAAGATGTAGCCCAAAAGTAGCCACATAGCCAAAACGAAATTTCTGACGCCAACTCGGACAACAAGTAGCCCAATTTGGCTATTAATAGCCCAATCTGGCAACCCTGCGTTGTCTTTCCAACGCGGTGTGACACGGTCGCACATCTCAGAGGCCACGTTCGGGAGGTTTGGTTATTTATGCCTCCGTTCGGTAGATGGCGGCACGTTGTCGGCTGCCGCGCATGCGCTTATTAGCTAGAGCATCGACGTGTGAGACACTTTACTAGTACTACGTATGCAGTCTTTCGAGATTGGTACGAAACCACGGATTTATGTTACGGGTCAAACTTGGATACCGTGCGGGAAGAGAGGTCGCTTATTGTGGTAGCCGTCGTCATAGCGGGTTTTATAGGCGGGTGGTATCAGCTTACTTTGCTGCCAGTAGCTGAGGCCACGGGAAAGATGACTTGCAAGATGATTTCCCAGAGGCGGGTTAATGACATCCCAGTCGAAATCAAGAGGAAGAAATGGGCTTGGGGAGGTCATATAATGCGAAGGCGAGATAACCGCTGGTCCTTAAGGGTAACGGACAAGGGCGTCCGCAGAATTTTTTTGCAGGGGGGGGCCCCGTTGGTGCCCCGGGGGGGGGGGGGTATGTTCGTAGCAAAAAGGCGCTATTTGCGGAGTAAATTTATTTATTTATATATAAATAAAAATTAAACAAAATGCACACATGAAAGAAAAATTACAAACAGCAAATTAAAGCGCGGCTAGGAGAGGTACATTGGAGTTTATCAACGAAGAAACAACTAAAATTAATAAAAAATGCAAAAAGATGCTATATCACTTCGTGGAGAAGAGTGCTCAGTCTTCCTGCATACGGGTTCTCGACTCACCCGGATTGATGACCAGCACACAGCACAATATGTTCGCAAACACGCAACTACAGTCACTCAGTCAGTCTTCCTTGAACAGCAACTGTAGGCGCCTCGGATTTTTCTGGGCGAATTGCGTAATTACACGTGTGATAAATTCACTTCTGTGCTTCATTACACGATCTCGGTGCACACTCATCATACACATTGATTGGAAAAACTGTTGAACGCGTACGTTGAAAACAAAAGATGACTATATATACAACGAAAACTTATTTACAAGATAAATGCACGCTCGCAGCTTCATACACCTCGCTCCATCTTGCTTGCGCATCCGCACAGCAACCCCACACACACTGCTCGCCGCTCGTCGTTTTCTCGTCCGCTGTCTTGGTTGTTCTCAGCTTCGCTGACAACCGGCCACTAAAAACACCCAAGCACAAACACAGAGGCGCGCACACGTGCGAGGGCTTACTTGCCGCAGTATCCCCGAATGCGCACTTTGGGGGTGAAAGGAACGCCGCGCAACTTCCGAGGGGAAGGGACACTCGCCACTCCGGTCGGAAAATTTGTTTTTGTGTTTTTATGGGGTTCAGAGCCCCAAAACGACTCAGGCTATGAGGGATGGAGTAGTACAGAGTTCCGGGTAATGTCGACCACCTGGGTCTCTTTACCATGCACTGACACGCACAGCACATGGGCGCTGTTGTGATTTGAGGCCCAGCCAGAGGTGACAGGCGAGCCAGGCAGGCGCCATCGGGCTGCGTTGACCAAAGGCGCTGGTTTTCACAGAAGACGCAAAGAACGCTGGTGTGGGGGCGCCTCGGGAGACTGCGTCGCCGTGAACAAAAGCAGCTAATCCCCTTTGCCGGAGATTCTGAAAGCGGCGCTTCTACCGAACTGCGCTACACGTGGATCGGAGGAGACAGCGAGCGGCGGCGGCGCCAACTCATCGCCCGCTTGCCCCTGAGCAGCCCGACAAAGCGGGGGTGGACACGGCTGATTTGTCCTTCCCTCCTTAAGAATTCATCGGTGACCGGCGTAACGACATAGGCGAAAACAAGATGCCCCGTGCACTGTCTGCCTCCGTGTCGCTATCTCTCTAGAGATCAAAGAAACAGACACCCATCTCAAGGCGGCTCGAAACACATGCTCGCCGGTGCCGCTGTATGTCTGGAACAGGTCGCCCTTCAGTAGAGCTAACGATGGCGTGGTTTGAAAACGGCGGAACGACGCACGCCCGGACGCGGCATTTCGCAGATGTGACCATGCGGGGCTGCTTTTACCCTTTTGACTGAGCGCACCACCGCCCCTGGTGTGCGGCCATCACTCACGGTTCGAGTGAGTGATTTTCCAGGGGGGTGCAACCGCCCCCCCTTGCCCCCCCCCTCCGGACGCCCATGGTAACGGAGTGGATTCCGAGAGAAGGCAAGCGCAGCAGGGTGCGGCAGAAAGTTAGGTGTGCTGATGAGATTGAGAAGTTTGTGGGGATACGGTGGCCGCAGCTGGCTAAGGACAGGGTTAATTGCAGTATAGTATTCTAGTTCACTATAATTGCGGAGACATGGGAGAGGCCTTTGCCCTACAGTGAGCGTAGTCATGCTGATGATGATGACTGTCACTGTTGCTTTCAATAACAAGAGAACCTTTCATTCCGGGGAAGCAACAAAAGTCGTACAGGCATTGCGTGACCGGGGAGTCGAGGAACCAAGCGTGAATATTGTTAAAATATATGAACTAAGGTATTTTGGGTGTTGAGGTCTTGACAGCCGAGCAGGGCCGCCTCCCGGTCCTCTCTGGTGGGGTTGTATAGGCAGACGTAGCGATGGTTCGTTACTGACGTTGTAGTTTCTGGAGATGAAACGTACAGCACGATTTTACCTAGTTATTGGGTACGAAATTTCGCAAAGAAATCTCGAAGGAATCGATAGCATTAATCGCACACAGCAGTCGTTTGCAGCGTCCCAAATAAACGACAGCGACCCTAGTCGTTCGTATGAGAATCCATCGAATACGAATCAAAGAAGTGGTCAAGCTGGAAGAGATCTTATCTTTCTTGTTGTTGTTTTCATGCATGCAAGAACTATGGGGGGTGGTAAACCGGAAGTATGTGTGTGCTTAAGTTGACGAAAAGTGCGACAGCATCACTCCCTTAATTGGAATCCTCCGTGATTACTTATTCCCTCTCTTTCCTTCGTTTTTGATACGCTGATGATGTCCGGCTTCATTAACCAGGCTCTGTGTAACATTCATTAGTACAGGACCTTAAGAGGCAAAGTTCTGTGGCCGACTCAAAATTATCCAAAATTAATGTGGCGTCGTATTGTTTGCGAAATAGCAGCGGTTTATTATAGATAATGAGATAAAGTTTGGTTTATAGTTTATGGGGGTTTAACGTCCCGAAGGGACTCAGGCTATTCGGGACGCCGTAGTAAAGGGCTCCGGCAATTTCGACCACCTGGAGATCTTTAACGTGCACTGACACCGCACAGTACACGGGCCTCTAGAATTTCGCCTCCATCGAAATTTGACCGCCGCGGCTACAATCGAACCCGCTGTCTTTGGGGACAGCAGCCGAGCCCCATAACAACTGCGCCAACGCGGCGGCGTAACGAGGTAAAGCAGGCAAGGAGTGATTTGTAGGCCTACAAATAACTCCACGTGCAAGTGATGTATCCTTCCGCCATTCACGTACGCGTGCAAGACTTAATTGAAACTTCAATCTGGGCGAGTTGGTTCATAGTTTGAAAGGGGTCCGTACTTGCGCAAAAGACGGGACGAAAACGAGGAAACACAAACGACATGTACAATGCGCAACTTCCAACTAAACATGTATATACGAGGTCTGTTAGAAAAGTATCCGACCTTTGGCCGTTAAAAAAAACTTGCATAACTGGAGCGTTGCAAACCTAGTCATCTTTAAAGTAGTCTACTTGGGACTCCACACACTTCTCCCAGCGGTGCTGCCACTGTTGGAAGTATTCCGAAAAGGCCCTTTTCGGAATGGAGTTTAGCTCAGCTGTCGTTGCAGCCATAATGTTCTTCCTTGTCTGAAATCGCGCTCCTTTCAATGGCCTTTTGATTTTGGGAACCAGCCAGAAATCGCAGGGGCCATATCAGGACAGTAAGGAGTCTGTTGAACTACAGGAGTCTGGTTTTTCAACAAAAAATCTGATTCGAGTGCGAGGAATGTGCAGGAGCATTGGCGCGATGGGTGCGCCAATTTCCTGTTGACCTCAGCTCCGGGTTCTTGCGCCGCACAGCGTCACGTAGGCAACGGAAGACATCCCTGTAGTACTCTTTGGTCATTGTTTGACCCTGTAGAGTGCGTACTCGTGGTCTGCCACACAGAGGGTGTCAAAGAAAGCAGTCAGCATCACTTTCACATTGCTGCGCAATTGGCGGGCCTTCTTAAGTCTTGGTGACGTGGAATGCTTCCACTCTGACGACTGGGATCTGGTTTCCGGGTCGTACCTGTACACCCAAGACTCGTCACTAGTGATTATGATGTTGATGAAGTCGGAGTCACTGTTTGCGGAATCCAGCATGTCCTGTGAGACTTCAACACGAAGCTGCTTTTGCTCCGCCGTCAGCAGCTTCGGCACGAATTTCGCCGCAACTCTCTCCATGGCCAAATCTTCGGTGATAATGGAATGTGCGGAGAAATTGCTCATGTCCACCTCTTCCTCAATTTCTCAGATAGTCACGCGACAGTCCCGCATCACCATAGGGTTCAGTTCGGCAATGACCTGGTCATTTTGGCATGTTGATGGCCGATTGGAGCGTGGCTCGTTCTCCACCGATGTGCGGCCATCTTTAGAACAATTGTAACACTGCTTAAACTGTGTGCTGCTCATAGCATCTTCACCGAAAGCCGTTTAAATATTTCGAATGGTTTCCACTCGGCTGTCGCCAAGTTTATGGCAAAATTTGTTGCAGTAGCGCTGCTCCTTTCACTCCGCCATTTTCCTTGCAATAAAAAACCGACGAGAGCACTGCACACTGCCTCACTCAAACGCTGCTTCCCAGCGACTGACGCTATCGGCAGGCGGGAAAAAATTCATGCATGCGCATGAAGGTTCAAGGTCGCCTGATGCAAGCGCGATTGTCTCATATCCATCAGGTGTTCGCAAAAAAAAAATAAAGTCGGATACTTTTCTAACAGACCTCGTATATGAGGGTATAGATATGTAGCTCTCTATGAAATAAACCAGTTGGAAGTTGCGGCTTGTACATGTCGTTTGTGTTTCCTCGTTTTCGTCCCGTCTTTTGCGCAAGTACGTACCCCTTTCGGGCAAGACTTGTAGAGGTCTGCGAGAGCCATGTAATGAGGTTCGGGACAACGTGGCTAGTGGTGGAAAGGAAAATGGTGGGTGCAACGTTAAGGGGCTGACAGGCAGCAGTGTAGACAATAGCTGACACAACGCAAGTTGAAGATGTTCATGGCAAAATTTAAGAAAACACTGAGGACAAATTTAAACTGACCTGTGTCGATGGAATATCCCATTCTGAGGACAAAGACGCTTTCAGTGAAAACGGAGCACCTGTGAGCTAGAAGAGATCACACGAGCGAAATACTATTGTCGTCATCACGAGGCGATTTCGCAAGTGAATTGAGATATACGCCGCCACAGTTCTTGTACCGCGGATCCCAGAAGCTGTAGGTTGCACCTCTGTTCACTTCGAGACTTTGATAGCAGAGTGCTTTTCGGTGTAACGTCACAATTTTGAAGGAAGAGGGGGGTGGGGTGGCGTTAAAGGCAAATTTCTCTTTAGTCGCCGGACAAACGTAACTTGCTAAAAGAGAGCAATGCATTCTATTTTTACGAAGAACAAAATTGGATGGAGTGGTCGTCGGTGTCCTTTTAAGGCAAGGAAATATGCGTGTCCACTATATACGTATAACGCGTGGAAGACCCGTAGCCCCTTGGAGTGGCATACCTTATCACACCCTTAACTGAAAGCGGTAGAGATTCTGAGTTTCGGGATACTTCAGGAAAGAGAAAGGAGCTCGCAGCACGAAGACGGACAATGTAAATGTACGGGATGAGTGTTTGTCCCGTT
Organism: Amblyomma mixtum; assembly: GCF_055824585.1. Taxonomy (NCBI): domain Eukaryota; kingdom Metazoa; phylum Arthropoda; class Arachnida; order Ixodida; family Ixodidae; genus Amblyomma; species Amblyomma mixtum. Next base: position 71,611,555 of record NC_143018.1, read on the forward strand.
CTCTCACTTTGTCCGTGGTTTTCCCTCCGGTATTTTCCTTATTATATGCCAACAAGCCGAACAAGTGCTGCTTGATGAAATTTGTTGGGATAGGATGACCGCGGTCCTTTCCCAAGAGATTAGCACTGCGAGTTCACTGGGAACACAGAGCGGGTGAGTACTAAAGGTCGCAGATCGAGTGCTCAGTACAGTAGGGTCCATTGTTAAAGGGAACATGCGATCGCGTGGCTTCCGCGCTTCGCGAAGCGCTGCCACCCAGAGCGTGCGAGAATTGACGGCACAAGATGCATGCACAGTAAGTGTGGCGGCTGGTCTTTTCGCACATATGCCTGATGCCGCCCATTCTCGCGGCATCTAGGCAACATGACTTCGCTAAGCGCAGAGGCCAAGCAATCGTATGTTCCCTTTAACAGTGGACCGTACTGTACCTCCCGCGCCTGGTCTACTAGGGCGAACTGGTATTCCAACTGCGCCGACGACAGCCAGGCAATCCAAGAGGGAGGTGATGGAGGGAAGGGGATGGTGGTAGTGTATACAGTGCGACAGGATCTACAGGCTCTAGAATGGCATTGGGAGCAGGACAGTTGAGACAGCTTGTGACGATTATGATGATGATTAATTTTTCGCAAGCATTGCCGCAACCACGTTAATTAAAGTCAGTCTCGTGCATCGATGACACGACAGGCGGACAGCGTTCCGCTTCCTCCCCGTTCCTTAGAAAAATTTCTTTAGATGGTCTATAGACTGTCTGTTTACTTCTGTCTATAAAGTCTGTTGACTATCCATAGACTTCTGTCTATAGTCTGTATACTATCTATAGGCAAAAAATCCTATAGACACTCTATAGACAATTTATAGATTTATGGCCATACAGTTTTAGTAGACTTTTGTCTATAGAATATCGACAGACTATGAATAGGCGAAAAGAAATAGCTATTTGAAGACAATAGAGTCTATAAATGTCCATGTGCTGGCTATAGAGCATTATGATAAGGGACGCGTGTGTGCATCGAGGTCGACTCGCCACTTGTTGAATTTATTCCTTTCTGCGCCGTCCTGTCCGGGTAATCGCGCGTTCCCTTGGGAGTGAGCGAATTTCCATCGCTCGAGAAGCATGCTCTTATTTCCATCAAAATCTTCTCCGCACCCCCCCCCCCCTCCCCCCACTCGCGAACCTTTCTTTTTTCTTCCTCTTTACTAGAAGTTTTTCTCTCGCTTTTTCTTCTTCCTCCTTTCTTCCTTTTCTTTCCCGTTCTGCCTTACCTCTGAAGCCGCATAAATCTCGCGCAGGCGAAGCTTGTTCGCGTGAGCGCCGAAGATTACGGAGCGTCACACGAGTTATAGTTCTTCGAGAGGGCGAGGAGAAAAGTTTTCTTTGACGACCAAGGCGGCTTAATGAACCCGTGGCGCGCAGTCACTTTGGGACTCACTCTCTTTCTTAACGCGGCGTTTTGTTCCCTCAGCTTGAGGGAGACAGCGATGGAGCGAAAATAAAAAATAGAAACTACCAAGAACAGTGCGAGGCAGTGCGCAGTCCTTGCGACGAGACTTCGCTTAGGGAAAAGAAGGGAACGGTATAGAAGGGATAGAGGGACGGTGCGGAGTCGATAAACAGCTGCCGTATTCCTCGCCTGTATTCCTCTTCTTTCGCCGCCTTCCTTTCTTTCCTCGTGCCCGTTTAATCGCTTGTTTGTTTGCCTTTCTCGCGAGCACCTCGCTTGCTCGCGCCTCGGATTAAGAAGTTCCTCTTCACTTCGTGCGGCGAACTCCCGCTGCTTCGGCACGAGGCAGAACTCGGTGTGGAAGCCTAGGGAGGAGTGGGGGGAAACAGGGAAGGATTGTGGACACTGGTATCGAGGGCAGCGAGGTGGAAGGCAGGCCCATTGGGAAGCGGATTATAATCGCGCGCGTCCCGCGATAATTTCCGCGTCCCAATTTTGTGTTCCTTTGGCGTCCCTGATTAAGCGTCATTAGCATCGCGCCTTTTTCTCCTCGTCAGATTTCACATGCGCTTAGTTATACCTTATCTCTTATACGTTTGTTGTTGGCCCGCACATTGGAGCACATTGGAGCTGGTGTGAAAGTGATTTTGCCGCTGCCACCAGCGTGGTTTTGTTCAAGAAGAGCGCTTTGTAGTCGTCTGAGTTCTTGTATTCGGTATTCTAGGGAAAGGTTTAGTCTTCTGACTAGCCTTTGTAACTCGATGACAGGGGTCATTTGTGGCAAGAGGAGAAAGTTATGTCGAACAACGTAACACGCTTAATCACGCCGCATTCGCACGTCCGCTTTGCTTGGCATATCATAGCTATCGTGCAGGGCCGAAATTCTTGTACAAGTTATAGCGCTTTTGTGTGGCTTTGGGAAGGACTATAGCACTTGCGCAAAAAAACTACAGGGTCGCCCTTTAAGTCTGCTTAAGAGGGGAAGTGCGAAAGCCTTTCTCCTTCCTCTCGTTCTCCCTCAATTTTTTATTTTTATTTTCTCAGTATTTGTATTTTTCTTTTACCTTTACTTGTTTTCGTTTTCGTTTTTTTTTTAATTTCGTTGCTTACCAACTGTTCCGTCTATCCCTTTGTTTCCGCTGCCCCAGCTCAGGTCCTTTCCGTAGTGATGACAGATGCCAACGCTAGCAGAAACATATTCCTTCCTTTTTATTATTATTCTTATATAACTACTACTACTACTACTACTAACACTACTACTACTACTACTACTACTACTACTAGTACTACTACTACTACTACTACTACTACTTGGCTCGGACTCGAAGCCAGCATATTGTGCTACGCCGTCGCAATCAGTGTGGCAGAGAAATATTCGGAGACATCGTTTCGCGACTGAGCTCACAACTGGGACCACCCTTGAGGTGTCTTTCCTGCGTCACGTCGAATAAGGGAAGAACCGCGGCGATGTACATTGTCTTCAACATCCTCCTAGTAGGCACGCGATGCGGATGGTGGTGGTGAAAACGTTTATTGCTAATGATGTAAACAGTGGGGGCCCTACATGGCACTTGGATGCCTCCTCAATGTGAGGAGGAGGCACCCTTACAACGCGAAGGATAGCCCCGGGAGCGCAATCCTTCGGTGAGCGCTGGTCTTGAGCGGACGAGCTGGTCAGAAGAGACTCCCAGTAAGACTCCGCCGCGGTTGGTGATGGGGGATGAGGGAAGGTGGGGCATGTGAGGAGGGTGTGTAAGAAGTCTCCTGGTTTGCCGCAAAGTTTGCATGACGAAGGGAATTGGTCTGGGTATCGGGCATGCAGCAGTATTGGGTATGGAGCGGTCCGGGTTTGGGATCGATCCCCGTTGCCGCCAGATGTACCCGCCGGTCTTCCATCTTATTCAAGCTTCACTCCATTGACGAGACCATTGGAAGCCTAACGTCTTATCAGGTGCTCTGACTCTGTGTAGGGAAGTGCTTAGGAAGCTGAACCACATCATGCAAGTCATAACTCTGGCCGCTGCGACTTGAGTCGATTTTTCGAGAGAAAGAGTACGTTTTGGGGAACGAAATATGCGCCTCGTCCTTTACTCTCTCCCTCGGTGGTTTTCGCTTTCCTTCTAAAAGTAGACTCGAGTTGACTTCTGTCGCATTCATGTAAACGTGGTTCGTTGGCTGTGGCGCTTTCTGGGCAAGCTGCTTTCGCTGCACTAAATCGAAACATGATCATCATCGTCATCTACTACGAGAGAGGGCACTCTGAGAGGTCTCCTGGAGACATCCCTTACAAAAAAAGTTTTAGACAGTCTATAGAGTGTCTATATACTTCAGTCTATAAAGTCTATAGACTCTCTATAGACAAATCGTAGAGAAAAGTCTATAGGCAATACAAATGTCATAGACAGTCTACGGACAATCTGTAGATATATGGCCATACACTTTTAATAGACTTTTGTCTATAGACAGTCTACAGACTATGAATAGACGAAAAGCAATATCTATAGGAAGTCAATAGAGTCAATAAGAAGTCTATAGACTGTCTATAGACCGTTTTTATAAGGGATGGGAAGTCATATCCCTGTGCCAGCGCGGGTGCCTACCAAAGGTCCACGAATTGTGCATTGTAGACTTGCCATGTCGCTCTTATCTACGTCCTTGTCTCCTGCCTTTCGCGTCCCGCTTGAACGTCGGTTCTACCTATACCGGTTTTTGGGTAGTAAACGTGATCTTTAAACCAAGGCCTTCGCTTTAGCGGTACGCACTGGCGGTCGCTTGCCACATCGGACAACCGCACAAGCCTCACTCGCCGGTTCCCTGTAGATGTGGGGAAGGGGGGGAGTTTTGCTGAAGCAGCGCGAAATCTCTCTCACACACACATACGCATACGCACAGAGAGATTGCGTAGCTTCAACTGTGGCGCGTGTGCAGGAGAAAAAAAAAATAAAGGTACGGGAAAAGAAAACGAGATTGCCTGGGCACAAAGGCGGGCGTTAATGTGACGCGCGGCGCGGAAGGTTTTAATGAGATAAGACGGCCGGCGGTGCCCGGGGAGTGTGTTCTCGCTACCGCCCCCCTCCCTCCCCCCGTCTTTTTGTTCCACACCACGGAGCGATCGCACTTCGCCGTGCCGGTTTCCTTCCTCTCTCTCCCTCTCTCTCTGTTCTTTAATCGCTTCTCCTCGCCTCGCAGCAGAAAGTCTGCTTGCGCTGCTGTTCCGCATGGATGGACTGACGGATGGATGGTGGTTCCTCTCCCTCCGTTCTGTGTTTACCCTACGCGAGTTTGTGCGTGAACATAGTGGGTGCCTGATGGCTGCCGCCTTTCCGAAACTTTGACGTTCCTCCTTTTTCCCCGCTACCCGTTATCGCGGAGCCGAGCTCCCGCGAGCTGCGTGTAGGGGTTGAAACAAAGGCGGGGATCCTTTTGTTGTTAGGTTTCCTTTTTTTCTTCGCGCGCCGTGGGCCTGGCTCGAGTCGCGGGGGTGTTTGAGAGCGAGCAACGTGCCGATGGGAGGACCTTTGTGTGTCGCCGTGTAGAGGCGACGGGGCAGCGTGTGCTTGTGTGCGGAGGTCGTGCGATAAGCCGCCTGTAGGTGTCGCTCTTTCTTACCCCCAATGCACAAGGACACACCGCAGAGATAGGAGACGCTTTGGGGTTCCAGTATACGGCCAGGGTAGGCTCAATTTTCAAGGGTTAGAAAAAAGTACAAGGCGATCGGGAGGTTGGGGAGAAGAACGAGGAAGTACTTAAGACAGGAGGAGAAAGAAATTGGCACAGTGAGTTTCACGAGTATTATAGCACGTCAAAAGTTATACCTATGTGGCAGTTACCATCCTGTTGCAGAGGGGATGCTGTTATGTCTGCCTCGCCTTACAGCACATTAGTAGGAAGGTGAATGCGACTGACTTCAAGCTGCACGTTCTGAGCACTGAGCGTTTTACGACTCGTAGGGTCTTCGAACACGAGCTCAGCGAATTTTTTTACAGCGATAGCTAGCTATGTGTGAGATACTGTCTTTTTGTCGGGTCCGGAAACATCGCGTACAGTTGTTCGCCTGCTGGCCAGTCAGAACCTGTCCCTGTCTAGTCCCTGTCCAATCACGTGGTACAGCGTTCCGGGTGGTATATACGCGCGCGTGTGTGTGTGTGGGTGGTGTCATACATCGCGCATGACTCAGCACTTCACGAGTAACGTAATGGGTACAGAGTTTGTACAAAGTATGCATATTCATTCTCGCAGCCATAGTCATGACTCATAGTCACTCTGCAACTTTCCATAACTGAGCGCTTCAGTGCTTTCGAATGCTCACGCGTAAGCAGTATTAAGTGTCTTCTTATGCGCACTGCCTGCCATATTATTAGCAGTCTTCCCAGCGCAGTGAATGTGTGGCTGTGGGGCCGCTACCTGATTGGTTATTCTCCCCACCGAGAGCGGGGACATAGGGTTTAAAACCAGCTGTTTCGGCAGGACCGAGGGTTGGTTTCGTCGAGTCAGTCAAGTGTAAATATGTTCTCTCTTTGCTTGTATCTTCCTTTGTGCTTTTAATTGTTATAAAAATTTAACCTCTCCAGAAGTGTCCTCTTGCAATGTGATTGAGCAATTCGAATCTGCAAGACGGCAAGCATCCTACAACAATCATATTTAACCCAATTTCCCTCTACGAGATCAAGAGGGGATATCAACTGCCAGGGTATTTGGATAAATGGGGGAAAAGCCTTTGTCCTGCGGTGGGCGTATACTCCAGGTTATGATGATTATGATCACCATATTCGGCGACAAAGGACTATACAAGGCAGTTGATAGGGGACAGAACAGCATATATCAGTGCCTTCTTGCAAAGGTTGTGCCCAGAAATTTCGCATCACATCCGGCCAGCTGGAAGAGTAGCTGCCGCTTCCCTGTCTTGGTTCGCAGAGGGCTTATGGGCGGAGAACCGCGCATCTCGGAAAGTTTTAAATACCTCTTCTTCTTCACGCTTCTTGTGTAGAGCGCATTGAGGTCACGTAGCGTGTGAGAGTGCTGTAAATGGCGCGTGGAATTAACTTGTACGCGTAATGTTCACGCCATATTGTCCCCCCCCCCCCCCCCCCCCTCCTTTCTTCCTTCACCGTGGTTCGCATAATAGCCCGCCACGTGGGCCTCCGCAAGCCTTAGTGGTGACCACTCAATCACACCCGTGACTCGCCGCGGTGATGGATGACCGCTGGATCGATTCGCCAATCGCTGCTCTCTTTTATGTGTTTTTTTTTTTCATTCCCCTGACCTTTATAGCATTGCGGCGGGTGCCGCTCGACTTCCCCTCTCTCTCTCTCTCCACCTCTCCCTCCCTCTTCCTCTCTCTCGAGTGCAAAACCGCGCGTCGATTCGCTGTCGTGCAATGCGGCTTTAATGAGCTGCGTCTTGAAATATATAAAAAGAGAAAGGGAAGGCGATGATGAATCGTTGCGTAATTGGCCCGTGCACCATCGCCGACAAGTGCACGCCGACTCAATCGTTAATCAACCTATATTGACTCGAAGACGACGCGTGCGTTCCTGGGCGAGGGGGCGGAAGGGTCACGCTTGTCAGGCGCTTCCTGGGGGCAGCGAGAGGGAAGGGTGCAACGTTATTGGAAGCCTGGAATGCGGCTCTCGCGGGATGGATGTCGGCTCCTTCCTTTCCAGAGGGGCTTTGAGCGCGAAGTATGCGCGCCGCGCTGTGTCGGGGGATAGTACAGCGACTCGACGGTGAAGACAGCGCGTACGCGGGACGCGGACTCAGCACTGCGTAGATGCTGATTTTGAGGCACGTGTTCGGGCTAAAGGGGACAGCGCCTTTGATCCGTTCCGTCTTCAGTAAAGTGAACGTCGGTAGGTCTTTTAGCAGTAGCGGGGGCAATGGTGTTTGGGTGTACCAGACTCGCATGGCGCAAGGTTGGTTTGGTTTATTGGGGTTTAACGTGCCGAAGCAACTTAGGCTATGAGGGACGCCGCAGTGAAGGGCTCCGGAGATTTCCACCACCTGGTGTTCTTTAACGTGCACTGACATCGCACAGCACACGGGCCTCTAAATTTCGCCTTCATCGAAATTCGGCCGCCACGGCCGGGACCGAACCCGCGTCTTTCGGGTCAGCAACCGACCGCCGTAACCACTGAGCCACCGCGGCGGGTCGGCAAAACTAAGGAGCATAAGGGATGTACAGAGGACAGACAAAAAGCTTGTCTAGAACACGTTCTGTGCGTATTTAGGGCTGAATACGTGGTAACTAGTGATAACATTTGGTTAAAAATGGTCTGGATGTAAGCATGTCCAGTTAGATTCGTAGGATTTCATCGTCATATTTTGCCTTCCTGGTCGCGACGGCTTCGTGAGCTGCGGAATGCACAGTTCGGTCGCTCTAGAGATGTTTTTTTTTTTTTTGCCCTCTGTACGTCTTTGTTTTTAATTCGTAGTTTTTCATGAATAGGAGATTAATAGAAGCAGAAGAAAAAAACAACCACATGCCGCCGGTGGGGTCCGAACCCACGACCTCCGAATTTTATTTCCGATGGCTGTCGGCTTCCGTTATGTATACCATGACGAGCACCTTTTTTCCCTTCACTTCTGTGATTGGGTGTGTAGGCCGCCCTATAAGCGGTGCGCAAAAACACGAGCCCGCCAGGCTAAGCACGTGCTTTCGCACGTCTACTCGTTTTAAATACGTCAAAACTCTACTAATTTATAATTGGTAGCTAACTGCTCCTGCCGGCACCATTAACGCTGCTAAGCCGCCGCGGTGGCTAAGTGGCTATGGTGCTCGGCTGCTGACCCAAAAGACGCGGGTTCGATCCCGGCCGCGGCGGCTAGAATTTCTTTGGAGGAGAAATTCTTGAGGCCCGTGTACTGTGCGATGTCAGTGCACGTTAAAGAACCCCAGGTGGTCGAAATTTCCGGAGCCCTTCACTACGGCGTCTCTCATAGCCTTAGTCGCTTTGGGACGTTAAACCCCACAAAACCAAACCAACCAACCATTAACGCTGCTAGTCACGCCTGGCGCGGTAATACGTCATCTCTGGTGTTCGCCGGGACTTCGACTGGGGACGATACAGCCTAAGCGACGCGGTTGTTTGCTTTGTTCTCGTACATTCCTTTGTTCTGTTTAATTTCCATGCTCACCGTCTGAACGAAACAGTAAGTTGAGATCGCACCTATGGGCACCCGAGGACTCTGAAAAGTAGCCGTTAGAGAAGGATGGACAGTTGCGCAAGTTGGTAATGGTTCATATTGAAAAACGCAGCGCAAAAAGAGACTCAAGACGTACAGAAGAGAACACAGACAAGCACGTCTTGAGTCTCTTTTTGCGCTGTGCCTTCCAATATGTAGCAGCCGTTAAGTTGTAAACGGGGTAGCTGTTTCTTCTTCCTAGAAATCAGCTGTTCGTACTGGCTGCACTCTTGTCAAGCCAGCACTCGTTGCTCGTTCTGTTTTCGCCTTCTGCTGTTAAAACATCCTCAGCGCGTATGTTTTAGGACGGTTACTCCACTTCACTCGTCTGCCCTTCGACTATTTACAGTTTCTACAAACTGCGTGGACTGTCGTGAGAAATTTCTGTAAACATGTGGCGGCGGTCAGTGACTGTGAACCCCGCCCTCCCTCGAAATACTTTCACCCCACTTCTCAGCTCACCGACCCCGAGTAAGCGTAGCTGAGGTCAGGAAACCCGCTGCCTTATATAGCCTTGGTGCATTTGGCGTTGAACGAAATTACTTTTAATTAGAGGCCGTTCGGAGAGAGACCTTAATTTTTTGCAGTGGGCCTAATCCGGCCGACAACGGCGTATTTGTACCGAACCAGTGAATCGTCTGACCTCTTTAAATTATTCCTTGTTTTGTTGCTTTCGTACCCATTCGTCAAGGTTATATCTAGTGGTTTCACTATTCGGTTTAAACCGGACCCGCCGCGGTGGCTCAGTGGTTATGGCGCTGGGCTGCTGGCCCGAAAGACGCGGGTTCGATCCCGGCCGCGGCGGTCGCATTTCTATGGAGGCGAAATTCTAGAGGCCCGTGTGCTGTGCGATGTCAGTGCACGTTAAAGAACCCCAGGTGGTGGAAATTTGCGGAGCCCTTCACTACGGCGTCTCTCATGGCCTGAGTCGCTTTGGGACGTTAAACCCCAATAAACGAAACAAAACGTTGTTCGGTTTAAACCGAAAAACACCGAGAAAAATAAGCCGAGTTCAGTTTTCTTTTTCTTTTTTAATTTGGGTTTAACCGAATAAGTCCTGTGTACTTGGCATGCAAGGCATAGAGTACGAGTTACACTCAGTCAAAGTTGAAAATTAGCTAAGTTGGGAAGCCGAGTGCGTGATGCGACATTTGTTGGATAAGCAGCGCAGCTCTCCAGTTTGAGTTATTGCTCCCGCTGAAGCTTGCACACCTCTGCTGACAGGGGAGCACCACTTCCTCGCCGCCTGTTGTAGCTATAGAGCACTGTCATTCTCCGTCTAGAGCAGTTAGTCGGCTTTGTAGGTTTATCGTCTGCATGCGACGCTGGCACCATAGAATTTCTTACTATTACCTAGAGGGAAAGCTGGCGGCGCTGCACTTCAGCCACCATGGACGCTTAAAGCATCATGGGGCGGTGAGCTCCTTGTTGCGGCACAGTCGTAGTTTTTCAGGAACACGGAGTGTCATTACTAAGATGGCTCATTCCGAAAACGCTGTCCGTGTGTGCGCAGACGACTTTCGCGCGAACGCAGTGTGCAAAAGCCATAGTAGTGAAAACGTAACGACACACCACGCCAATAAAAGGTGTCACTTTTTTGAAATGCCATTAAAAAACCTCTTAAAGTGTTTAAGCAACCTAAACTTTTTTTTTGAAAACATATTTACTTTTAAAAGTGCGCCTGTTAATTATGAAATAATAGTTTTTGTAGTGTTCACTACTTGGCCAATAGGAAAGCTAGCCATCTCTTATTTTGGGCAAAGTTTGCGTTTACATGCTTTTCTGCTCGTTTGTTGCAATTTACAGACAAGATATTGAATGTTAGGACATTCGTAGTTATCTAACAGCTTTATTTTTCTATTATTTTTTGGCCAAAAGTTGTAGTTCTGCAGTCGGTAGCTCACCGCCCCATGATGCTTTGAGCGCCCATGGTGGCTGAAGTGGTCTCGAGGGGCCTCCATGCAAACTCCCATGGACGGGTTGTCAGCTTTCCCTCTGGGCAACAGTAAGAAACTCTATGGTTGGCACAAAACCGTGCTTGGACGTCACGGAATAGTATCATGTTCTGGCTACCGCGACGATTGAGCGGCAGTTCCGTCGCTGCCATCAACACACAGACCACGTGACGCCGCGCCCTCTCGCACAAACCAGCGCGGCATCCCGACAGGAACGTGTCAGCTTAGTTCTTAGAACTAAACTTTCTTCTACTTGCGTTTGTGTTTTGCCGGCAATCTCATTTAAATGGCGCTGAATTATTAATGACGGTTGCGATTCCTTCTACGAGCGCAACTCCCAGTACTGCCATGTACGCGTTAAATATTGGTAAGTAAACTGTTCACGCTGGCGAATACGCTGGGATAGACATTGACTTTTGGCCACTCAGGATTGTGACATTAAATCACTGAAAAAAGTTAGTAATTCATTCGTCAAGAATAATTCTCACCGTGGGGAAAAAAACAAAAAAAAACGAAACTTTCTTCCAAAAATAAACACCGAGAAAAGTTAGCCGAGTTTTCAAAAAATGAAAACCGAAAAGACCAACCCCTCGTATTTAATACCTAACCTGCCTTTCCGTTGCCAGGGAGTTTTAAAGTTTAATTTCGTGCGGCGCTTCTTTTGATTGCATGTTGTGTGTTCTCCCGTCCGGGGAAATTCGGCGATTTTTCGAGGGCTACTCCAAATGAAGTCGCTCCTTTAGCCTTTGCCTTGTCCGTTAGTCTCGTACTGTGTGAAGTTGACCGGTTGACACGTAAGTACGGGCGGAGACGTTACGGGGGTATTATTACATAGACTATGCATGGTCTGAGTACGCGTTCCTTTCTCTCTTTCTCTGCCTTTCTTCCCTCACGTCACTTGGGGGCGCTCATCGCGAGCAGCATCCCGTCTTACCTTTCTGATTATGGTAGTGGGTTTATTATGGCGCAAATCCATCTTTGGCCAGAGTATACAGCCAAAGAACGCCAAGCACAAGGTGACTGGGTGTTTCTTTTCTTAAAGGGCAACTGCACCACTTTTTTGAGAATTTCGCGATATTCAAGGTTTCAAATCTATATAGGCTGTAGGTAAAGCATGCCAAGTGTTCTTGCACTAGCATTTAAAATAGTGACATATACCACGAATGAATTTTGCTCTTCTCCTCAATGCACCGGAGAAGTGCAGGGAAGTTCGGCGTGAAAGTATGATTTCAAATTACCGCTGTCGTCAGCCACACCCTGCCCTGACTCGTTGGACGCTGCCAAACAGCTCTCGGCAGGATTTGCCTTCGGTAGCGTTGGTTTGTGCGTTGGAAATGTACCGATACCTTCGCTGACGTCATCATGCGCCCCCCACTTGGCGTTGTGCGCTGAGGAGAAGCTTGAAGGGCGTCCGGATTTCAATCGGCGATTACTTCACTATTTCAAGTGCTAGCACAAAAAGATTTCGCATGCTTTACCTGCAAGTTTCACACATTCGACCTTTGTAAGCTCGTTGATTTCTAAAACCTATGCAGTTTCCCTTTAATAATCGTACCTAACTTTGCGCGGCTACTTAACAGAGAGTGTAATGAAATCAGCGTATTATTGGGAAGCTCGTAACGCTGTGTGCAAAGGTCTCCGATGGTTTTCATGCAGAGTTTTTATAGTCCGTCATCGGTAACGCTCAGTATCCTGACCAGACAACGCGTATTTGGACCGTGTTGCACCTACCTATTCATGGCTGGATTTCCTTATTTAGCTGGCACCTGCGTAGCTCTTGGACGTCTTACCTTGTTTGATTCTCTGAGGCGTGGCTTAGGAACCTATATAGCATCTTTTTGTTGAAATTTGTCGCACTGTCGAGTAGCCATGTTTTCAAGAGTCTAAAGGATTGGGCTAAACCTTGTCGGCAAATAAGAATACTGTTCACCTCACCGCTAGCTGCCCATAAATACAGCTTGTAAGCCATTTAGTCGATAAATCATTCTGAAACTCATTTTGTTCAGGAATCAGCACATCAGCGTCGCCATTTATTTGCATGGAAGAAGCTCGCAGCGTTTCCCGATTACGTCACGGTTTGTGTACGGCCGGCACTGGCGCACGCTCGCTAAAAAAAATAAAAAAGTAAATAGCAAGGAAGTGTTGTAGATTGAGGATTTAGTTAAGCAACGAACGAGTACAAGTAGGATGTTAATTAATATATTAACTGTGCCGTTCGCGTGGAGTCGTCAAAGCTCAACTGTTAATGACCCGGAAGGCCCCTGATCATCACTGCAACACTATAGCAGTTAGTTCCAAACTATCCTCTGACAAAGCTCGCAGCTTACCATGGTGAAGATCGAAGTGCCTAATGTAACACGTTGCATCAGCTTCGGTGAGCTATTCGCGTTCGTTCTTGAATTCTGTAAATCTCGTGCTTGGCTGCAGAGAGGAGAGGCTTCGCTAGCCCGCGGGATTACAGGAGCTCGTGTAATAAGCGAACAGGAGAAAAAAAATGTTGCGAGCTTGTTTCTTTTATTGGTTTTTGAAAGATATTTCACCGACTGTACACGCTTTTTATCGTTTTGTTTGGTTCTGTCTTTTTTCTTGTTCAGTTGCATGCAAAGTGACTAGCGCATACTTCGACAGCGGTAGCATTAGTAGAATTTCATAAAATTTATGATGAACTAACTAGCCCAACAACAAGCACTTCTGCATATAGTAGTGTGCTGATCAAAAAAACGTTCATTCATAAATCCATGTCTTGCACTTATTTCCTTTTATTTTGGAAGAACTTGAGACGTTATTAACAGTGGTGAATCAGAATCAAACTTTTATTGTTGAGTTGCACTCCTATACAGAATAACTGTGGGGAGAAACAAACACGGTTTATTAACACAACATGATATGTTATGACGTTACACGTGATAACGTATTACGCAATTACTAGACTGTGAATTGTTGGGTTTAACGTTCCGAACCGACACACGGACTACGAATTAATTTAGATCACCTGCGCTGACATCGCACAGTAACAACATAAGAAGAGATGTCAGAAGCAAACGTTGACAATAACCGGGGTTAGGAACTCGACGCTCGACAGTAAACCGCAGAAAAGTATATAAAGTTTCGTTAGGTTGTTAACTTTAGGTAACGTTTTAATTCCTTTATTAGAATGGTGTAAGGCACGGGACTATTTAATAGAAGCGTGCTGTGCTTTCAGAAGTAATAGTGTTGAAGTGAGGTGGAAACGGCTTATGCATGCCGACTCCCAGTCCATCTTCTATATATGCGCACAGAGCAGCTTTCGCAGATTGTCACAGGCTACCAACGTTGTCTAAAACAGGTGAAGCACGTAATCTCTGGTTGCGTGCCAAACAGAGCTTTATTGTAAGCTCGTGATAACAGGAAGGTTCGAAAGCCATTTATATATTCAGCTCAGGAAAGATAAACAGAATTAAGGTTATTGTAACTCTCTTGAAATGTCGGGGTGATCTAACAGTCGCCGTCATAGGTGGAGATCTCGTCGTGCGTCCCTGATCGGACAGGCTCGGCCGCAGACCCTGTGCACGAAAGCATTCGATCGACCACGTGGCCTAATCACGTGACAGCAGGGCTGCGTGCGCAGTTTTGACCATGCGCGTTTGACCAAAACTGTCCGTCGGGAGTGTTTCGAAGTCCTCGGTGTTGTTCTGATGTTAAGCCTAAACTTTAACACTTATTTTAACAACTTTTGCATATCTGTTAAAGAACAGAAAATGTGGTAAATAGTAATAATAAGTGAAAAGTACCAAGATCTCTATTCTTTAGTCCCTTCCCCTCCTATAAACTGCTCGTAGGAGACAACGCAAAATGAAAGGATGAAATTACATAAGTTACCGTTAATTCGACTCGCCATACACTGGTGGGGATTGCTGGTTCTTCCCCTGTCTGCCGTAATGATTTGTTCAAAATCTTCACCAGCGTCACCTAGCTAACTTTGCACGCTTCTAAACACGGAAAGAAAAAAAAGAAAAAAAATCACTCTGAAAGCTCGTTGTCTTCGCTTGCAGGGTCAAAGTGTGAGGAGAGTAAAATACTAAAATAAGATCCGTCCATGTTGTCGATGACCGTGAATACCGACGATATGTCGTCCACCGGAACTCCATACTTCTTTACATTCCATACCGCTTTCAAGGACACATATGGGAAGTAAGGAAGCACGGTGATCCAGTTGGACAGGTTTCACGCGGATGGCCTCTGGACGAAGTCTTCTTTTTCCTTGCATCGCCATTGTCGTCTGGTGTCGACTCTGTCGCATGCACTGTCATCCTTTATTTATATTTGCTACGCTTAAAGAACAGAGACGAGCGCTGTTAGGCAATTCACCTTGCAATTCGATTATGGTTCCATCAAACTCTTTAGAGACCTAGCGTCTTCTGATTATTTTTTTCTGACGAAAACTAGTCGGAAGAACAACAATAATATGCAAAGGAATAACCTAAAACTTCGGTATGCTCAGTTGCCAATAGCTCCGTAATCGCTACAGACGACTAGAGCACGGCCTAGGCTTGCGTTCTTTGCATGCACTGACAAGAGCATGCAATTGCGGCAGCTAAAGTTTCTGGCATTTTAAATTCCACTGAAAATCAGAGACAAACAAATGCGAGAGTCTCCCAATGTCCCGGGCACCAAAATGTACTACACATAACAAGTCGGGATCTAACACTAATCGCAAAGGGCTTGTGTTACCTTTCGTTTTAGGCTCGACGTCTTCAGGGGGTGGCGAACGCATAGAAATGAAGCCACGCAGCCCTTTCTTCCGCTGATGCTGCTAGTTGCGGTTAGTTAACACGTCACCATTGTGGGGACAGCCCACGGCACAAGATGCAGTTCCCTGCTTCTTTTACGATGGTGCAAGCGACGTGTAAGCGGTGACCGTTGGCGCGCGCTCTAGCAGAAGAAGGCTGTCAACGACGCAGCAGACGAAAAGCAGACGACGCGGGGGGTGACTTCAGAGCGGCGGAAGTGCCTTACCCATGCATGCTGATTGGCTGGGCCTGCCCCGAGCGTTGCAGACGGTCCAAGTCGCGGCAGACTAAATGAACAAAAGAAAAAAAAAGAAAGAAAGGAAGACGCCGCCAATGGTCGTGCTTTTGAAGCCATGGCCGCATTGGAGAATCACTGGTTGTAGAAGAGTTTGGGCTGACGGAGACGCGTCGCCCGCGTGAATCTAGAGGTTGCTCGAAAAACGTTACCCTTCCCTACACAGGGGCGAAGGATGCCACACTCATCGTTTTCTTCTTAGACGTTTGAGTCGCCGGCTTTTGAATCCAGCAGAAGGACGACAACGTCTTGGCGTTCGACGTCGCGGGATTCCGCCTTCATGGTCGAATCGAACGCGTCGCTGTTGCAGACGACTGGGAAGAAGCGTCGCTCAGCGTAGCAGACGTTCGTTGCTGTTGCAGACGACGCAGCGTTTTGGCGTTCCGAACCCTGGGAGCGAGGTGCGGCGTTCGTCGTCGGCCCGTTTGTTTCGGGCGGGCTGGTTCATTCGACCGATGGCGGGGGTTGCCGCTTCTGCCCCCCTTCAACGTAGCCAAAGCGCGCGCGGAACTCACAGACCGGAAGCTCCGGGCCGATCCACCAAGTGGCCCTGATTAGCCCCAATGAGGGTCTGCTGCCCCGGCAGCGTTAAAGCTAGTCTGCATGAGCGGGGGAGAGGGGGGTGGGTGGTCGAGGGTGAGAGACAGGCGCGCGACCGCAGTACGGTATGGGGTCCGTTACCCGACTAACGGCGTGGACCGCGACCCCCTCCTGAGTTGGACACGTAACCTCCGTGTGCATGTTTTTAGTGTCTTTTTTCTCTCTCTTCACGAGGAATTTGTGAAGACCGCGCACGTGGTGCCAAGTTAACGGGAATGGCGAAGGTTCCGGCGCGGCTGACTCATGGTGATGAGTGTTGCGGTGTGATCTGTTTCTTTCTTTTTTTTATTTCCTTCTTCATTGCGCTTACAACACAGCCACTACCGCAGAGAAATAATAGGTTCCTTTGTCCAAGCGGAGACAGACGAATTCCGTGTCGGAGTGCTTTGTTGGAAACCTTCGAAGCCGCCGGTTATCCAAGCTAAACCGATCCTTTCAAGTGAAGTCATTACGCTGATATAAAGTGGTGATAGCAGCCGTCCTGCATTTATCTAGGGATATTCTCTATATTCATTCAGGAACAAGCTTGTCCCGGTAATCGCTGTGTTACTTTGTACGCACATATCTCTTTTTAATGTTGTCACACTGTGTAACACTCACGGAGCTGACCACGAAATATGTTAGGAATTTCTTCCTCTCTCCTTCTCTTTACACGATCGTTGCTTGATGCACTTAATCTTTTTCTCGTCACTATTCCTAATTACAACCATTAAAAGAAAAAACTTTCCTTGTTACGGTTGCTTTACGCCGAAAATTATACGAGCGTTACGTAATGGAACCATGCTCCGATGTATCATGCTGAGCCTCAGTTAACTGCTGTCACAGAAGAAACTCGATGTGACTGAATAATAGGCTAAGCAAGAAATAGTTCTTCGAAACAGAAATGGTACTCTTGCTGGCATCTGAGTCACATCCTCATCGCTCTATCTTGCTAGCATTGGGTCTTGTGCAGAAAGACCCGCGATTCCGCTTAGGCCTAGTCGCGGCGACCGTTAGGAGAATCCCGCCAAAAGCGTGGGAACTCCGCACCCTTTATACTGCGCGCTCTGTCGTGTACGCGTCTCCTTCTTCATTTCTTACGAATTTTTCATTTATGAAAACTTTAAATCTCTCATTTTTGCCGTTCCTGTTGGTAGTACCACTGCCGCCTTTTTTCGAGCCACAGTCCCTGAACGGAGAGATGAGGTTGTTCTGCAGCCGCGTCTGTTTTCTCGTCCTATCGGCCTACATCTGCTTATCGTGCCGTATCTGCTAGTCGTTATCAGCTAGCTGGCATCAGCGTTTCCGGAAGCACCTTTTCGCGATTCTTTCCAGAACGGACAGGGGGATGTATGAGAGATTCTCCGCTACGTAAGATCGTCTGATCGTCTGCAGAGAGCAGACGACCTTCTTTTTAAGATATCCAGTTTCGCAGACGACGCCACGTCGGAACATGCTTTCCTTAGACGAGCTAGGGTCATTGGAAGGAGGGACTGGATAATAAAAAAGAAAACTAGGCAGCGCTCGACGATAAGCTCGTAGCACACTCACGTTTCCGCTGACGTCCGTGTATTCCGTGCGGCTATTTTTTTCTTCTTTCTTCGTTTTTCGACCGTCCAGCGCTGGCCGTGGTCGACACTTCGCAATACGTCCCTGTGGCTTCGAGGAGGCCGTCTTTGGAGAATGAAACATGGCCGCCGCCACCGCATAATGCCGCTGACTCTTGTGATCTCCCCGACCGTCGTCTTCGTCACCAGCACCGCCACACGCACATCTTGCCGTCGCGAGGACAGCAGCCAAGAAGAAAGGGGATCCTCGGATGACGACGACGACGACCAGCGTGTCGCCGCGCGGTGAGAGGGAAACGGGGGGTGGAGAGGGAAGGGGGAGCAGGAGAGAGAGAGAGCATGTACAAGCTAGCGGGAGATACCGCCACATCTGGAAATTTTGGGAATCTTCCTTCCCCCCTTTCTCCCACCCACACGGTTCACCCCCCTGCACATCGCCGCGTGGCATAGACCTATCCTCCGTCCGCAAGCATTCCTTCTCTCTCTTTTTTTCTCCTCCTCGCTCACTTTCGACGTCAGTGGAACAGCACGGAGCTTTGCTCTCCTCCACACCTCCTTCTCCTCCTCTCGTGTTCTCAACCCGCCGGCCCCCGAGCAGCAAGAACTCGAGGCCTGGTGCGCACATGTTTAGTCTCTGCTCTCTTGCAGCGAGCAGTCTTCCCTGACCCCCGGCGTGAATCTTTCGTCGTCGTGGAGGCTCTTTTTGTTTTTTCTGCCGCTGCTGCTGCCTGGAGTCCGTCGTCTGCCACGCGGTCGCCGGAGGCTCGAGCAGACGGAAGGAACGGCCATGCAAAGATGGCGGCTCTTTCCCTCTCGGAGAGATCTTGAGCTGTTCTTGTCGCTTGCCTGATGTCTCCTCCCCCACTCTTTCCTTCTTCCGATTTTTCCCTCTACAAAATGGTGTTCGAAAAACAAAAACGAAAAAGCAATGAACTAAGAAGAACGGATTTGCGGGCCATCTTCGAGTTGGTCCTTCCTCCCTTTCCACCCTCCGTTCTGTTTTTGGCCCCGCTCCTTCAGTGAGTGTGAGTGTGTGTGTGCCGTACCCACGAAGTTGACGCATTCATTCGTCGTCATCGCGCGCTTATTTTTTGTCTGCGGCGCGCACCCCCGCGGAGCAAATAACGGCTACCATCTCAATTCTTGTGACCCCCTTCAATATATACGTATATATTCCAAGTGTTGGTGACGTAGTGAAGTCCGGGGTGAGGGTTGAGAACTCTGGTGACTAAAGCCCTCACCTCTTACTACCTACAGCGTATTCGTAGTCGTAACTGTTCATAAATGGGCACAAACGCAGTCGCATGTGCGCATTACATAGTGGTGGTTGCATACGAACACCTCAAAGTGCGAGACCTTCTTGAATTCTAACTACTGAAACCATCCTTCGGGCTGCCTCGGAGTTGTTCGTATCTTCTGAACTTGCAGCTTATGATTTACCAGCGCATGTAAGCAAAATAAAAATAATTATTATTATAACTTGCACGGCATTAATGCTACGTACACCTTGAACAGACATCAAAGGGATTACATACCAGAGTAAAACTATTTGCAGAAGAAAACTGTTTTCGCAGTCATTCACACGGGGGGAATGTAACCGTCAACTGCTTGCAGTAAATCGTTCCCTTTTGCATTGCGTCAACGTCTACTTGAAAATCTCCGAATAAACATTTTTTTGTTAATGTTGGGGGAGCGTGGGGAAGTTTTTCCTGTTCTGCGAGCAGAGTCCAGTGCCCAATATGGCAGCCCCCTCCTACCTCCTTTTTGAAAAGGTCTGTATATCCCTGTCTGTCCGATGAACACATCGCAGACGGCAATCGCGTCCGACCTTCGCCGAGTGACAAATCTCAAGCTCCGACTGGCGCCGATTTGAGGACCGTCACCCATATGCTGCCTCTACGTTCCCAACGAAAGACGTGCGCGTTTTCTGTGCGCAAAAGCGTATTTCTCTGTCCCTTACCGCTCGGGGTACGCAACATATTGAAAAAGTAATAGTACTGAGGAAAGTAATAGCAACTGTAGAAAAGCCCTCATTGGAGCTGTGTTGCTCTCAAGGTGGTCACGGAAATGACAGTTACAGTCGCCATCGCCTGACACCGTGTACTGTGTCCGCGGCTGAACCAAAACGGCGTTCCCTAGTGATGTCCAGCCGTGTCCAGCTCTTCCGAGACTCGTCCATGCATAGACTCCCGAACGGTAATGCCTTATCTCCCAATGTCGTTGAGGTCTAGCTTTTCGGCGATAATGGGCGTAATCGAATGCAATAAGGGAGTAATTACTCATTAACGTCCACCCAAGCGAAACTGTACAGCCACAGAGGAAAGCTACATATATACAACTTAGAAGCTTTGTAATTCAAGAAAAATTCGTCCTGGTTTGGGTGTAATCGAATGCTCTAGCGTGACCTCGTTGTTGGTGCCTTGCTTAACGGTCTCGCTGGAAAACTGCATTTTTTAATTCTTTTAGTGCATTTGGCGCCCATTGAGTTATGATACGCCTACGCTATGTCAAACTGAGTTGGCTGCCTGTGCATCAGTTCTCGTCCCACAGCTACCACGATGCGTCGTCGAGATTCATCGTTGGAGGAGACAAGATGCACTTGGGTTTGCCCGATTTGTTTTGCCAAAGCGTACCGCCATTCATTGCTTTTCTATTCTAACTCCCATCTTCTCATCAAGGACCGCAAAACTGCCTACTTCTCCAGGAGAAACGTAAACAGAGATGGATGGACGTACGAGCTGAACGTAAGAATCCTTCGCGTGGAAAGAGTCTTGTCAGTCCTCCGCGATTACAAGTCAGTCTTGTTCCCTTTTCTTTTATCCTGATTCGTTCGGCAGGTGATGGTGATCCTGCAGAGCTATCGGCTCAAGCATACTTCGCGTTGTTCCACCAACTCAGACGTGTCGGTAGGCTTTCTTTCATCTCGACGTGTACTTTCTCCTCCGTCTTTCTTTCTCACTCTTTTCGGTTCTCTCTTTCGTTCCGACCAGACCCCGCCCGTCACCCCTTGCGGGCGTCGCTGTCTTGGCCGCCTGGTTCTGCGCCCCGCGGGCTCCGTTTATTTGGCTTTCTCGGCGGCGTGCGGAGAGAACGGCCGGGGAACGCGTATGGGACCGATGCGGCCGCCTCTAATTGGAAGCAGCGGCGGCAGCCTTCTGGGTCGGGCTGAGAGCGAGCTAGCTGGAGAACGAACGAAGAACCGAGCGGCGCGGATTCCCTTAGCCCCCTCTTTCTTCGTAGTCTGCATGTTTTGTTTGTTTTCTTTTTTTTTTCAACGACCCCTTCTAGTAGCGCGTTGCGCCCCCGCTTTCTCTTCCTCGTATGGGACGGTCCCGCCGAGGGAATCATATGGGTTTGGAGGGCCAGAAAAAAATAACAATAAAAAAAGACAAAACCCTATTCTGAAGGGGAGTGGCGGAGTGCGTAGCGTGAAAATGTTGCCGGCCGATTGTAAAATGGGCTCCCCTTCTTCATTGGCGACGCCGGCGTAGCGGCAGGAATTGGAAACCCGAGACGGCTGCGGCGAGTCGGGCGCGCACTCTCCTCTCGCTCGCAGCATTTTTTTTCCCTTCCCTCTCTCTTCATTCTCGCGCTGTCGCAGACGTCCCTTCTTTTTGTCTTTTTCTATCATCTTTTCTTTTAGTACGCGGAGATTGAATCGCCTGTTTAGCGAGCCCGTTGCTGGTGGGGCCGCGCGACGCACTTCTCTTGAGATCTGCTCGCTTCTCTGACGTTCCGGCATATAGCTGCGCTGCGCCTCCGTGTCAGAAAAAATTAGATCGGGGAAAATTGGGAATGAGGGGCAAAAAAAAATGTATTAAACGGGCTGCGTACGTTTCAGTTCCCTCAGTTGACTGGCATATTTGAGCGTAGTTCCAGTTAATCTTGACTAGCCAACTTTATGGATTCAGCTTCGATGTAAGACAATCTCCGCAAATAGCTCAGTGTACTGACACCGTTCTCGCTTCGAGGAGTTGATCGATTCGGCCTTACCCTGCCATCCGCTAGCCGCTATAGTTAGCCCATTTTGCAGAGCGACTGCCTCAGACAGGCGATGGTCCCGGGTTCGATCCCCCGACCAAGACGAATTTTTCTCCAACTGCTAAGTTTCCTCAGGAAGGTGTATAGCGTTCCCTTGTAGCCGCGTGGTTACCCTTGTGTGGATTCCCTCATCGTAAAAAAGCTTGACTTTAGCATAATGCTTTTGATTGATCATAGACGTTTGTCGCCGTGCTGAAGCCTTTCTTTAGCTACTGTAGCTGAGCTGATAGCGAAATAAAAATGCCTTTGGACACTGCCGGTAAGAAATATTCATTCCACCTCTCTCTGCAGTAGTCATCTCTTGAAGGGAGGCTTCCCGGAGGTCGTCGATTTGTTCTTCTTGTTGGATGTGCGTTAAAGTCATTGCGCTACTAACAGACGGTAAGTTGGGACACTAGAGAGCTACGAAGTTCAGAGTTTCTGACAAAGTGTACAGCCCACAGGCTCTGCTTTTAGGCCATGTAGTACTCAGCACTCCTGCGAAGTCCTCATATTGGGGAGATTTTGTACAATGGCGATGCAAAACAAGCCACTCTGCTTGGTGCAAAGTTAACCAGCGTGGGCTATATGCTTTTGCCAAAGGCTGCAAGTACAGTGAAGTGCATCCAGCAACTGTCCTATCCGCCGTATAGACACCGCTAAAAGTGGCGAATATGAAACACATCTAGAACATCCAGGCTTAAAATGAGCGCTAAAGTTATCGTTAAGATCGTAACGCCTGGAGCGTATATTTGCTAGCAGCGTCTGAAAATGTGTGCTTCGTCGCTTTCTCGTGACCATGTTAATCGACCGTTCTTGCGTAGCGCAAGAATTTTCGCGTATTAAAATGCCGTCACACCAACTAGCTTCCTTAGAACTGTTGTTGGAATGCGTGCCGTAGTTTCGACGACAATTCAGCGCTGCAGTGCATAGCTAAATGCTGGCCTTAATGTTGCGCACAACGATGGTAAGCATTGCACTGCGGACGTTGAGGTGGAGTCCTAGTTGCTCGGAAGCTAGCCATAAGGGGATCCTGTTTTGGTTTAGGTAGTTATATCAGTGAGCTTCCGTCCAGCCTGGACTGTCTAAAACGACGCGTAGAGAAGTACTACGCGATCTCTTGCGACTAACAGCAGCGCGGTTAGGAAGTTGGATCTTAATGGCCGAAAGGAAAAAATTCCAACTCCTCAGTTGTGTAGGGTTCTGCGGTCTGTGCTTCGTGTCCGTTAAGTTCCTAACTGCGGGGGTTCCAGGGTGATCATCATAGCGGCGGACTGCGCACGCATTTAAACTACGGCTACATCACGTCCCAAACCCGGCGCTTATGGTTAACGACGAACTCAAAGTCCGATGTCGCACGACGTGATTAGCGGGACACGAACAAAATATCGGACGCCGAGACGCCGTAATTTGTTTCTCTTCTAACGGAAGGGGCGGAGGCGAGCCCACCGCAATACTCCCGTGCGACACTCGCAGGGCGTGCATGGAAGCCGTAGCCATTACATCACGAGTCATGTTCGCTGTCCTCCCGCCCCTATGACCTTCGCTTGAGCGGTACTCGCTAGGGGTCGACGGCGGAGGGTGGTCGGGTGGGAAAGGGCAATATTAGCGTACCTCTCTTTTTGTTCTTCGTCTTGCGCGTCGCCTGTTGCACACTGGCTGTCGTCTCGCACTCCCAGCAGCAGTCTCTCCTTGTTCGCCGCCGCCTCCCTGGGCTCAGACAGCGCGCGGACGGCCGCCGGGAAGGCGGGGATGCCGAGGTCCGAGACCGTCCCCGGTCCAGGAGGTCGGGACATTGGGAAACCTCCGGCTTCCGACGTTGGCTCCGGCGGCGTCCGACGGCTCGGGGTTCGGGGCTTCGATCCCCCCACCGCCGGGAGCGAACTCCTTGCCGTGCCGAGAGCAGGCCTGTTTCTACCGTCGCTCCGGTTCGCGGGTCGGGGTGGGGTACGCGTCGCCGACGGAGGCGGTTCATCGCGAAAAGGAGGGGAGGCAGGGCCTCTTCTTGCGTCCGCTATAGGGGCCCCGGCGGCTGGGCTGGTCTTCTCGCATGGCGCGCTGTCCCGGGCCCTGCTGTTTTTTTCAGCCTTACCCTTATAAGGCCCCGAGGTCGAGACGCCGGGCCCGGAGGAAGGAGAGGAGGAGCCGGCCAGGGGGGCCTCCCCCCCTGGAAGCCAAGATGCAGACGAGGCCGTCCTGCTCCTCACCCTCTACTCTCCTTTCTCTTTATCTTCGCGCACTCTCTCCTTACGCAGACGGGCCCGTGGCCGCTGGACTAGAAATAACCGCGGCGCGCTAAATGCGGAACCCCGGCTCCTGCCGCTCCGCTGCTGCGGGCCAGGGGGGGTCTGGAACATACGTGTACGCCGCGCGGCTTCCCGAGATTCCTGGCGGCTGAATTTTTTCTTCGCTGGCTTCTTCTGCCCACTTTGGTTTTTTTTCTTCGAATGTTTGTGTCTTAGTACTATACCCTTTCCTTATCTCCTTTTAACATCGTTTAGTCTGCATCCGAAGCGTGTTAGCCCATAGGGTAAGACTAATTTTCATCGTCCGCAGCCTCGCATCCCCATTGTGATATCGGACTCTGCGCAGGCGCATGAAGCTCCCAGACGGCTTGGCTTGTTTCTCTGCCAACGCCTTCTTCAGCTCTCTCGCCCTTTTGCTTTCTTTCTTTCTCAAGCTCTCTCTCTTCTCTCCACCGTCCGTCCGTCGCCTTCTCTCTATCTCTCAAACCTGATTTGTATTTCCTAACCGTGGCCTGGAAAAATAGTTTTCTCTACGACGATTACCCTGGTGGGCTGCCCTGCCTCGAATGCGGGGCACCCACTTTTCCCTCCGCTGTTCTCTCTCTCCGCCTTTTCTGTGGTGTTCTTTCGCGCCTCTTTCGCTGTCGGGAGCATGTAGCCCCGTTTCTGCTCGGATCCATCCATCAGCAGCGCGCCTCCCCCCCCCCCCCCCCCCGCGACTTGTAGTATAGTGCTCTGGGCCGTAATAACTCCCCCCGCTATACTACGAGGGTGGTGCCCTCCCTCCCCACTACTCCTCCCTCTTTGTGCCGTGAACTGGTTCGTGTGAATAAGACGCAGCAGTTGCGTAACACGGTTCGCCGAGGTACCGTTGCGGTATTGTAGCGAAGTCGTGCAAAAGCGCTCTCGACGTCTTCGCACTGAAAACCTGGCCGCCACCGAAAAACTATGAGGCGACACCAACGCCTGCTGTCTCTATCTTTGCTTGTGCCTCTTGATAGGATAGGGACGTATCGACTTTACTTGAAGCGTACGTAGGTCAGGGGCGTATTTATGGGCAACGCATCATCATCATCATCAGCCTGACTACGCCCACTTCAGGGCAAAGGCCCACCTGATTTTCGGCCGCGCACGTATACGATTCCTTGAAGTTCGTGCATTAAAAAAAAAATGAGGGTTCAAAGCAATTCTCCCACGGATGATAATTTCCGAGGGATTTTTAACGCGATAGCGTAAGGCTGGCGTTCTGCAGAAAATCCGGCGTCGTCGTACGTCGGCGTTGTGAGCGAGAAATCCCCGGAGAAGGAGCCCAGCCCTGCTGAAAGAAAGTTGCATGATGCAATAAACTCATACAGTTTCACACAAATATCATACAGCTATCATGCAAGTTATAGAAAATTATCAGATAAATGTCATTCATTTCTGCAAAACCCTACATTTGTCATTCAGATGTCGTACAATATCGTAACAGTTGGACGACATTTGTATGACGAAGCCTGCATTAGGTTATTGCATCATAAAACTTTTTCAGCGGGGAGGTGGGCCACCTTGGTCACGTGATCTTGTGACGTCATCACAACCCGTCCACCGGATTGTGAGCAAGCTGGTCACCGTGGCAGGTGGTAGTTTAACTAATGATCGGTCGCGAAGGTACGTTGCTCGGGAAGAGTAACTTGTCTCACAAGTCCCACCTGCCATCGCAGAGCAGTGGCGCATCGCTTAACCGCTGCACCGTTGCGCCAGGAGGGGTACGAGGACTCCCAGAGATCTATGAATGTAAAGTAGAGAATGACCTTTCCCGCATATATCTGGGCACTAAATCATTTACGCTACCTCGCCATACAAGCTTAAGGTAAAGCTTAAGTGTCCCTTCAAATTTTTGTACGATTTGCATGTGGCACTTTAATTTTATCTTGGTTCCTGTTATGTTTGGGGGTACGTGGCAGCGAGAAATAGCATTAGTGCTCAGGTTTCCTCCGGGTCTTTAGGGTAATGAAAAGATACCGGCCTCGAACCTGCGGTTATGTCTAAACTTTCTTGGGGGAACGCTACTGATTTTAGTTTCGCGCAGCAATTTTTGTTTCTTTTTTCTTTTTGTAGCGGGTAGCAGCCGTACTGTGGTGAGGTTAATTCGCGCCGCGTAGTACTTCCCAGCTCGGATATCCTGCTGAGCTGTTTTAAACGCTGCGCAACTTTTTTACAGCATGCAAAACTACTGGTTTCGTGCTTTCAGAACAGCAGGTATTTCGCGTAAAAAGTACCAGGCTTGTTGGCGAGTTGGAAAATGCTTTCATAAGCATCCTAAACGTTGTGCGCGGTGAAGACTTTCGCTCCTAATAAAAGTGTTTCTGTCCTGTTCTAAGGGCCGTTTTCTCTTTTCATTGCACCAGGTAATGTATGCGACCCTGGATCTAGATTATACACTTCTAGCGTGGACGGATGCAGAAATCACGTTGTTGGCAGATTTCACTTCTCGTTGGCGGCGTTCTTATCAAATTACATATACTAGTGGTTGATGCCTCTTAACTTGGCCGCCGCGGTGGCTCAGTAGTTATAGCGCTCAGCTGCTGAACCAAAATGACGCGGGTTCGATCCCAACCACGGCGGTCGAATTTCGATGGACGGGAAATTCTAGAGGTCCGTGTACTGCGCGATTTCAGTGCACGCTAAAGGAACCCAAGTTGTCTAAATTTCCGGAGCCCTCCACTACGGCGTCCCTCATAGCCTGAGTCGCTTTGGTACGTTTAACCCCCATAAACCAAGCCTCTCAACTAATAGACGTCCACAGCCTAATAAAAAGTTGAAGTTAGCATGTTTCAACCAACACTTGCGGTTGTCACCCTGTAGGTTAACTGAGTAGGTATGGCGTTCGGCTCCTGCAAATCTTAGCCCCGACTGTGCGCGACGTCAGCGCTAAAGAACCCTGGATGGTCGAAATCTGCTTCTGTCTTTTCTCTCTTTCTCCTTCGTCCCTTCCCTCACATCGCGGTTGAGGTGTCCGCCGAGAAAACGGCGATTGCCGCGCCTTTCCTTTTGCCACGAGACATTTTCAATTTTTCTGTTCTCCGCTTGCAGCTGCAACAAAGATTTATGAGCGCGGGACAGCGCAGCGCGCATTCTTTAGGCGCTGCAAAGAAAAAAAAATACTTTGCCATCACTGCGGCGACCCGCACTGGAGCAATGCGAAAGCAAAACGTCCACATACTATGTCGACGTCCGTGGTTGTTCTGACGTCCATGTACTATATCGACGTCCACGGCTATTTTGGCATCTAACTGTATTTTTTCGCGTTTAATTAATAGACTAATTACACCTCATCAACCGAATACTTCCCACGGCAACATTTTATCACACACTATCTGTCACGATCACACTTTTCAACAATTTATCTTAAGAGAACGACGTAATCGTGCGGACATAATCATGCGGACACATTTTGCTGACACTTCTTGCTGACGCGACATAGCCATATAATGCTCTCGCATTAAAAAGAATCCAGACATAACGCAGTTTCTCCAGACGAACGGCGTTATGAAAGAAACGAAAGAAGCGGCGACGCTGAAGGCATCTAACTGTCGGACTTTCCCTGCCCGAAACTTTTTGTGCGTGCGTGTCTTTCACATCGCCTCCGTCTCGCCGCAGTGATGTACGCGTTCTCAACCCCTTTCTTTGCGATGCTCGCTCGGCACTGTCCGCTAGCGGGAACAGCAAGAAGCGAAGGGGCGGGTAGTGGCAAGCGAGGCTGACGCCGTTATGGCGAATGTTTGTTTGACCGTTACGACCCTTTGCTCTCCGCGGCGGGGCAGCTGCTGCGTCGTTCTCGCTTGTTTTGTGCCTTGCTGCGAATTCTTCTTCTTTTTTTTTTTTTTCAACCTGGTTCCTCGCTTGCTCGTCGGCGATCAGAATAGAAGCGACCACGTAATCCGGCCATAGCGGCCGGCCATGTACGGTTCGTGTACTGTACGCGCCCCCAGACGCTCCGTATTCTTTTTTTTTTATTATTATTATTCGCGCCGCTAAACCAAACGGCGCTGCAGTCTGGAGTCAAGTAAACGGCGGCGCATAATATTCGCTCGCCGTATAACCATACGTCCGCGCACTTTGTTGGTTTTCTTTTACTCCGTTTAGCCCTGGTTACGCCTCCACCGCTATCGCTTGCTTTCTATGCCCTTGATTCTGTCTTCATGTCGTTTCTATTTTCTGCCTTCTCCACCAGAGGGCGCAGGTCATCGCCCCTTCTTTTCTCGTCTGGAAATCGCGCGCTCGTTCTCTGTCTCTCTCTCTCTCTCCAGCATCGCTCTTGTGCTTCTACTTATCGTCTGTTTTCGTCTCTCGCGATATCGCGATTCTATCACGTCTTTATCATTTTTTTTTGCTTTGTTTTTGTCTGCCTATGATTCCGCGGAGACTCTCCGGCGCTGTATTGCTTTTATAGTTCTCTCCACGCCGGAATACACTGTGTTCTTCCGCCAAGGGGGTTTGCGCTGCACGTGCGCGGGCTAGCTAGTGCGCCGGGCTGCAGCTGTGACGTCATCAGGGGCGCGTCCCGGAGCCGAGGCTGTGCGGCGTCGTCTGCTACATAACGGATGCTGGCTGTCGTCTGCGATTCGCCAGACATACCATGTTGGCTAAAGAAAAGAAAACATTCTGCTTTTTTTTTCTGCTTTCTTTTTTTCTATAGGAAGGCATCTGGGTTGCGAGGACGCTTTGCCCGTTTACGTATGCAAACTTGAACGTACACAGCGTCGTGAAGCTTGTTATTTCGCAGTGCTTTGTGACGTTTGTGCTTGCTGGAAATCAATGGCGGCAACATCTGCGTCTTCTCCGTTGGGGTTCTCGCCGCGGCGTCTCCGGATACCCTTTTCCGGCCGCGCTTCCGTATAGAGGAAGCGCGTCTTGTTTTGGCGCCGTAGTCCGGGCCTGTAGACGTCAGTGCGGTGGATACTTATTCGCGGGTCTGTGAGGATGCGTCATTGCATTTTTTGGCCGCCGCCGCCGCGAGGTTTATTTATACGAGCAGCCGAAGATTGTGAGATGAGTCATACTGCGAGTGCTTCTCTCACTTACGCACGAGAGTTCTCAGAAGCTACCGCTTGTACTACTTCTTATGTGCGAGTAGTACATGTCGTGTTGCGGCAGTTCTTCCTGTCAGATAACAGCGGCAAAAGAAAGAGCTCTTCGTCGGCATAGCGTTGCATAGTATTTCCGTTTTTAGATCGTGAAAGCGCTCATAAAGACAAGGGCAGAGAAAGAGACGTGCATACATACTTCCAACTGATTTTATCTCATGCGAGACGCAGAAATTTGTACTTTTGGATTTTCACCTGCCCATGCTTACAAGGCTTCAACCACAGAGTGATGAACGGTGAATTCTTATCGATTGGCCCCGGAGCCCGATGAAAGATAAAACATCTCTTTATCCGACAGACAGCAGAACTGAAAATACGTACGCATTCATCCCTAGCTCGCGCTGTTTACAAAGCTTCGACAATTTCTCGGGTATTTTGCATTTGCTGTTGAAAAGAACTTCACATTTTGTGAAAAACAGGACGGCAACGACTCTTACTCTTACTTTTGCACTTGAGACCGTGAATACTTATGGTGCCCCCTTTTCTGTTGTCCACATCGTAGTTATGTTTACCTAAGTTTTTAACATCTTCCTGTGTGATCTATATATCATCTACCACAGGTCAAAGCTACTTTATAGACCACCCCTTCTGTGCAATGTTTACTATCACTCTGTCGCTAGTTTCTCAGATTGTGCGAAAGCCTGTACTTTTAATATGCAGCTACGACTTTTCTATTTTGTTTTTTCAGGCTGTTGCTGCGACTTCCTTTTTTTTTTTAACAAGTCTTTCGGTTACTGAAACCAGCATGTGGAGAGGATAACCTGCGTCCTGCAACCTTTTTGACTGAAAAGACAGGCTGCCTTCGGTTTGGCGTGGGCGTGAATTTTTTTACGGAGTTTAGGAATCCTAAACAAGTGATGTTTCCTTTGATGAGCTTAGAGTGCGCAGAACTGAAAGGTAAAGGCATTTTTCCATTCGTGGGATGCTAGATCCAGCACGTGTGGTCCTCTAAGAACTTTACCCTGGTATCAAGAAAACGTACGCTGCTGTCTCATGAAGCTCATGCGTGACAAATGGTGACAAGCGGTGCGAAAACTTATTTAAAACGCTTTCCAAAGTCTCGTCGAGGGTGATGGATGTGGTGTCTAAAAAGAGTAATAAATCGCCAACAAAACGAAAGACGTTTAAAACGCATAAATCTTCAGGGCAGGCGAAAAGCCTTCTGTCACATTCAGATAAAAAGAGGTTACTTAAAACTGGAGCAACGATGGACCTTATGCATATCCCTTTTGTTTACGTAATAACAGGTCATTGCACCACCTAACACTTATGGAACTGAGATAGGTTCTTGTAAGCTCTAGAAGCTTTTAAATACCTTTCTCTGTTTTTACTGCGTTGTAAAGCTCGGACTTTTTTTTTCTTGCTTTAATTGCTTTGCATGAACAAAAAAATTAAAATATCAAAGCTTTACAACAGAGTAAAAGCAGAGAGAGATAGGTGCTTTAAAGCTCTAGAAGCTTTTAAGCACCTATCTCTGTTTTTACTCTGCTGACTATTTTTTCATTTTCTTTTTTGCTTTAATCGTTTTGCGTGCCTCCACTGACGACGGTGACGTCACTCAATTCTTTCAGATTCCTTCCACATTCTTCCTTAACATTCGTTTTAGGAGAAGAGGTGTGTATTTAGCGTGGACTTAATGCAGTGCGAGTACGCTCACCATTCGTCGAAGTTAGGTGTTGTAAGGGGTGACTGTAACGGTCACTGAAGAAAAGGCAGTATGTTAGTCGAAGCAATTTTCTTTCGCCTTTCTTCACTCTCCAACGGTTTTACGCTCTCTTTATTTTTCTTCAATCGATGGAAAAGTTGAAGAAAGAAAACAGGCATCAAAATCTTGGCTTCCACCTATCCTGCGACTTTGGTTTTTGAGCGACTGTTAAGTGTTCCCTTTCAAGTTTAACGGAACTGTACGGAAACTTTTTAGGGCATGATCTTCGTAGTTTTGGTTTTTGCCGCTACCTCCTTTTTGTTTCTTATCCGTTTGTATGTCTGCAGGGAGCTACACAATCTAGGAGCGCACAGTGCGAACAAGGTCTGGGGTTTAATTATTGTCATTTCATTGCAAATATTACGCAGGTAATAAATATTACCCGAAGGAATATTTTGAAATGAATTTAAGCGCACAATAACACGCGCACAAGAAGAGGAAACACAGGGTAAAGTGTATTTCCTCCTCTTGTGTGCGTGTTCTTGTGCGCTTAAATTCATTTCAAAATAAGCTATGCACCATCTAGCCCAAACAGAAGTTTTGTTAAATTATCTGCCCGCAGGAAGTTCGGAAATTAGGTCTTTAGGGGGTCCTCCTCTTGGAAAGCGGATAAAAAAGATCCCCAGGTGGTCGAAATTATTCCGGAGACCTCCACTACGGTACCTCTTTCTCTCTTTCTTCTTTCACTCCCACCTCCGTTCCTTCATTCCCTTACGGCGCGGTTCGGGTGTCCAACGAGATATGTGAAAATTACTGCGCCATTTTACTTTCCTCAATCGAGACCGGCCGTGTCCTCAAAAACCAACTTTCACTTTTCAACAGTAGGGAGCTAGAACTCGTTTTGAGGATGGCTACTTTTAAACAGCAGCTGCTAACCCTTTCATCTTCCCGTGCAAAGCAAGCGACCCCACTTTCGGTTTTTCGTCCTATTCAAGAGCAGGTTTCAAGTGCGCATTCACTTTTTTCGTGTTTTGTTATTTCTTCCGAATTCCGTGGCGTATGCGTTCCTTCGCGCAGCTTGCGTAGGGTATAAGCTCGGATCCAGGGGGGCTCCCGTCCCAAACCTTCCTCGCATACGCCGTTGCGCCACGGCTGTGACGTTCGCCGCGTGCTGCCGCCGTCGTCAGCCTCTCCCCCCGTCTTCTTCTCCTCCTCCTATTCGAATGTCGGCCCTGTAGCCCCCTCATCTTCTTCGTCTGCTCGCCTGCGCTCGCGTTCTCTCGCGCCAGCTTTATTTTCACAAGCCCCGATATGGAAACACGCGCCCCTCCCTAACGGCCGCCGAGAGCGCCTCATGTCGATGGAGAGCTTCGAAGTGCTCGGCCTCCTGCGCCGCCGCCACAGCCCGCTAGGGGGCCCATGGACGCTTTCGTGCGGGCATTTTTCATTTCTCGCTTTTGTTTTATTTATTTCTTTCATCACACATCTCTTCCTTGTTTTTTTTTTTTGAATTATTAGTATTCGTTCTGCCACGCCCTCTGTAGTTCTCCTTTCGTACTTTTTTATCTTATGCCTTTTTTTCCTGCCCGCCATCTTTTCCATCTTACTCGCTTCTTTGAACTCTTTTCTTCTTCCTTCTACCTCTTTCTTTCCTCTTCGCTCTCTGGGGATCTAGGTTTTTTATTTTGTTTTTTAATCATTAGTATTCGTTCTGCCACGCCCTCTGTAGGTCTTCTTTCGTGCTTTTTTATCTTATGCCTTTTTTTCCTCTCCGCCATCTTTTCCATCTTACTCGCTTCTTTGAACTTTTTTCTTCTTCCTTCTACCTCTTTCTTTGCTCTTCGCTCTCTGGGGATCTTTTTTTTTTTGCGGTCTATACCTCTGCCTTTCTGAGTTCCTTCCATTCATCGTTGTTCGTTTCTTCTGTGTGTTGTACTTTTTTTCTTCATTACGCCCGTATTTTGAGTCTTCCTCGTCCCCTTTCCTACACTGCACGTGCGTCAGTGATGTACCCGATTTAATCCTTCGGGGACGAGCCGGTGCCAGCTGTTACGTCACAGAATACCGTTCGTTTTGAAAGATTCATTTTTTTCTTCCCCCCCCCCCCCCAACACGGGGAAATATGTTTTCGAAGCCACGCTGTGCCACGACTCAGCCTCCTTCTCTTCTTTTTTTGTGTTCGATAGGGGGAAGAAGATTAAATTATTTTATGTGTGCACAAAATGAAACATGCTGAAAGAAAAAAATTGCGAGGACACTTTGGCAATTAAAGTGTCATTGAGAGGCGAAAGCCGAGGACACTATGCCGTGACGACTTCCGGTGGATGTGACGTCACACCGTTCCCGTGGCTATATCGATGCCCAAATTATACATCTTTCGGGGATCTTAAGTGTTAATGATGCTTAATTACACATTTTTCCATCTAATTTGACACAAATCCGACGTTTTTGCGGCCATTCTGTGACAGTTTCCACTATGCCGTGACGACTTCCGGTGGATGTGACGTCACACCATTCCCGTGGCTATATCGACGTCCGCGCTATTTGGACGCAATTTCGACATTTTTGCCTATAATTATTTAACTAATTACTCTACAGTCATCAAACGTGGCTTCTAGGTTCATTTTTTCTTCCTCTATCTGAAGCAACCATTGGTTTTCTATTTTTTTTAGTTCCCGAGTTAAACGCGTGCGACACGCTTTGTTAACGGACGGACGACAGTATGAGCCATTAAAGGCCTTCGCCTTAAAACTGCCTCGGTACGACCCGTATTCGAAGAATTGGTATGCGCGCCTGACTAGGTCTGACTGCGCAGACGTTTACGTGAAACGTCTACTGAAACCCATCGGCGCGGTTGGCCAGTGATAAACCGCGGCGGGTGTTTCTCCAGAACTGCGTCTGGCGAAGTTCGTTTGAGCAGCTCACACCGATCCTCTTCGAGGTCACGGTGACGAACGGCGCGAAGGAATTCAGCAGTGCTGCGCGCGCCTCGTGTTTCGGTGCGGTGTAGAGTTCGCTAGAGCGAAACTCGAGTTAACGATATCCTGGCGGAAATTCACTTGGCCGGGACATGGAACGCGGAGCATAGATCTGCGGTGTTCTGTTATAGCGTAGCATAGTGGATTCGAAGAAAAGGGAAGGCGTTGTGAGGAACGACTCGGGATGTGGGATTGGAAAATTTGCTGGGGTATGGTGTCTCCTTATTGGCGGAGGACATGGTGTATCGAATGTAATTGGGAGAGGCCCTTATCTTGGAGGGGGTTGAACGTGGGTGATGGTGATGAAAGTGAGACTGTGACAGTGGAGCATGGGGTGTACCTTAAAGGCAGACAGGGAGTGGTGCAGATCAGTAATGCTAAGAAGTTTAAAGGGATACAGTGAGGAAAAAAAATAAAAACTTAAGCTCTTCCATAAACCACAGCTTAGGGCTGTTGTTATGGGAATATCGAAAATGGAAGTATAGAGTTATGGGATTGAAGGATTTAAGATACGAGTCCCCGTCACAAGCCACTAAAGTGCTGTGGACAGTCTGCAGGCCGCCTTATCCCACGAAAAGTAGCCGAGTTGGCTTTCAGGCTATTTGTCTCTCTCTCTTGTGTGTTTGTTTGTTTGTTTGTTTTTGTTTCTTTGTTGGGCTTCGCGAAGGCGCGCTCTCCGGCAATGCTGATCTGCGTCGCCGTGCAGTTTTCGCTTGAAGTTCGTTTGCGTGCGCACGGAAACGAGTTCAGAGGTGCAGATTTCCACGTTTTCGCTTTCTTTCTCCTGCGTCTTCCTTTTTTTATTATTATTTCAGAATAATGGTTCTTTCAGCATTTCGAGAAGGACGCTCTCGATGTGTAAGCTCTGCCTCGTGATACGAGAGAGACATTCGTGCACGAGACGGTTTGGACTGCTGAGAAAATTTGACGCGATTTCGAACCGGGATCCGGGGGGGGGGACCTCTGGCAAGGAAGAAACGTGTAAAATAACGTTCCTGTTGCGCTGGCGGTTAGGTTTCGAACACGTCTGTGTCATCGCTTGCGCGCTTTTTCCCTCTTTTCCTCGGCCGATGGAAATCAGAGAGGGCAAGAGAGGCGGTAGTATGAGGCGATGCAGAGTGTACGTGTTGTGAGGGGGGTTTCCAGGCCGTCCATCCCACAGGCGGTGACCGTAAACTATGGCCACGTGTGCGCGGGTAGGCGCTTCCAAATATCGCGCAGACCGTAGGGGGCCAAGTGTGGGAGGGGGCGGTACTCCCTCCCTCGATGTATCGGCGGTCGTTTCGCCCCGGAGAACGGCGGGCAATCTCTCTCCTCCGTGTACACACGCCCGTTACGTGCAGAGACCGCCAAGGGAGACTGCGTGTACGGGAGTGACTATTTCTGGCCGAGCTCTTAACCCTTGCGGCAGCGTGCGTGCGTGCGTGCGTGCGTGCGTGCGTGCGTGCTGTGGTCCGCATTTAAAGCATATAGGGTTGGTTCTTCGACGACGGGTGTTTATAGAAATGCAATTATATCGGTGGCTTTATGAGATTCACTGGTCACTGACCATGGTGGAGCGCTACGGCTCCCTTGTTCACAATAACTGCATTGTGAACAAGGGAGCCGTTGCGCTCCCGAAACGTCATTTTTGTTTTTGTTTGACCATGGTCAGTGACCAGTGAATCTCATCTAGCCATGATTCCTGACCAGACGGTATGCCGTCGAACCCTTGACTACATCGGTGGCTTTCTACGTGGTTAATGGCGCCTCCACCGTTGTTGTATGTCGTAGTCGAAAATTCCCGCCTTTACTTTTGTTGTCCGGATAAAATGAGTCCTGCGCGTTCACTGGATGCACGTGAGCTTTAGAGAGGGAATTTTCATAGTATGTATATGCAGAGGCGGATGGCGGGGCGGGACAGCAAGATCTGTGGGAGCTTATCCCTAATCCTGATAATTTTGAAACGGCGCTGACGGTTCTGCGACGAGAATAATTCACTGTAATGTTCTGTCATGTTTTCTATTCATCTTTGGGTGTTTGCTTTTTTATTTTTTTGCTCGATTTCGATTATGGACGGGTACGAACTGCCCCTGCGATCAGTTTTCGAAGTGAAATGAAACTTCCCTCCTGAAACGCGCTCTGTCGTCACAGGCAGCGTTGGGTGTTTTTAAGCGCGTCTACAAGATCCGCGACATGTGCAGTCGGCGGCAAAAGTTTGCTGGACGTGACGACGTGAAATGAAATAAATTTCGGCGTCGACACACCAAGCCGATCGCCTGAATTGCAGTGCAAGCATGATTAGCCCTTACAAAAATTTTTGAGACAGTCTATAGGCTGTGTCTGTAGACTGTCTATAGCATTTGTATTGCATATAGACCGTTCTCTGAGATTTGTCTATAGAGAATCTATGGAATTTATAGACAGAAGTCTGTAGATTGTCTGTAGGCTTCTGTCTATAAATTCTATAGATTCTCTATAGACAAATCTCAGGGAACAGTCTACAGGGAATACAAATGCTATAGACAATCTATAGATTTATGGTCATACACTTTTAGTAGACTTTTGTCTATAGACAGTCTATAGACTATATTTATAAGGGAGAACTGCATACTCCATCCGGTAGTATCAGTAGGAGGCGACTTGGTCTCGAGGCAGCGTTGCAGCTAATTTGTTCGCGGCCACACTCATCCCGTGAACTTTTGGTGTTGGCTGCTCCTGTTGAAGTGAAGTTCACTAAACCTCGCCTCCCTCGGCATGATTAGTTCGTCGCAAATGGCGGAGCACGTCACGGGAGCCCGTCGCAGTCATCGCGCCGAACAAAGCCGAGAATCGGTGAAGCCGTGCGAGGCGGTAGCTAATAATGGGTCCGGCCTAATTACTTCCCTTCTTGTTCTTGTTTCTCTTATCCGCCATCCATAATTCGGGGCTGCTTCTGTTACAACCTCCCTTTTCCATCATACAGCCCCGTGCCACACGCGCGCTCTACTGGTATCCGCGGAACGTTCTTTATTTATTTTTTTGTAATTCTCGTAACGCAATCGTTCGCCTGTTCTTCGAACTTCGAAAACCTGTCTCACTAAATGCGTGCACTGTTATCTGAACTCACCGCGTGAAAAGCAGTTCGTGCCTCTCTGGACGTGTAGCGGCTGGCAACAAAGGGAGTGAATTTGAGCGCCTCGCGAGTGAGTGAGTGAGTATGCAGGGTGTTTTATCTAAGACATTACACAATATTTAAAATTAGGCATTTTTTTTAATTAGGCGACCGCTTTTTTCGGCATAGCATTGTCAGCAGTGTAGTACGTCAGAATGCAGCTAAGAAGTGCTAACAACCAGACTGGTTAACGAATATTGAATAGTTAAGTTTTTAACTATTATCTTTAAGTTTATTGGTCTGTTAGGGTTTAACGTCCCAAAGCGACTCAGGCTATGAGGGACGCCGTAGTGAAGGGCTCCGGAAATTTCGACCACCTGGGGTTCCTTAACGTGCACTGACAACGCACAGCACACGGGCCTCTAGAATTTCGCCTCCATCGCCGCGGCCGGGATCGAACCCGCGTCTTTCGGGCCAGCAGCCGAGCGCCGTAACCACTGAGCCACCGCGGCGGGTTATTACCTTTAGGCTCCTTAATTATTGAGAAGTGTGAAGCGATTTCCATGTCAGTTATTAGAATTTCAAAAATGCGGTTACCTTCGGCGCTGTGGCCCTGCGAATTTTGGCTAAATCGCACCAAAATACGTGCGCTTTCGTGAAGCTTGCAGGCAAAGCAGCCTATCCAGTGCACTAACTCGTCGAAATAGCGAAAATTTGTTGGGCCACAGCGCCGATTCTTACCTCGTTTTCGAAAACCTAAAACCGAGGTACATATTACGTACGGTGACCTACAAAATTAAGGAAGCTTAACAGTAATAGTTAAGAAGTTAACTATTCAATATTAGTTATGCGGCCTGCTAGTTAGCACGTCTTATCTGTATTCAGATGTTTTAACACAGCCGACAAAGCAATGCCGAAAAAATTGCTCTCCTAACTCAGAAAGCCTATTTTTAAAAATCGTGCAACGTGTCAGGTGAAACGCCCTGTATATTGTCACGGCGGGACAGGTAACAACGAATGCTCCTGTTAAGGTGCGTATGTTTTGGCGCCGATCTCTGATGTGGCTTTGCGTTGGTACCTCAGGAGGCTCCGGTGCCTTCGAGGGTCATATTCGTCGGGCCACAGGAAAGTGCGAACACGCTATGACATCACATGTCAAGGCTTGTGCCATTTCATTCATTAACCCGGATTCCGCTGGACGGTGCCGCTTAGGTGTGGAGGAGTTTAGGAGGGCTCTTTCATTGCTTCGTGTAGCTGAAAGGGAAGAAAGGCGACATTTCTGCGCCTACAGCCTACTTAATTGCACATTATTTCTCCCGATGACTATCCAGACCCCATGATCTCAGCCAGCCAAAACCGACTTTTGTTTTTTAATGCGAAAGCATTGTATGGCTCTGTCGCGTCAGCAAAAAAGTGTCCGCAAATTTGTCCGCACGATTACGTCCTTATCTGACGATAAATATGTGAAAGTGTGATTGCGACAGATAGTATGTGATAAAGTGTTGCCGTGGGAAAAAATTGGTCGATGAGGTGCAATTAGTTAATCAACTGAACGCGAAAAATACACATAGTCATGGACGTCAATATAGTACATGGACTTCAGAACAGCCACGAGACGTGGGAGTTCGAGCACGTGTTCCTCTTGCAACTCCGTTGCATGATCGGTTTCCGAGTCGCAGCAATTCTTGTATGCATTCTCTAAACAGAAAAAAGTAAAAAGGACGTAAGTTGTCCTCTAACGCACTCCCTTTCATAAAAGGGTGTGCACTAGTGAACAGTTTTACTCCCTTGTTACACCCACTCAGGCGTATTCGTGTTTAGAGTGTAGCTTCCGCTCCACTGCACGCGACTTTGGCGTGATCGCATACAGCCTCCACGTGCCGTTCGGCGGCAGCAACAGCAGCATCCTGGGAGGGGGGGGAGGGGGGGGGGATCCTCTCCGTGTCCGCTGATTACGGTGCGAGCACCGTCCCCCAACGGAGGGCGCAAAAATTAGCCGGCCGTGTATCGAAAGTGGATAATGAGCTTACTCTATGCCGACGAGTCCCCCTCGCTTCTTCTCCTCGCCTCGACGTTGTACCGTTGAGCCCTGTTTTGCTTTGTTGTTGTTGTTGTTGTTTTTAAACTCTTTCGTTTTCATTCATTTTTTACCGCATTGCGTACTGGCAACCCACTTGTATTTGATGCTTGCGCAGCCGCATTAAACGCTGGGCGGCATCGTCGTTCGATAATTTAATCGCTCGCACTCTCGGCGTTGTGTTCTTGTTTTCATTCGCATCTGTCTCGTCTTTAGCTCGGAAATGCGCTCGCGAAGCCGCCAGGCGTATGAATGTTGTTATTACTGCTTACGTTATGTTGTTGTTGTTTTTTCTCTTTAATGAACAATTTAGCTTGCGCCACGCTTTGTGAGCCGTCTCTGTGTTCGGCCAAGCCGAAGCTGCATGGAGCGGCAGCCGACGACGTCATTGGCATGGAGCCGATTAAAGCTTATTGCCTTTCGAGTTTGGCTCGTTTCGTTTGCCGCCCCCCCTCCTCCTCCTCATCGCGCCGTGCTCGGTTGTTTCCCCTGGAGCGGATAATTTAGGGACTTTATTGTTTCCGTTTCCCAAAAGCCTGTTCTCGATGCAGTTCCGTCCGCAAAAACTCGTAAAGCCGGCTTCCTTAAATGGCTTTCCTTTTTTCCCCCGTTTTCCCTCGTGCGCCGTGTAATGGTTCTGTGGGAAAATTGGGATAGTTAGCGGGATCGCATTCGTACCGAGTGGCATCAGCGGAACGCAGCTGGGAAAAGGAGAGAGGCAAGGATGCGCTGATCCGCAACTGTTTGTTTGTTTGTTTGTTTGTTTGTTTTTAATGAACTAAGGGCGAAAACGAGGGACTTACACCCGGCCTCTTAGATGCGCGCGCCCTCTGGTCAGGCAATCAAGAAGTTTGCCCTTAAGGACTCGCGTCCTCGAGCATCGCTGTCGCTCTGCAGCACAGTGCTAGAAACGGCAACAAGAACGGAATATTTGTGTCCCGCGCAGGACCTGTTCCAGGCTTATTTGCGGACTTTCTTTAGTAAAACCGGTTGTAATTAGCGCTACGAGCGGGGGTTCCAGTTAATCGAATCGGCCTCATTTGTATGCACTATTATAGGCAGAGGGTATTATAAGTTGATCCCTTTCTTTAATGCCTGATGTGTGTAGTGAGCAGCAAAGGTTCCTTTCGGAGTTATCTTCGATTGAGCTGTCCATTTAGGCAGGACTGCGTGGGAGCCACTTAACACAGAACGAGCGAACGTCATTTTGCTGAACCGTCCTACACTCTAAACACGAATGCACCTATATGGGTGTAAAAAAGGGAGTAAACTGTCCTCTAGCCCACTCTATTTTATAAGAGAGAATGCGCTAGAGGACAGATTACTCCCTTTTTTACACCCTTCTGTTTATAATGTAGTTAAGGCCAGTCCACCTGTCTGAGACTACTCGAAGCATGCCGTGCTGACTATACCGTTATGTCGCGATGGCTTGTTGTGTTTCGGTGCTAGATTGTATTTTATTTGCTAGGATTATCATGTTATCATGTGGTATGCGTTGAACGTCTATACTATACAGCAGATCAACATCACCTTACGTTGAACTGTTCATCTTAACGCTGAATTAAAAAAATTAAAAAATTCGCGGACTACTTGCTACTATAGATACAAATCAAGCTTGCACAGACAGCACGGGATGCCAGGCTGCACTATCGCTCGGCGAACTGCGAGCCTTGTGTACATACCTTAGTATTATACAAGTATTGTACAAGTATTATACAAGTAGTGTGCCATAGGTTCACGTGTGCGCGAGGTACTTAACGCCAAGGTGACGTCAAATGCTCTCAAGAGAAGTCTTTGCACATCGTAATAGCACCTTGTGCTCGTAGTCGAAATCGTTCGCTATATATATATAGGACCATAACACTTTTTCGTGTATACAGCGCCGTAGCGAGCAACCCGCGTCGGTGGACAGCCGTGCGGGGCTCCGCTCCACGCATCGGTTCAACCTCCCTGGTTGCAGCAACACTAATTTAAGCTTCCTCCTCGTTTCTTCTTCTTATTATTTTTTTTTGTTCCATCGAAGAGTGTAATC
Source organism: Amblyomma mixtum (assembly GCF_055824585.1). Lineage (NCBI taxonomy): Eukaryota > Metazoa > Arthropoda > Arachnida > Ixodida > Ixodidae > Amblyomma > Amblyomma mixtum. Next base: position 71,652,545 of record NC_143018.1, read on the forward strand.
TACTCTCTTCAGCTCAAATTAACCCGGTGCCGGCGAAACCGCGACCGTGTGGAAAAATGAGAATTGGAAAAAGAGCAGAAAAATATCCAGAAGAGTAGAAAGAGAGAGAGGCAAGAACTCCACGCGTGCAAACGAAGCCGTTCGGCAGAGGCCGGCGATGGTCGTTTTAATTTCCGCAGCGAACGCGTCTAATTTGGGTTCACGGGCTATGAGGCCATCTTTTATTACTCTTCTTTTCGTCCCTTCTTTCTCTTCTTCTTTTTTTTTTTTTTGCTCATGCTCATTTCTTCGTTACCTTTTTTTCTCGTTTTTTTATCTCGCTTCATGTGCGTCGATTGCTGTATCCAGTTCCACAGTTTCCGTACTACGACTCCCTGGCGTGCCTAATTCACTTCGGCTCTTATGACCCCCCCCCACCCCCTCCCCAAAGCTGACTTAGCTTGCATCTATTGGATGTGTATATGTATCACTGTAAGAGCCCTATTTTTTTCGCTTGTTTTCAGCCGAGCTGTTCATTTTCCTTTCTTTAATTAGCTCATTTTAGTCGATCCATGGCTTTGTATTCTAGTCTGCATTTTCACTTTCCTCACGCCCGTCCGTTTCGCTGCCCATTATTCCCCTCGCGTTGCAATCGCCTTAATTAAACTCGTTCGAATGTGGGACCCTATAATCTTGAACCCCCCCCCCCCCCCCCCCCCTGTGGTCTAATTCCTGTTCCGCTGATGTATACCTTTAAATTGCCACTCCGGCCTCATTCCGTTCCTCTTTACTGTTTCTTTCCTTCTTCGTCGCTCTCTCTTTCGGCTCGCGCACCGTATAATGCCCGTGCGATGCTAATACGCGCCCACGCGGCGACCCCGTACTTCCCACACGGTATCCCCACTCATCCGTGGCGAGCTTGTAATTAGATCGGGATAGCACTCCCTGCTGTGTACGGTTCGCTTTGTGGGCTTCTTTGTTCCGGTCGTAGCCTCATTCGCTTGCTTCTGTGTGCTGCTTCGTTAGCTGTCTCTCCTTTTTTCTTTCTTTATTTTTTCTTTATCCTCGTTGCGTAACTGCACTCGTCCGGGGGCTTGGTATAGTACCGTAAGGTCTGCTCTCGGGTCATCGGGGCAACGCTCATTGAAGAGAGGCAAAAAGTAGCAGGTCGTATAGTGGGAGCGTGTTCTAATTGCGCGGGCTGACCACATGGGAAAGAGGGATATTTCGTACCCAGCTATTCTGGACGAAAGCATTCTTGAGCGATAAACCGTTTATGGACGCAATTTTTTTCACGTAATGTGAGATTTTCGCTATAACTATCAACATAACCACAGATCACCCGACGGCAGTCATGTATTTTTTTTTCTATTAACATTTTTTCTGTCATCAAAAGCGTTCCCCATTAGTTTTCTCTGCCAATCTTAATCGATAGATGCGATCGATGGAAACACTTTAATAAAATAACTGTTTTGCTACGTATTATAAGAATGGATTATCTTCAATATTTCCATAACAGTGTTTTACGATCTTCCAATTTTCAAAAGTTTGCTCCGAAAATGTTGGACATGTATGAAGGACAAAACGGGTAGGACGTATAACGGGAGCTATACCGTTTTTCTGTGCCTTTTCTATATTTTTATTTTATTTCTTCCCCGGGGGGGTTATCAACTATGAAACGCGTTGCACTTTGTTTATTTCCCTTTGCCCTTTGGTGCTGCTCTGCTTGATTTCTTCCTGTGGTCAACGTCAGCTTAATTCTTTTATTACTCGCAACCTCAAAAGGCGTACGGAAGCGCATAAAGGGTCGATTACACTTTTAATTATATTCGCCGACTTAGAAGCAGATAATTCGTGTCGTAGCCTAAAAAGAAATGAAATGACTAATTCAGCTAAGTACGTCGAAGGGATGCCAAAAAAAAAAAGCGGAAACGACGAGAAGTGAAGATGAGCAAGCGTGGAACATTAGAGAAACGTAGGAAAGGAAACGCCACCGCATGTATGTAGTACAAAAAATATGTAGCGATATAAGGAAAAGATTCAAAAAATAAGTGTCCCAGCCGGTACTAGCGGGTATGACAGGTTACCGCATAAGTGCAGTCGGAGATAAAGTTTAGCACATGCTCACTGCGGGTCAGAATGAGGGTTCCAAGTAGCACAGGTAGTCGGTCCAATAGTGCAAATGGATGGTCTCACTCTGGTGCATTGTAGAGACGTCCTTTGCCAGCGCATTTCCAATATTGGGCGAGTTACCTGGGTTAAGTGGAATTTGCCGTGCCAGTTGGTTCATGACGCATATAAATAACGGAGCGCTTGGGTTAGTTTGCTACCCAGTGTGCTCTTGATCTTCCTTGGACGTCGTGAGGACGTTTGAGACGTCCTGCGGACGTCCAGTGTAGTTTCAGTGCCCACCGGGTATGAGCACGTAGTGACGTGTTAGCTTATCTCGGAATGTTTTGCAATCGGTACGCGCAACGGTATAGGTATGCTTTCATGAGAAAAGCGAGGCGTTGTCACTTTCGGGCCTGGAACACTCATTCATTGCTTTGTAGGCTATAGCAACGAGCCGGGTCGAAGCTTAAGACATTGACTTAAGACTAACCAGAGAAAGAACTGCCAGAGGTCGCTTCAAACCGAGAACTCTCGCTCCTCAATTTGTCGGCCGCAGCGCAGGGCGAGTGAATGCGAACATTTCGCCTGCATTGCACTCGGCGAGCGACATAGTTCTTGGTCTCACTTCAACCCTCACTGTGGGCGAAAAATGCACGTTTTTTTTTTTTTTTTGCATATCTGGATGGACTCACCGTGCGTCGGCGTGTCCACGAAGGGCGTTCCTGTCCAGCGGAGATGCTGTGAATTCGGCAGCGGGATCTGTGCGAACATTGCTTCGTGACCCGCCTCGCGAACACACGGGACTCTTCTTGGCACACTGGTCGATCAATACCAGCTCGACGAACCCGCCACGTCGTGTGCACGACACCCTTTTTGTCTCCTCTAACGTGTTGCGTTTAGAGGAGTGCCCTGAATCTGTAGTTCTGTTGCTCGCCATTCAAGAAACGGTCGCCGTGTTTCGTCGTCGAGATGTAACCCGGCTCGGTATTACCCTATACCTCTTTTTCTAGTCCTCTTACTGCGATGCTTGCCGCATTCGACGTCACGAGGTCGCGTTGATCGATGCTCTCTGCGTGTACCACCATTCGAACCCCAGTGTTAAAATCTTCTCTCAGTAGGTTCTCTGGAGTTGCCCCAATCCTGCTCGCCTTTTAATCCTCTTTAGTGCACCTGAAGATACGAATTTTAACCAGTGGCGTAGTAACGGCATCAATAGTCTCTGCCTCAATTCGTGGCCGCAGCTTCTTCGTGTGAACGTCTGCTGGCTCTTTTCCGGGTCCATCTTCGGTGCGCTGTTTGGTATCTCGCGTAATGTAGCCACAAATTTTTCTTTTCGGCACGTCCTCCATTGAAGCTGAGAGCGTTTGGTGACGTCATGGGGCCCGTACGTTGCTGTAGGCCGAATATGTACCGTTTTCTCCATGCGCTCGTTGAAGACGCGTCTCCAGGTTTTGAAGCGTTCTTCATAAGATGGTATTCCGTCGTGAGCTCTTCCGTGACTACTGAGATTTTCATAACTTCACTCTGCCTCAGTAGGCGGTGTCTTGGGGAGGCTTCTACAGCCCGTTTTTGTGGTCCTTTGTATGACTTCGGCGCGAAGTTTTGTGCGTGCGAGATTTTGATGCGTTCAGCTTCTCAAAATCGTCTGCGTCAAGCCTCTTCAGCAACAAGATGGCCGTCGTTGTCAGCTGTGTGAATGCGAAGTTTCAACCCACCTGCAAGGCTGCCGTTGTGCGCTTAAAGTGGAAGCACTCCGCCTCACATTGTGACGCAGGTGGTAGTAGTTGTGGTCGCGCTGTGCGCCCTTAATCAATCAGTAGGATGTAGCGTTGCCACAGTGTGTCTTTAGCTGGTCCGCCTCCGTGACCGGTCCGCTCTTCGCTTGGTCGGCGCGCCCAAACATCTTCAAAGTCAGCGTGTTGGTTAAGCCTCACTGCAGTGTTGCGAGACTTCATGGTGTCCGTGACGGAACAGACGTCTGTTCAAGCTATATGGCAGGGCAGGAGGAGTTTTTGCAGACCCTGAAAAAGCTGTCGCATGTCCTTGATACGGTATGGGCTCTCTCGTTACAGGTGATGTATCGATGTCTGCCTCGACCAGGAGGCTTGAGGCGCGCGTTCTGTCGTGACGCTTGAGGCCGGCGTCGAAGCAGGGTCCACTCACAGCTATAGTCATTGGGCGTAACATATCCTCGTCAGACTAAAGTTGATGTCCTTTGGTTACGCAACATCGGCAGATCTGAGTGACCAAGCACGACTGATATATTCTCGCTCACTGTTGCTTCAGAAGCTGAACATGGTCACAAGCCCTTGCTTTTGTCTTGCCAACAAAGGGGGGGGGGGGGGGGGGGGGGGGAAATCTCGCTAGTGCTATAGAAACGGACATTCGAGGTAAATTAACGGTCATTAGTGGCCGCAAACAAAGGTGTTTCAGTCGCGTCTGTTCAAGGCACCACTAGCGTCGTGAGTCGCTGCCTCACGGATATACAAAGTAGTTCCAGGCTGTTTTATAGCTTCTTCGTAATCTAGCCTCACCAACACAGACGTGCAAATCATTGGACGGATAGCGCCGTCACTATTTTCTGCGAATAAGGTTGCGCCGCTGACAGGCTCTTCCTGCTCTGCACGCTGCTTTAGCAATAAGTGAGGCATGATGATTGATGCTCTAATGAGTATTGATGAGTATTGTACCCAGCGGACATTGGGACTTTCCCGTGCTGCGCTGGATCTATAGCCTCTGAAGTCAACGAGTGCATAGGTATTTTCCTCTGTCGCTTACCAGGGCACATGTTGCGTGGTTGTAAGCAGCACGACCACCTTTGATGGCGCGTCTCTTCTGCAAGACCAGCACCCTCTTGAATCCTGAGTAATATCGTCTAGCGGCCATCATCGACGAAGGCGATCGGCGGGACAGGCGCACCGTCAAGGGACTGCCACAGTTGCGCCATCCACAAGCGTCGGTATTCCGTCCAAGAATGCGCCGTAATCGCTGCTTCCAGGGACGTCGGGGTCATGTTTCGCGAGTCAGAATCTTCGTCGCGCAGGGTCGCAGATTCACCGCATGCATCCAGGACCCTGACGGCAAAGGCGACGTCAGTGGGAAGTCCGCGTAAGATGGTCGTGACTTTGTCTTAAACTAAACGAAATCTAGACTGGTTCATTGTAGGCGAATAGTCCATCCGTCGACGCATAATCCTTCGATGAGTTCACTCAAGGACCGCAAAATGTCACTTCAGGGTTGAACTGTCGATGAGTTGATTCACCTCACTTCACGGTCCATCTGCAACGCGCATCTTTGCTTGAATTCCCCACAGTTCATCAGCCGGTAATCTGACGCCGTGGTCTATCAGTCAGTGGTATCTTGGGGCATCCTTCGATGATCTCAGCTCAGAGTCCGCAGTAATTCACAGCACTATCAGTCATTGACTTCACTTCATGGATCACGTCGACGAACTCAATTCAAGCTTCGTGTTCAAGTTCACAAGGATCTCGATCTACTGGACTCAGCGCGTCGGCAGCCATGGCATATCCCACTGCGGCGACGTAGAGGGGCCCTCGCTATCGGTGTGTCGGCCCCCGTCGTCGACGTCCGCCTGCGCTCTCAATCGTCTCTCCGTCCTCTCGACCCGCGGTCTGTGGGAGAAGGTCGGTTCGGCAACGGCCCTCGCCCTCCCACTTGTTGCTCGCGCGTCGCGTGTGTTTCGTCGCCGACGGCCCGTCGCGGTGGCTGGATGCGCGCCTAGTTAGCCAAACCAGCGGCGACAGCGCTGACTGTCGAGGCAACCTCAAGCAGCGCCTAATGACTCCTTTTCACCCGCTGTCGAGCCGCTGAGAGGAGCCTCGACGTTTATCGTATGTTCCCACGCCTTCGGCTTGCTTGCCTTACGCAAAGCCTTACCCCTCAAGCCCCCGCCCCATACACCGCAGCTTGTCATCCGCAGAAGCGAGCCTGTGGAAGACGCTTCGCGAAATATTTTTGTGGGGCCGCCTCGCGCCCACTGCAGGAAGCTCGATGTCGTGGGGGACGCACGCAGAGCGTGTGATTTGTACTTTAGGTTTATGCCGGGAGGTGGCGCGACAGTCGCTATTTTCGCCGGTGGCTCCGCGCAAACGGTGAGTCCTTGACCCGTTTTTGCGGTTTCCACTACGTGTGTCAGAACCACGCCAGAAGCGCCCTTGAGCGTCGATGGGCGGCCGCGTCTATCTCCCCCCGCTGCCCCTCTTGCGGTGCCGACGGCAGCGCTCGCGGTTCGAGAGAAAACCGTCGGCGACAAAGAGACCCTTCTCTTTTCCTGCTGCGTTATTCTTATTTCTTTTCCTCTAGGGATACGCGAAGCGCGCTGTCCCCCCCTCCTGTCAGCAGAGCCATCGCGCTGACGTCTTGAGCGATGAATGAGAAAAGGAAAGATGAAGATAAACGAAAGGAGGGCGGCAGCTGACAAAGACGATTCAGTGCGATGCCTCGGGCCACTTGACTGCCCCAGACGAGCGCCTTCCTTTGTTTCGGGCCGACGGCCGCAACGTACAAGTGCCCCTCGACGGTTTCACTCCCGCGGTTACTCCGTGGTTACACCGTGTCTCTCAGGTGCCGAGTTCACTGAGGCGTACCTTCATGAAAAAGCTCCTAGACGTTTAGCTGTCCCGAGGGTGAAAAACAGCGTCCACACGCAGCCCCGTATGTGCGCCCACGATTCTTCATTCTAACGATACTCCGAATCAAAGCCCGATGATAACCGTCGGCCAGCATTTGGGGGCTGATAGATGGTGGCGCCCTCTGTGAGCTGTCGAGTTATCTCCTTAGAGTTTTCTTTCTTCACCACATCCATGCCCTGGAAAGTTAGTCTGGACGCCGTAGGTGACGCGACAATCCGCTAACCTCCAAATTTGGGCCCAATCAGTGGGTCGTGTGGGGAGTTTCGACACTGGTGTGATCAAGGGCCTTACGATATAAGCCTTACTCAAACCATAGTGGTCGCCATTTTGGCGTCCATGCAGCTCAGCGAAAAGTCTAATCGGGCTTACCCCCCCTCCCCCCTCCTCCCACTTACTCCGCTGAAGGCGTTGAACACCAAAGTGGCGCCCGTGACGTCATATGAATACATCCTATACTACGACTCACTTTACCCTGGGCAAGGCTTAAAGTTGTCGCTGCTAAGGAAGACTTTGCAGACTCGCTTCCTTACGCACCGGGAACCGCATTGCTATCCGCAATGGCAATGAAGACGGAATCGCTGTCTAAGAGATTACAGGATCCGGACGTAAATGGAAAGTGGTTGTGTCACGTGCGGAACCGGCGTTCTGCCCTGCTAAAGCTTCCTGTTAGCAGCTGCCTCATTAGCTATGCAGTTTGTTGGCACAGAAAGCTGAAAAAGCACAGAAGCACAGCGTTTTGTGTGTTAAGTATATTTTGATGTGTCATTTGTTCGCTGTGGTTGACCTTTATCTCATCGTCACTTATCTATTCAGGCTTTCGCCCACGCTGTATCTCTTGTCGAGCCGCCGTGTCGTTACTCTTGAGCCTACTGGTGGTCGTTGCCATTTCTTTTATATATATATATATATATATATATATATATATATATATATATATATATATATATATATATATATATATATATATATATATATATATATATATATATATATATATTATCTCCAGTTATCTGTCGAGGATCACGGATCATGCAGGCCGCGCCTCACTGCACCCTATATGTACGGTCACCGTTGATTTATAAATTGTAATCCTGCGTAAAACGAGGTGGGTTTTCGTGGCCTTCCGCAAAACAAACACGACGCCGCGCTCGAACACGTTCGTGAAGAAAATACGATTCGTGAAATTATTCCCGATCCCACGACTACGGCGCCTCTTTCTTCCTTTCTTCTTTCACTCCCTCATTTATCCCTTTCCGTAAGGCGCGGTTCAGGTGTCCGTATACGGAGATATGTGAGGCAGTAACTGCGTCATTTATTTCCTTTCCTCAACCCCCCCCCCCTTTCTTTTTGATCAGGCTTGCGAAACGTACATCCCTCGTCAAAAGCATACAGCCCAAGGGGTTTGCTTGCGAAGCCTGCAGCGCGCCTCATTATGCGTACTCAGCGACCGTAATCTCTCGAACGATAAATGGCTTCGAGTCCAAAATCCTCCCAAGCTTTGGACTGCAGATGTTCTAGGGGGCCCCACAAAAGAGCTTAGAGTCTGTATACTGTTGACGGGGACTGTACCTGTAGCAAGCCAGGTCTGGTTTCAGACATCCATCAGTCTAGCGAGAAACTCTGGCCGAGTCACCATACAAGGACCTACTTTTATTGACTGGCCTCCTCTGAGACTCAGGGAAGACCGATGCCCAGTGACCGGCAGTGTGTAAAAAAAAATGCTTTCTTTTTTTTCTATTTTTCTTTCCGACCCCTAATGCGTTTACCCCTGCGGTGAAGCCTTTGCTCAAGGACTTCATTAGCAGGAATTCCGGACAGCACCCCTAAACCTGGTGGCCTATCACGTTCTGTTTTGCAGGCACGTGACCACGCTCTGCCTTTCTTACGTCACGGATGACGTCAGCGCGCTATTTCTGAATGTTCAACTGCATGTGCCACGTGGTGGCGGCCGGAGGAACTAGAAGCGCTTGTCCCGAATTGCTGGTAATGGTTATTGATAGGCACACTTCGTTATTTAATTCACTCATTCTCCTCTTCACAAACTGAATCCCTTGCCTCACTCAGTGACACTCTAAACACGAATACACTTATATGGGAGTAAAAAGGGTGCAAGTTGTCTTCCTTTCACAAAAAGGGTGTGCGCTGGAGGACAGCGTTACTCCCTTTTTACCCCTTTCTGTTTGCAGTGTGGTTCAGGCGCCCACTCGTCCTTGACAAGGTGGTCGGTAAGGCGTTAGGCCTCTCGGAGTGAGACAGTACCGCGACTGTCCTGTTTTCATCATCTCACCTCTCCACCCCTCGCCCGCATGTCTCAGGCACCCCCGCGCGCGCGTAGTTCGGTTATCTGAGCACCGGTTATCTCTGAGGGCTCCGATTCTTTCTCGTGAATACAATCCTGCCCTCTAGGTTACTGCACAAACAGCGGTCCTTTCCTATCGTCGGCGGGCCTCTTTGGACGGGACACTATCAACGCGCAAAAGAGCCGACACCGAAGACGATTGGGAACCTTGAGGAAACTGCATTTGGTCTCCTGTGTCTTTCTGAAGCAAAGCTGGGCAAATATAGTTTTTACTGGGACCCACCGCGGTGGCTGAGCGGTCATTGGCGCTCGGCTTCTGAACGCGAAGATGCTGGATCTGATCCGGGCCGCGGCGGCCGCGTTTTGTTGGAGGCGAAATGCAAATGGCGCCCTCGTGCTGTGCGATTCCAGTGCACTTTAATGATCCCCAAGTGGTCGAAGTTAATCCGGAGCCCTCCACCATGTGTTTTGCCTCTTTCCCTCTCTTTCTTCCTTCAGTCCCTCCTTCGTCCCTTCCTCTCACGTGTCCACTGAGAACGAGGCTACTACTACACCTTTCCTTTCTTAGTGGCGCATTTGCATTTTTGGATAAGGTCGTGCTATGGAGGAATGGGGGGGACGTGATGACGATGATCATGATGGTGCTGATTACGGTCAAGATGGATAGCACAGCGCAGAAAAGACGAGATACGGGAAGAAGGCACGTGGTAAGACGTGTTTCGTCTTTTTTTGCCCTGTGCTATCCATCAAAAATGTACCAAATGTACCATCAGTACCAACATGCCCAACTTTTCACTGCCTCAATGGTGAGGATGTTTCATATGACTGACGCTATAGGGTAGCTTGCTAAAGAGCGCCATGGCCACCAACATGTTTGCGGTTTGTTTGTGTTTTGTATGGGTTTAACGTCCCTAGGTGACTTAGGCTATGAGGGACGCCGTAGTGGAGGGCTCCGGAAACTTCGACCACCTGGGGATCTTTAACGTGCACTGACATCGCACCGTACACGGGCCTCTAGAATTTCGCCTCCATCGAAATTCGACCGCCGCGGCCGGGAGCGAACCCGCGTCTTTCGGGTCAGCAGCCGAGTGCCATAACCACTCAGCCACCGTGGCGGCACCAGCGTGTTTGGTTTGCGTGAGGTGGGGTCAGAGACCCATTTTCTCAGGAGAAAAGTCGCGCATCAGGCCAGGGGAAAGCATGCATACTCATTGGAAAACAGATGGATACCCGGTGGCAGCGTATGTACTGCCCAAACGTACATCGCGATAACCCTTCTTTTTTTCTTGCATAAATATATGGTTTGGTTTGGTTTATGGGGTTTAACGTCCCAAAGCGACTAAGGCTATGAGAGACGCCGTAGTGGAGGGCTCCGGAAATTTCGACCACCTGGGGTTCTTTAACGTGCACTGACATCGCACAGTACACGGGCCTCTAGAATTCCTCCTCCAAAGAAATTCAACCGCCGCGGCCGGGTTCGAACCCGCGTCTTTCGGGTCAGCAGCCGAGCGCCATAACCACTGAGCCACCGCGGCGGCGCATAAATATATGCTGGGCTCCTCATTTCATTTGAGAGATTGATTTGATAGCGGTAAGGAAATGTTCCCATCATGGCCGTGTTATCACCGGAAACGTTAATCAACCACAACAGTGGATGTCTTCACCGTTATCGCTAAATAGCGATGCATTCACTGTGTTGCATTGTTGCATGCGTGTTACGTCATCAGAACCGCTTATTAACAGGGGTCGCAAAGCCGCTCGCTTTGATTCAGACTTTGCGTCAGATTGAGTCTGCATAAGACGAGTAGCACAGCGCGATAGCAATCTCTGTCTCGGGCGTTGATTTATTTGTTAATAACGTTGCGTATGTAGCTGTAGCTGCGGTTCTGTTATGATTTCAGGGATCTCAGTTTTGGTTTGTAACTTTCTTCTGCGGCTTTTATTACTATGAGCTGGCTGCAGCTTGAAATTTTCGACCGCAGTTCTACGAAGATGGAAGGGGCAACTCCACTTCTCTTTAAAAGATGTCACATTCTAATATAAGGACAGGCATCGCCAGCACCCAACCCCTTCAAAGTGACTGGGGAAAGCAGACGACCGTGTTCTGCTCCGATTATTCACGAATACAATGCTGTGCCTGGCAGTACTAAATCACTTCGATCCGGCGTTCACTGGCAGGTGCAAACACTGTGGGGAGGTGGCTGACACCTACCACATGGTTTGCCAGCGCAACTCAGCTCTCTCTCCTCCCACCCCAACCCTACCAGAGAGGAATGGGAGGCGGCCCTGCTTGGCTGCTCGGACATTCAGGCCCAAAAGGCTTTGGTCAAGAGGGCTGAGCTGGCGGCTTCGACCAATGTGGTCCCGGAATAGGGACTCCACCCATTGCGGGGCTCTTTAAAAGAGCCCCACCTCTTTAGTTTCATTGAATAAAGGCTTTTCACCACCACCACTACTTCTCTGCGACCCTATCGTCGGGGTACCTTGAAACTCGTTGAGATACCTGGTTAAAAGGGTGGTGGTGGATACCGCCTCCTACAAGCATAGGCCACGAGACTGCTCAGTAGGTAAACGCAGTCGCGCTATCGGTTCCGTCGTCTCCTTGCTTATCTTACTGTGCACTAGAGGGAAGAACGGGCCTCATCCCTATTAGAGCTTTTTATCCGGTGGTGACCTTGCTTCGTTCATCACGAACACCAGGTGCCCTAGCTAAAATTTACCAACTGTTTTAAAGATACGGAGTGTACTAGGCGAGAAAAAACATTTCAGCGGTGTTGAGAGTTGCGTGGCATAGTCAGGGGTATTTTTTTTTTCGTTCTGTAAACTCAATCAGTAAATACCTATAGCTAGCTTTTTAAAAATTGGCGTTAGTAATAATCAGTGTGGAAGCTGTAGATCGCCCTTAAAAACGGCTTACCGAAATGTTTGATGCAAGGTATCATTTACGTAGCGCAGTTCTTTTTTTTTATTTCTTTTTAACCGGTGTTGAAAGAAAGCTCGAAAAATACAAAAGCTTCCATGGGACAGCGGGGCTGCTTCATCGTCCCGAGCATGGACGGCGCTAGGATCCTCATAGCGCGGCGGGCGCGTCAAATTTTGGGGTAGACATGATGCCGCTGTCACACTGCTGCTCATAAAGATACAAATATAAAATGAACAAAGGCCGCCGCGGTGGCTCAGTGGTTATGGTGCTCGGCTGCTGACCCGAAAGACGCGGGTTCGATCCCGGCCGCGGCGGCTAGAATTTCTTTGGAGGAGAAATTCTAGAGGCCCGTGTACTGTGCGATGTCGGTGCACGCTAAAGAACCCCAGGTGGTCGAAATTTCCGGAGCCCTCCACTACGGCGTCTCTCATAGCCTGAGTCGCTTTGGGACGTTAAACCCCATAAACCAAACCAAACCATAAAATGAACAAAGTACAGCGGCGATATAACTTCAAATACTTGCTGCCCGGTGAGGGTGCCTAATGAGAGTGTTAGAAAGCTCCCGGCAATTTTAACGCAAAAGCGTCAAAGGCCCCGTCACCCAAAAAATCCGGCGTCGGTGTTCTCTGCGTTGTCGGCGTTGTGCGCGAAAAATCACGAGCACGACCCTGGCAGGTGGTCCCCATAGAGAGCAGCCCAGGAGGCAGGTGGGCTACCTAGGTCACGTGACCTTGTGGCGTCATACAACAACCTGCCAACCGAATAGTGAGCGAACTGCCCACCGTGGCAGGTGGCGCTTAAATTAATGATTGGTCGCTCGGGAAGAGCAACTCGTGTCCCCCCAGCCCCACTGGTGGCAGCACCTGCCGTAGAAGGGCAGTGGCGCATCCCTTAACCGCTGCACCAATGCGCCATGAGGGGGTATGGGGACTCCCAGGGATCCATGAATGTAAAGTCGGGAATGACCAATTCCGCATGTATGGGCATTAACCCTTTACGCTATTCCGTCACACCCATAAGGCGGAGCTGAAGTGTCCCCTCCGAGTTTCATTTATCAGCGCCGGCAGGTTTTTCCTCACCCACCCATGGCTCAGTCACTGGTCCCAAGACGTGTCTCGGAGAAGAAAATGCGCTTTTCTCCGGAGCGCTCTCCCAGACGGGGTTGAGGGAAATCTCATGGCAGACACCGTTGTCCGAGGGTTCACGAACCGGAGGGCGGGTTTGCCGGTGGAACCCTTCAGCACGCCAAAATCTTACGGGGAGGCAATGAAGGCATTGTTGGGAGCGCGCAAGAAGTACTCGGCTCCGGCGGATATCCTCGACAGAGAGCAGGCCACCACGCTCAGACGACTACAAACAGACACCTACCCAAGCAGAGCCATGTATCATAAAATGTGGCCAAACAGATACGCGAAAGAGTCCGTGTGGTGTGGGGGCTACGCCACAACGTACCACGCCAGCTGGGGCTGTGAAAGGTAAATAGCCCTAGTCTAGAGCAGTGGGAGGCCCTCCTGGCTGACTCCGACCCGAGCACACAGCTTATGCTGGTGACGAGGGCCAAGGCAGCGGCGGAGGCCAACGGGATCCTGGACTAGGGAAGACCGACCACTGAAGCTCCACATCTATCTATCCCCAGCCCCCTACTCCCTAACTCTTCCTTTTGTGACAATAAATATGTTTACTACTACTACTTGCGTGTGCACTGGGCGAGAGGCATGCTCCAGCAGCTGTCACGTGGTACCTTTCCTTTAAGGCCGATGAACAAAGAATTCTGCATAAATGCTATCTTGGTGTACACTTTGCAGCCAGCTGCCTTTCAAGAAGATTTTCAACTTTTGAATTTACATTTTGTTACCAAAGCTAACATTTAAAAGGCTAATTATTATTTCATAATTATTTAACTTTGGAGAGCGAAAAAATACTGCATACTTGGCCGCGCAACTGTCAACAGCCCTCAGTTGGCTTCGCTGGGCTAGGACACTCCGCCTTTTTTAAAAGCTTGCTTACATTTACCTGGGGCACCTGATATAGGTATATCAATTGTTGGAGGCACGGTTCGAGGATAGGGATCCCAATGACTACTTATGTTCGTACCTGGACTAGGGCTCGAAGTGTGGTGTTCTACGGAAAGAATTGTCTTGTTCTTGTAACACAACACAGGAGCACAAAGCAGGTCGGCCAAGTTCATTCCGTATCGCTGCCGAGAATAAGCCACATCTGAGGATTTCCTCTTCAGGTATGGCGTGAAAAGAATTCGTGAAATGCAGCATCTTCTTGTCTGTCCATTTTCGTTCAGCCTTGGTCAATTCTGTTCAAGCTTGCGTCCTTGCCATCTGTATGACATCACTGTTGCCTCTTGAGCTCCAGCTTTGCGAGCGTACCTTTCTTTGCCACTAGCAGTGTTGCTCGAAGTGTTCTTTCTATTGGGCAGATCGCCTCAAGCACTTCCCAAGACGGCGGCGTCGTTCACGCAAGCTCAGAAAGCACCGAAAGTAATAAAAAAAAAGCGTCTCGCGTATTACCTCCCTTTCTTTCTTTCTTTCTTTCTTTCTTTCTTTCTTTCAAGGATCTATCCGTCCCCCAGCTTGGCAGGTCCCCTATCTCTGTGCCAGTCGGTCGCGGCGTCCCCCAGGCGTCGTCGGTCGGCTCTTTTCTTTCGCACGCGTAATCTCCCGCACGGCGCCTGTGTGCTCTCTGCCCTCGGGGCCGATTTACAAAAGATGCAAAGCAAGCCGGACTTCTCTTGAGCGCTCATGCGTACGTGCCTTCCCCTCTTCACCCCACCGCCTTCTTAGTGCTCCTGGTCCACGTGTCGCAGATCCGCGCACTGCAATGGACGCTGCGGCACGTCACCGTCGAAACACTCGCCGGCTGGTGTACGAAACTCGGAATCGAATCCCGTCATGTAACTGCGGCCTGGATGTTACTGGAAACGAAAGTCACTTTACTGGAAACCGGAGTGTGGTGCCATCTACGAGCCGAACGGCCAACTCTTGCAACTTGTGTTCCTTCACCACACTTTTGTTTTTTTACAGCTATGGGCAGTTAGTTGAGCACCGACCTTTAGATTTGGACGCCTGATTTCGATACATTGGATGTAGGGGAAGTTTCGCGAGTGGCTTGATGAAAGTGGCATGGGACGTTCAGTAAGTCTGCCCCCCCCCCCCCCCCCCCCTGACCTGCAACTTCGTTATCGAAGGGTGGCATTGAGAGATATGTTGCGTTCGAGTGGATGCTTGGAATGTCTTCTTTCCTTTGAGCATCCGTTACTCGTCGATACAGTCCTCCTCCTCACTACCGACGGCGTACTCTTCGCGTCCGTGGGCTGTAGCCGTCAGAATCCGCCCACGTTCTTTTACGACGACATGCAGGGGTCTACACCGGTGGCAATGAGGACTAATGCGGACACCGATGGTAAAATAAAGTTGACCCTTATCGGCAGATTACCTCGTTCATGTAAAAGAGGCTAATTTCACCGAAAACGAAGTCGTTATTAAACCGGAACAGGAACGAAAGAAACGAAAAAAATTAATACAGATATCGTCACCACGGGCAGTTTTCATAGAAGCACACTGTGGTGACGTCATTATTTGTTTTATTAATGCGGTAGCATTAGAGTTGGTGGCACATTAAAACCCGGCCTGTGTCTGATGTCACGAAATTCTCTGATCGATCAACAGAAGTCACGTGACCTTATGACGGCATTACAACCTGCCCTGTTGGGCCACACCAGTTGGTCGAGAAATGTCGCGTGACCTTGTGACGTCATCACAACTTGCCCGCCGTGGCAGTTGGCTCTCATATTAATGATGATGATGATGATAGCGATTTCTTTATGGCGCAAGGGCATCTGCGGCCAAAGAGCGCCGTGGCACGAGGTATTTTTTCTTCTTCCAGGTGTGGTCAAAGACCCACTTCCCATGAATTTCACCCTAAAGAAACCGAACACCAGGCAGTGGAAAGCTTTTACCCAATGTATCACCGGTGGGTACCCGGCGGCGCTGGGGATCGAACCTCGCACCTCCAGCATGCGAGGCGGATGCTGAGACCACTAGGCCACCGTTGCGGCGCCTTAAATTAATTGTTAATTTAGAGAGGTAACGTGGTCTTGTGACGTCACCACAACCTGCCCACTTGGTTGGGAGCAACCTAGTTTCTAGACAGCAACCTGGATAGGGAGGCGAAACCAAAAGCAGAAGAAAAAAAAGTGATATACGCAAATGTTGGTCCCATGTGCAGCGTAGCGGTTACCCGCTACTACAGCTAGCAATCCGAACATGGCGGTTGATGGACCGACAATTTCAAAGCAACTGACGCAAACACACTCTAAAGTTGCAACAGAAGCTGCTGAAAATGTGAAAACTGTGACGGTCTTCAGGCTTCTCCTAACTGCGTCGGAGGAGTGCAGAGAAGCTCGGTGATGACGTCGTTGTAGCTGGGATCTCGGATCTATGTTGCCTTCGCTAGAATCCTGCCATATGAAATGTCCGGTCCCAACGAGCAACGCTCCGCGGGCGTTTTCTTCGGTGGCGTCGGTTTTTCTCGAGCTAACATTTCTGCGTTGGAAATGTTCCGCTGCCGTCGATGATGTCAACAGTCAACATGCCCCCCCCCCCCCCCCCCCTTCAACAGGCTTTGCGCTCTGCGGAGAAGCCTGAGCGCCGTTGTGACTTTACTTGGTGATTACGTCACCATTTCAACTGCTGGCACAGAAAGACTTGGCATGCTTTACTGGCAAGTTTCACGCATTCGATTAGTTTAAGCTCGTCGAATTCTAAAACCTCTTCAGTTGCCCTTCTTCAGTGGAACCGGCTTCCGGCCAGCATTGTAGAATGCCCTACTACTGAAGCATTTATGAATGCTGTCAGATTGTAACTGATGATTACGGAGTGTTCTTGAGATTGCTTTGTGTTTCTGCACGCAACTTTCCATCATCTATTTTTGCTCGTGAGTGCATCTCATTTGTTGTGAAATCAGCTTGTTGTGCCTTGATTTGTTTTGCGCATGTCACTTATGTTTTTTTTTCTCCCGCTCCTGCTTACAGCCTCACCTAGAGGCTAGCAGTACTGTGTAAATAAATAAATAAATTAACTAAAAAAATAATAACTGCACGGGAAGCACAAGTATTTGTCCCCCCCCCCCCCCCCCCCCCCCGTTGAAAAATGAAACCAACTCCAGTCGTAATGCGGCGTAGCAATCTGGACGCGAATAATACCAAGTGTACTCGTTTGTGCTGACACTCGAATGTTCGAATAGTGTATTTAGCGAGTGACATTATACTTCATTCGGGATAATATCTTTTTTAGGTGCCTGTGGACGCAGGTTGAGCTTTGCGTGCGGCGAAAACCGGTCTCTGTTTGTTTGTTTGTTTGTTTGTTTGTTTGTTTGTTTGTTTGTTTGTTTCGGTGGAAAGCTGCAACGCTTATAGGTGGAAATACAATGGAAGAATTTTTTTTTTCGCATGTCTTGAAGTTCTTTACAAAGTGCTTTTCTGTTAACTCCCATCACAGCGGCATGCTAACACCGCGGCTTTTCTCTTCTAAGCACTTTTTTCTTAGCGTCGTTATAGAAACTTATTCAAACGCCTGAGCGAATTCAGTCAGTACTCGAAAACTTCATCCTCATCGGAACCATTCAAACTGAGCGGAACGCGATATCGATTTCTTCATTTCATAAGTTAAAATAATCGCGCCTTTATAGCGGCCTTTTTTTGTATAGTTTCCTCGCTGCTCGATATTGGCAAATCCGTGCGCAAACGAAGCCCAAGTGTTGGCTAGAACTGCGTCAAAAAAATCAGTTTTTTTTTTTTTCAAATGTAGAAAAAAGGCAAAAGAAGGAAATGTATTTCAAAAGGAAAACAAACCCTGGCGTATGAAGCAAATGGAAGGCGCTGAAGGCTCCGGCGAGAAACATGAAAACGTGAAATCTGGAAAAGAAAAAAAAAGACGGAACTATAGGGAAACCTCCCTTACCCCCCTCCCCCTTTCTTCCTGTTCCCGCTGAACCCACCGCGGTGCGGTGAACAACGCGGTGTGCCAACGGTCTGTTTACTCGTATGTGGCTCGCCTGCTGATTGGGTTAGGCGGTGATTAGGCCTAAACGAGTTAGAGGCTACGCGCCGAACGCGCCCCCCCCCCCCCCCCCCCCCCCCCCTTCGTTCTCCGTGCCCTGGGCGAGTGGTATTGCCGCCTCTGCCGCCGACTTTCTTTTTGATGGCGGTGGCGTTGTTTGTAGTTTGTTCTTTCTTTCCGTTTTTGTATCGATGACGAAAGGAATGCCTTGGGTGTCGGGAACAAGAGCTTCGATGTGTGCTTGCAGCGTCAGTCGTCGTTGTCTAGCTTGAGAGGAACTAGCGAGCTCGCTTGAAAACGTCGCCTTCGACAGTCTGCCTGCCGATTCTCCTGTTGTTCTGCGTGGAACTTTTCTTCTTCAGCACGGACGCGCGCACTGTACAGTCCTTTGATCTAGAACAGGGTTGTCGAGGTCGATGTATGCCGAGGTATTGAATACATGGTCGTTTCTGAAAGTAGTAGGACTCATTTTTTTTAACAAAATTTGTTCAAGAGAATAGTACAAACGATTACAATTTTTCAAGGTAACACCCTTCCGCACCTACACGCTGCTGCCAATGAGTTTTACAGTTTTCGTACGCCTCCAGGAAAGCCTGGACCGGAATGCTGTTCAGCTGCCTCGTCACGGCCTGTTGAACCACCTTTACCGATCCGTGATGTTTCCCCTCGAGCGTCGATTTTATTCTCGGGAATAGAAAGAAGTCTGGCGGGGCCAAGTCGAGGCTGTAGGGGTGCTGAGGCAGCGTTGCCGCCTTGTGCTGGGCAACAAATCGGGGTCCTCATTCACATGATGAAGAAGATCCTACCGGTTGGCCTTTTCCTCTTCTGACAACACTCCCGGCACCAACTTCGCTCACGCTCTCCTCATGGATAAGGTTTCTGTCACGATCTCAAAAACTTGGGTTTGAGGAATGCTCAAGTCATCAGCAATCATTCCGATACTCATTCTACGATCACTATTAAGTAAATGTTTCACTCGCTACACATTTTCGTTGGTCTTGCTGGTCGAAGGGCGTCTGAAGCGGTCGTCTTCCTCCACTCTTTCCTTACCTTCTCGGAAAAGCTTGTGCCACTCAAAAATAACCTGATCTACCCATGGAAGCGTCACCGTAGGCCTCCTTAATCGTGTTGTGAGTCTCTTTGCCCGTTTTACCAAGATTTACTCAAAATTTGATCGCGTATCGCTGATCCAGTAAAGGCTCGACGATTCTGCGTGACGAGACGTTTCAACAGGGGTTCACAGTACAAGCGACCTCCTCTCTTCAACGGCCGAGAGCCGACTGCCGATTTTCCCCTGCATTCCCAATATCCCCCTTCAACGATCCTGCACGCGCAGACCACCTCTCGTCCGCCCGTTCGCCCAGGAAAAAACCAGTCCTGCTACTTTAAGAACAGACCTTGTAAGTCGATACTGGGCCTGTTGAAAACCCCAATTTATTCGCACGCCGCCGGTCTGGTGTGGCAGTGTCGTCGTTCGTGAAATGAGGAATTCATGTAGGAGGAAGAAAAACTTTTATTAAGAGCGCAACTAGTGGGTGAGTTCAGTAGGAGAACCCATTCATTGGTCGCCATCAAAATCCGGCCCCTCTCGACCAACGATTTCTGTTCGAGGGGAGTGTGGTTATGAAGGGTTGCCTCCCAGCGCTCATATGTCGGGACTGGGTTTTCTTGACATTTCTAAACTGTGTGAGTGTCCCAAATGCTCCACAGAAGGGGTAGGACGAATCGTGTATATATAAGATAAAGTCAACAGAAATTGAAAAACATAACAGGATTTAATTCACGACGTTCCGGCTGGAGGACCAGCCTTTTTCGAGTGTGTTACAGTATTCGAAACAAGCAGCTTTTATAGCATACACTCGAAAAAGGCTGGTCCTCCAGCCGAAACGTCGTGAATTAAATCCTGTTATGTTTTTCAATTTCTGGTGACTTTATCTTATATTGAACAATCAGCTGCCAAGAAATCATTTTTGAGATATATATATATATATATATATATATATATATATATATATATATATATATATATATATATATATATATATATATTTATTTATATATATATGGGTTGCGAAAGCATGAAGTACTTGACTGCTTACAATAGTATATAGCGAAGTATACGCTTCGTTAAAGGAATATGTTTCCTTTAACGAAGCGTATACTTCGCTATATATATATATATATATATATATATAATGTCTGGATACTATTTACTCATGAAGTAGGGTTTGGGCAGAGTATTTGTAGTGGCCTGATTATGTGCTCTTGAAATTTGCCAAGGGTTTCGTGAGGAAGAGGATATTTCCTCCTCATAATCTTGTAGTACTCGGTAATTTCTGCGTAGCTTAGTAAGGGTGTGGGGTTGCGCGCCAGATGCTCTGAGGAGAAAAGTTCGAGCAGCTGTGTTGGCCGCCTCATTGCCCGTCGTTGAGAGGTGCCCCAGCGGGAGAGCTACTCTAATGTATGCATGGAATTCCACGTTTCTCTCCTCGTTGCTGCAGTCGAGTTCAATTTTGCTCTCGCATGCTCTAGTTAAGTTGCAATGATCGAGCTGCTGCATTTAGTAACACAATATGATGGGCATAAAACCCCCGAAATAGCTGGCACAGTCGTGAGGGATTCTGATAATCATAGCATGCGCCCGTGCATTCGCCTCAGCGGCTCGTTTCTAGTTCAAAGCGAGGCGCTTTAAAGTAACGCTTCCTTCATTTTGTGTCTGTGTGTGTACGCGTGTGGATTACGCACCAGTTCAGAGCACTCATTTCAGACCGGGCAGCGGCACAGAGCTGAGTTTCGTTCTAGGCTGTACTGGACGGTATAGTTCGGTACATTACATGGTCATTAAGGCTTACATCACACCGTCGGCGGGCACTAACTGGAATACGAAAATGAAATGCACACCGAGTTGCTGAGCAAACAAAGGGCACTGCGTAGCAGATGCTCGTGCACAACTTCGCAGACGATGCGCGCACAGCCTCGCAGACGACGCACAGAGCTGCATCGCAGGACCGCAGAGGCGGGCTAGCCCGCAGCAGACGACGACCGAACGGCGAGCAAACGAGCACAGCGCAGCGCGTCCGGGCCCGTATCGCCCCGTATATAATAAAGCGCGATTTATCAAAGCGAGGAGGCTCATCGGAGTGCGTATCTCTTCGCTGCCGAGCCCCTCCCCGAGGAGTTCTGGTGACGCCCGCGCGCCGCCGACCAAATAAATCGAGGGAAACGAAAATGTATGCGAAAATAAAACACGCTGGCGTGCATAAAACCGCCACGGGCTGTGCTCATCGCAACGAGATTTGGCTGCGAGTATTTTTTTCTTTGTTTTTCTTTTATTTTTCTTGCCCGCTGCTTCGCGCGAGCAGACGTGGGTCTCTAGAGAATACAAGCCGGCGGCTCGAACGCGTTGAAAATGATGGGCCCGCAGTCTCGGAACGGAAGCATGATAACAGAGGGATGTGGGAAGCTAGGGAATGAACTTGGGTTGGGAAATTATACTGAGCCCCGCTAAAAACGAGCAGCGCTGGGGATGCTGCAGTACTGCCTGGACCTATCGGGGAAGCTATGGCTTATTCTGGCGCCTATAATGTCCCTCGTCGGCCGCTTAACGTCGTTACGCTTTTCACAGAAGTTCTTTAAATATTCAGCATCATAATTTTATTAGTTCTATAGGGTGGAGCACAAAAAAGTGATATACTAATTAAGGTGGTTCCATAAACGTCGACTGTATGGGGACTCTTTGTGAAGAAAATGCTATGAAAGGAAAGAGACAGGTGAAGCAAGATAACTAGAAAGGATCAAGCAGAAGTAAATGAGAACGTAATACATAAAGACGTTAGCTTGATGAGGACATCCTACAGTAGAGAGAGGCTCCAAACGCCCTTGTCAAGCCAGCCTGGATCGATAGATTACTTTAAGTATACGCAGGTAGAAAACAGCGTAAGCGTCGTTACCTTGGCGACTCTATGTGCTAAAAGGGTACTTCGGCGCGGCAACGCTTGTTGGCGCTGCTTTTGCTCAGAGAATACACGGTTCGGTACTCCGTGGGCAGGAGCGCAGTTCTCAGTGGAAAGCCTAAATGAACGGAAAGTAGGCTTAGTGCCGGCCCAGCCGTGCTGCGCGAATCCGTGACGTCACACACGGGTCCACAAATCCAAACGCTTGGGAGCGAAATACAAATTCGTTAATTCAGATGTGAGTTCCTGTAGTTTTGAAAAGAAACGAGACAGCTTACAGCCCCGAGCAGACTGGGAGAATATTGCGTGGAGCTCAACTATTCGGCATGGTCTTGGATCTTTGCGCTATTCAAGGAATATATGAATAGGACTTGGCGGATTCAAGGAATATATGAATAGATCTTGGAGGAAAAACAACATAGGACACTGATACGCCGTAGTGTCCTCTGTTGTCCATGTTCCTTGAGAGGCGCGATTAGCGGCTCCGCGTACACATTGCTCGGAGAAAGGAGACCTCGTTGCCCTGGCTTTCCCCAAGTACGCACGATTAGAAGTTCATATTCACATTTAAAGTATCACATGCTTAATAAACTTTATGAACACAAATGAAATGCAAAAGAGTGTGGCTTGTATCAGTGAAAACTCAAGCGACAGTGACGGGCACACCTTTGTAACTTGTTTTCTGCGAAGCTGAATGAAAGACTGGCAATTGTTGGGTCTTGCTTGCCTGATCTTCTGGTTTTGTCATTCACCCGCTGCACAAGCGTCTTTTGGTCCCTATCACCCAACTGTGGCCACGGGTCTTCCTCTGCCAATAAAAGTTCATTCATTCATTGTCGGTGTGATTGGTTTTAAATTCTCTCCAGCGGGCGCGTCGACCCTCAACCTCTTCACTTTCACGTCGGCCGTTTTCAAAGGCCAGACACCGATTTCTTTCTTGTCTCTAGTTTATTTTTTTACACTCACGAGAAAAGAGACTGTTTTGGCTAACACGAGGTTGCCGCCGTCGAACAACAAGCGCAAGTTGATCGTGAAATTCTGAAACAAGCGCGATTCCACAAAGGCTGGCCTAAGAAGCAGTCCCCCGTAACGCCGCCATATTGGGTCACTTAAGACGCTCCCTCTGTCATTAAAGTCGTCAGTACGGATATGGCCTCCGAGATCACCCGCACAATCATCTCATCTCGGAGGCCATGGTACGGAATCAGCTTGCGCGGGGCGTCAGCTGTGCCTGCGAAGTCGGATCACCGAAGCGCTTCGCCAACAGGGGTGTGCGAATAGTGCTTTTTGGCGAGCGAAGGCTACCCAATGACGTCATCGTGGTAAGGGACGCCGCACAGTGAGGTGTCGCCCTAATCGGGTGTAAGCTATTGCGAGCAGCGATTTTTAACAAGGGTTTCTGAATTATAGGGCCCGCGCAGAGCTTTCAAATTTGACTCGAATACCCGCAAAGTCCACCTTTATAGATCTGTTGCACTAGAATATGCCCATCTAAATAATTTCAGTGTCCCTTTAGCCTTGAGACACGGATGTAGAAAGACAAAGAGGACGGAGATGTGTCCTGTTTGTATTTCACTCTAAACACGAAGTAGTCGATAAGGGAGTAAAAAAAGGAAATAAACGGTTCTCTAGTGCACTCCCTAATAGGAACAGGTTATGCTACCAAAGCACTGGGGTAGATTTTCATCACTGAAAATGCGGAATACTTCGAATGGCAGCGTAAACGGATTCCCTCTTCAAAACATGTGAGGTTATAGCAGTTACCAAAATATTAACTGAGGTTTCAACTTCGTCGATTTCAAAACCTCAAGACCTCCAGTGCCTAGTTGAATAGCCTCCTTCCATTGCTAACTGCTTCGAGTTACTATGCTTTGAGATAGGAATTTTGCCTCCGTTGCCAAGTGTAAGCATTTCATACATTTAGCGATCGAAATATATACTGCGGGACTTCGGTAGCGTATCCTGTCCCCAAGACGGAATGCGCTAGAGAACAGTTTACTCTCTTATTACTCCTATATGGGCTGATTTGGATTTAGTATGTCCGTGTCCCAGTATTCAAGTGGCCTACCCTACCGGTATCACACTGACTATAGTAGGATACAACTTTAAAAAAACAGCAGTTGCTAACACTGGGCCGCAGTCCACGGCGTCCTGTATTACTCCGCTGCCCAATCGCAACAGTAAACGAAATCTGCTTTTTAATGTTTGACTATATCAAACAATCTACGTATCAAAATTCTAGAGCTCATAATTTTTTTTTTCTTTTGATAAGCTTCTTGTTTAGGTAATAAGAAACGTTTAAGCAGCGGACTACTTTATCGTCGTAGAAGAATTCTGTGCGCGGAGGCTGAATGTGGGTGGACCTTCACTGCAAGTGTCCAGAAACGTGCCATTCTAATGCCCGGCATCCTTCGTAATGCTGCACGATACTGCCGGAGAGGGTGTTGTGCCGCAAATTAACCACGCGTGTAAATAAAAAAAAAACTGATTATAAAGTGGAAGAAAGGGCAGGAACTGATTGGGGGGGGGGGGGGGGGGGGTGTTGAGTGGGAGGTCTTATAAGTTTCCCCCGTGTCTTGAGTCTCGCAGGAATTCGGCAGAGCCGTTATTTTCTCCCCCGCTTCCTACCGCTATGGGCTCTTCGCGATTCGATGGCGCGCGCTGCGTGCACTTGATATTTTATTGCTGTTTGCGGGTCCTTTTTCTGCTCTTTCGTGTGTCGAAATATATGCACGCCCATGGCGCCGGTTAATTTTTGACTCGGGAAGTGGAGCGAAGCCAAGGTTATGCAGAAGCGCCGGTGCGGAGATCGTAAAATTTAAAGCCTGCATTGTTTCACTGTCGCCGACTGTTCGCCATTATTCCTGCGCCGATTCTGCGTGTGTACAGTTCCGCGGACTTAATTGACTTATCTGGGGGCACTTATTCTCTTCCTTTTCTCCGGGAAGTGAGCGCTTAGATGATTTATCTGCCGCTTTATTCGTTACACACTTGGGAATTTTGATAAATGAAAGTGGGAACTTCCTGCCCGATAAATTTATCGTTTTCCTAGCGTGTATATTATTTTCTCGCGCTTATGCCTGCAGTTCTCGGTTTCAGCGCTTGAAGATTGGTGTCGGTAAACGTCTGTACATATATATAGTAATTCAATTCAGTAAGTACCCCTTATGTGAAAAGTTCAGAGCCCAGAGGTTTATTTGTGAGCCACTCCGTGTGGCTTGTATAATGCATCCTCAGTGATCAAAATCTCCTGCTGACGACAAGAAGATTTTGATCCTTCCCCTTCCAACGGGTAGGACTTCGACGAATGCTGAAGGAGCCCCATTGCACGGTTTGGAAGCAAATCTCCTGGACTCCAAACTTTTGACAAAGGCTGTACCTTGGAATGACTGGCGACGAAAGTGCTGCTATATGCTTCCTCGGGACCACTGATTTTTCTAGGTCGCCTTTTGTATTACGGCGATAGTTTTATGCCAAGAGTATACCTGCAAAGACCCTTCCGCCCCACCCCCCCTCTCTAGTCGCTTCGCGTAAGGTGAGGTCCAAGAGGGTAACTTGAAATAACTAAATAAATAAATAATGCAATGTAATGCTATTGCTCCTTATCTGTCTGTGACGGTATTATGTCTGCGAAAAGTGGCCATCACTTGCGTTTTCGTGGATATATCTGCTTATGGATTGAACTATAGGTTTGTCTGCTGAGGAGAACGTATGGGTACAGGTACCTCGAACCGCAGTTGTAAAACGAGAACAGTTTACGCTGGACTGCTGCTTCCGCAGGTGGTAGCTGCCGCGTGGCATGCGTTATTCGTATCCTACTTTATACTCCCTTTTTTTACGTCATCTTTTTGATATTATTTTTCTTTTTAACACTTACTTTCTGCGCCTCCCTACTTCCCTTTCTCTCCTCCATCCCCTTCAACATCCAGCGTAGCGTGTCAGCGATTTTTAAACGCCGCTTAAATTCCCTGCTTTTCATTAAAGGCGTTCTCTCTCTCTCTTCTGTACTCATTCAACGCGAGCCAGTGGAACGTATTAACGAGCTGGCAGCGCTCCTGGTACGTGTGCTGTCAGTTCCTGGCGCGGTGATGTAACGGTAGCTTGGTTACGCGATGGCCCCAACTGCGTCTGCGCATCGGCAGGTGCGCGCCTGGGTCCTCGAAGTCGTCTGCACATATGGCGCCTCGTGGAAACGGATCACGGAGCTCATTATCTTAGGGCGCAATCGCAAACTGCGCATACGCGTTGAGCACGTGCCGGGCTACTGCCTGGGACGAACGGTAGCGGTCGGCATACAGTGTATAACGTTCCAGTACT
This sequence comes from Amblyomma mixtum, assembly GCF_055824585.1. Taxonomy (NCBI): domain Eukaryota; kingdom Metazoa; phylum Arthropoda; class Arachnida; order Ixodida; family Ixodidae; genus Amblyomma; species Amblyomma mixtum. The sequence goes on from NC_143018.1 coordinate 71,678,851, forward strand.
CTTGACGCACTTTAATTCAATGGCAGACGCCCCTCAAAGGGCATCCATAACCGTTGCAGCCAAAGATGACAACCGTACAGTGATGGACTTAGAAGACGGCCGCTCGCGCTCCACTGTGTGCCGTTGTCTCGGATACTACGACCGGCATTGCATTAGACACCTTGTTTTACCCTGTTCCGTTACCGGGGTATCAGCCCGCGCGTCCGTCAGTGCACATGCGCAGATCGCCTTGATGGCGTCGGCAGTTGCGAACGCACCTACCACATCGGCACCAATCAGCGCCTGCGCCGTCAGAGCGCATGCGCGATCGGGACCAATCAGCGCCTGTGCACTGGCGGTTGGCGGGCTCCTTGCAATTCTGTATGCCAGGAGCCCGCCCACCGTCAATGCGCTCGCGCTGATTGGTCCCGATCGCGCATGCGCACTGACGGCGCTCGGGCTCCCGGTACTCAAATAACGGTAACGATAGCACAGTACGCGGTAAGTTAAATGTGTTATGAATACAACGCAGTATGCGTGCCATACGTATACCGATGTCATTCAGGTCCTCGACATGGGCCCTTTTCTGTGCTCGAGCTGTGACGTGAGTGCGACGTGTTGCCTCACCGAGCTGGCCTGATCGTTATCTATTTTACTTATTTTTGTATCTTTCCACCTGATATTTCTCTCCTCTGGCGCAGGGTAGCGAACAGGATAGTGCTGGTTGACCTTCTCGGCTTTCCTTCTTGGTTGTTATCTCGCTCTCATAGTATGTTCTGCGGGGAGCTTGTCTGGCCAGAAATGCGGCTTCATCGCATACAAGCGCTTCTGTGATGGATGAATGCGGCATATCAGGAACTGGAGCCCCGGCGGTTTCATAATGGAAAGGAATGACCAGTTGCGGCCGCCAGTAACTGCCGTGGCTATGCCCAAAACGTTGAATTCCTCTGCGCGTGTTGCCATAACCGGGCAAAACAGTATTGCTTCCCTGGTTTTGCATTGCTGGGGCATATATATCTATATATGAGCGTCCGTAGGTATGAATATATAACCTCGAGTTCTGGCGCGCATCCGCGTTCTGTGACTCGTCGTAGGCGGATTTTTTTTTCCTTGCTTGTGGGCGCCGTTCTTCGCACGATCTTTGAGAGTGGCCGTTTGGGGGTATCTGGCAAACTGCATTCGCTGCATGCTGACGATACAAAGGCCGCCATTAACAAAGTGTCCAAAGGCACCTCCGACGTACCCAGTCGATTCTCAAGGTACGGCGTACTTCGCTGTAGACCCATGGCCAAAGTCTGATTCAACGTATGCCCGTCATGCTGCTTGCTTGCGTACACGCTCTCCACAGCAAATCGTACGTAAATTACACGCTACATTCGCGACTTTCGAGGAGCTGCAAAGAGAATTTCGCCCTTTCTTACATATCCGCACTCTCACAAATGACACAGATCGGCGTCTTCCTAACAGCCATGGCACAAAGCATGCGATTCAGTTTGAGGCTCACGCTGGTGTAGCGGTGGTCACCATGGTCAGCGAGCCCGCTGAGTGAAGACGTGCTCCACCGCAATGCACGCGGGAACGGCAGGAAAGCCGGAAGCGTGGACGTTCCACTTCTGGGTAAACAGCGATATTCTTTGGAGGAGACTTGGCAAACGCCAAGCTCGCAGCTTTGTCTTCCCGCGAAACTTTGTGTGCATGCAATTTAAAACCCCGTTTAAATCCGCTCATGAGCATAGATACAGCGCGCGCTCAACTTTGACTGGAGGATACGTTCACCGAGAGGAAAGCCTCAGCGTTCATGAAGCGGGCTTCGACACATGGCAGAGAATCACGGGTGCCTCGTGTTTGCGTGGAAATAGCAGAGAGTAATTTTGCAGTTCGCACTACGACATATGCCAACCGGAACACAGAGTATCTATTGGTGCATAGGTAACTTTTCTTTCTTTGCGTATGAAATTTGGGCAGATTTAGGTGGGAGGCAGGGTATTTGGGATTAGATGAGGGGGGGGCACCGCCCACTTTAGTGAAATTTTTTTCTGGGAAAACCATGCAACAACCACATTTTTTGATAGAGAATATTAAAAAAAAAACGCATAGCTCAATAGGACCATTTCCCCTTCTCCCCCCCCCCCCCCCCCTCCAATAGTCATCCATAAATCCACCTGTAGCATGACAGCTGCATTGCCCTGTATTGTGGCCTGCACTGACATTCCTAGTGTGGCCTCTTCTTGGCATTACGTCCATTTGTTTTATTCAATGTGTGCAACACAGCTTGTTTTGTTGTGGCGTACAATGTAGCTGGCTTAGTTAAGCACTTTTCTCAGCTTTGCAGAGCTGTTGTCTCACTATCTCACTCAATCTCTCGCCTTTCGGACATAGCAGGCTTGTCGCGAAATGACTTGCTGTACCCCACAAGAAGTTCCGAACACTGGAATGTCCCAAAATGCCTTACCAACCACGGTAGACAAATGATCCAAAATACTTCACAAAGGCTTTGAAATGATTACATTAGGTTGGGTATCGATGTTGTGAAATTAACCTTTCCGAGTTGAAACAGTTATTGAGAATCTGATGTACTTTCTCGATGATTTTTCTTGCTTGTGCGCATAAGTTTGTGTGCTTAGAGCTTTCTCTATAATTTTTTTTTTTTGCAAATACATCCCAATACGTTGATGAAATTGATTTCTTTGATATCGTAAAGCTGTAACTATTTTTCACCATGTCTTCATGCATTCTGCTGCCGCTGTGTTTTGAGGGACAGGGACTCAAGCTGTCCTAGAATGGCTTTTTCCTTGTTCTCCTGTACACCTTGGTGTATGAGTAAAAAAGCAGCAATGAATGAATGAAGTATCACCTTGAAATATTGCACATGGATGTTCGCGTTGTGAAAGTGTGTCAATCTTGCATGTATGAATCATTTGAAATCATATTTCCTAGCGCTTAGTAAACACACGGGACAAGAACACAAATACACAGGACAGACGCTAGCCTGTCTGCCTGCAGGACAGGACAGACGTCTGCAGGACAGACGCTAGCCTGTGTTCTTGTCCCGTGTGTTTACTAAGCGCTAGGAAATATGATTTCAAACGCTTTCCAACTAGCCCAAGTTTCCGCCTTGATAATGTACGAATCATGTTTTGCCCGCTGACCTTGCTGCCCAACTTGCTTTTTGTGCAGTGCCATGCGAACATTGCTGTCAAAGCTACCGAGACCCTGGATTGTTGATGAAAAGAAAGACGATGGCTATACTGCACTTCATCTTGCTGCGCTCAACAACCATGTGGAGGTCGCTGAATTACTCATTCATCAGGTACGCACTTCTCAAGCAGGGAGTTGATTTGCTGCCTCTTTGGGTATCCGTACTTGAGCTTTCAGAATTTCTTCACATGTGAGGAAGGAGAGAAGTATGGCTTGTGCCACAGAATTTTTAATCTGCTGAAGAAACTTTGTGTTCTTGAGAAAATTCTATACGAACTTCATTTGCTACTTGCTGTGATTAATGATAGAGCCTAAACACTTCCAAGTTACTCATAGTCTCATTTTAGAGTGTAAAAATGTTGTTTATTCATACCATTCCAGGTACAATTTTTTATGTCACCATTTCTTTGTCCTATAAAATTTTATATAAGCATTTAATTCACTCTCAAGTGTGCTTTACAGTGGTATGATACCAGTAATTGCCTCATTATTTTCTTCACAAAGTTGATGACAGAGATTTTCTTGAGGTCATAAGAGATGTTGATGCATCATCACATATTCATTCCCATGCTAGCACATTGTAATGTTATCTTCTGTTTGCTCTGGGCACCCCTCACATTATGTGCTTATTTTATTTTCCTACTTGCTTTGTCTTCTGTGTGCAGTTATTTGGTCCAGTATGCTTGCTTTAAAATCAGGTTGTAAAAAAAATTGTCTGTTGAAATATTTTTTATAGTTGAAGTATTATTTTCAAAGGTAATCTGTTCTACATTGATGATCAGCACTTCTCTGATTGCTTCTAGGCCATATACAAATGTGCTATCATAGCTGGCATTGACTAGTCAGCAATGCTGCTTTTTTTTTAGCTGTGTAACAACTGTTGTTTTGATTAATCAAAGAGCAATGCCATATTTCCAGCTAATCGGGTAGGAGAAACTAGAAGAAAGGTGTTTGTATCATTTGTTTCAACGTGCAAAATGTAAGAGCACATGTATTTGCAATTCCTAGTGGGGCACTCCAGACATAGTGGTGTGTTTGTTACAAATGTATGTTCTTCAGGCTACATCATTCTGCTTTTCATGTCTTTGTTTCGATGATTAGCAGACAGCGTGCTTCAGGTTGCCATTAACACTCTTCTTGGAACGCAGGGTCGTGCCAACATGGACCTGCAGAATGTCAACCTGCAGACGCCACTGCACCTTGCCGTTGAAAGGCAGCACGCACAGATAGTCAGGGTAAGGATGTGATATCACTGATATTCTGATACAGCTCACGAGGTGTAGAAGGGTCCATCATAAGTAGTATATACCATGCATTCTCATGGAAGCGTGCTCATTCTAAACACTTGCTCAAGAGGTAGAAATGGGCGTGTGGTTTGTGTTGTGGCTTCCACGTGCATTTGCTACTACTTTATGGGGACAGGCGATCCTCTCATGCGATTTTCTGTTAGCACTGTCTACTGTGCCTCTGCATTTATCAAAACATTTCCACTTTCCCCTTTGGCCCCCTCTCACATTGGCCCCCTTGCATACATTTGGGCAGTGTGGCCTAGTGCAGCACGGAGCAGCCGTGTAATGTTGAGCCCATAACTGGCCATAAAGGTCATAGAGGCCGTTGTCCTGCAGTGGGCGTAGCCAGGCTGATGATGATGATGATGATATCAGTATACTTGGAGTCTGATCCTTAGGACATATTTTCTAGTTCAGCACAACTTTAGGCTATCTTGAAGACCAGTGCAAAACAGACAAAGGACTTGTGTAATACTTTGATACCATACAAGAGTAGTAACCATATAGGCAGGGAAATTTTCGAAGCATATGTGTCCACTCCTGCTTGGCCAATTCATTGGTCGGCAGTAGTTTGAAATAAACAAACAAACAAAATGCTTTCAGCACCTGGTCCGTGAAGGCTGCAACCTGAACATCCCGGACAAGGATGGGGACACCCCGCTGCACGAGGCCCTGCGCCACCACACCCTCTCCCAGCTGCGGCACCTGCAGGACATGCAGGACGTGGCCAAGGTGGGAGGGGGAGGGCGCTCCAGCTCCGCTGCCGCTGCTGCTGGCACGGCCGCCTCCACCGGGAACCTCGAGGTGAGCACCTCCTCCCGAGAGGACGGCACTCAGAGGTTGCACAGCTGGAGGTTGCACGAGACAGACATGTATTTATTTAGAGCCCAAATAAGGCCCAAATAGGGCCCAAATAGGGCACTCAGAGGTTGCACAGCTGGAGGTTGCACGAGACAGACATGTATTTATTTAGAGCCCAAATAAGGCCCAAATAGGGCACTCAGAGGTTGCACAGCTGAAGGTTGCACGAGACAGACATGTATTTATTTAGAGCCCAAATAAGGCCCAACTAGGGCCCAAATAGGGCACTCAGAGGTTGCACAGCTGGAGGTTGCATGAGACAAACATGTATTTATTTAGAGCCCAAATAAGGCCCAACTAGGGCCCAAATAGGGCATTCAGAGGTTGCACATCTGGAGGTTGCACGAGACAAACATGTATTTATTTAGAGCCCAAATAAGGCCCAAATAGGGCACTCAGAGGTTGCACAGCTGGAGGTTGCACGAGACAAACATGTATTTATTTAGAGCCCAAATAAGGCCCAACTAGGGCCCAAATAGGGCACTCAGAGGTTGCACAGCTGGAGGTTGCACGAGACAAACATGTATTTATTTAGAGCCCAAATAAGGCCCAACTAGGGCCCAAATAGGGCACTCAGAGGTTGCACAGCTGGAGGTTGCACAAGACAGACATGTATTTATTTAGAGCCCAAATAAGGACCAAATAGGGCACTCAGAGGTTGCACAGCTGGAGGTTGCACGAGACAGACATATATTTATTTAGAGCCCAACTAGGGCACAAATAGGGCACTCAGAGGTTGCACAGCTGGAGGTTGCACGAGACAGACATGTATTTATTTAGAGCCCAAATAAGGCCCAAATAGGGCACTCAGAGGTTGCACAGCTGGAGGTTGCACGAGACAGACATGTATTTATTTAGAGCCCAAATAAGGCCCAAATAGGGCACTCAGAGGTTGCACAGCTGGAGGTTGCACGAGACAGACATGTATTTATTTAGAGCACAAATAAGGCCCAAATAGGGCACTCAGAGGTTGCACAGCTGGAGGTTGCACGAGACGGACGTCTATTTATTTAGAGCCCAAATAGGGCCATGATAGTGGTTTCATGCAACCTATCATGAGAATGGGAAGGGAACAAAAATTGCAAAATAATCTAAGTAGGACCACGACAGAAGTGGTTTCATGCAACCTATCATGAGAACGGGGAAGGGAACAAAAATTGCAAAATAGTCCAAACAAAGCACAGTGCAAAATACATTAGTGGGAGTGGTTTCGTAAAACCTGATTAAAAGTGGGACGGAAAACAAAAAGTGCAAACAAAACAATGCAAAATTACGTCAAGAATAGAGGTTTCGTACAACCTAGTGTGAGAACATAAGAAAAGCAAGGAACGATCTTTGGCTCTATAGCCATTCTGGAGAGTGAGGAAAAAATAAATGTTCTAGTAAACAGTGACAAAAAAAGCAGGCCCAGAACCTTGTGGGGCAGTTTGTAGGAGGCACTTTCTCAACATTGTTTGTGATCGCTGTGGACAAATTGAGGTTGGCCTGTATCGATAGATGATCCCATTGTAATGGTAAAAACACTACTTTAACTGAAAATGGCACTTTTATAGGCTGGAAAATCCCCAAAAGTGGAAGTGAAATGCAGATATCACCTCAATCAGTCATTTTCGCAAGCAAGATGCCATGGTGTTAATATGTATTCTTTTTTTTTTCTTTGTCAACCTCTGGGGTAAGCCCACAGTGTCATCTGCTTCTAACCAACAATACAGACTTCTTTTCATTATTGACGTCACAGGTTTAAATAGAGTGGTGGACGGAAAAAAATGCCCCATGTTTAAATCCAATTTTCTCATTGAAAATGCATCTTTTGCTGATAAATATCATCCCTAACCACAAGGATATGAACAGTTAATTTTCACTTAAACCAGAAAGTATGTGCAGTTGCCTTCATTGTCTGTTTAAGAAAATACAGCAGTCTTTATCTCCCTGGTATAGATGCCGATTGCATGCTCGATGATAGGTATTGGGCTTTCACTAAGGTAGTGATTGCATAAAACAGCCTTCACTGATATCGATCAGAAAAGGTGTACGAGGGACAATGATGGCTATGACATGTGAAGGACAGATTAGACGAGGTGCGTGCTGCATATGTGTGTGTGTCCTGTGCAGCTTCTGATGGGACTGGGCAGCCAGGGTGCGGACAAGAAGTCCAGTGCCTCCATCGCCTGCTTCCTGGTGTCCAATGGTGCCGAGCTCTACATCAAGAACAAGAAGGGCCAGGCTCCCCTGGACCTGTGCCCTGATCCCAACCTCTGCAACGCGCTCGTCAAGTGCCGCAAGGACAAATCCGGGTGGGTATTACGCCCTCTTGTCTGAGGGTATTGCTATAGCTGACTCCGGAGCGAAAGGTGGGCAAGGTGGTAAAACGCGACAGCGTTAAGTGTCCCGTTCTGCCGAAAATCCAGCGGTGTCACCGACGGCTGTGTTGTGAGCAAAAAATCCCTGGAGAAGCAAACGAGGAGTGCTACCAGAGCCAAGTGACCTTGTGACATCATTACAGTCGCCCACCGCATTGCAAGCAAACTGACCACCGTGGCAGGTGGCAGTCAAATTAATGAACGGTCGCGAGCGGTTGCTGAGGACTAGCAACTTGTGTCTCACAAACTCAACCGGTGGCAGCACCTGCCATCACAGGGCAGAGATGCACTGCTTAACCGCAGCACCACTGTGGAAGGAGTGGTATGAGGACTCCCAGTGATCTGTGAATGCAAAGGAGAGAACACCCTACTCCACTTATCTGGACATTAACCCTTTAACACTATCGCACCACAGGAAGTGTCCCTTCCAATTTTTGGCATTGATTATGGAACATGCGATGAGATAAAAAAAAACTTTATTATTGTGGCATGGCACCTCTCTATGCACTCGCAAAACTGCATCAAACCTGTACACAGACTGAAACCAGATATACTGAAGTCAGCTGAAACCAGGCCTAGCCTCGGGAGGCCATAATGAATGGCAGGGGATGCTGGCAGTCAGCCTGTCACTCACATTTGTCAAAGGGAGAGCCATCGGTGGATAAAAGCTTTCATGATCGATTGGCCATTGTTCATCATTTTGATACTCAGGTTCAAATTATAGTGCAAGAAAGAGGGACGTATAACGCATGAGTGGACATATTTTGGTTGTTGTCAGCAAAGTGCTGAGGTGACGTATGCCTGACTGGCAAGGCCTGCTACCTTTGTGGCAGGCTTGTAACCATTGTACTGCCTTTATGCATCCAAAACAATGTATTTTGGTTTTTAAACATCTTTCTAATTTATCAGTACTGTTGAAACATTAACACTAAACTGAAATTACACTAATTTTCATGGGTCTCTTCTTTTTTTTTCTGCTGTGAGCCAGTTATCGCAAAATTTGTAGGGCCAGCAGATACTTTACCATAGTGGAGTATCCCTAATGTGTAGAGTATCTGTACTCGGTCAGTGAAGCATGAGCTGATAACAAGACTCCAAGTTTCCTATACATATGTCTAACATAGCATTGTGTCCCTTGCTCACTGAACCGCCACCGGACATGCAAGTCTATTAACCAGCTTTACAGCCCTTATGGTACCTCTCACATCATCCTTGGCGCACTTTCTTTCTGAGCTCGTAAAAGTCTTGCTTCTCGGGATGCTTTCTACATGAGAAAAATTTTGCAGTTGTGGACTGTCATGCCAACTTACCATCACTTTCCTTTTTACATGCTTGCCCAGCAATAAAATCCTTGAAGTTTAGTGCTTGTGATGTGAACTGTGAAAAGCATGCATGCATGTAAAAAAAAAATAGGAATAGCAGGTATATGACAACCTAACTAAAATGACAAAGCAACGACAAATTGCCATCGATTGTACCATGCAGCTGACACGAGAACACGGAGACAACTAGAAAAATACCAGCAGGGGAGTGGACAAGTGTCTCGCCTCATTGCTTTTTCATGTTCTTGATGTAGGTGTAGGCTATTGCATTTAGATCACCATGAAATAAGAGAGTGGAAGGGATGGAAAATTAGGCCCGTGATTTTGCCATCACTGTGTTCTGTGCCTAGTTAGCATGGCAATAATAGCACTCGGACTCAGTCTGTGCCAAAGTGCTTTGTTGCAATGAGAAAAGAAGGCTTGGCAATGCACATACTAGTCTTTCCATTGAAAACCAGATAGCATCATTGTAATGGACAGCAATGGTTTTTGAAGATGGTCTCACTGGTTGTTTTAAAGGACCATAGGCTCCTAATTTCACTTTCGTGTTTTCTTCTTTCAAATGATGCGTTATACATTAAAGTACAGGGTTCACCACGTGATACTCACCTAGGAATGCTAAATAATTTATAATTGAATTTCTTTTTGGTGCTGTTTTAGTTATGTTCACCTAAGAATGGGTGTGATGTGTTGGGAGTTTTTCGGTCACATGAAGCATGAAAAAAACTGCAATATAACCACTGATACATCAGCAGGCTGGCTTAAGCAGTGTTGTGAAATAAGACTATGTATCAGCAATTATATTGCTGTTTCTTTTATTACAACATTCCCAATGCATCATAGCCATCATTCGATTGATGAATCCAAAACATCATCGAGAAGAAATTTAGTTAAAAATTATTTAGTGGTCGTACGCAGGCATCTCTTGGTGATTCATCTATGCTAATGGCTTACACATCATTCAAAAGAAGAAAACACTCAACTGAAATTAGGACCCTATGGTCCTTAAGCGAAGGTAAAATATTCGATGTGATGTGCACGGGGTCGCCGCAAATGGAAATGAGCAAATAGGGAACTATGTATGAAAAGTGGGAAAGCGTCAGTTAGAAAGTTGTAGAATGTGAAAAGGGGCTGCAAACAGTGTTGTTAGCATTACGATAGATTTATTGCAAGAGCATCTTTCATGCAGTAAGGAGTTCATGAAAAATTTTAAATATCCAAAGAGATGGATTTGAAACACTGCAGCGGCACGTGGCCTAGAAAGAGAGCAGAAGGAAGAGAAGAACTGGACACAGCGCTGTGTTGTGTCCGTTTCTTCTCTTCCCTCTGCTCTCTTTCTAGGCCACATGCCGTTGCACTGTTTCACGTCCATCATGCACAATCAACTTGCCCGCCAGTTTATGGTTTCAGTGCATCCAAAGAGAAGTGCATATTTTGAGCATCCCTTGCTCGGAAGCGCTCCTCTAATGGCCATTAATATGGCATGCTCAGATTGAGGAAGCTGCAGTCAGGATCAGCTTCTATCAGCATCTGCAGTGTTGTACTGTTTGTTTGTTTGTTTGTTTGTTTGTTTGTTTGTTTGTTTGTTCCTTCATCTAGAGTAACTAAAAAAAAATACAGCTGAAGCACCATTTATGTTTTCTTTTTAATACACTACATCTTTTTAAATTAAGATTTTTTTCATTTCTCAAGTGGTACTCATGTTAATCAGTTTTATTATGCTAGTGCAGACAAGATATACCTCTGTCAGCTCTACACTGCCATCAAAAATACAGCTGCAGTTTTTTTCCTGCAATCTGGGCCAGTTTTCTTCTAAAACCCTTGGCTAACTTTACTTGAGGTACATGTATATTCACCATGACTCATCCATGAGAAAAGGTGGCTCCAAGCCACTTTGCTGCACTACTGCTGAGTACTTACCCTGCTGTATTCGTCGCTTTTGTTATAATGAAGTAATGTTGCGTATGACCACGTGCGTCCTCTGGTGACAGGTCGCAGATGCTGACTCCATCGACAAGCCCCCAGCCGAGCGAGCAGGAAGCCCTGGAGGACTGCATAGTTTGCTCAGACATGAAGCGGGACACCCTGTTCGACCCATGTGGCCACATTGCCACTTGCTCACTGTGCGCTCCACGCGTCAAGAAGTGTCTGCTCTGCAAGGAACCCGTACTCTCACGCACCAAGGTCAGGCCTCATCATTGCATCATTTGCATTTCTTTAAGGCATCACACAACATGAGTCTGAGAATGGCGGTAACCAATGGCCCGTTGAGATAACAAGAGTGGATTTCCTGGCTTTCAAAGGAACATAAATCTAACGAAAAATGGCAGGGAGTCTGGTGGGCTGATAAGATTATGAAGTTTGCAGCGACAAGATGGTCGCAGCTGGCATAAGACTGGATTGATGGAGAGGGTTTGGGGAAGCCTTTGCCCTGCAATCAGCATTGTTAAGATGATGATGATAATTATGATACATATGCGCATGCATGCATCTCTGCGTAGTTACTTTTGTGGACATCGCAAAATGCATGAATGTGTTGAAGGTGCATGCATATGCCGACGAGTTCTCAGTATATAATCACTGTGCTTTGCTCAAGACACATGTATGCAACTCATTAGGCTTTTACATCTCACTTCATATCTTCACTGTCTGTCCTTCTCTGTCACTTCTTCCTTTCTTCAGCGCAAAGAATCACGCGTAGGACATGTTTTTCCGGCTTGTCATTAACCTGCCTCTTTTTAAATTTCTTGATTAAATACTCTGCTAAGTACATGTTCTGATGATGGCTCAAAGGTTATGGCGCTGGGCTTCTAACCTGAAAGAAGCGGGTTCGATCCCGGCCGCGGTGGTCACGTTTCGATAGAGGCTGGAGATCCGTGTACTGTGAGACATCAATGCACGTTAAAGAGCCACAGTTGGTCGAAATTATCCGAAGCCTTCCACTACGGCGTCCCTCATAGCACGAATTGCTTTGGGACGTTAAAGCCCATAGACCAAGCTATAAATGCATCTAAACGCTCGATGCATACTTATCCAAGATTAGAATCTGTTGAGTAGAAGTTAGCTGCATGCTAAATTCCTCATATTTATGCCAACACATATGCCAAGCTGTATACTTTTAGAACTTCTGTGGGCAGAACTTCATTCTAGTAGCCATCAGTACCAGTCTTTTACTGCTACTCTTGTCGCTGATTTTTTGTTTCAAAGTTTGTGTGTTCTCTAGCTTAAGTTGAAGTGTGTATCTTTGTCTTGTGGGTTGTCGGCCACAGACCTTTGGCCAGTGGTTAACATAACTGCAGCCTCCAAAAACATTGATTGCAGGTAGAGGAATGCGTTGTCTGCTCGGACAAGAAAGCGTCGGTGCTCTTCAAGCCTTGTGGTCACATGTGTGCCTGTGAAGGTAAGGACGACACGTTCCATGATATTCTCACAGTACCACAGGAATTTCAGGATTGGCCTGATTACGTCTTTCGATGTTCTTTATTGTCACTGCTTGCTTGTTTTCTGATAACAGATTTTGTAAGGTCAAGATAAAATAGTAAGAGGAGAGGGATCCACTTTTTGTGTCAACTGCTTCGCGGTGAATACCAAAAACTGATCCAGCTTTTTCATTTCCCGTCCTTATTTGCATAGACATGTTTTTTTTTGTGTCTGTTCTAGTGAGATTGTCGTGAATGTACAAAAGAATGAATGCAGGTTTATGAAAATACGAGGAGGCCTTTATGAAATTTTTCAAGCACAAAGGTAACTTGTGCAACAATATTGAATCTGTGGACATTAGTGATATGGATGATTCCCTCAAAGGCACACTTGACAGGACCTTGTATGTTCAGCTGATCAGTATTATAGTGCAGTATAAATGCCTCAAATATAAAAATGTGTGAGAGTGCATAGGCAGCCTTAGTGTACCAACAATGAACCCGACATAAATAGGATGGACATTTATTTATAAGTACTCTGAAAGAAGAATATTTTCAGACCTCCCACTTGGTGCCTGGAGAGAACGATTAATCTGTTTCAGCCTTTTCTTCACCAATAGCTCCTTTGTCTCTAGGGAAGGCATCTGTTGAGTGCTTTGTAATGATTGTTCATAAACTCCATTTTTTTTTAAAGAAAGTGTTATCTTGCTTTAAGGGCACAGTTTACCTGGCTTCCTGCAATTCTCCGTGACCATGCCAGGCCAGAAAGAGCACCTGCATGTAAAAATTTGTTCACCTATGATGTTGTTACAGCTGCACATTATATTGACCAATGTCCACAAGTTAAATCGTTCGCAATGACCTTGGTTTCTTTTTAATCTGTCTATAGCAAACCAAAGAATGGCCTCCTAACTACTGAACTTATTAGAGAGTTTAGCTTTGCAGAATTCATCTTGAAATAACTTTTTTGAGATGTGCGATACTATACTCCGTTTCATAGATATTAGCAGGCAATGCTGCCAGAGCTGGCGCACTTGTTCACACAAGCTAAGTCCGCGCCCAGAAAATTGTTCATCATAAAACCAAAGTGAACACAGGCATATTTCATTGCAACTAATTCCAGGTACTGCGACTGGCAACCTCTTGCACTTCGTTATACCTCCTAACTAGTTTTCATCCTGTGACTCAATGAGAATTCAAGAAGTAAGAATGACATGTGGCAGCATGGGCGTCCGGAGGGGGGGGGCAAGGGGGGGCGGCTGCACCCCCCTGGAAAATCACTCACTCGAACCGTGAGTGATGGCCGCACGCCAGGGGCGGTGGTGAGCTCAGCCAAAAGGGTAAAAGCAGCCCCGCTTCGACGCTTGGTCACATCTGCGAAATGCCGCGTCCGGGCGCGCGTCGTTCCGCCGTTTTCAAACCACGCCACCGCCAGCTCTGCTGAAGGACGGCCTGTTGCAGACATGCAGCGGCACCGGCGAGCATGTGTTTCGAGCCGTCTTGAGATGGGTGTCTGTTTCTTTGATCTCTAGAGAGATAGCGACACGGAGGCAGACAGTGCACAGGGCACAGGTCATACGTTCGTACGCCGGCCACCGATGAATTCTTGAGGGGGGAAGGACAAATCAGCCGTGTCCACCCCCGCTTTGTCGGGCTGCTCAGGGGCAAGCGGGCGACGAGTTGGCGCCGCCGCCGCGCGCTGTCTCCTCCGATCCACGGGAGAGCTCAGTGCGGTAGAAGCGCCGCTTTCAGAACCTTCGGCAAAGGGGATTAGCTGCTTTTGTTCACGGCGACGCAGTCTCCAGAGGCGCCCCCACACCAGCGTTCCTTGCGTCTTCTCCGAAAACCAGCGCCTTTGGTCAACGCAGCCCGATGGCGCCTGCCTGGCTCGCCTGTCACCTCTGGCTGGGCCTCAAATCACAACAGCGCCCATGTACTGTGCGTGTCAGTGCATGGTAAAGAGACCCAGGTGGTCGACATTATCCGAAACTCTGTACTACTCCGTCCCTCATAGCCTGAGTCGTTTTGGGGCTCTGAACCCCATAAAAGCACAAAAACAAATTTTCCGGCCGAATTAGTTGCGGGTGTCCCTTCCCCTCGGAAGTCGCGCGGCGTTCCTTACACCCCAAAAGTGCGCATTCGTGGATATTGTGGCAAGTAAGCCCTTGCACGTGTGCGCGCCTCTGTGTTTGTGCTTCGGTGTTTTTAGTGGCGGGTTGTCAACGAAGGTGAGAACAACCAAGACAGCGGACGAGAAAACGACGAGCGGCGAGCAGTGTGTGTGCGGTTGCTCGACTGTGCGGATGCGCGAGCAAGATGGAGCGAGGTGTATGAAGCTGCGAGCGTGCATTTATCTTGTAAATAAGTTTTCGTTGTATATATAGTCATCTTTTGTTTTCAACGTACTCGTTCAACCATTTTTCCAATCAATATATATGATGACTGTGCACTGAGAGCGTGTAATGAAGCACAGAAATGAATTTATCACCCGTGTAACTACGCAATTCGCCCAGAAAAATCCGAGGCGCCTACAGTTGCTGTTCAAGGAAGACTGACTGAGTGACTGTAGTTGCGTGTTTGTGAACATATTGCGCTGTGTGCTGGTCATCAATTCGGGTGAGTCGAGAACCCGTATGCAGTAAGACTGAGCACTTCGAGTATTGATAGTATCTTTTTGCATTTTTATTAATTTTAATTGTTTCTTTGTTGATAAACTCCAATGTATCTCTACAATCCGCGCTTTAATTTGCTGCTTGTAATTTTCTTTCATGTGTGTATTTTACTTATTTTTTATTTATATATAAATAAATAAATTTACTCCGCAAATAGTGCCTTTTCGCTACGAATATACCCCCCCCCCCCCCTCCGGCGCCAACAACCAATGGGCCCCCCCCTGCAAAAAATTCTGCGGACGCCCTTGTGTGGCAGTATGATATGGGGCTGTTAGGGCGAATCTGTCTGACTTCATTCGCGCCTAAAAAGTAGTTCACACTCAATGAAAATTATAGCCGGAGGTCCAGAACACTGAGCACCTCACAGCTTTGACCATGATTTTTCAATATTACCGCTTCGTTTTATGCCGCTCTTTGTTTTCGTCCAAACACTGACTGAGACTTTGAGAAGAACAAATGATACGTAGCGGAGCAATATCATTTCACGGATACACTACTTCCACAGCCTCCGCTGCGTTGCCTGCTATGTATGAAACAGAATATAAGTCTCCACCACACTGTAGCCCCCCCCCCCCCCCACCCCCCCTCCCTTCCAGCACCCCCATTATTGTCTTATGTAGCCAAGTTCAGCTTCAGTCTTGAAAAGAATAGTGCAGCATGGGGCAAGCAGCTCACAGGCAGTGTTTTTCATCTTCTGTTCTCTCACATGCTTCATGAATTCTTACATGCCTTTTCTCATGTGTTTGGCCCTTGTTGCACTAAGTTTCTGAAAAAACAATAAACGAGCTAGCCCAGAAAAAAGTTTTACTGAAGTTCAGTGTTACTGTGTTTTATGCATGCCGCAGCTTGGCTTCGTTCTTTTACTCTTTCGAAGTGTTAGACCACCGACTAGTGAATTCATAGCATTCGGCTCTTGCAGATTTCTCGCGGCACATCTGTCGCATTTACGTTATTGGGCCTACATTGCAGGTTGTGCTGCCCTGATGAAGAAATGCGTCCAGTGTCGTGCACAGATTGACAAGGTCGTGCCCTTCGTTGTCTGCTGTGGAGGCACTGGTGAGCACAGCAGTCTTCCACTTCTTTGAACTCCTTGCTTGTCTTAATGCTTTCTCAATGTGCACTATAACAGAGTTTAAAGGTCTCCAAGACAAAAATGCCGAAGAAAGCATCTGTTGGTTTCATCATTCAGCATGATTGAGCTCAGCTACACTATGTGGCATTTTTGAACGCCCCTTAAAGTGGGCAGGCATTCCTCCTTGAAGGGGTACTGCTGAAGCTGTAGAACGATGCAAACAATTTCACTTGGGCAAGTGGAAAGAACTGTATGGCGGTGATCAGCTTTGCTGAAGCACTTGTAGCGCGTGCCTTGTGCCGTGCTCTGGTCACAGCCCTTGGCACGGCGCCAGACAAGAAAGAAGAGGGTGGCGCTAGGCTGCCGCAGCATGAGTAGGGCAATAAAAAATAGTTATAATAAAAATATAAATAAAAAATGGGGCAATAAAAAAATAGGAGCTAGCTTTTTAGAACGCCATGATGACTGTGTGTTTTGAAGCTGGACTTACCCCTATAAGGAGTTCTATCTGCTGGGTGTTTCTCTGAATCGTGCAGCTTCTCGTGTAGTCCAGCATGCTGGCGCGTGCGCTAGGTTCACTCACTAATACAGTCATTCAAACTAGATGGCCTAGATAGGTCTACATTGAAGACAATCCTCAAACAGCATGATAAACGAACTGCGCACAGTAGCAAAAGACAACGCGCCAGACAAACATTCTACATTATGTACAAAAATAGCTGGTGCTCGCAGATTCTAGAGTCAGAGGCAGCTGGCGGTATCATCTGCATCATTGCCTGTCTTGTCTTTTGTGCTCTTGCCATTGCATTTGAAAACTTCTTTTTC
Source organism: Amblyomma mixtum (assembly GCF_055824585.1). NCBI lineage: Eukaryota > Metazoa > Arthropoda > Arachnida > Ixodida > Ixodidae > Amblyomma > Amblyomma mixtum. The sequence goes on from NC_143018.1 coordinate 71,695,848, forward strand.
ATTTAGTGCTCTCTAGGCTTTTTAGTTTCAACGACTGTATTAGTGAGCAATGTAGCGGACGTGGCCGCAGCACGTTGGACTTCACGAAAGGCTGGCACTATTTGGAAAATTCCCAGCTGATAGGGCTCCCTTTGGAGAATAGTCCATCTTCACAACAAGCATTTATCATGGCTTATTAAAATAGATCGCTTTGAAATGACATATCACACTTTGTCACATATTTCTTCAAAGTGCTCACCAACTGTTAACGTACGGCTTCTCTCATGGGTATTATGTGAAACGAGAAAAATATTTTGGAAAGTTTTGCTTACAGGGGATGTGACTCCCACACGCACACATCGCAATGCTATAAAAATACATCACCTCTGAAGTGACTTTTCATGCTTTTACATTGAATTCTAGAGTATACTCAGCTTTTCTTCATGAGGGAGTGACATCACAGATGCGCCATGAAATCAGAAAACTGGTTTGAAACCTTTTTTTACATGTTTTCCTATGGCCTGCAACACAGTTTTTGCCCCCGGTGGGTGCCCTCCCCTGCCATTTTTGTAAACACGGTGTAGGTCTATATGTAAAATCATTTGGCTTTCTATTTTTTTTACACTTCAGGGTCAGTTTCACGGTAGCTTTTGCACATATAGCACATCATCAAAACCAAGCTGGCCACACCTCAGTTCACAGTGGAAAATAGGGCCCATGGTAACAAAGGATGACATAAAGGTGAAAAACAGTGCATGTAGCATTTAATTCAGTACTGTGGTGCGAAAGTCTGTACTCAGTACAACTCGGAATAAAAATGGCTGACAACTTTCTAATTCTTTCTATCACACATTACTGCTTTTCGAAGATTGAGGATTAGTTTTTTGTTGTATAGACTCCTGGCTCTTATTTAATCATTGCAAATGACTTCCTTGTATAACTGAACCACACTCCACTTCTTTTCTTTTCGCTTATCATTTATAATTGAAGTTCACGTTCTGTTATTCTGTTGCTGCAGTAAGAATGAGCAACGGGCTTATGCTAGCCACGGCTATTGGCCCAACAATTTTTTTGAACAACCTGAGCTAGTTTAAGAAATGAACAATAAATGAGTTAAATGAATGAACCTCACTTCAAAGCAGGTGTTCTCAGTCTGGGTTCTACAGAATCCTTGGATTTCTTGGAGTGCTTTTTAGGTTTCTTGGGCACCTAAATGCACGCATCTCTCAACCGTCAAATTTCCTTTATCCTCTTTGTTTTGAGGCTAATCACGCTATGACTGCTTATAGCAGACTGTGACTGTTAGCTAGTCATTAATAATGGAATGTGGGCATTTTTTTGAAGGACCATACATCTGGGTGCTCTTTCTTTGTGCATGGTAAGCAGGCAGGGATGGATACATAGACACACTGGGTTTCTCAGCACCATTTGAAACCACTCAGATTCCCCGAGGCTAAATAACTCCTGCTTTAAAACGACCCTGAGAACAAAGTGAGGTTTGCCTGTATCAATCGATAACCGTTTTCTAATTGGCAAAGATGCTAGTTTCACTGAAAAGAGGGATTTTATAATGTAGAAGAGGTAAAAAAAAAATGAAGTGCAAGTGTTGTAAGCATTTTCGCTAGCAAACCTCAGTGCATCAAGCCCGTTTTTTTATGCAAGGATACCTGCAGCTAGGCTTCACTGCCATTCTTTTACAAGTGCTAATCGTGGAGTCCATGCTGGTCTTGATGTCACTATTTTCGAATCAGGTAGTGGGCAGATTTCATATCCGGTTTTCTGCATCTTTTGCAGCCAGAAAGAACAACAGATTCAATTTTTATTGCAAACAAAAGTTGTACGCAGTTGTTCTCGATGCCGCTTTAATTGCGACATAAATGAATGTCATATAAGACAGGGTGAGCCTGACTGAGTGAAGCTGGCAACTTTGCAACGCGGCGCTCACTTTTGTTGATCGATGCATAGACAGGTGCTTGCAGAAAGCGTCGCTGTGAACACTGCTTTTGCATCGCTTTGTGTTTCCACCCAGCTGGCACTGAGGACGCCGAGACACGGAAGAAGGTGGTGAATCTGCGTGGCCCCACTTCCAAGTCGGACATCCCGCTCAACATCTCCAAGTTCCCCACCGACAAGAACGAGAACTGTGAGGACCGCGTCTCTCTCTTTATCGATGACTGTTCAGTTCTTTTGGCTTCCTGCACAGTGAATTGCCTAGTTTATGTAGTGTGCGGGCCAAGGTCATTGTAGAAGAGAGACTCTATTAAGAGTTAAATCATTTTGCATCCGTAGATGTTGTGATGAATGTTGCCAAGCGAACATTTGGACCTGAAGGTTTAGTGTGACATTGAATCATATTATTGTAAAGGTGTTTATTCGAAGTGCAGATCGGTGGTCGTTGATCGAAGAGCATCACGACGGGCACTCCCAAGAGTCACTCAGGATCTAGAACTGCACTTCTTTGACCTCTTCGTCCCACCGCTTGAACTGCTGTTGGTTGTTCCCATCACAGTTACTTCCCCCGCCAAAAACGGAGCCATCCTGGCGACATACAGGGAAGAAGGAATAGGCAGATCATAGTAGGGCTTAAGGGGGGACGAGGATCTTAAAAGCAACTTTTTTATTTATGGCTAGAATCTCATGAAATTTTGCACACTGATGTGTTTTTCTCTTCTCATTCCAAATATGTAATCATATTTGAGCTGGTGGTCTTAGATCTTAGTCTAGAATGTAATTAGGTAATTTCTTACACAGCTTCAATGAACTTTCTCATTCCATTTTGTTGCTTTTATTTACATAAATTGATAGCCGGAGAATTCCCATACCCGGTGACATTCTTTGTTTTTCTCTAAAGACATGTCATTGTGATACACTACATCGAGAGTAAAAGGTTGCAGTATTTGACACTGCAACTCATTAAGCTAATCGTAAATTGCTATTTATACGTGGCCTAAAAAAAAAAAGTAAGAATGTCATCGGGTATGGGAATTCGCTGGCTACCAATAATTAAAAGCAACAAAATCCAATGAGAAAGTTCATGAAAGCTGCGTAAGAAATTACCTAATTACACTCTAGAATTTAAGATAACTTTTTATCTAAGACCACAAGCTAAATTATGACTACATTTTTGAAATCAGAAGAGAAAAACACATCTGTGTGCAAAATTTCATGACATTCGAGCCATAAATAGAAAGGTCAAATTTAAGACCCTCATCCTCTTTTAAGATGCTCGGCATGTACAGTTCCACACCCTCGGCGACGATGGTCCGGAAAGGGGTCAAGGGTCTGAACTATGCAATTCACGGGAGAAGTGTGTTGTAGAATGCGGCAAGGTCCGTGATAGTGAGAAAGCTGTTTCATGGCAAGGCTGGCAGTGGAGGAAGGCACCCAGAGCCAAACCAGTGTGCCGGAGAGATATGACGCAGGAGGGGCTGAGGGGTCCCGATGGAGCTTCTGGTTGCTCAGCCGGGAGCTGAGCTTGATCATGGAGATATTGCCCAGCGCAGAGTTTCCGCACGGCGGGACGGCCGGAAACGTCGGTGAAGCTCGTCTCAAATGATGACCAGGTGTGAAGGTCGGCTTCATGGTTACGAAACCGTATGTTTTAACCATAGGTTACAAAACGACTGGCAACGTCTGTGAGGCAGAAGAGGATGTTGTTCAATTTAACGGAATTGTCCCACTGATTGTAACTGCTGACACGCTCGTATGAGGCCAGCCAATCGTCAATATCGTGGTCATCTGAACCACTGAATAGAGGAGAATCGCGCTGGCACTGCACCTCGGAACAGAGGACGGTGGTAGGGGTGGCCGGTGATGGTTGATTCGGACTGTCTGGCATGATGGCCGGGGCGAGTAACGTTTGGCTCCGAAGTTCCAGGTTGAGAACCGGGACAGGGATCGAGACACCTCCACCAAGTGTAAAGGTGTGTCTTCACAGCACAGGTTGGTGGTCGTTGATCGAAGAGCACCATGATGGGCACACTCTCAGGAGTCACTCAGGATCCAGAACCGCACTTCGTCGACCACTTCGTCCCATGCTTAAACTACTGCTGGTCGTTCCCATTACAATATGTCATTTATTTCAGCTGCACAAATGCACCAAACATCCATGAGCTCAGCTATGGGGGGATGGGGGCACTTTCTGTGAGTGCATGCAAAACAGCGTTGTTTATGCTTGTCTTGGTAAGGGGATTGATGGACTGAATCAAGTAATTCTCCTGATGTGGGAGGCACTGCATGAGGACATATGGCGTCCCCATGTAATCCAGCATCGAACACAACTGCAGTGCGGGGGACAGCAATTAAAAAATTAGCAGTGACAGTGCGACTAAACTACTTAAACTACTTTGATTTTCCCAGCTCTAGGAACCTAAAATTCACACACCCTGCATGCAAGATGACAGGCAGAGACAGTCGAATGTCAGTAACTCGAGACTCGAAGGGGTCTGAAAACGTTGGAATTTGGGGGAGGTCTTTTTTTTTTTAATGCCCTTTGTGCTGACGGTACTGAAGGGTCAGTTTGAATAAACCAGAAGTTCAAATTAAGTGAGTCCGAATTTTTTCAGTGTCCACTGTGCATTGGTGAATTCTCTTCTGCGGGTGCCTCCCAAAAAGTGGCGTATTCGCATCATCACGAAAAACTTGTGGGGATACTTAAGCTCCACCTTAATGGTATGACACACTAGCGTTAAGGAGCCCCTTCAGCAGCCTGAGGTCCTCTTTGCATATTGCTTCGCAGACATGGACACTGTTTTTTCTTTCACCATCTTATAACATAATGCTTAACCTCTCGTTAAGACTTTGGGCTTTAAATATTGGCACCAAATTTTCAGCTGGCGTGGCATCACGATGCACGTTATATCACGGTGCAGAGATGGATGGCCAGATATTGGAGCGCATTGCCTGCGGCATACTGAAACACGCATGGTATGCCTGGTCGTGTAGTTGCTACAAATATGCTGCAGAAGATACGAGATAAAAAAAATGCACTGTTACCTTGCTGGACACTTTCGGAGCACTCGGAGCTGGGTGGAATTGCAAGAATCAGAAAAAAGAACACACACAAATAGCAGCTACTGTGGCATACAGTGAGAAAAGATAACTAGACCATTTTCAAGTAGAATGATGTGAGCTTGTGTCTTGCCCTCAGCATGTAGTGCAATAAGTGCTCTATTTGCAATTAACCTCTCTCTGAAAGGCTGTTTTATTCATTGTTTTCATGTAGCATAAATATGGACACGCCCAGCCTGCTCCAATATCTCTCTAAGGGGTACCTCTGTTAAACGTTTAACCGCAGAAATAATTCCCCAAAAATGTACAAAAATCCTCACATTGTTAGGCGATTTTTGGTGAAAATGACTGTTGTCAGGCTTAAAATACACGCTGAGGACATGAAATGCTTTTCGTGAACAACTACAGACCTCTATAGTGCTGAGAATTTCATGAATGCAATTGAAGACCATAACTAGTCTTTGGCTGTGGGAGTGGCACAACATTGGTCCGGACTAGCGTGACTCATCATTGATGATTTTGGTATAATCTCCCATGATGAGTAAGGCTTAGGGTTGATGTATAAAAGTGTTAAGACTATCAAATTTTGTGGTCCCTTCAAATTCGTCTGAAAGGGAGTCTACTGTAATACAGTCATTTTTCTCTGCTCTCTGCCAGCAAGAGCGATACTTGTATTGCAGTTGTGGTCATGATATACTTAAATAAGTAAGGAATTCTTGAAGTCCTTTGGCCCAAAAGTATACAGAGTAGCTTCCACCACCTAGAGGAGGTTTCAAACATGGAAACAAGCATCAGTACATACATTGGAGGTGTGCTATAACATTGCTGCCATATCAGGTTCTTCAGCAACTCAGCCAGGTGTCACTAGCTGTTAGCCAGCCAGTTATCGTCACCAAACAGCTCCCTGGCGAGATGATTATAATAGGTTCAAGTCATAGGTTGTCAACTACAAAGATTTGAGAAACCTCCGCAGCTTTACTTCATAGCCATGTGGATGCGTTCAGGTAGATGTTGATGGTAATTACAGTGGAACCTCGATTATACGACGTTCAGGGGACCGCACGAAACCGTCGTATAATCCGGGTGTCGTATAATCGAAAATCAAAGAATGCGGCCAGTGGCGCTCGGCCTTGCGCCGAAAACGGCTTCAAGCCCGCGGCAAGTACGCCAATCAGATTAAAAAAGACAAAACCCAGCATTTGTTTGAAACAGATTTGCAAAAAAATCTTTATTACCGTTTAAAAAAAATCGGTAACTTTTTTTTTTTTTTTTGCACCTTTGCCCAACCTCGGCGCATCAACTTTCTTTCAAGGGCTGCCACGTCCGGCAGTAGGTCGCCAACATCGTCGCGCAAGCAAAGCGCCGGATGTTGTCGACGCTCTGCAACACGTCCGCGTAACTAGGAATGGGAGCGCAAACCTCTGCATCGTTGTCCACTTCCTCTTCGTGGGAAGTTTTATCGTGGGGCACAAGCATCCATTACTTCCATTACAAAAAGCGCCGTGGACGCCGCTGTCCTCGCTTGGGCGAGCGCGGCCTCGCCCGCTTATCTGTTTTTTCATCAGCGTCGGCTCCTGCGGACGCATCTGTTGCTGCGACCGACGCGCGTCTTATCTTTTCTCTTTATCTTTCCTCTGATCTTTTAACTCTCCTCGGCAGCGGTGGTGGCTTGGCTCACGCCAGTAGGCGGGCCCGTGCGCTTTCCTTTTCATCCTTCTCTCAGTCGCAACAACAACAGGCAGGCCGCGCCTCCTTGGGACTCCGACTGCACAGGCTCGACGAAAAAGAGAGCAAGTGCACTTGGCGGCCTCGGCAACGCTCTCTTCCGCGCAAAAACGGGGGTGCTTAGATTCGCATGCAAAGTTTTTTTGTTTTTTTTTTTCAGAAAATAGGCGGGGGGGGGGCTTAGAATCGCGAAAATACAGCACATCCCGGCCTGCGTTTGCTGACGACCTTTTTTGACGGACGGTACGAGCCAGCCGTCGTACGAAGCGGGGTCCTTCTAAAATTTGCGTCGTATAACCGAGGTTTTTAATGCATTGTCTCTATGGGGGTTTTGCTGGGACCGCACAAATTCGTCGTAAAATGCGGGTCGTCGCATGACCGGGGGACGTATAATCGAGGTTCCACTGTAGCTGCTTCCTTATTTGAAGCTCTTTGTCTCTGTTCTACATTTTTGATCTTCTGGAAACTGCAATGTACAGAGTCGGTCGCACTGCAATGACAGCTACTGGTACAGTGTGGTGAGGTAACAACAAATGTTCTGTTTAGTGACATTGTCATGTCCCAGGTTTCAGCCGCGTTCTGTAGGGCAGTACCTATTTCAATCGTCTCACAGCAGCCAAGGTGTCTGGCTGGTTTTACTCTGTGTGCCATAATAGCCGTGCACCCTAAATTTGTGGTATCTTTACTCCTTTCTTTGTTGTTGTGCAGCCCTCCCCCCAGCTCCTGTTCGTTCTGGGATGCCTGGCCAGTTGATGAACAACGGTGCGCACGACAACACGGTCCACGACTTCCAGAAACTGCAGCAGCAGCTGCAGGACATCAAGGAGCAGGTGCAGATATTATCCGAGTTGAATTCCATGCGAGACTGGTGTTTTTTATTTGCCACTTGTGCAATGTTCCTTCACAAAGGTTTGCTGCTGTAAAGGTTTGGGGGTGAGGTGCTGGAAGTAGTAAGAGAATATGTCTAATTAGGGAAGGTAGTGACAGCTGATCCGGATCATGAGAGGGAGATAACTAGAAGAATAAGAATGGGGTGGAGCACATACGGCAGCTTCTCTCAGGTCATGAATGGCAGTTTACCTATGTCCCTCAAGAGAAAAGCCTACAACAGCTGTATCCTACCGGTACTCACCTATGGGGCAGAAACGTGGAGGCTAACAAAGAGGGTTCAGCTTAAGTTAGGCGCAACGCAGCGAGCTATGGAACGAGAAATGATAGGTGTAACATTGAGAGATCGGAAGCGGGCGGAGTGGGTGAGGAAACAAACACGGGTTAATGACATCCTAGCCCAAGAAGAAATGGGCTTGGGCAGGGCATGTAATGCGAAGGCAAGATAACCTCTGGTTCTTACGGGTAATTGAGTGGATCCCAGGAGAAGCAAGCGTAGCAGGGGGCGGCAGGAAGTTAGGTGGGCGGATGAGATTAAGAAGTTTGCGATGCAGTGGCCACAACTGGCAAAGGACAGGGCTAATTGGAGGGAAATGGGAGTGGCCATTGCCCTGCAGTGGGCGTAGTCAGGCTGATGATGATTATTTAACAGTTGACAGTGCAACAACTGGCACAGCAGTGAGCTTTGAACGACAGCTTCGGAGCTGTTCTGAGGTTGCCATATTTTAATTAAACTTGAAACTTAGGCTGCGGGTTTTATTCTTGTTCCTGATTACTTGAACCATGTTGCACTGCCATGCAACATTTTCATTCCAGTTCAAATCAGTTTTAAAATTTGACGTTTCCGTGGCCTCAGTTAAGATCATCTCTACGGACAACACTGCATTTTTGACATCACAATCATTTCCTGCATGTTAATGCGATGCTCCGCTTCAGTAACAAGATTTTGAGGATTGTATTAGGCTGTCTCAGGCATTTTATAAAAGAGCTCACCATTTTCAGCCACTACTTCAGCCATTCAACGCACATGTACGAGTGTTTTTCTAGTAATGTTTGGGACATCATCACTCCTTAACGCCAATGATCGTCCCTGGCCATAGACAAAGTATTGGTTTTGGCTTGCTATTTTCACTGTTTTAAATTGGTTCCACTTCGTATTTTGAAAAACGGTTTGTTATGGTAGAGAGAGGGGACTGTAAGGAATGTGATGGTGCTATCAACTTAAAATGTTTATAAACCCATGAAGTTGCCCTTTAATACATTTTGTTTTATCACCTTAGTACCTCCAAAAGGTGCACTTACCATTTATAGGGCCCCCGGGAGATGGGAGCTGATAGTCTCCTAGACTGCCCTTGTACACCAGCAAGGCAGCTGGAAACACTGATTTACTAATTAATGTTCAACCAATGATTACTTCTCAGGTCAAGGTCCCAACATCATTTCACAATACCTGCAAGGTAGTCTTCCTATTGAGAAGCCAGCCACATAGTGCGCTTAAATTTCTCTCAGCATACAAGTAAAAGCAACGCTGGCTCTTAAAAGTCAGCTAAGCGCTTCCTGTTATGACAGATTTCTGTGCATTGTATCTGTCACAGCAAACGTGTAGCCAAGACTATCAACGAGCTATGCTAGTAAACGAACGGGATTCGTTTCCTGTGCTGCAAGCTTGCGTAAAGCAAAACAGCAGTTATCTTCACTGTATGGAGCACAATGAAATCTGTATGAACCACATTGCAGTTTTTGACAGCTGCACTTATGCTGCATTCGCACATAGTTTCTTCTGGCAGTAGTTCCGGCTTTGCATGACTGGACATCTAGTACTGAGCCTTGCTGCAGAGAAAGTAATCACAAGCATCAGTGCTCTTTGTGCAATAACCCCATCATCGTCAGAAACCCGTGGCCAAAACGCAGCACACAAATGACCTTGTCGCCCCTCCTGGAGCAATAGGCCCCCCAGCGTCCCCACCAGGATGTATCTCAAAGTGCAGTTGAGGTGTCCACTGACCCAGGCAGCCAGTTATGTGCCTTTTCTTTCCTCAAAAAAATCACACAAGTCTATACCTTCCCCTGGTTTTGAGAAAAGGAAAGGCACATAACTGCCTCAGTTTGTACGTGGATGCCACCAACTACTCACAGCTCGACTGATGTGTCCACTGGCCCAGTAAGCCAGTTACACTTGCTGTCGCATTTACACATCATAAAAATTGCTTAGGTTCCCCCATACTTTATTTTAATTGGTCAATTAATTGACCCCCATTCTCATTTCCATGCCTAACATATGGTGCTCTTCAAATATCCAGCTTTGCATACTAAGTTTGCACTGATGGTCAAATGTTTAGGGGAATCCCCCAAGGTGGAGTAGATTTGTAATAAGGGAGTAATTACTCATTGACATCCACCCGAGCGCAGCCACACGGCTACAAAGGAAAGCTATACAGCTTTCTCGGAAACTTTGTAGTTAAAGAAAAATTCGTCCTGGTCCGGAGTTCGAACCCGGGACCACCGATTCACCGGAGCAGTCGCTCTACCAACTGAGCTAACCAACACTGTTCCCAACTCATTTGCCCAACACTGTTCCCGCTTCGAGTTATTGATCAATTCGCTCTCACCCTGCCATAAGCTTGCCGTCTCGGTTAGCTCAATTGGTAGAGCGACTGCTCCGATGAAGCGGTGGTCCCGAGTTCGAACCCCGGACCAGGACGAATTTTTCTTTAACTGCAAAGTTTCCTTTGTAGCCATATGGCTGCGCTTGGGTGGACGTCAATGAGTAATTACTCCCTCATTATAAGTTTGCATTGAGACTGAAGAGTGGCTGTGACACTTTTTAAATTACTGAGTATTTGTAAAAGCTTGCTGTTAGCCTCTTAACCTTGCCGTCGATGTGCCGCCGCAGACCATGTGTCCCGTGTGCCTGGACCGGCTCAAGAACATGATCTTCCTGTGCGGCCACGGGACGTGCCAGATGTGCGGGGACCGCATGTCCGAGTGCCCCATCTGCCGCAAGTCGGTCGAGAAGCGCATCCTGCTCTATTGACGGCTCTCCTCCCCATCTATCGCTGCACGATCTCCGGTCTCTGTAGTCACGGCAGTCTTGCTGCAGTCTTTCCGGTTGGAGGTACAGTGCGTTGATGTCGTCAATACCCGTGTAGTGCGTAATGTGTTGATGACACATGGCATTTCTCGTTCATGTTTTACTGCTTTCTATCCCAAGATACTAACATGTCTCCTGTATTGTGTTGATGTGTGTAAAAGTTGACTTAGATATACAGCACAGCCATCCTGCCCTACTTTCACTACGTAAAAAAAAAAAAAAAAATGGAAGGAGTACTGTTCAGATCAGGGACTTGAATATACATTATACTCTATGGTCCTCATGATTTAAGAAGTGCAGCTGCTAATATTGATCGAAAAAATGTTCAGAGTTTAGTGAATGCAGTCTTGATTAGGCCAACAGTTCTCTATTCCTGGTTTGGAAACTGAAGAGTTGATTTTTATGCTAGTAAATGTTAAATGTAGCACCTAGTCTGCCTGTCAAATCTGCATCTCTTTGTGAGTGCACACCTCTTGTAGTTTTCCTAAAATTTGTCTCCTTTGACATCTTACTTGCTCAGTATGAACTTCGTTTGTTGATGAAGCTTTATTTTGTTCCTTTTCACATCAGCTGTCTGAATTTTCACTCTACCACACTTTTGCCTTTGTCTTTTAGCAGCATGGCTTTGCGAAGAGAGTGGCAATGGTGATTTTCTCGTTGCCACTCTGGTACAGTCATCTTTGACGCAGTTATCTGTGTGATCCTGAAGTCATTGCACTTTATAGCCTGAAGTGTTCCTTTTTAAGTGGCTGAAAAGAGTCTCTGAAGTTGCCCAATAAGATGCTGTTGTCTGTGCGTGATGGCAGCTTGAAAAAATGCTGAAAATTTTGTATCGGGTATTCCTTTTTATTTCAGGATAATATGTAAGAATAAGTTATCCACAACTTTCTGCCTTTTTCTTTTTCCTCTCTCTCTGTCTTTTTGAAATGCCTGACGTTGTCTTTTTGTCACATCAGGAACAGAAAAGAAAGTGAGAGACCTGGGGAAGGTCTTGTAGTAAAGCACTGTGTATTTTGTGGAAAACTATTTTATTCTCGCTCTTTATTCTGGTGTGGAGCATTAATACAATGTTTTTGCATCCCTTAGCATGATTCCTGTGGTAGGCTCTACCACTGACCTCACACTAGAAACTACAATGCTTACTTTTGCTTCATATTCATATTTGCATGATCTTTTTTTTCTAGAGGTTACCTGCAAACTATATTCCCATCTTTACTTGTCTTCCTTTTCGTTCATTTTTTTTTGTAATATCGCAGCATGTTGTCCACTGTTATTATACCTAAAGTCTGCAAAACTAAACCTTCACAGCTAGGAATTCCTTCTGAACAATGCAAGTGCTGCAAGAGATTTCTGGAATTCTCCCTCCATTTTTATTATTGTAGTGGACTTGTTGTCGTTGTTGTGGATGCGTGTCAAATCGTGTGTGAACATGTCTGGAGTCCTATGGGGTGCTATGCAAAAGCACAGACGAGTGAATAACTGCATGCAAGTACTGGCCGTGGATGTGTTGCACTATGAACTGTGCTTCCAGGAAATGCACTTTTTGACTAGACTGTGAGCACCGTATAGTTGAATTTGAGTGCACTGTAAACATGGTATGGTTTTCTTGTATTCCATTAGGAACTCCATGCTGAGAACTGTTAACCTGCTGCGTTCGCTGTGTTGGAACACTTGCAAAAACATTGCGAAAGTTATATCGCCAACTGTTACACATGAAGCTAGAAGACGACACTGACTTGTCAGATTCCAGTACTATAGTACTCTTTTGATCTAAACCCCTTATGGGATAAGGTTCTTTTGCATGGGTATTTACCGAGTTCTTAACAGAAGCATAGAAGCATTGGTGGTCCCAAATGTTTGAAATATGCTGTGGAGTGATGATAAATCTGTTTCGCTGTTTTTTGTAGATTTATCATGTAATAATTGACTCTGGAAATGTTCTGCAAATCATTTCTTATGCTATTAGTATTACACTGCAGTGTATAATCAACTTTGATGCAAAACTGGCCAAACTGTTGCAAGCCTGTTAATCTTAAAGATCCATTCTTGCAGTTATGTGTCAGTTGTGAGTGTCACGAATAGCTATGAGAAGTGACAGTATTGCGAATCTTATTATACAGATGTGTTCGTCTTGCCACCTTGTGAAGAAAATATTTGCTTCATATGCTGCATTTGCTTTGCATTTGTAAAGTGTGAGCATTTATTTCTCCTAGAAACTGCCTTCTTTATTTTAGGCTTAGTCTTTTTTTAAAACAGCTAGCAGGATCTGAAAAAGGTCTAATCTCGTTCACGTCTGTGTTAGTGCTTGATCTCTTTGCACCTTCACACAATAGTCTAGATTGATTAATTCATGCAGTGTGGTTTCGTTTAAAGTCACATACGGTCTCCTGCCAGGCTTCTTCACACAGTGCGCTGTTCTTTTAGGATTGTAAACTTTCCTACCTCAGCATTCAATGAACTGCATCTTTATATTCCTTGAGATGTATGCTTATACAGCAGGATTTGTAATGCCTGGGATGACTTCTTTTAACACAGTCATGTGTGGCAGAACGGTAGCCTGTTCTAAGTGGATGGACGGCACACCTCATTGCTTTCTTTTGAAGTTGACGTCATTTTAAATTTGCAAGCGGAGTGATTTTTATTGTCGCTGAGCGTCACTTTTGCAGGCATTTTGCTGCCAAAAGGTTTCGCACTCTGTCTCTGAAGGAACCTGGTGCTGTATGTAGCACATTCTCACAAATTCTACACAGTAAGCATTAGTATGTATTTGTGTAAAATGTGTGTTGTTTGGAGTTCAGTAAGACAAACGAATGAACATGTCCTGGCATATGATGGGTTAATAGTTTGACACCAACAGAACACCTCGATTTATTTTATACTAACAACACCATCAATAGGTTTTATTGAATATGACCATTATTTTGTGCCTTAAGCTGTGGTCTGTGAATGGGATTGAACTGAAGTGTGTTTACTAACCTGAGCGTAAGCCTAAACGAATGAGAATAGTATAGGGCTTTGATGACTGCAGATGTCATGTTTGGATACCCCGGTTTCTCCGAGTGTGATTTCAATGTGTTTTTTTGCGATTATTTTTATCAGTAGTAAGCACTCCTTCGCTCTAACCTCTTCGCTTCTTGCACTGTTTCTAGTTTTCTTTTTCGCGAGAGCGACTTTATTGCGAATATTTTGTGCCCGTAAGCATTGTATGTGACCTTGAGTTACTCGAATTTGGAGTTCCACTTCTGGACCTTGATTGTAGGCTTCGAAGATCGAAGTCACTGCAGTGCCTTGTGGCTGCATTTTCTTTCTTGTCGTATTTATATTGTGTTGCGTGAAGTGCATAATAAAAGTGGTTTGAACCACCTGATTGTGTGCGGCATGCAGAGCTCTGATAGGCATGCAGAGCTTCGAAGACGACAAGGGGTATGCGACCCATCTTTTCTTATTTCAGCAGAATGGTACCTTGCCATCTTTTGCAGAGAATAAAAAAATCCTGGACTTTGTTTCCCTTGGGAACAAGGATGCACAGCACAAAGTAGCAGCAACAACCACTGCTGAGGCTTGATGTCACACGTGAGATTTAAAGTTTAAAAGCTGCATTTGGGTTATGAGAGGAGCGTTAGTGGAGACCTCCTGCAGTGTGAAAAAGAATAGAGTAAAAGAAAAGGTTTAAGTAGTCACACAGACAAAAATAAAAGGGTAAGGGAAACTGTAAAGTCGCATTTTTCAAGGCAGCTGCCATTTTTCTGCTTTTCTTGTGCCATTTTGCAACCCGGTGGCCGCTTATTTTGACACTGTCAGTACTCGTTTCTTTCGTTCAAAACTCAGTTGAGGGAGTTACAATATGGTAGTGCAAGAGAGCATTCGCATGGCTTTATTTACATTGTGCGGGCTTTTAAAGTGAAAGCTTTACTAGCCTCGTCGAGCCAAGGTCATTGGCTCGGTACATTTGACCTTCAAGTGGAGGTGGACACATGGCTGTGTCAGCCATGTGACATACCACGTGACCACGATATTTTCATCATCGCTGCGCCAACTGTCGTCTCGCCAGCTGTGTCCATGTGACTCGCTGTTCGCTTGAAAGGGAGAAGGCACCACTTTCACATGCATGCATACTGCCGCCTCACAGTTTCTCGCTATGGATGGAACGAGTTGGCCGGGACCATCTACGCCGTCGGGACGTCAGTGTTTCCAGCCTACCTACTCGCAAACGCTTGTATTCCTTCTCAGCAAAGAAGTAGTTCATTGTTAAATCTTTTATTGCTAGCTAAACAAAAGGCTAACCACGAGATAAAATTATAAGGGCAAAAATTTGGTGCCTTTCATTTGTTGAACAGTATTAAAATGTCGATTTTGTTTACTGCAGTTAGCGGAGTAGTACAACTAGTACAACACAGTGTGGGCAGTGGGTTGCTGTTGCCAACAGCTATTTCTTAAGTTGTGTTCTTCCTTCTGTCTGAGTTGTGCGACACGACATACAGTATATTGTTGGTTTCAGCCACCTTCATTGTATGACTTTTTTTCAAGCCTTCATTCAATTTTCGTGGAACATCTGATATAACAGTGAGAGGTGAGAGCACATTATTTGCAGCACTGGACGAGACAATATGTTGGTAGAGGTGCTGGGTGTTTGCTCATGTTCGACAAGCTCCCAGGAGCCTCCAACACCCAGTTGCACCCTTTGGACACGACACCTGTTCACAAGGCAAGCTGTCGCTTGAGAAGCTTAGATCCTGAGTTCCGTCCGCTCACACCACCTAGAACCATGACATCCTCGACGACTAGCCAGACCATCCAGCGCTCCGTCAGTCCCCACTGCTGCTTATCCATTCACATCGTACTGTATCATGGTGACAAGTTTGAAGACGTCAAGGCCGGGCTGGAGAGCTACGACCGGGTCACTGCGGTCAACATATTTGGTACGAAGACCGGGAGCTGCTGAATGTTTATTTTACCTTGCAAGATGCCGCCAAGACGTGGTTCGAAAACCATCATCATCATCATCAGCAGCCTGACTACTCCCACTGTAGGACAAAGGCCTCTCCCATGTCTCTCCAACTAACCCTGTCGTTTGCCAATTGCGGCCACCGTATCCCCTCAAACTTGTTAATCTCATCCGCCCAACTAACTTTCTGCCGCCCCCTGCTACGTTTGCCTTCTCTTGGAATCCACTCCGTTACCCTTAAGGATTACCGGTTATCTTACTTTCGGATTATATGCCCTGCCCAAGCCCATTTCTTCCTTTTGATTTCGACTAGGATGCCATTAACCCACGTCTGTTCCCTCACCGACTTTGCCCGCTTCTGAGCTCTTAACGTTACTCCTATCATTTTTCTTTCTATAGCTCGCTGCGTTGTCCTTAACTTAAGCTGAACCCTCTTTGTTAGCCTCCACGTTTCTGCCCCATAGGTGAGTACCGATAGGATACAGCTGTTGTATACTTTTCTCTTGAGGAATATTGGCAAACTGCCATTCATGATCTGAGAGAATCTGCCTTATGCGCTCTACCCCATATTCTTCTAGTTATTTCCCTCTCATGATCCGGATCATCGGTCACTACCTGCCCTAAGTAGACATATTCTCTTACTACTTCCAGCACCTCGCTACCAATTGCGAACTGCTGTTCCCTCGCCACATTGTTGAACATTACTTTGTTTTTCTGCATGTTAATTTTTAACCCCACCATTCTGCTATGCCTGTCTAACTCATTGGTCATACTGTGCAATTCATGTCCTGAGTGACTTAGCAAGGCAATGTCATCAGCGAACCACAAATTACTTGGGTATTCTCCATTAACTCTTATCCCCAACTGTTCCCATTTCAAGCCCTGGAATAACTCCTGTAAACAGGCAGTGAATAGCATTGGCGAGATCGTGTCTCCGTGTCTGACACCTAAATTTCCTTATTGGAATTTTATCGCTAACTTTATGCAGGACTATGGTAGCTATGCAGTCTTTATAAATATCTTCCAATATTTTCACATAACACTTCTCTACACCCTGATTCTGCAGTGCCTGCATGACAGCTGAGGTTTCTACTGAGTCAAAACTGGTTATATTCTGCGCATTTCTTTATCACCTGATTGATAGCGTGAATATATGGTCTATTGTCGAGTATCCTAAACGAAAGCCTGCCTGGTCATTTGTTTGATTGAAGTCTAGGGTTGTCCTGACTCTATTAGCGTTTACCTTAGTAAATACCCTGTAGGCAACTGACAGTAAGCTAATCTGTGCAATTCTTCAAGTCCTTGACGCCTCCTTTCTTATGAATTAAGATAACATTAGCGTTCTTCCAAGCTTCTGGTACTCTCGCGGTCACAAGGCATTGCGTATACAGGGTGGTTAGTTTCTCTAGCACAATCTCTCCTCCATCCTTCAACAAATCTGCTGTTATCTGACCCTCACCAGCTGCTTTCCCCCTTTGCATTACCTTTACTTTACTTTACTTTTTTTACTTTTAGGCTTTCGTGGTTTGAAAACCACGAGTCCGCAATCACCACGAGATTTCCAGTGGCAGTTGCTCGAAACCTTCAGCAACATCGAACGGGAGGAGAGGGCTGAACTTGCCTTTCAGTCTCGGACGTAGCGATCAAGTGAGAGTGTCGCCATGTTCGTGAAGGACATGACGCGGCTCTTTAATCGCGCGGATCCTTCAATATCGGGAGCTTCAATATCGAAGAGCTGCTCTTCGTGCATCATATGCAGCGAGGAGTCAAAGAGCAGCTCTACGTCGGACTCGACCCTCGAAGTACATTGGTAGACTTTGCTCGGGAAGCGACAGAGATGGAGCGCGCCCCCGGTTTGCGCATTACGACCTCCCGGCGAGTATCACTCCTGTGAACTTCCATATGCCCATGCCCGTCGCTGAGAGTGAGGCCCTTCGTGCCCGAGGCATCGTGCGCGAAGAGCTGGAGAGTTTCACTCTGTCGAACAACCCCCGAGTGTCGGCGCCATCTCGGATATCGTTCGTGAAGAACTACGTCAAGCGTTCACCCCAGCCGCCGCCTGCGCCGTTTTTCACCGACGTCACAGCGGCCGCCATCTCTGGGTCCCGAAAGCGCAGCGAAAGCCTCGGCGTTTTGTTAACCCGCCCATCACCAACCGGTTCCCGCGTAAACTGTGTAAGCTAGCCACAGTACCCAAAGATGGCGCCCGTGACGTCACGTGAAAACTATCTGCACGGGCCTGCGCCAGCACCACCGGCGTTATATTTTCCTGCTCCTCCCGCGCCGTCTGAGCGCTTCCCGAATTCGACGGCTCTGCCGGACGCGCGGCCACCCATCAGGAAAGCCAACGTGCGGCGCACGTCGCCTGCGCATGCGCAATGGCATTGTTGCATGGGGTCAGGAGAGAGACTGCATGTGCGCAAGAGGAGTGCCAAGATGGTACTCCCGAGTTTTCCGATGCGCGTGTCGTTAGTACGCATAAAGATAGGACACCAGACAAATCGTTGAGGCTTTCCTAATCAAAGGAAACAGATGAGGTATGTGTGAGCACCCTTTTTATTGCGAAAGCAATATTGCTAGCACTTTTCTGCCTCAGTGGAGGTCGTTCCTTCGCTGTCACGTGGCACGACCACGTGACAGCGTGACGTCACGACCAGAGGAGAGCAGGGGCCCCAACACGTCTCTCCGGCCGTAGTCGTTCCTTCGCCCAGCGCGGCGGCTACCACGTGACGGCCTCCTCGGCCCTTCGCGTGAGGGCGCTCGCTAGGAGAGGACAAACTACTAGGTTATAATCTGTCGTACAGATTAGGCGGAAATGTAGTTGAGCAGTGACTCCCGGGTTTAATGTATGCGGACGATATTGTACTGTTAGCAGATAGCGAGGAAGATTTACAAACTTTGTTTAATTGCTGTGGAGACGAAGGAGAGGCTCTAGGATTCAGTTTTAGCGCAACTAAATCAGGTGTGATGATTTTTAACGATACAACTGACCAGGTGCTTACAATACAAGGCCACGAAATACCCAAAGTAGCCGAATACAAATACCTCGGGATATGGCTAAACGAAGGGCAGATATACACGGAAAAGCACGAACAGGCTCTTAGGGCAAAAGGACGAAGAGATGCCGGGATAATGAAACATAGAGCATTATGGGGGCACTACAAATATGAAGTACTAAGAGGTATTTGGAAAGGAATAATGGTGCCGGGACTTACTTTCGGCAATGCGGTTCTGTGCTTAAGGGCAGAAGTTCAGTCGAGATTAGACGTAAATCAGAGAGCTGTTGGAAGATTAGCACTAGGTGCCCACGGCAAAACCACAAACGAGGCAGTACAAGGGGATATGGGCTGGGCATCGTTCGAAGCACGGGAAGCTAAGAGTAAAATACTATATGAAGAACGCCTGAGGAAATTGGACGATAACAGGTGGGCTATTTAAATATTTATACAGAAAGAGCGTTGACTCACAGTGGCGGAAAAGAACTAGAAAACTAACCAGTAAGTATGCAGGTCATGAGGACGGAGAAAGAAATAGCATTAAACGACAGGTTAAAAACGCGGAAGTTAAAAATTGGATGAATTGAATGGAAAAGAAACATAGTGTAGAACTATATCGATGCTGGAAAAGACAGATCAGGAAAGAATTTTTCCATGATAACTCAAGAGGCATTGCCCTACTTTTTGAAGCTAGGTCAGGGTGTCTTAGAACGCGCAGCTACAAAAAGAAATTTAACGAAGAAGATGACATATGTGCAATGTGTGGTAGATCTGTGGAAACAATTGAACACCTCATAATCAAATGTGACGGTATCCATCCGGATCTCGATGCAGGCGCAGTCACTCTTCCTGAGGCCCTAGGGTTTAGAGACAACAATGGTCATGTAAATAAATCTGCATGGCGATTCTTAATGAGAATTGACAACACAGTAAACAAAAAAATATATATGAAAAAAGAAAAGCTGAGCATGGTGGCAATTGCCACCACCCCGTTTCAAAGGGGGCGTTCCTATCCATCCATCCATCCATCCATCCAAACGGGGCGCCGCAGGCGCGCTCCGCTTAGTCATGTCTGAGGAGTTATACAAGGCGTCGCTGGAGGGACGTGCTGCGCGCAAACGCCGTACCGAGGAGACAGGTGAAGAAAGGCAAGAGCGGTTGGCTAAGCAACGCGCCTATGCCGCAGAATGGCGAGCCCGGCGGCGTTCTACAAGTTCTCTTTCTTTCAGTCGCAACAACAAGGCATCGCGCCGAACGGGTGGTGGCGTTCCTCCCTTCCTTTACAGTGCGGTCAGGGTGTCCACCGTGATGACAGAGAATTACTGCGCCATTTCCTTCCCTCAAAAAGCCGGTAGCCACGCGTGACCTGTAGACGCGGCGCATTGCGTTCCAAGACGCTTTCAGTCGTCGCGTAGCGGCGGCCGGTAGCCACGCGTGACCTGTAGAAGGGGCGCACTGCGTTCCTTCACTTGGAGGCGCTGCGCGCTTTCGCAACCTACCAGGCTTAACCAAAGCTAAGCCCCCGCCAATTTTTGACAGAAAAGGGACTTGTATATTAGGCCGAGCGGGTGAACTGATAGCGACACAGCTGTCGTCACAGAGTCATGCGTGTCTTAGCTAGGAGGGCAGATGTGTGCTTTGTTTGTGTGCCTGTTTGCTTTTTTTTCTTGCACCTTGCTACAAAAGGCGACCTCGTGCAATAATTAAACTACAGGGGATATATAGGAACATGAACACTTGAGTGCAGTGGGGTCTTGCGGGGACCCTGGGGCGTGCCCCGAATTCCTCTTCAAATAAAGTTTTTCTCTCTCTCGTATAAGGTGTCCACTGTCCCAGGGAGCCAGTTATGCACCTTTCCTTTATCTGAAGGTCCAATGAAGGTGAAATCTCCAGAAACGGTGACCTTCGCTTTACATAGGGTAGTGAAGCTTTCGCTTCAATACGGGGCTACGGCCGCTTATCTGTTTTTACAGCCAGCGTCCGCTTCGCGGACGCGGTTGTTGCGACGGGCGTCTTTACTGTCTCTTTTTCACTTTCCTCTTTAAACTCTCTTCTATCTGCACGTGGCAGCGGTGGTGACGGCTTGAGCCAGTCGGCAGGTCCGTGCACTTTTCCTTTTCATCCTTCTCTCAGTCGCAACGAACCAATCCCGCTTCAATACAGCTTTTAATTCTGATGCCACCCACACCCTAACTGAATTTGCTCCATTGAAGGGCTGTTATTATTGTGTTGCGACTGAAAGAAGGATTAAAAGGAAATTGCACGGGTCTGCCGACTGGCTCGAGCTGAGCCAGTATCTGTCTCACATATCTCGGCGGTCACCTGAACCGCGCCGTAAGGGAAGGGAGGAAGGTGGGAGTGAAAGAAGCTTATCTGTTTTTTCAGCCAGCGTCCGCTTCGGCGGACGCGGTTGTTGCTGCTGCGAGGCGCGTCTTTTCTTTTTCTCTTTCCTCTGATCTTTTAACTCTCCTCTGTCTGCACGCGGCAGCGGTGGCGGCTCGGCTGGAGCCAGTAGGCAGGCCCGTGCATTTCCTTTTCATCCTTCTCTCAGTCGCAACAACAACAACAACAATGTGGAGCGGCCACGGTAGAGCGTCAAGCTACTCCGCGGATGAAATCGAGCCAATATGTTCTACTCGCCACAACGGAGGTGGTGGAGTGAGCGCGGCTTCGGCCGCTTATCTGTTTTTTCAGCAGCGTCCGCTTCGGCGGACGCGGTTGTTGCTGCGACGCGCGTCTTTTCTTTTTCTTTCCTCTGATCTTTTAGTTCTCCTCTTTCTGCACGCGGCAGCGGTGGCGGCTCGGCTCGAGCCAGTAGGCAGGCCCGTGCAATTTCCTTTTCATCCTTCTCCCAGTCACAACAACATACTCGCCACACTAGCTTGATTCTCGTTTCAGGACAGACACTTTTTCGGCACATCAACTGAGGCTGTTGTTTTATCATTTGTGAGAGTCGTCGACTGCGAATACCGGTAAGTCTAGTTTTCAAAATTCGCGCACCCGCGTCAGATTGAAAAACAAAGTAGAAAGGCCGCAGCTTTGTGTCGCCGACTGGCGGGAGTCGCGGCAATCGCGTCGGCTCGCTTTCAGCGAGCTGACGCGCCACGCCGCTGGCGTCGCGCTCCTCTTTCACAATCGCGTATGATCTCATATGCCCGCCGCAGTATTTCGGTCGGTCGATCGTTCATCGGGCACAGACGGCGGCTGCGTGTGTGTGTGTAGTGAATTGCGTGCCCTCTCCCCCCCGCTACTTTCTTCCCGTTGCACCTTTCGGTCCGCGGCTGTTTCTACGGTGATAAAGCGAGCAGCAGCCAGCGGGGCCTCATGGTGAACGTCGCGAGCGTAGTCCTCCTGACCGAGCCTTCGTCGAGCGCGTCTGCTTCAGCTGCGTGAGCGGGCCCGCCGCTTCCAACCATGACCCGACCACGTTCGACCACCACCGCCGGTAGCAGCGGTCGCCGGGCCGCAGCGACAACAGCATCGGACGCCGCCGCCGTAAACACAACAGTGCGTCTCTCGTCTGCCGTGCCGCGCGCCGATCAGCCGTTCGCTCCAGCGTGCTCCGAAGTGCCTCCCGAGCCGACGTTACGGACTACATGTCGTCTTCGTCGCTCGCTCTGTGTGTGACCGGGACCCCCTCCTTCCGTTTGCGCAGCCCATCGCCCCGCCGTCGTTGCATCCCGGTCGCCTCTGCACCGGTTGCTGTCCACCACCGCTGCGGCCGCGTTCACGAGGACGTCGTCTGCAGCAGCGTTTTGTTTTACTATGGCCGCCGTGCTCAAACGACAGCGTTCTCGGCGCCGGCTCGCGGCTCTGACGTTCCTTTCCAACATATCGCTGGATGGCACGCACCGGGACACCAAGCTGGGCATCTTCAACCGTGCCTCGCAGTCGTGCGACCTGGACGCCGACCGAGGAGGCTTCGCGACGGCTTCGGACTTCGGGCCCGCGCCAAAGGCCGTCGAAGCCCGGGAAGAAGATGACGAACTGTGCGGCTCCCCGCCGCCGCCGTTGTTAGCCAAGTGTGGTGCGGCGGGCGGCAAGGCGAGCAGCGAGGAAAAACTGGCCTACTGCGGCGGCGGCAGCCCGCAGGAGCGCGATAGGTGAGCGCCCCTTTCACTTTTATCTCTTTTTTGCTCACCGGCGACCGCGCTAGCTGCTCTCCCTCTCTCGACGTTTGTTGCGCTAAGCGCGCGTGTGTGCGTGCGTGCCTTGCGTACTACTATAGTGCTACTACTACACGCGCATGCCACGGTGTGGATTGCGATCGAAGAAGGCAAGGGTCTAGTGGGCGCCCGATTTTTGTTGCGAACGCGAAGCACCCTCCGCACCGTTCGTCTTGCTCTCGTGCGGGCCGCGATTTGTTTACATTGGTGCCGGGCCAGCCGGCTGGGCCGCCGCAGTTCTCTTCCGGAAACGAGCTCGGCGGCCGTCTGAGCGCGTGCGCGTTCTAGCCGTCGAGCTTTTCTGTCGCGCGGACTCGTTCGCCAGCTGCCGGAAACGAGGAATTCAGAAAAAAAAAAAAGAGTTGGTGCGCGTGATTTTCGTGCCTTATATATCCGTCGTTGATCGAAGGCCTTCTTTCCGTCGCTGTTTCGCAGCGTCCCAAGCGTGCGCGGAATAGTACCCGCACTATACTACCGGCGACGGCGACAAGGTCTCTCCGCTACTGCCGGTCTAAAATAGGACGCAGATGCGAAACTCGTACGGTTGCGTCAGCCGAGCTTCGACGGCGGTTTAACGCGGAAATTAGCCCTCTGCGGATTCGTCGTCGCGCGCAAACGGCTCCGAGCTTGGGATCCGTCTGCAATATTCGCCCGCCGTAATTGCAACGATTTGATCGTTTGTATCGACCGTTACATGCGACTGTCGTGGCGCGTTTGTCGTAGCAAGCTGCAATTACAAATACCTCGTCATTATCGGTTCGCAGAGTGCTTCTCGATTAGGTGTTTGTGCTGCTGCTGACTTGGTTGCATGGCTGTATGTGTGTTCATTTGTTCCTTCTTGAGAACCATGCTTCGTAGCGTACAGACGTTGCACTTAGCAGACGACGCTGCATCCGGCCGGAGCTAACCGGAATACAGCGGTCGTGGTACCGCCGCCCAGCTTGTAAAATTGCGAACAGATATGCCGTAACCCAATTGACATAGCAGGCACACAACTCGCTGCTGCATCACGATCGCCGTTAAAGCGAGGTTACTACGTACTCGGTGCAAATATTCGAGCCTCGGCGGCGGCCGAGGGGATATATTTCACGGCAGCGGTCGCGTCCATCCATTCCGCGCCGACGGATAGCGTGACATTTCCGCCCGTCTGGGTCTAGTGCGAGAACATTGATAGAGCTGCGCCGTATATCGCAATACAGCCTTGCCTCTCGATATGTGTGTAGTACTACGTGTGCGACCGCTCGTGGGCGATGGTGTGCGCGTCCGGATCGTCTTCTGCTGATCGCAATTAAGCCGTCTTTTGATTACCCCCCCCCCTCCCCCTTGTTTCGGCGTGCTATCTGACCTCGTTGTGCGTTCTGTATTTTTCTTTCCTGCTGCATGCTTTTCCTCCCCTTTCTTTCTCTTTTCGGGCAGCCGGTCCTTCCTTCGTAGAAACGCTGGCAGGCCTGTGGGTCGTCTTCGTTCAGTAATCACCGGCATCACGTTCGCTCGCTTTTCGTTTTTTTAATGCGTCGTCCGCAAATTTTGTCCGCGTGATTACGTCGTTCTCTGAAGATAAATGCACGAAAGTGTGAATGTGGTAGATAGTGCGTGATAAAATGTTGCCGTGAGAAAAAGTTGATTGACGAGTTATAATTGGAGAATTAATTACAAAGGCGAAAAAATGCACTTAGACGTCAGAATAGCCATGGGCGTCGATATAGTACATGGACGTCAGAACAGCCACGGGCGTTGATATAGCATTGTAATCAAACAAAGCTTGCGTATTTCTCCAATGCGGGTCGCCGCAGTGATCTGTTTTCTTTTTCTCTTAGTACGTCATGCATGGTTGCGTCTAGTACGTCATCAAACTGCGTGGTGCGAGAAGTTATGCAGGTGATGTAGACTTGAGCAACGTTACTAGAACCAAATTGTTCTAGCAACGTTGGACTTGAGGCCATTGAAAAAAGCGGAACACATGCAGACGGGACCGACACCATCAACTATACGTCGTTCCCGTCTGCATTCGAGTGTTCTGTGTTGTCCTTTTTTGTTTTTAGAAATCGCTAGGCTTTATGAATTCAAACGACCGTCATCAGAAATTGAAATCAGGCTAGGTGTCGACATTTCTAGATGGGCGGGGGGGTTGAGGGTAGAGGAAAAGCTTTAGACATTTTCAGTTTTTTATTTGTGTCGCGTCTTACGATATCTTTATGACTCCACCGCTCGAGACAAGACAGACAAAATTCAGGGGTCACTTTGGCTCTCTAAAGTGCTGCAAGGCGAAAGCGTTTCCTGGCCACTGTGTTTTTATTTACTTTTTTATTTTTCGTATTATGTTTTTATTTATTTTTTGCTCCTTTTCTTAATTTTATTGTTTTAATTTTTATTTCCACATGTTATTTTTATTTTATTTTTATTTTCTGTTTTCCTTTTCTTCACTTTACTCCTTTTATTTATGAAGCCCACGCATTCACTAGATGCGCCTTTATTAATCTGGCTACGGCCGTGTATGTTTTTTCAGCCAGCGTCCGCTCCGGCGGACGCGGTTGTTGCGACGCGCGTCTTTCCTCTCTCTTTTTCTTTTTCCCTCTGATCTTTCAACACTCATCTATCTACATCGCGACCCGAGTGCGTTACCTTCGGCTGCTGGCCCTAAAGACGCGGGTTCGATTCCGGCCGCGGCGGCTGAATTTCTTTGGAGGAGAAATTCGAGGCCCGTGTACTGTGCGATGTCAGTGCACGTTAAAGAACCCCAGGTGGTCGAAATTTCCGGAGCCCTCCACTACGGCGTCTCTCATAGCCTTAGTCGCTTTGGGACGTTAAACCCCATAAACAAACAAACAAACTCATCTATCTGCACGTGGCAGCGGTGGTGGCTCGGCTTGAGCCAGTTTACAGGCCCGTGCACTTTCCTTTTCATTCGTCTATCAGTCGCAACCAACCTTGCTGGAACCTTGAGCCTTTTAAGCAGTGACGCCGAAAAGCGGACGAATCTGCCGACGCGTCTGTCGACACGGCTGCCGATGCGTCTGTCGACACTTCTGCCGACGCCTCTGTCGACACGGCTGCTAACGACAGTATGATTGGTTTGTTGGGGTTTAACGTACCAAGGCAACTCGGGCTACGAGGGACGCCGTACTGAAGGGCTCCGGAAATTTCGACCACCTGGGGTTCTTTAACGTGCACTGACATCGCACAGCACACGGGCCTCTAGAATTTCGCCTTCATCGAAATTCAGCCGCCGCGGCCGGGATCGAACCCGCGTCTTTCAAGTCAGCAGCCGAGCGCCGTAACCGCTGAGCCACCGCGGCAACAGTATGAGGCATTAAAGGCTTTCACCTTTAAAAAATTAGTTACGAATTAACGGGGTGCCCTTCAGCAAAACAAGGGGCTTGTAAGGAACTCACTGGTCCCAGTCTGCGTGTAAAGCTTCTCTCACATGCAAGCGAAAACTCTTGCGATTTCTGCCGCCGCGGCGCAGAAGCCTGTTTCGAGCGGCCAGAGCGACGAGGTTGGTTGTCGTTGTTAGTGGCTATCTGTTGCTAAGAAAGATAAAAAATAAATATAGAAGGAACAGGTGTTTCTAGCCGTGGCATCTGCCATCGAAGCCTGAAGCACCTGAGCTGCGGCTATAGCGGGAATGAGAGGACAGGGAGAGGGAAAGACAGGAGGGAGCGATAGTGAGAAAGGCTGAGGTTTAGGGCGGCAATGTATACTATGTAAGTACAAATACAGGATATGATTCAAGTCGTCAGTTTTTCACCGCGACGCGCCTCGCAGTCGCTTGCATGTGAACCAGCCTTACGGCATCTTTCACTTTTTTTTTTCTCAGTAGCTGTCGTATCGAAGGAGGCTTTCCGCAGTTCTCAGCCACTCTGTCTGCGGCAGTAGTCACAAAACGCGTTGACGTCACAACATCCTGTTACCCGGGCCCATCAGAGGCGGTCACGTGGTAGCAGTGTGCACGCTGCTACATCTTGCTTTCCACTGACGTCGCAACTTTAGTTGAGAGTAGTCGGCAGTCGGCTTCCACTCATTCGAAGACTATCACGACTTCCTTGCAGTCCGTCAGTCAGACTGGGCGTGGGGGTCAGAAAGGGGGGGTCAGGAAAAGCCCCACCCCTCCGCTGCCCGGACAGAGGATTGGATTTATCCGGTCTTTTCTAGCATCGGGCGAGGGACAAACGCAGGCGCGCATTGTGCGAGCTGTGTTTCAGCTTCCGCTGTGTCCTGACCGGTGCGCCCGTGTCTCGCGCAGCCGGCGGCTGCGAATCAGCGACCTCCTCGACGTCGCCGCTGCACAGCAGCTCCGGCTCCGGCGTGTGTGCGTGGCGTGGGAACAATGCCGTTGTTGTACCTGCGCCGGGCGACGAGGAAGCTGGCGCGCATCGATCAGCGATGACGTCGCCGCTGGCTTCGGTTCCGCATGTGCAGAGCATTCCGCGCACTACGCTTGATTGAATGAATGAATAAATTAATGCGGAGGATGGAGCGAGAAAGGAATTGGATGGAACGAAGGATTAAAAGAAAGAGGGGGGGGGGGGGGGGGAGGGATGGAAAGAAGGAATGGAGTCAAAATGACAAAGGCAAAGAAACTCGATAGCGAGGGAAGACGACCTGTCCTTGAGGGATTCGTGCTGCCCTGTCTCCTGTCTTCCCTCTGTAGAGCATTACCACTGCACGCGCAAACGCAGTGGAAAGGTGGCAAGCTAGATCCAGTTTTGTTTTGTTCGAGCAGTGCTTTATATTTAGTGCTCCATCGTACGGGCCGATGTGTGTGTGTGTGTTGAGTTCGTGTGTGTGTCGCAAATTGAGCCCACGCGCCGCTCGGTTATTGCGAAAACACCGTGAATGTGGAGCAATATTTCAGGCTATTTCGTTGCTAAAACAGTCGGCAGTCCATATTGCGTACATCATCGCTGTCTCGCATTATCTATGTGAGCGCGCGTACATAAATGTGTATGTATATGCGTACGTGCGTGGGAATGTGCGTGTGATATCGCTGTTCCGCAATTATGGTTGTTTCGGCACAACACGGAACTAGAGGGAAGCGTGAGTTGGTTTGAATCAGAGTGATTCACGCGCGCTTTACGCTTTACATAGAGAGGAGTAAAAAGGGGAGTAATCTGTCCTCTAGCGCACTTCGCTTTTATAAGAGGGAGTGCTTACACAGGACATGTTGCTCCCCAGGTGGTCGAAATTTCCGGAGCCCTTCACTACGGCGTCCCCCATAGCCTGAGTCGCTTTGGGACGTTAAACCCCATAAACCAAACCAAACCATTTTTACTCCCATAGAGGCCTCTTCGTGTTTGGTGTATGGTTTATTGGGGTTTAACGTCCCAAAGCGACTGAGGCTATGAGAGACGCCGTAGTGAAGGGCTCCGGAAATTTCGACCACCCGGGGTTGTTTAACGTGCACTAACATCGCACAGTACACGGGCCTCTAGAATTTCGCCTCCATCGAAATTCGACAGCCGCGGCCTAATTTCGATGGAGGCGAAATTCTAGAGGCCCGTGTTCGTGTTTGGAGTGATATATATGCTGAAAGGCCCAAGAGGAAACGGGGGAAAAAAAAAAGTTGGCAGTGGTTTAGCTCTGCTATGCCAGGATATGCGTAGCGTGAGCAGTGACGTCACGTGGCTCTAGCGTGCCAGCTGTGCGCAGTGACGCCACTCGCGCATGCGCAGTATGGTCCACGGAGGGAGCACGCGAAACGGCGAGACTGTGGCCAATGTAGCTCTCGGTACAAAGGACGAAAATAAGAAAAACACGCCTACCAGTTAATCGCGTACACGGTGTATAGGACACTCGAACGCAAACCAATTAAAGTTTAATACGGCTGCTGGCTTACATCACGACGAGAACTCCATAGCAGAAAATTGTTCGCCTCGTTATAAGTAAGCGATGGAGGGAAACCTTGCGATTCCTTCCAGCGCGCGGGGGGCGTAATCGATTCGCCAGAAGCGGCGCGCGCGCTCAGAATGTCGTTTCTCGCGGAGACTGCGACGGTCGGCGCGTACAAGGTCGCTGCGTCTCCGGTGTGCCGACGCATAGTTGCATCGTGTAGCGAGCCGCGCGTGTCCCGTTGCGTCTGAGGCGCGCCGTTACGCCTGGTATGTGTGTGCGCGCGGGGCGCCGGAAAAGCCGCGCTGCAAATTCCTCCGCCTCCTGAGAGGAGGCGGGCGAGAGCGGGAGGGCGTCTAGGCTTTCCTGTAGTATTTCCGTGGCGGCGGCAGAGCCGTGCGTTGTCGTCAGGGGGGATCGCATGTCGGTCTATATGTTTCCGCTTTTATGCGAAGCATACTAGCCGCACAACCGAGCTCTTCCTTGCTGCGCCGCGCGCGGCCGCGTAGCTACCACTTGACCTACATCGGCGCACCACGTGATATGACGTCATAACAGCTGTGAAAGCTGGGGCTCAACTCTAGGGCCCGGAAATTTAGGCACTAAAGAACCCCGAAATAGGCAGGCATCTAGGCTCTAAAAAACACTGAAATAGGCTTATAAAGCAAAAATAGGCGCTTTCAATAATACTCTTTATTCAGAAGTACAAGATTTATAAGTCAAGCATGGAGCGTACGGAGTCCTCAACTGAAGTAATAAAGCTCATTCTCAGGTTTTCGAGCGTGAAGCTCCTTCGGTTTTCGCTAAGCATAGTTTTGTACCTTAAAAGGCTTCTTTGGACATCGCGTGAACTTAGTGGCGCGAACCTAAAACGTGAGAGTTGATAAAAGCTTAGGCCTTCAGGTGATGTGCCCGTATCGTCTCCGCGTAGAAAGACTCTGATTTGGGAAATTGTTTCTAGGCATCTATTTTTTTCTACCAATTGTTGCATCATCGTAGTAGCAGTGGCGCCCTTTTCTTCCATTCCCCGAAGTGCTACGGTACTTCTGCCACTTCCTTCAGCGATTCATCTATTGAGAGTCCAGCCTTTTCCAACTTTGCCATTCTTTCCGTCAATGTTGAGAAGATTGCACTAATGTATCTCAGGTCTCTTTCCAAACTCGCCTCTTGCTACACTTCAAGATAAACACTTCGTTACACTACGTTCAAGTTACAATTCGAGAAAAACGTTCGGCGAGACCCGCGCCTTTTGTGCGTGCATCGGCGCGTGCCTTTCACCATACATAGACAGATGTCTCAAAATTGAAAAACGTCACCGAGGACCGAAGTGCCGGATTTAGGCATTTATAGGCAAAAATTGCGGTTAAATAGGTAGAATTTCCTAAAAACTGACAAAAAGGCAGGCAAGGGCAAAAATCCCTCGTTTAGGCATTTATAGGCATTTTTAGGCAAATGCCCAAATTTCCGGGCCCTATGCATGGCTCAGAAAGAGTAGTAGTTCATCAACTCTGCATAACTAGTCACCTAATATTGCACTCGCGACCCCCAGAGCTCATCAGTTTCGTAAAGCGGCAAAACGTACTCGCAAGAACCATTTAGCATGGATCAAGTCATGGCGCTTTTGTCGGCGGACGGTTGGCGCGTGATAGCTTATCAGCCGCAGCGGACGAATGCTTGGGCCGAGCTCTTCCTTGCTGCGCCGCGCGCGGCCGCGTAGCTACCACTTGACCTACATCGGCGCACCACGTGATATGACGTCACAACAGCTGTGAAAGCTGGGGCTCAACTCGTGCGCTCGCTTGCGGACGCGCAGCCTCCACCGGCGGCCTAACTCCCGCTCCTTCCGCTAGGGGCGCTGACGTCACAACAGCTGTGAAAGCTGGGGCTCAACTCGTGCGGTCGCGCAGCCTCCGCCGACGCTATGCTTCGCATCCTAGGCTTAACCATAAGCTAAGCCAGGCCATTTTTTACCGCCGTCTTGCCGGTGCGCGGACTGCTTGCGCTCAAAAGTGTTGAAGATGATGATGATGATGATGATACTGATAAAAAACTGGCCGCACTGCCGTGAAAGGCCTGTATTGGCAGCTGCATGCAAGGGTGTCGCTGGGTGGAGCACCCGCAAAAAAAAAGTATTTTTTTTTTTTATACGTGACGCAGGAGAAACTGAACTCGAGGTACCTCACTATACTTCGTTTCGTGAGAGACGTTGAGCGGAGTCACGAAACTTGAAAGCGCTAAGACTCCGTGTAAAGCGCTGAAAGACCAATGTTTGCCGCATTGTGTTCTGGGAAACTGTTGGAATAGGGGCCTAAAATTGTGAGGGTAACACCTATTCGAGCGGTTTGAAAGCGGACGAGGTTGCTATCGCAAATTGCAAGGCGCATTGAACGTGCTACTAGTAGCTTTTACAATAGCTCTTTTTATATGCGGGTAGTTTTTTCGAGTAGGCATGCGCTTCTTTTTTGTTTGTTTTATGGAGTTTTTTTGTCGATTCGGTGCATACTTTCCATATCGATCGATCGCTGTTGTAGTCTCAAAACTGCGGTCTTGTAAATCTCGCTGTCTTTGAGAGTCGTCGTCGATAAATTAGAGTGAGTGTTTTGGCGTTAAACAAAACAAAAACAAAGAAACCGGTTTCCGCAAGCGTAGGGTGGAGATGACGGAGAGAGGTGTGTGTGTATACAGGGTGTTTCACGTAACTTGAACCAAGGATTTACAAAAAAAAACAGTAAACCGCAGCCCGCTGAAACCAACGATACATTGTTCGCCATCATGTGGCGCTCCTCAGAATATTTTTTATTGCGCTTAATTAGTTCATTAACCAAGATGAATTCTGCAAATTTTCAAATATTCATTTTAGTGCCAAGACCGTTACGTTAGGTTGTAGAGCAGGTTTATAAACAACCGATCCAGTTTATTGTAGCATCGTATCTCCTACGGGGTCCTTTTTTTTTTTCGGCATATAAAGAAAGCCCGCGAAATATGAAAAAATACCATGCGACTACGCTCGTGCGCTATTGGATTGCAGCGCTCTCAGCGGCGTTTCGAGCAAACGGAGCGTGACCGCTGACCGTGGCGAAGTGAACGGCCGCCGCACCGCTGCGGAAAGTGCTGACGCACTGTCAAGCCGCTGCTAATAGCTAACCAGCAACTAGCCAAGTTCTCTGTTCTTCTAAGTCTGAATCACAGTGTGCGTAATGTCGTACAGTCGGTGTTCAACTTTTCCAGAGCGCTTGAGCTGTAACAGGGGAAAGCGAAATTCAAGTGGTTTTCAGTGGCTCTACTTTCGCGGAAATGTTGTCTCTATAGAACTTTAGCTTCGATGACGTGTCGCTTTGTGTACAAATTTTAGGCGCATGCTCGAGTGTTAAGCCAGAAATGACTGTGTTAACCTTGCGGGCGAACTGCCTTGCTACAAGCGTTATAATCCCCAAAAGAACCAACCGTTACTCCTTCACGAGCGCATGGTTCCGAGACTAACTGCAAAGGGATTAACAACCAGGTTTACTCTCCGCATGGAGTAAAATATGAGCCCGTCTGCTCGCTGTCGGCGCCCTTGGAACTGGAAAACAAAACAAAAAAAACGAAAACTAATCGCTGTGCGAGGATAGGATGAATAGTGGTTTTTTCTTAGTTTGTTTCTGCATTCCTCGCTATACGCTTTCATGGGGCACTGAGAAGATTGATGGCGGGGAGGGAGTTCCGAGAAATACCGCTAGGGGCGCGGTATGAGGAAACAACGCTTCCCGTTGGTACATGTATACTGTCGCGGAAAGACCCGTTATGTAACTGTGTGCCCAGGAGAGCAGTATAAGAACGGCGCGTGTATCTAACGGCGAAATCTCTTCGCCGTGGGAGCTCCCGGAAGACGTTGGAGAAGCGCTGCTATAAATACTCGCAGGGTCTAATTAGCCGCCGCCGCGGACTGTTCTCAGCGGGCGTGCCATAAAAGCCAACACGGGTTAACCAGCCTGATTGTGCTGTGTAGCACCGTCGAGGAATAAGTGCTTGCTGCTCTCTCTCTCTTTCTATTGCTGCAGAGTTCATTTCGCTGAGCGAAAACAGTGGACGCGGATTTAATTTGCAGCGTCAGCGCCATACTTTTATTCTTTTTTTTTTGGAAGATGTAGTACCGTAATCTAATGGTGTCCTGCATGGCAAGTTCGAAATTATACGAGCGACTAGCTTCAATTTGCAGCTGCAACCAACAGAACAAAGTAAGGCCCGTGTAAATGTTTGCAGCCCCCTTTTGCACAGATCGGCACGTGACATCATTAGGGGCAATTTTATGGGCAACTTTTGGAGGAAGCGGTTGAGAGAGGCCGGTCTTTACACCCTTTTTCATCGAAAAAAAAAAGAATGGGGTGAATGTGTATCTTCATATAATAATAAGGGAGTAATAATTACTAATTGGCAGC
This sequence comes from Amblyomma mixtum, assembly GCF_055824585.1. Lineage (NCBI taxonomy): Eukaryota > Metazoa > Arthropoda > Arachnida > Ixodida > Ixodidae > Amblyomma > Amblyomma mixtum. The sequence continues at coordinate 71,728,895 of NC_143018.1, forward strand.
CACCCGAGCGCAACCAACGGTTACAAAGGGAAGCTATACAGATTTCGCAGAAACTAAGGAAAATGCGTCCTATAGTTCGGGGATCGAACCCGAGACCACCGCCTGTCCGAGGCAGTCGCTCTACCGACTAAGCTATTCAGTACGGCTTAAAACCTCAAATGCATATCGTCTGCTCAAAAAGAATAGACATAATACTATTTCCATCATTTTAACCAAGTTGGTCTTATAGTTTGTGAATTCCTTTCAGTTGAGTTTTTGGCGGCTGTTTTGCAGGGGAAGAACTTCCAAGTTATTTTAGAGGCAGTAATTCCCCCTAATAAGGAATGCATTCCTTTCCTAGGATTTCATTGTGGCGTGGTTATCATTTTTGCCCTATTGCTTTGTTTGCTCGTGTTATGTTCAAATCTGAGCGCACGCATATCTGTCATATCTGTTCGTGCGTGTTGGGCGGCAATCTCAAAGTATCGTAAAGTTTGAAATTTATCCATATATTTAAATGCAACCATACAATCCGTTGCCTTTCGCTCTGGGTATAAAATAATCTCGAGTTGTGTTTGATTTGCATTAGAAATTTGGAGTAAAGCAGCGCAATTTCCAGAGTTAGTGTTTAGTTTTTTAAAAGATAATCAAGTAATTGCTGCATTCTACCTCAGATTATTGTTTTCAAGCGGGTGGTAAAGATAGTGAAGAAAAAAAAAAGTATCCCAGGGAACTTTGGAAGAAACATTTTTTTTTTTTTTTCACGCGAAACTCAATACCCTCTTTATCTGCCAGAGCGCGCGTCCTTGGCCCCGCCACCGCGGTCTGCCGCATAGCAATATATCCTCGTGCTCTGCTTGCCTTTAATTTACTCCCTCCCTTCTTTCCGAGAAGTTTTCGCGACCGTTAAAAATAAGCGACCGAAACAAAAACAACACCAGCAAAGTGTGGAAATCCGTAGACGGCTGGTAATCTGTTCTAGACTCTGGTCTCTGGCCAGGCTTCAGTTGATCCTTGATCGATCTGTTCCATCCTTCGATCCCCGCCTTCGTGCCAACCTCATCCCACTCCGCGCTTAGCTCCGGCCGTCCGTGGCTGGCAGCCGCGTCTCGCCGCTTCTTTTTTTTCTCTCTCTCTCTCTTTTTTTTTGCATGGTATACGGTTTCTTTTCGCTTCGGTTCTCTTCCTCCCTTGTGCTCGCGGAGGCCGGCAGAGGGGGCGATAATTCGTCCTCGGGGGTCGAGGCCGTTGTTGCATCAGTCTTGCGAGTGTGTACGTGTGTGTAGAGTGGTGTATGTGTGTGTGTGTGTGTCGTAACAGCTGGCCGCGCATATACGAAGAGCACTATAATGTCGCGCGCGCGCGCCTGTGGTGGACAGGTCGTTAAAGTTCTCGCTGGGCATGGTGGAGCATTTCGCTTGCCGCAATACTCATGGTGAGCTTCTCTCCGTGGTTGTGTAACTTTTTTCTTACTTCGAGCACTCGCGTTGTAGATGTACTCTCACACATTCTTACTTTTTGCTTATTTTTATGGTGGCGTAGGGGAGCTCGGTTCATTTACTCCTCGTACACACATTAAGTGGACTTGAAAGCGCTGTAGTGTTCCGAGCTTGCACTTCCCACCCGTGATTCCCCTTATCGTGGGCGATAAGTCCATGAGCGCGAAAGGAAGAAAGGCAATCTGATAATTTCGCGGTGGCCCTGTACGGATTAGCCTATGCGGCGGATTAGCGGAAAGAAGAAAAACTACCAAAACGCTATGTTGAGTGAGTAGGTTCCTATACGGTCAGTGTAAAAGGCAGAAAAAACGATTCCCCCTGACTTGTCGGTGCGTTTTTTTTTTGCTTGCGCGCTTCTATGCATTTTAAAGCTAATTTTAAAGCTAATAATTCACTCTGAGGAGCCAGCCTTAAAAACACACTTTACTGACGCAGGCTAGTTGTGGCTCCTGGTGTCTATACTTGAAGGCGCGCACGACTCGCGAAAATTCAAGGTCACATGGCCCAAGCGACCGCATACAAAGCATGCTAGAAGCAACCGCTTGATTTGACTGTTTTTGTTTTAACGATAGATAATGAGAGGCTTATGGTTAATCGTTCTTTATATGCCAAGCCATCGCTGGGCTACGAAGCATGCCTGTGGGGAAGGTCTCCTGATCAATTTCACTCATCCTCGTTGGAAATCTCGCCTGATTCCAAAAATAAATGCGACCTCAGCGGACGTGATCGAACCCTCGACCGCGCACTCGGCAGTCATATACGCCATGGCCGCTTACCCACTACGGCGATCGATGAAAAGCTTGTGAAGGGTACGGATTTCATCCCCGACAGAAATGTAAATATGCTTTGGAGAGTGTTCTAGTTAAAGAACGTGGAAGGCTGATTCTGTCTCTATTAATACTAATTGCGACGCACTTGCTAATTACTTACAAAGCAGTCGGCGCGAACACAAGAGCAGCTGAACCAATGCGACGGATCAATATAGCACTCTGCAGTGCTATCAAGCTCAGTCTCCTACTGCCGTTGGTTCGATTTTTGCGGATTCGTTATGCAACCGCATCGCCGATATGCTCTCACCCCTCTTGTTTCGCGCGATCCCTCTCCAGCGTGCAGCGAGTGGTTAACCGTCCGGCCCAGTTTCTGTTGCGTCACAGAGAGGGGCGACGGTTCAGTATACAAAAAAAAGGCGGCGCAAACGGAAGCGCACTCTACAGCCTGCTCTCTGGTTGCTCTTTCGTTAGCGCATTCTCTTCCTGCCTAGCCTCAGCTGCCTTCGTCTCGCTAATCGATCCGCGCTGTGTGTACGATGCCGCCGTCGCCCCGCGTCGATCCGCCCCGGTGCTGAGGCGGCGCCAGAAATCTATGCAGAGAGGGAAAAGGAGGGAAAGGGAACAGTGTAGAGGTGAGAGGGATCTCTCTCTCTCATGTGCGTCCTCTATGCCTCGGATCTTGCTGGAGTTTCCGTTCTCTGCTGTTTCTGTCTCCACTCTCCAGAGAGATTTTGGAGAGCGCGCGCGCGCGTGTGTGGGAGCGTCTTCTTCGTTCCCCCTCCCCCCCATCCGCTAGATCTCTCCGCGTGTCTTCTTCTTCGCTGCGTGAAGCCCCGCTGCTTTCCAACGGGACCGCAGTTACTTCGTAATGTCGGCGACGCCGGCGGCGGCCTTGGCAACAGCGCGGACCGCGGTCTGCGCGAGAAGCCGTTGCTGTGCGCGCGATGCGTGATTTATGAGCGACACGCCTGACCGGAGGCGGCGGCGGCAGCGACTAGGGAGGCGCCTAATTCTTCGCGAAAAAAGACTCCCCTTCCCCGGGTGTTTTGTTTTTTTTTTTTTTTTGGTGTGTGTGTGTGTGGGGGGGGGGGGGGACATACCTCGCTCGCTTGTTAGAGGGGCGGAGTGTACGGTTTGGTCAGTGAGAAGGAAGTAGTTAAAAGGCCAGCACTTTCGGTCTTTCCTCGAGTTTCCCCGACGGCGCCGTCTGTGCAGGCCTGGGCTTGACGGCGAATGGGAACTGGGTCGATTTCGAGGCCCATTGGTGTGGCGGCGATGGCGCTAATGTATCCACGATTAATTAATCGCGTTGTAAATGAATCTCCGCTCCGTGTTCAGCTTGAGACGCCGACGTTTAACGGTGCCGGGTGGAAGTGTGGCTGGAGTAAGTTCCGTAAGCTCGCAGAGGTCCCACCGAAACATTCCTACTGTTTTGGTTGTTCGTCCCTAATCCATTGCGCAGCTATTACGACAAAGAAGCCGTTACAGTATGTAATGGATGGTTAAGGAGGCAGCAGTGTTGGTTAAGTGACAAAACACGAGCTTGTTATATGTCATATTTAGGTTAGGTTAGGTTAGGTTAGGTTAGGTTAGGTTAGGGCGGCACAACGTCAGGTTGGCGGTTGAGATTAGGAAGTTTCCGAAATTAAGCTAGGCGCAGCTGGCACAAGACCGGGTTAATTGGAGAGATACGGTAGGGTTCTCTGCCCTGCAGTGGATGGCGTAATTGGGTTGACGTTGCTGCTGATGATGATTACCGCCACTGCTGGCAGCCAAGACGCATCGACGCTGAGCATCGGATCTGAGGTCGACGTGTTGTAGAGAAGCAAAGAAGTGCTTCGAACGCTATGCGAAATGAGTCGGGTAGTAATGCCATCGCTCCGTATCCGCCGTTATTGCACAAATCGGTCGCTCTCGAATGCATATTGCCTTTTTCTTGTCTCCTACACCCTATACATGCTGCAACGCTTTTTCCGACGGCGTCAAGTTCCATTGCTCGCCGCGGCGAAATGGCGTTGCCGAGCTGTGTTTGCCCAAGCGGATCAAACTGACAAAGGGAGGACGACACGGCAAGCTGTTCTATGCGATCCGCGGTGTCTGATGTCGCGTCTCATCTTTGCATTTCTTTTGCCTTGGGACGCATTTCGCAGTGCGTTTCCCGGAATGCTACTCGCGGAAGGGGAAAGAGAGGGATCGTAGTGCGCAACGGTTGTATCCTGAAAAAAGTTCCCCGTTCTTGGGGTTTCCGAACGATACCCGCATTTGTGGAAGCTGGTTGTTCTTCATTGTACTCGATGCGTCTGTGGCATCAGTATGTCCTCACAGGTTCGTCCGATGCCCATCGCGAAATGATTTGTAAGTTTTATGCGTGATTTGTGCTTTTGCATGCGCAACTGAGTGGGATGACCTTAACTGCTCTTCTTTCACTTTTGGTTATCATGTTCGATTGAATTGGGGCCTGCACGCTGCGATGACCTGGTAATAATCGTCACTGTGTTCGCATCAAAATTCAGGTGTGTACTTCCACAGTACATATACTAAAATTGGAACGATACAGAGAAGATTAGCATGGCCCCTGCGCAAGGATGACACGCAAAATCGACCCGCCGCGGTGGCTCAGTGTTTACGGCGCTCGGCTGCTGGCCGACGCTGGTTCGATCCCGGCCGCGGTGGCTGAATTTCGATGGAGGCGAAATCCTAGTGCTGTGCGATGTCAGTGCACGTTAAAGAACCCCAGGTGGTCGAAATTTCCGGAGCCCTTCACTACGGCGTCCCTCATAGCCTGAGTCGCTTTGGGACGTTAAACCCCATGTCAAGGACAACGGCCGTTGTCCTGTGTCTTTCTCTTCTTGTGTTTCCGTCTTTTTCGGCTGGTTTTCTCCCTTGACATGCTATACCAACAGGCCCACCATTCTGCCCTGCTCCTGTTAAACCCCATAAACCAAACCAAATAGACAGATCATAGTGCGCGACGGTTGTATCATGAAAAAAAGTTTCCGAAACGACACGTACCCGCATTTGTGGAAGCTGATTGTTCTTCCTTGTACTCGATGCATCTGTGGTACCAATAAGTCCTCACAGGTTCATCCCATGCCCACCGCCAAATCATTTGTATGTTTTATGCGTGGTTAGTGCTTTTGCGTGCGTAACTGATGGGTATAACCTTCACTACACGTCTTTTACCTTCGGTTATCGTATCCGAGTGAATTAGGACCTGCACGCTGCGGTGACCTCGCAATAATCGTCAGTGCGTTCGCGTCCACAAATTCGGGGCCCTGCGGATAGCGACCGTTTTGAACTCTATACGCGTATCCTAAAGATAAAAGAAAAAAGGTGAGGGGATGTTTTTTTTTTTTTTTTTTTTGGGGGGGGGGGGGGGGAATTTGGGTTCGAACACCAAGTCGAACACCGAATTATGAATAGCTTTTTTTTTAGAGTCAAGAGAGAACGACGGAGTGTGGGGAAACGTGGACGTAATATATTCTCCTAAGCATGTAATGCTATTGACAGCTTTAACGTACAAGCAAACAAACAAAAGGCGCACTCAGGTGAACAGCGTTTAAGCCAGCGACACGCTTAACGTCGCCAAAAGGATGGATAACTGAACGAGTACATTTCCAGTCGTAATGAGTGTAATGCGCAACCAGACAAGGCAGAATGGGGTCCACAATTTTTGTGACCGTGACAGCAACGGTGGTGTAACAGAGGGACTGTGCGCCACTCTGCAGACTGAAAAATTGGCCGTATTCCGTGGCATTGAGAATCATTTGAACTAGGAACTGTTGGCAGAAGTAAAAAAAAAAAAATATCACACACTATACTGTCGAGCCCACTTATGACGTCCGCATTTACAACGAACACTCGCTTATTAGGAACGAGGGCAGTGATACCGCCTTAATATTCATCAGGGAAATGGGACTGGGTGTCAGACAGGACGAACAGCCGTGGCGTAGACTCGGCACCGCAGTCGAAAAACTCGCTCTTCCTGTATGCGCCGAGATTTGAAGAGCGTCTCCGAGCTTTCGTGGCACCCACCTCCCCACTCCCCCTTCTTCCGCAAGAGAACGTGGGTACACAAATAAGCAACAAAATTAGAAGGACGCTGTGATGATCTGAAGTGTGCGAGGCGAAAGCCTTTTCGCGCCTATTTGACGGCCTCTGGATGGCTAATGACTAATTACTAATTATTGACTGCTTAATGGTTACGACTTACTGTGCCACGATGAACTCAAGTGATTTTTGGTTGAGGCGTATTACATACACCACTGAGACGTCATCAGGATGATTGACAACTATTATGTCTTATTTATATTTTTTTTTTTTTGATGCAATGTTTTTCTCCATGTATTTTGTACAGCCGTGATAATTTGTAATCAGCTTTTAGAACGTAAAAGTGTTTGATCCTACGCATTTTTGTTTTTTTTCTAGCTACTGTTGTACATATTTATTGTTCCCCCCTTACACAATGCCTCCCTGTAGGCCTGTAAGGTATTTTTAAATAAATAAATAAATATATAGTGTGACAGTTTTCGTGGACAGACGGACAACGATGAGCCATGAGAGGCTCGACAAAACGGCGCAGTTTTTCCAAACGCTGTCATAAAAAACGAATGCCTCGAAAGCTGTGGCTGCTTGTTGACGACTAGGACCTCGGCGAGGAACATACGTTTGACAGTTCTGGAGAACGTGGAAATCGCCGCGTATTGTAACGAAGTTTTCTAAGAAATGAATGCCAGTTTCGTGGGCCTTCGTATTTCTGGCTGCAAGATAGGAAGTCCGCTCACTTCGAACCTCAGATACAACGAACGCAATCCGCGTGACCGTCGGGTTCGTTATGAGCGGGCTCGACTGTATTCGTAATCGTTGGATATATATATGTAAGATTGGTGAGGCTCGACCGATGGGTTTGCGGGCTCGACTGTATACGTAAACGGTGGATGTATGTCAGACTGGTGATCTCGGCCGATGGGTTTGCGGTCGCAATATGTTTAGGGCGCCCAAGTACCTCGTCATAATGCGAATATTCACACGTCCCAAGTACCCAGTTCGAACCATTGGGTAGTCTTCGATTCTCGTTTTAAATCCAGAATCTCTTCTGCGCTTGCAACTGGTGGCTTGCAACGCGCGGTGGCGTTGGTTTTTTTTTTTTTTTTTTGACGGCCGAGCAGGCGCGATGCCGAAGAGGGGGAGGGGGAGACAGAAACGAGCGGTCTCGTGATCCTGGGAAGCGTTGCCGGGCGCCGCGTAACGACCTTTCCCTCCTTCTTTCGCCCTCTCCACCTCCCTTCCCTGTGCAGAGCAGGCTTTGGCTGTGCACTGCTCGAGGCGTGTCTGGCGTCTGCTGGCCTTGACCTTGAGAGCGCTGCTGCTGCTGAGTGTGATATGGAGGATGGAAGGGGGGGGGGGGGGTCGGAAGGGTTTTCAGAAAGCGAAAGGGGAGCCACGAGGGCAAGCGTTGTGTCACGTGACCTGCTCCGCCGTGGTTGTGGGCGTAGAGCGAAGAAAATGGCTGAAAACTGTACCCGCGACTGAACTTTGAAGGCTTTTGCGGCGCGAAATTACATCGCACGCACGAGGGAGGCGTTTAACGGACGTGTCAGTCGTGTTTGTAACTTAAATTATTCATCGTACGCGCGCTCTCTTCACACTTTGTGCTCCCAGTTTCACTGTTTAGTCGTTTAGCGCCGCATTGCGCTTTTTGTTCGGCGTGCATTGTGGCATATAGGCTCGTGGGGAGAGGAGAGTTCAGGTCGATAAGGCATACCGTTCGAGCGCCGAATTTTACCGAATATTAGTTCCTCTATACCTCTTCGCGGTTATTGCTCAACTCCTTTGCGGTTATTGCTCATGCCCGTTCCGACCTCTGCGGCCTCGTTTCTCTCTATAGAGGCGGAATGCGGCTGCGGGGTCTCCGAACAGAACCTCTCCGAACAGAACCTCTCCGAACAGAACCTCTCCGAACAGAACCTCTCCGAACAGAACCTCTCCGAACAGAACCTCTCCGAACAGAACCTCGCCGGACAGAGGCTCGCCAATTTTGAGCCGGCCTCGGTCGCTGCCTTCTTTCTCGGCTGCGGACGAAAGCACCTCACCGAGGTTTATAACTACGACGTTAGTTTGATAGTTTATCTTAGGTATGGTTAGGATTGAGGCTTTAGGTGGGACTTTAACAGTTAACTGTTAACAGTAAGCGAATGAATGCTTGATAAATTTATCGGGGATTCACTAGGGTTTGGTTAGGTGGGGTTTGAGGGTTAGCTTTGTAGTTAGGTTACGTTTTAAGTGCACGAGTTAAAGTCAAAGGTTAAGAGTTAGCAGTGAACTTCGTGAGTTCGAGGTAGTTTACCGTAGTTATGATAGGTAGCTCAGGTTAGTTCATGGTAGTGTACCGTAGGCACCTCGTCGTGTTGTTTGCCTCTCTGTCCGGCCGGGGATGTAGCTAATGTTTCGGTCGTCAACATGGTATGCGAATTTCTTGGGAAACATGCGTCATAGAAACCACGCACGGAAACAGTGGCTGCTTGCACTGTGTTGTGACGTGGGTGAATACCGCCCCCCTCCCTCCCCCATAACAACGCTGTAACGGCAAAACAAAAAACAAAAAAAAAACAGTGCGCCAAGAGAAAATATTCCTTCGGAGCGCGGTCCGCGGATCGTCTGAGCGAAAACAGGTCAGCCTGCCATTTTATTACTTAATATGGGGCCATTACTCTGCGACGCGGCTGCCCGGTTGGCAGAGCGCCCTTTTAAGTGAAGGCGATGGAGTCTGATTGGCGAGATCGGCCTCGCTCCGTTTTTTTTTTTTTTCCTTTCAGGCCCCCAAGGGATTCGGGCACGCCGTTCATGCACTGTAAACAGGTGTAAGTCCACCGGATGTTTATATGCGGGGGAAAAAAGAAATATTTTGGCATCGTTAAGCAAGCCAGTCTCAAAATGCCTGCAAGTATTAGGGGACTTAATTGCATGCTCCATCAACTGGTGTAACAGCGCCATAGCGATTATAATGGAATTAAGTGGGCGCAAACTAAACGAGGCACAAAGAAAAAGAAGACTCAGGACACGCGCCTTTCTCACAACTGGTATATTGGGTAAAAACAAACAAACAAGTGTTTGCTTAAATACAGCGACAGAACAACCAAAGAACAGAAAAAAAAACTAAAGGTAATGAATTCTACTGCGCAATACAAAAAAAAAAAAGAATTAAGATCTCCGGACATATCCTATTTCCTTTCTTGTCAGCGATATCGATGGCGTGCTTACACTATTACCATATGAGGCGATGTAGAGTGCTTCCATCACCTCTCTGGTGAGTTGACGCGGGTGACGAAACAAAACTGTTTCCTGAAACAACGTATCGTAATTGTGTAAGCATGCCATCGATATCACGGCCAAAAAAAAAAGGGTATCTCCGGAATCTTAATTTTCGTTTTTGCTTTTGTGCAGTAGAATTGATTACCTTTTTTTTGGGGGGGGGGGGGGGGGGGGGGGGGAGTATGGACTTTGGTAGTTGCACTGCTGTATTTAAGCAAGCGCGCTTTTTTCCCGAAAAAAAAAAAAACACCTGTGAGAACGGCGCGCGTCATGTCTTCTTTTTCTTTATGTCTCGTTTAGTTCGCGCCCACTCAATTCCATCATAAGCGGCCTCCAACTAGCCCATTAACTTTCGATCTTCCACATTCCACATTGTGTGGCTTGTTAAGTGCAGCCAACTTTCCAGCTGAAGATATGATGAACTCTGATTCTGTCCCTTCCGAAGGGAAAAGAACAGTAGCGCAACCAAGACGAACACAAGAGAGGACCACACAGGGCTAGCGGTAAACTTCATCTAGCTTTATTCACTAACAGTGCAGCAAATATAAGGAAAACCAGGACACGTGTAGAGAGATACCAGTTACAACACTGTCTACAGAACCGTTCAAGATACGCCTTTTCCGAATTGAAGAGGCTCACCGACGTATCGCTAACACAAGATACACCTCTCTTCCTTATATGAAATGCTTCCAATTTATTTATTTTTTTATTTAGAAATACTGTCAACCCTCAGTTGAGGGTCATAACAGGGAGGGATGTTACATATACGTTCATACAAGATACAGCCAGATACACAAAGAAATATGCACATGCACTGCAGTGTCCTACGGATACAACACAAGATACGATATGCAGACTGTAAGACATGTATTCAAATGTTCAACCAGCTGCCGCACGCACACAAACAGAAAAAAGGAAAAGGAGAGAAAAAAAGAGAAAAGAAAAACACTTTACTATATCCACATGGCACAGTTTTAGTAAAGAACCTTGATTCCATTTGTAAATAACGCAGTATCAGAACTGCGAACAATTTCTGCAGGCAGCTTATTCCACAGCTCTATTGACTCTGGGAAGAACGAACAACGAAAGGCATTGGTTCGGGAAAAGTACGGTTTAATCACTATGATTTAAGCGGGAGCTCAGTCTGCCTGGAGGTTTTAAATACAAATCTTTATCAATTTTTAGTTTTTAGTTCGCCGTGAATTATTTGAAATATTTGAAATAGTTCCCTTGCCCTTGTGTCTTTGCTTTTACCTAAAATCTTTATCTTTATATCTGCTGCGCTTTATCTTTATATTTGCTGCGCTGTTAGTGAATAAAGTTAGATGAAGTTTAGCGCTAGTCCTGTGTGGTCCTCTCTTGTGTTCGTCTTGGTTGCGCTACTGTTCTTTTCTTACAGCATGCACCATCTAGCCCAACAAACTGTTCTTCTTCCGAAGGTACTTCCACGGATATACTAGAACCCCGTTGCACGGCTTAGAGACCCCTCCTTTTGTCATAGGCTGTACTCGTTTAGGCACGAGGACGAATTCGTGTTAAAATTTGTTGGGGCATTTGCGTGACAGCCGTTAGTGAAACGCTTCTGGCCCAGGTCCAACTAAACAACATTGTCTTTTGAAGGCAGATATACCGGGTGTCCCAGCTAAATGTAACCAACCTTTTAAAAAAGACGAAGTGCCCTAGCCCAGTGAAACCAACTGAAGGTCGTTCAGAGTCGCATGGCCTAGTCTCGAGTATTTTTTTTCCATTCTCCAAAGTTAATTGTTTAGTTAAGCTTAATTAGCTAACTTTTTAATTATTGACTTCGGGAAAAACTTGTCAATGAAAATGTTTTAGATCGCCTCGAAAAACCGCTAGTAGTGCTGTTTCCATCACGGTACGATTTACGTAGCTTCATTTATTGGCCTTAAAAGAAAGTTATCACGTGACCAGCTGCTCGCTCGCTTCTCTGCCCCAATGTGCACCCAAAGTCTCATCGAGGAGAGGACTTCAGGAAAATATGATTTTATTCTCTAAGGTGCATCTTGGGGCGTTGAAGTGGCACAGTTGTCACGTGGAAGCTTTTTTTTATTGTCCGAATTACGGTTAAAGGCCGGTAAAAAAAACTACTTTACGCAAATAGTACGTTGCTGCAAATGTTTCAGTCAGCTGTTTCTCAAAGCGATCTACAACTTTTCCATTGACACTTTGTTCATCAAGTCAATAATTAAAAAGTTAGCTAATTAAGCTTCACTAATTACTTAACCTTGAAAAGCGAAAAAATACTGCAGACTAGGTCACACGACTCTAGAGAACCTTCATTTGGTTTCAGACGGCTAGGGCATCCCGTGTGTTTTAAAAGCTTGGTTACATTTAGCTGGGACACCCGGTATATGCAGCGGAGTTCCTAGTTTCGGCGTACCACTGCGATACCGATTCCTTTTGCTGTGGAGATAGTCCGTCATGCAGACGTGGCCGCGGAGGAAAAAAGAAAGTAATCGCGAGCTGGCAGTGTTTGGTTACGCGCGGCGATGTTGAGTAAGGCAGGAATTTATATTGCTCTGCGGACTCCGCAGAGGCAGTCTCCCAAGCTCTTCCCGGGACCGAACAGCCCCTTATTCGGGGGCTTTAATACACGAACAAAACAGGCGCGAAAGATAGAGAGCCCGTCATCTTGCTGGCAAAGGGCAGCGGGGCTTATCGCCTCCTCAGCGGGACCTTTTCGAGCGGTCGGTCCGCCGTCCGCATATCTTCTTTCTTTCTTTCTTTCTTTCTTTCTTTCTTTCTTTCTTTCTTTCTTTCTTTCTTTCTTTCTTTCTTTCTTTCTTTCTTTCTTTCTTTCTTTCTTTCTTTCTTTCTTTCTTTCTTTCTTTCTTTCTTTCTTTCTTTCTTTCTTTCTTTCTTTCTTTCTTTCTTTCTTTCTTTCTTTCTTTCTTTCTTTCTTTCTTTCTTTCTTTCTTTCTTTCTTTCTTTCTTTCTTCCTGCTGAAGGGAAAAATCCATCTTGGTAGTACGGCTATTCTCGGCGCTTGGGTCTCAGTGCAGTTGTTGGAGGGAACAGTGTGGAGACGAAGTAAAGAGGAGACATTGCCGCGATGGTACGATGCTTTCGCAAAAAAAAAAAAAAAAATCTAAAGAACGCTAGAGTAAGTGCATACATATACTGGCACTTCGCGCGCATCATTTCGCTTCAGTCTTTTGGAGCGAGAACTCTACTGCTCCCGTTCTTCAAGGTCACGTCGGTGTGCGAAACGACCTTGGGAGGCAGCGGAATGCAAGATAAAAACAATGAAATAAAAATCCAAGCAGTTATAAAACGAAATATTAAATAATAAAAATAAAATAAATTTTAAAAACAACATAAAAGCAAGGAATTGCAGAAACGAATGTGTAAAGAATTGCAGAGCGAATTCCAGAAAGAAATGTGTAAACAATTGCAGGAAGAATTGCAGAGAGGAATGTGTAAAGAACTGCAGAAAGAATTGCAGGAAAGTAGCTTTGGTCCTGCATTAAGGGTCGGCAGAATTGCGACGAACCCGCGTCAATTTTTTTTTTTTTTTTGCTGTTCCTTCGCCAGGAAGGGTTGCTCCGTACACAAAAGACGAGCCTGTAAGCTGAACAGACCGACTATATCCGGCTCTGAATTTCCTTACATTGCCGATCCGACGTCAGACCGGCTGTAACCGCCCCTAATCTGCCACATGTATTCGTGATGGAGATGTTCTCGCGGCGCGAAATAAACGGGGTTGCGGAAAGGGAACAAGCACAACACATGGTCGCCAACTGGCTTCAGCCCTTATTCTGATTAAATAGCAAACTATTTAAAAAAAAGAACAGTAGTTGCTAACACTGGGCTACGGACCGCGGATTCCTCTATTACTCCGCTGGCCGATCGCAACAGTAAACGAAGTCAGCTTTGTAATGTTTGACTATGTTACTCAAGCCAGGTAGCAAAGCTCCAGAGCTTATCATTTTTTTCTTGTGGTAAGCTTCTTATTTAGGTATATAAGAGAAGTTTCAACAACGGACTACTTTTTCGTCGTGGAGGAATTCTGTACGGCGGTCCTGATTGTCGGCGGAGCTTCACTGCATACTTAAAAATGCACTGAAGAGGAATCTGCACTCGTCTTTTTGCCGCGAGAACTCGATCTACACGTTCCGAGCGTTCTTAGAAACCTCAAATTATTGCCCTGTGCGGCCGATTTCCCTAATTTAGAGAGAGAGAGAGAGAGAGAGGGAAAGGCAGGGATGTCCCTAATTTAAATGGGATTAAACGTCCCGGCTCCCGCTTTCTTTTTTAATTCCCCGTAGACGGTGGGAGGAGTCAACCCTTGCAACCAGTCCCGTGGCGGCTCGCCGCTCGGCCATCGGCGGAGTGATACGTAGGGATCGCCGAAAGCAAAGAGTCCACGCGTATTCTTATTTCCGTGGGCTTAATTTGCAGCTATGTGGTCTCTGACTAGATCTATTTATTCACGGAAACCTAAAAAACAAAATAAAAGCGAAAGCAGAGCCGCCAGGCATGGACTGCCTGAAAGACACTCCATGCGTTGGTCGACTCCTCCCACCGTATGCGGGGAATTGAAAAAAAAACAAAAAACAAAAAAAGGCGGGAGCCGGACGTTAACCCGATTTAAATTAGGGGAATCGGCCGCACAGGGCAATGATGCGCGGTTTCTAAGAATGCTCGGAAAGTGCAGATCGAGTTCCCGCGGCAAAAAAGACGAGTTCATATTCCTCTTCAGTTCACCTTTGAGTTGTATCCGACTAATATCTATAAGTTATAAGCGGGCCTAACTGCCTTATATTGCGATCAAACGACATGCACTAAGCGGGAAAGAAAGCAGGAGCCTTGCGTTCGCAGCTTCCATGGAAATTCCAGCGTTTTACGATTTCTTAGCTTCGTTGTATTCACCAGCGACGTCCGCGGAATTACTGTCCTTCGTTTCACGACTGGTCAATCCTCGATTACAGCAGCTGTTCTTGCTACAATCTTGCCCTTATAAGCTTATCCTTCTGTAATTTGTCTATCACGGACCATAGTTCGATGCTTGTATGCCGTTACAGTATATACTTTCGATCTGAATAATTTATACAAGTATGAACGTGACATGTGTCGCGTTGTTTTTTTTGTTTTTTTTTCTTTCAACTTGCTTGCTGCGCCGCATTCTGCCATTATTATGAAGTTCCTGGCAGGCTTCCCTATCACACCTTCTTGGCGCCTGTAGAGCTCGCCCCCTAAGGGCATATAGAAGTCGGCGCAGGGCAAAAAGGAAAACAAAAAAGCATATAGAAAGGAAGCTATTCCAGGAAAGGCAGATAAAAAAGAAACAGATAAAACACACGAGTGTCGCGGGGCGCGGTCCCTGGAGAGGCCTGGACGTTTTATCTCGATCGGTTTACATTGCCAGCGTCCTTGAGATGCGTTGCGGAAGCATATGTGTGTAGTGCTTCTCTGTGTGCCTGGCTAGCCGCTCTGCCCGGCGCGCGCCGCGGGCGAGCCTCAGGGGGGGGGGGGGGGGGGGGAGGAGGAGGAGGAGGAGGAGGAGGAGGAGGAGGAGGAGGAGGAGGAGAAGAAGAAGAAGAAGAAGAAGAAGAAGAAGAAGAAGAAGAAGAAAAGGAGCGGAGGCTTGGAATTTCGCAATCTGAGCAGAGCGGAGCAAAGAAAAAAAGATAGAAAATGTCAGGCAAGGAATCGGGAACATAAAAAGAGAAATGCCGCAGTTTCGCCCTTTGGCCAAACGCTGTAGCGAGAAGCAAAGTGCTCGCTGAAGACTCGGCGCCGAGCCAAAGCATGGTGCTGGCCGAGCGCGCGCCTGCCGGCGTGAAAGCGCAGTGCCTCTGGGGAGGAGGGGGGGGGGGGGGGGGGGGGGATTTTGCGGTATTTATAACTCACCGCTGTGCTGACGCTGCCTGTCGTTTACAGCGTGCTACACGCACACACACAGACGTGGCTCGTCGGGCAGTGTTGCCTGTCCGCGGGCGGTGTTGGAATGCGTTGCACCGCAGGCCGATACTATCGTGGTATACTTAGTATACTCAAGGCTGTTCCAGCTTGCATACCGTGTTTTCGCGCATATAAGGTGGACCGCCTTGTTTGGCGCGCTCTTGAAAGAACAGTGAATAAGAAGGAAGTGGGGGTGGACGTTATGTCATTCTGCGGACGTTGGTAATGTGTCACCTGATGCGTACTACCGAAGAAAAGAGGAAAACAGTAAATGCCGTTGTCACTAGCCACAGGGTCTTTACTTAGTTACAAGTACAAGTTGGGTACTAATTGGCGGCATTAATGATCATTTGAGGTTGCGGTCGATTGCTAAAAAACTTTTGCTTAGACATTTTAGAGCAGCAGAAGACGCTGTTGAAATATATTTTGTAATGTTGAGGCCTGAAAAGGCCCCGGCTATGTACTTTTATATTATTAAATGAAAATGTAGTAAGGAGTTGGTGAATAAACTATTAGAATTCTACTTACCAGCTATGGCAGCTAATTCTGACCGATTACTAGCAACCCTTTGGTACCCTGATATCAGTGGTATTGTGAATCGGGAACTAATGTGTGCCGCTTCATTCGCTGTTTCTGCCGTCGCGCTTATTCTTTGATATATTCTCCCAAAATTAAACACGGCTCCTGTTATCGTGATAATTGAAGCTGCGGATATGGGACTGTCCCCTTTCATCCACCACTTCCTGCATTGTCCCGCTAGCAGGGTCATGAGAATCGCCCGACGCCATTGGCTGGAAGTGGGGTCCTTTGACGGGGAAAAGCCGCTGCGTTCTTGAGTTGTAACCGACTGTACCTGTGTTTGTTACCCGCTGTGGTGTCTCGCGGATTATTCGATAGCGGCTGTGGCGCTTCTGCTTCGATGGAGGCGAACAGAAAACGCCCGTGTACTACTGCGCGATGTCAGCGCGTGCGCACGCTAAAACCCCACGTGGTTCTAATCAATCCTGAGCTCTCCACTACAGCGTCCCTCATAACACGTGTGTCACTTCGGGACGTTAAACCCCACAATGCGCAAGGTATCGCTTCTGTTATTTTTTCAGGAATGCAGTGCTAATTATAAGTCAGTGTAAGCCTGGTGCGCTTATCCTCAAGCGTTTTCGGAAGCCTGTTTTGTGCCCCCAATACGCTTTGAAGCTTATGCCACGTGGGCTCAACGAATTGCACTTTGGTTAATCCAGCCGCGCGCTCTCGGAGCTTTTTTTGTTGTTGTTGTTGAGTCGTAAGCTTTTAAGCCTCTTTCGTGACAGCGTAACTATAATGAGATTTGCCTTTTAACCTCGTTTGTGATCATAGTTGAACTTTGGCTTCGCATAGCCCGCTGCGAATGCTCTTATACGTTCTATGTCTAACCATATAGCAGGGAGACTAACCTCGAAATGAGCACCCGTGCTGGAACTTTCCCCCTTAACCGCATTCCGTCGTCACCGTGCCATGCAGCCCGCGTTCAGCGGATATTCACTTGGTAATGGGAAAAACACTGTCCTTATTGACGACCAGTGCGCGTGAGATGATTGAAGAGGGGTCATGGCAGCCCGGGAGTCAGAGTTAATCGGATTCTCTATTACCGCGCGTGTCAGTGCTTTCTTTCTTTCTTTCTTTCTTTCTTTCTTTCTTTCTTTCTTTCTTTCTTTCTTTCTTTCTTTCTTTCTTTCTTTCTTTCTTTCTTTCTTTCTTTCTTTCTTTCTTTCTTTCTTTCTTTCTTTCTTTTCTTCCTTTCTTTCTTTCTTTCAGTATTTCTGTGGTCTCTTTCTTCTTTCCTTTTTACTCTCTCCCTTCCTTCCTTCCTTTACTTCTTTCTTTCCTTCTTTCTTTCTTTCTTTCTTTCTTTTCTTCCTTTCTTTCCTTCTTTCTTTCTTTCTTTCTTTCTTTTCTTCCTTTCTTTCCTTCTTTCTTTCTTTCTTTCTTTCTTTTCTTTCTTTCTTTCCTTCTTTCTTTCTTTCTTTCTTTCTTTCTTTCAGTATTTCTGTGGTCTTTCTTCTTTCCTTTTTACTCTCTCCCTTCCTTCCTTCCTTTACTTCTTTCTTTCCTTCTTTCTTTCTTTCTTTTCTTCCTTTCTCTCCTTCTTTCCTTCTTTCTTTCTTTCTTTCTTTCTTTCTTTTCTTCCTTTCTTTCCTTCTTTCTTTCTTTCTTTCAGTATTTCTGTGGTCTCTTTCTTCTTTCCTTTTTACTCTCTCCCTTCCTTCCTTCCTTTACTTCTTTCTTTCCTTCTTTCTTCTCTTCGACCTTCCTTTCTTTCAGTATTTCTGTCGTTCTCTCTTTCTTTCCTTCCTCCTTTCTTCCGTTCTTTCTTTCTTCCTTTCTCTCTTTATTTCTTTCTTTCTTCGTGTATTTCTTTCTCTATAATTTCTGTTATATTTCGTATAAGTCGACACTCTCATAAGGGCAACTTGGGGACATCGGTTATTGTAATACAGAATATACGGTCCTCCGGAAACTGAAACTGCGCTCCTCGCACACAGTGCGTACTTATCACATGTATAAGCCGAAGCGGCGCAGTCACTGAGGAAAGCGCAGAACTCGTTAAACGGTCCCCCGCGGTGACGTCTCCCTAATGGTCGGCTGCCGTGACTCGACGTGGCATTTTTCGGCGAGACACTCGAATCGTCGCATTTTTATCCGTCCCGTATGGATGGCTTCCTTCGGGGGATGCTTGCTACTTAACGATTGATAGTTCTTAGAGTTATTCGTGTGCAGCCCAGACGAGGAGGAAAAAAAAAAAGAAAGGAAAAGGCCGGGTGTTAGAGACATATATATTTCATCTGCAGCACATCGCTCAGGCGTGCTGCACTCTAAACACATATACGCCTATATAGGAGTTAAAAGGGAGTAAGTTGTCCTCCAGTTCACTCCCTTTCATAAAATGGAGCATGCTAGAGGACAGTTTATTCCCTCTTCACTCCTTTCTGTATAGGCGGTGTATAGGCGGTGATGCATTGGAAGGTGTATAGGCAGAAACCACTAACCCGGGCTACGAAAGGAAAATGAATGGGCGAATACGCAGGGGGGTGATTAGGCAGGCATTCTGAGGTAATGAATGGGCGTTTACTAGCGTCAGGGGAAGTCATATAACAGCTACAACGGTGTCCATGACGGACAAGTTTAATTGGAGCAATGTGCGTGAGGCCTTTGTCCTGCAGTGGGCGTAATCAGGCTGATGATGACTCAAACTTCAGTGATTACTTCTAACGCTTGTCTTATATCGGACCGCATACAATAACGAGTGTATCGGATTAACGCGTGCATGTTATTATTTCGTCTATTCATTCATTTCTATAATCAAGCCAGAAGTACGAAATTTTCTGTGCTTGCTGCTTTCACTGTAATGCATGAAGTATCCTTTCGGCTACGTGTTCCATTTTATTCAGTGCAACTTGTTTTTTATTTGTTTATTTTTTGTCGCAGAAATGTTGATAGCTGCGGAGCACCATTTCAGAAGTTGCGTTAATTATCTGACCGGGCGGGTATACTTTGTTCGAGCTGTTACCTATAGCATGTTCAGATTTACTTTCCAATTCCGCAGTTGAACACACTGCTTAGAAGGCGAGGACATATTAACAGACACGGTAAAAAATCGACTGTTTGTGTCCTGTAGCCCATGCGTTCAGTTATTCTGCGTCGAACGCCACGCGAGGTATTCCACCATAGGTTATATTTCATAAGATATTCACGGGCGTGCATCTTGCGAAGAAAGCTGCACGCGTTTTCAAACGGCGATATCGCCGTAAGGACGCTTCTACCGTGTTTATGCTACGCAAAAGTTTTTACTTCACAGTGTACCATCTTTCGTTGGTGCGTGAAAAGGGCGTCGTGCCTGCTCGCTATACAGTATATAGGATCAAACGCCGAGCGCACTAAGTCGGGTTGCACGTGTTTGCCGAAGCTTCAGCGCTCGTCATACACGTGTACAGGTGTACAAGTCGTCTCACTGTTGAACCGCCTGGACTGCCAGCGACGCCGGCAACAATGAGCAATCTGATCGGAGGATAACCTTGTCACGGGGCATCATATCGGTCGATGTGGTCGCGTGGCTCTGTGGCTGCGTATAGGCTTGTTTCTTTCTCATGTATATAGTATTCGCTGCTTTTATCAACACGCGCTTGGCTGCGCATAACGCTACGGTGAGCGCATCGTGGCGTATAGGTTATCTCTCGTTATCCCTCGTTGGGATGGAGATTTGGTGTCGTCTCTCTGCACACGCGTTCACCTTGAGTGGCGACCGTGAAAGAAGTCGCGAGGGTTCGACGTCCGCTTTGTTGCCTCTCCGGTGTATGTATCCGAGCATGAAAGCGGTGCTGTTGAACGGCAAGTAAGCAGAAATAAAAAAAAAGGCCATTGTTGAACGCTGCTCAGAGTCCTTCTTTTGTATTGTAAACTGTGAGCGGCTGAGCGAATTGTAGGCAGGTTGTACGCAGTACACTGTAATAATTAACAGCGCAATGCAAAGCAGCTAGTTCTTACCGACTAGGTTTCTTTATGGAGCACACCTTTATAGAATCCGAAGGAAGCACAGCTGTCGCTTAGTTTTCGCTAGGGAAGAAAGGGGTGACACTGTCTGGTAGCTTTTACACAGCTAGCTGTACGAGAAACTTTCTCCGAGTATCCCCCCCCCCCCCCCCAACTTTCCTTGGGAGTTTTTCTTAAGCCTTTCTCAGAAATTCTGCTCCGGAGTCTTGACAGGGAGTTTCTCATGGGAGGCTTTGCTGGGGAATTTTTCGTAGGAAATTTTTCTCAGGAGTCTGTCGTAGGAAATTTTTCTCGGGAATTCATCGTGTGGAGTATTGCTCGGGAATTTTTCGTGGGAGTTTACCGAGGGCGCCCCACTTGCAGTCACGTGGTCTCAGCAGGCCTGCCAGTGCGCGGTTATAAGGAGCGGCACAGCCCCAGATAGCAAGTCTGGGAGCTTTCATATCCCTCAGTGCCATCGTTTCGTTTGCCTTGAGCGGTCAGTATATATGTTTGAGTCACCCGGCATCTCTTGCCGGTTTCTCCCGTGCAAGTCCATCTCTGCGAGCCGCTAGTGTTCAGCTCGAATTGTTGTCCAAAGATGCCGGTTTAGTGGCAAGCTTGTCTGCTGGCCGTTTTCGCCGTCGGAACTGACCTCCCTGTACCCTAGACGTCGCTCCGATCTGCTTGTTACAAAGCCAGGCCTGTATGTACTAAAACCGAGCGAGCAGCACATTCCAGCTGGGTACAGCAGAGATATAGAAGGACCGCACTCTACATAGTCTAGGGCAGAAAGCGTGCAGGTGGCCCTGATTGTCCTCTATCCGCGACAGCGTGTTAGTTAGGCCCATGTAAGTGTAGACACAGCCCGCGTAGTGGCGCCGCCAACCGCAGTGATCACGGCTTTTGTGACTACGCAGTCTACCACCGTGGGAAGCAGCTGTGGAGGTCGGTGCCGGAGCTCGAAAAAAAAAAAAAGAGCCTGGTATCCGAATCAGCTGCATGCCTTTGTCGTGTCTCACGCGCTTCTTTGAATTTCTGCTGCCTGTAGCGGCCGCGTAGTTCATTACACTTTCCTTCGTTTTTCGGGTTTTGTATCGAAGATTGTTTCGTAGTTTTTTGTTGTTGTTGGGGTTGTTTTACGTTATTTCCGGGGCGTATGCGGTGTACACTTCAGGTCACTTCCTGGGTGTGCCTCTCACGAGCCTCAAAAGCCAAGGCACAACCGGCGAGTTTTGTACAAGGCTGTCTGGCTGCACTCGTGTTGGCAGAAGAGGCGTTCACCACGTCCCCGAGCACTTTTCTCCGCTTGGGAGACGTGTGTGTGTGCGGCCGTCGCCGTTTCCCAGCCGACCTGTGCATAGGCTGGCTCCGCCGGAAGCCATGCTCGATCGCCCGCGGGAGGCCTGGAGAGCGCCCAAGGCCCGTGGATATATCGAGATGGGGGCGAGCGAAAAATAGAGGCGCGAACGCTGCCTGCAATGGGGGAAGGGGGGGAAAGGGAAGGAAGGAACAACAGAATTGAAGGTTCGCGGAGAGGCGCAGGCTGTTGCTCCCGACGGAGGAGGGGGAGGGAGAGCGGTTGTAAACACTGGAGGCTCCTTGACACACATGGACCTCCTTACCCGTCCCCCCCCCCCCCCTCTCTTCTTTCGTGTCGCTTTTGCTCGTCGCCAGCTAAAGGCTTGCTTGCTTACCTCTGCCGTCGCATCGAGGTGCCCCTGTCAGTGTGGCTAAAAAAAGGAAAGGCAAATTGGCCTGAGGAAAACATAACGCAGGTACAGTCGGATACAACTCGAGAACAAAGCGGCGAATGCCCTTCAAAGGAAGTCCTCCAGCCAAAGGCGCCGACCGGTCCTCACGACGTCTGGCTTAATCCGCTTGTACAGTCGGGGACAAAAGTCTCCGGACCACGTGTTCCTCTAATGAGGCCGATAGCTCTGCTATTAGTCGGCGGCTGGAGACCACACTTGTGGAGGTAAAAGTTAAATTTTCGTTCTTTCATCTCCACAAGTGCGGCCTCCAGTCGCTGTCTGATAGTAGAGCTATAAGCTTCGTTTGAGGAACACGTGGTCCGGAGACTTTTGTCCCCGACTGTACCTGGTACGCCGGATTCACGGGGGGCTGGCAGGCGGAAGGAAATAGTCACGGCTTAATCGGATTAACCGCGGTGTCGTGAAAATCGGTCGACGCCATTGGCGGAAGGGCTTCCTTCGAGGGGCATCTGAAGTTTCGTTATTGAGTTGTATCCCGACTATAGCAGCACTCGGAAGAACTAGTCGCTGGCCTGCAGTTACTGTTTGCCGCTCGACGTATAGCCCAGCATGTTGGGACGAGCACGTTGTTCGTTGTTCGTCTTCAGCACGGTGTGGTCTTCAGTGATGAACTTCTTTCCGCTGGTTCCAGCCATGTACGAACTGGCTCAGCAGCTGACGGCTAAGTGAACCGTTTCTCATCGTCACATGGAGGAACTATAGAACACACGGAGGAGCTATAGAACTCGTACAACTGTTATACCAGGACTTTCGATCGCGATCGAGTCGATATAGATCGAACTCAACGCAGATGCGCCGTTTCTGCACGGCCAATTAAATCGCAATCGAGCCTAAATCCTGCTCCACCCGAAGGGGTCTCCTTAAGCGGGATCGACATTTTCGATCCCGGTCGAGAGCTGCTGCCCTCGTGTTCAGGAGACAGTCATATGCGAAGTAAACAAATTAAAAGTGCGGAAATATACTTTGTAAAAGCTAGCTATAAAATTTAAGCAAAAAATATTTTATTCAGTGCAGTCTAATTCCCGAAGTCATGATGCAACCTGCTGTGGCTGTGTTTCAGCCACGAGATTTTTCTAGCAGGAATGTTGTTATTTACTTCTTTTTTTCGATTACAGAACCATTTGTTTGCCACCGTTTGTACAGCTGAGTGTCGATGCAGCGCCACCGGGGATTTAGCACTCTAGCTGAGCTATAGGGATCCAGTGTTCGCCTGTACTGTACCAGCGCTGCGTATGGATCGCGCTTGGAACTTCAGTGTGGATCGGCCTCGATCAGGATTGGTAGTGCCCGTGCTTATAGTTCGGTATTAGCGCAGTATTAGGCAACAGACTAAGGTTGTGCTAGAGACAAGAAACTGTGACAAGCACATTGTTCCTCGTCTTAGTGTGCGGTAAGATACATACGTTCGGAAATCGTGGTGATTGCGTACTGACAGCAGAAAGAGGAGAAACTTAACCGCCAGGCTCAGGCCCTGTTTTAGTCGCAAGTCATGCCAAGCCCCGCTCGAAGTCGGTCGTTTTCCCCTTTGCTCTTTGTCTTCTCCCTGCGCCATCGAAACTTACTCTTGGTGCGGTGTAGCTGGAGTTCACTGTAGCGGTGGTCCACCCGAAAGGCGCCGCGGCGCGCGTGCTGAATCGGGTTTTATAGGAGCCAAGCTGTCACGTGACCCGGTCAGTCACGTGACGCATCCATAAAAGCGCCCCTTGTGATGTCTTTGAAATTACAGGCGTCTAAAGAGTCAACATACTTTGGTTTACTTTCTCTCTCTCATCTACGCAAGCTGACCTGATTCACCCGGAGGCGCTCTAATGGGCCTCCACCAGTACGACCGCTGTTCTTGGTCAACGTAGCGTTTGCAGAGAGGAAGAAGACCTGAAGCGGAAGAAACGGGGCCGCGGGAACAAATGCGAAGGATGGTTTAATAGTGGTAGAGGGAAAGGCGAATGAAACGACGAATACGGCCAGAGTCTGAGAAGCGGAAGGTGTTTAAAAAAAAAAAAAAACGAGAAATAAAGTGAACGGGCGGGAGGCCAAGTACGTAGATTCCCGCAGTCCACGTGAAGGGGCGAAGTAAACAGCAGGAAGGACGCCAATGCGAACTCCGTGAAAGCGAGCCATTTCGCCGCCGTCCTACCGTCCTCTGGAGGCATCGACGCTTGTTTACACTGGAACGAGAGTCGGTCGACGGCGAAGAAAGGGATGCGAGCGTCTGGGACGCAGACGGCGAGCGTCTGATGAGGGCCACTGCGAGGCGTCGTGAGAGGCGGGCAAACGGTCCTCCGCCGCCATCGAAGGGGTCCGAGAGGGGGAAAGCATGACGGGCCTCGGCGCTTGGCTGTCTCTCCTTTCTTTCTTTTTATTTTTCTCAGCCGAGGAGAACGGCTTCAGTTCTTCGACCTGTCCTTGAAAGGCTTCTGCGAGAGAGCACTGGCGCAGCCGTTCCCCTGGCCTCGCTTCGCCGTCGGCGAGGGCGCGTACACGTGCGCGTATTATACATTTACGACGCGGGAATGGGATTAGTGCGTCTCGTCGGAACGTCGTTGTTTTCGCCCAGGTTGTGTCTTTTTTTGTCTTTGTTTTTGGCAGCTTAGAGTGACGGGGGGCGGGACCGGGAGACAGGAAGGGTCGTATCAGGGTCATATGATGGACTCGCGATGCATGCCATATTGTATAAATGACTGGCTGTAAATACCTTTTATTTAAATGCACAAATGCGATACAGAGGGCTTGCGCGCCAGGATTTCGCGGCAGCGGATTTGCGTCCGCACTGCCGAACCCACGAACGATGCTCTTTCGGCCGGGAAATGCGGGCCCGAGCTCTCGGCTTATCGGTGAAGAGCACCCCGGTGTCCTTTTGAGTGCACACTGCATGCATGAAGTTGAGGAAGGCGTATTGTCCGTGCTATGGAAATGGGTTAAGAAAAAGAGGAATGGAACCTCTGCATGTAGAGTACGCGTGCGTTTCTGTGGGACAGACGAAAGGCGGAGTAATGCGTCACCAATTGCAAGCGCAGCCGGTGGCTATGCAGTTGTGCAAAAGGTACTAACAGCGCTTCTCGGGTGCACGGCATTTCTCAGTTGTTTCTGTATCTTTATTCCTCCTCCTCCTTCGCAAATTCGTGTTCAGCCAGCGCCATAGCTAGGCAAAGGAATACGGGCTGGGGTGTATTTGGCGGGCACACTCAAACCACGCGCATGCAGCTTACCGGCGCTTCGCAAAAGACACACAAGAAGCGTGTGCTGCCAGCATGCATCCGCCTCCTCCGCACGGTGTCGCTTGCTGTTCGGGTGTGCTGTTCGAACGCCAACTGCGGCCGTAAACAGTTGCGTATCTTGGACGAATCAGGCGAGATCCGTCGCCGAACGCGCTGTTCGTTGAAGTTTGTGGTGAGTCTGAACGAGAACAGTCTGGTGCACCACTGCGCCAGGAGAGGTATGAGGACTCCGAGGGATCTATAAATATTAACTGTAGAATGACTCTCTGCGTATACACTCTTTCGCTTCCTTGCTTTTTGTCAGCTCCGCCTTCGATTCGGCATAGGCGCGGGCATGGCTCATTTAGTCGTCAATGATGATGTCACAAGCCGCTAAGGCCAATGGTAGAGAAAGGCGCAGGTATTATTTCCGGGCCAGGAACTGCGCGCGAGTATTGTATGCCAAGAATGTTCACTAAATTTCGTCTTCTGGGCTGCAAATTTTGGTTTTATAATGTGATTAACCGGAAGATGCTGAGGCGAAGTGAAAGTATGCGGAATGCCCTCTCTTCTCCCCCTCTTCCCCGACAACGACGACGAAGTTCTACAACGGCGCTCTATCCCTAATAAAAATGGTCTATAGACAGTCTAATGACTTCTTATAGACTCTACTCCCTTCCTATAGATATTTCTTTTTGTTTATTTATAGTCTATGGACTGTCTGTAGACAGAAGTCTACTAAGAGTGTATGGCCATATATCTATAGACTGTTTTCTAGGATTTGTCTATAGAGTTCATAGACTTTATAGACAGAAGTCTATGGACAGTTTATAGACTGTCTAAGCGATTTTTTCTAATGGTAGACTGCATACAGCCGTATACCAATGAAAGTGGCTGCTTTGCTGCACCAACCTGCCAGCCTAGAACTCGCCTCACCGCGAGCGTTCGGCTGTTTCCTCAATATTGCGGAAATGATGAAAGATCCGGCGGTCACCAATGCAGTGCGCTTTTGGCGTCGTCGAGAACCGCTCTCGCTCTTCGACGATGACACGTAGAGACCCATGGACAAGGGTGAGCACCGCCACTGGTGGCCACTGTATATGAAAAAGGGAAGAGAAAATGGTCCAAAGCTTGCTTTTGAATCTGAGGTGCTGTCATATCTTAACAAAAATGTCGTATAGTAATCCAGGAGCCAAAGCTTATTATTGATACCACCGCTCGTTGGTTAATCCGGTGTCACCTCTCACCACCTCCCTGGCGCTAAAATGCCACAGTGGTGAACATAAGGCGCAGGATTTAAAAGAAAAACAACGCATTAGATAATGACGGCTAACAACATCGCTATCGGCTGGAGGACAACCTACACCGTCTTACGACTGTCGCACATCGCTCACTTCAAAGGTCTCTGGGACTTGAAAAGGCATGCACGCGCACGTATACGCTCACATGCGCTGGCGCTGATCTATAGAACTGGAGGTCGACCAAAGCAGGAAATTAAGCTGGGGTCTTTTTAGCCACATTTAGCCAGAGAGCATTGCCTCTGTCTCCGTAAGGAGGGAGAAACGCGGAAGAGTGGGGCACGTCTCAAAACAGCCAACGCGCGCGCGCGCACGCATGCGCCGCATGTCACACCCGCTCACTGACCTCTCCCGTGCATACATACACACACACGTACACACACTCACGTGAACACTTAGGCAGGCAGGGACACCATGCGTATACGTGCTTTCATGTATTCTGAATCCGTCTCCTTGCGTTGCGCGTTGCAATCCAGGGAAATCTCTCAAGTGCGCGCCTCCAAAGAAGCGAGCGCCCTTTAACTTTTCCTCTACGGGATGCCCGCGTTCGCCGCTTGCGGCGCGGCAGCGCAGGCGTATCCGCGGGTTTCGTAAAGTGGGGACCTGACGTGTCTTCGCGCCTGAATTTGGCGTGTGAGCGTGATGAGACCTCGCTACAGTCGGATATAGCTCAAGAACGAAGCGGCTTTTCCCCGTCAAAGGACGGGGGGGTCCTTTGACGGGGAAAAGCCGCTTCGTTCTCCAGCCAATGGCGTCGGTCGATTCTCATGACTCTAGTTAGAATGACAATACAGGAAGGGGTCTATCCCCGACCATGGAGGGAGGGAACTATACACTTTTATCTGCCACTCCCCGCATTGTCACTCTAACAGGGTCGTGAGGATCGGCCGACGCCATTGGCTTGAAGGGGGTCCTTTTTGACGGGGAAACGCCGCTTCGTTCTTGAGCTATATATCCGACTGTAGGGCACTGGGCCCCTGCGCCTCGACGGCTTGCGCCAGGCAGCCGGTCGACGAGTGGTATAGCGTGACAAGTAGCCTAATACGCTACCAGGCAAACATCTCCAACTTCCATTGATGATGATGATGTCGTCAGGCGTAATGGCACATACCCACGGCGGGGAATTGGCCAGGGTGCATAGCGGACTTCCATATAAAGGTAGTCTCCTCTTCTTCCTTATGCGTTCCTCCTCTTCCTCCTCCTCCTCTTCTCCCTACGCTCATTGCACAGCGTGCCGTGTGCAATGACGTCTCGCCAAGCCGTTTCGTTTCGCCCATCATCACTTGGTTGCTTCGTACCGCTCGTTCCGCTTCGCATTTCGCGCTGTGCCCTTCATCTCTTCGTCGATTCTATCATTTCTTCTTTCCTTTCCATCTTCCATCTATCGAAAGCCTCCCTATAAGCACTTCTTTCTCTCTGAATTGAAGGAGCAAGAACGCGCGGCCGAAGCAGACGCAGGCAACAACGCATTTCCTTTAATCTCGCGCGCAATGCATCCTGTCTGTATATGTCATATGCAAGCTAATGGGACGGGATAGGCTGCAGGGCCGTTATATAACGGAGCCTCCAGCCTTGTGCTTGGCTTCGCAGCAAGCCAATGGCCCCGTAAAGGTTATCTTCGCCGCTCGCTTATAGTGGTTCGAGGGAGCAGGAAAGAAAATTAGTGCGATAACAAAAAGGATATGGAATCTCTTTATCGTCGCACATGCTGCGTATCACTATAGCGCTTTGTCATGTGCGAAAGCTTACGCGAGGAATAAGAAGAGCTAGAACTGTGCCGATGGGATGACGCGGGATGAGGGATACAATACGTGCCTCCTCTTTTCATGCTTTCGTTGCTTTTGCAGTGCGCACGCTGTGTGCTTTATGTTCGGGTTTGGGGCTGCATGCTGAAGCGGAGCGGACTGTGTAGATGATGCACGGCGCCGGCGAGCTTTCCGTCGCAGTGCGTACGCGTTTCGTAACGCCTGAGAAAGGTTATCCGAGTGAACGACTCCTATTCTTCTAAATCCTCCCTCGTCTTTTTTTTTTGTTATTGTTCGTTGTTTTTGCGCCACTTAGTATATATGTACGCGTTTGTCGACAGTATGTCGCTGTCAGTACACGGTGTGTGGGCCTAGCAACTGACACTCGACTTTCCTTCGTGCTCTGCGTTTTGTTTTTGTTTTCGACTTACGATTCCTGGCATTTGCGGTGCGCGACGTTGTTTGTTCCTGGCAATGTCGCGCTGTTTGGGTCTATAATGAAGGGGCCAATTTTTTTATTTTTTTCGTTCTCGTTAAAATTAAACCGCGATGCCTTTCCGTGGCTATGCTGCCATGCGTTCGGCAGGAAAAGGCGGATTTATTTCCGTTAAATCTGAAGTTCAAAGCGTAATTTTTCTTTTCCCGTCACTATAGATCCAAACTGGTGACATTGATGAGGATGTCAAGACAGTTATGGACTCCGTTACAGCAGGCGGGAAGTGGATGGAAGTGCCTCAGAGATCCGGGTGAAAAAAGGTATTGACGTCGTCGCAATTTGCTTCAGAAATCGGCCGGCGGCGGTGATGCTCGTACTTATTTTTTTTTTTTACCTTTTCCGGCTCGCAAAATGCTTCGTTTTCAATGAAAGCATATAGCTGCTTCGTCTTTAGAACGCACTAGTAGATCGATATTAACAACTTTCAATTTGTGCTTGGCGCCCCTGTGAGAAGGACCGTTCTCCATCAGATCATTTTCAGAGGTATCGACCGTTTAGCCTCGCGAAAAAAAAAAATGGCTGGAGTTCAGCGTGGTTGGAACCTAGTTATGCGAGCGAAAGCTCTGTTAAACACGGTCTCCCCTGTCTCAAATCAAGTGTCAAGGTCAAAGGTGAAGGTCATGTACCCAGTGGTCGTAGTCATATGCCCACTTGTTCGTACTACCATATATAGCTTGGGCCATACCACCACGCAGTTAAGTTCGGTTTGACCTTGTGAAGCACTGAAGGTCATTGTTTTATCCACATCGAAATCGGAAGTTGTACCCTGAGGAGTAGAGCTCTCGCTCAAAAAAAAAAAAAAAAGAAAAAAACTTCGTTTTTCTTTTCTCTTTGCTATCCTTGCAGCGCTTGTGTCGACCCGTTTTTTTTTTTTTATGATTCCTCGATTCTAGAGGCCCCGTGTACTGTGCGGTGTCAGTGCACGTTAAAGAACCCCAGGTGGTCGAAATTTCCGGAGCCCTTCACCGCGGCGTCCCTCGTAGTCCTAGTCGCTTCGGGACGTTGAATATCGAAACGCGGCAGCCGCGGTTTGGTATTCGATCCGCGCGATCTTAATCTAACGCGGCAGGCGAACACGAAATTGCTGATTTCACGCTCACGCTGATTGGACCACGTTTCCCCGTGTTGCCGAATCCTCGCGACGTTTACTACGCAGTGACGTTTCGATTGTGAGCTTGAGGCTGCCTGTTCACCGCGCTCTTAGCCACGGTCATCAGCGAAGATATCTTTATCGGGGAGGGGGTGTGTGATGACGCTGTAGAAAAGAGCAAAACGAGAAAAAGGAAGAACAGCTTTACCGAGAAAGCACTTATTGTGCACGTCAGTTTCACGTCACAGATATGGTTGTCGAGTGCCGCGGCCGTGAGACGAAGTTGCGGAGTAAGCAATAAGGGCGGTCAAGCATCTGCCACGGCAGCGTGCGGGTAATAACGGTAGCGCTCACTGACCCTTTTGAAAGGGGAGCGGCTGTGTGCTGCGAGCGTGATTTCTACTTGCGATATGTAAAGTATGCCTCTGCGACTCGCTGTTGCGGTGGCGATCGGAATTCCTTGATGGCCCATTGGGTGATCAGTCGGTGACAGCGGTTGGGGAGGAGGCAGCTTGGCGACGTCGTTGGATCGTTTGCGAGCGACATGCGCAGGCACTGGAGTAATAATGACATCTGGGTTGATGATGTGCCATGACGGGAAACTGACTGCCCCAAAGAAAAAAAAAAAGAGACGCAGTCAATCAGAGACAGATCGACCAGCGCCTCCTATATACCGGGTGTTTCAGCGAACTCTTTCAAAAATTTTCATAAGTAGAATTTTCTTGGTAAAGATCTGGCTTTTGCAGCATAGTATTACCAATGTTGGCGGACACCAGAAAACCGGTGAATCATATTAGGTAGTAAACTGGTTCACTAATTTTTAATAATTAACTTTTTAACTATTACAGTTAGGCGCCTAGTTGCAATTAGATATTTGTAGCCGGTCGTTAGTAATAACCATATCAGTTTTTAGAATTTCGAAAACGCAATTACCCTCACCGCTGTGGCTCGACAAAGTTTGGCTGCATCTGGCGAAAAATACATGCGCTATCGAAAGCATGCAGGCAAAGCATCCCCTCCAGTGCACGTAACTAGTCGAAAAAGCCAAATCTTGACGAGCCACAGCGCCGAGGATAATCGCATTTTCGAAATTCTAAAAACTGATATGGCTATTACTAACGACCAGCTACAAATCTCTAATTGCAACTAGGCGCCTAACTGTAATAGTTAAAAATTAATTATTAAAAATTAGTGAACCAGTTTACTACCGAATACGATTCACCGGTTTTCTGGTGTCCGCCAACATTGGTAATACTATTCTGCAAAAGCCATATCTTTATCAAGAAAATTCTACTTATGAGAATTTTTGAAAGTGTTCGCTGAAACACCCAGTATAATGAATGCCAGCGGCATAGCCGTCTTCGTCATGGGACCCTTTTGGACGTTTATGCGTTCGTTTACTCGGCCCGAGGTGGCGCCTCTTACGGGGAGCGGCGACTTTTACGTCACAGCGCGAACTCCTGGCGTGGCTGGCGAATGCTCCTTTCTAAGGCTTATACTCACAAGGGTGGAGGTTCGGTCGTGCTGGCTCTTCATGTCAGGAAACGCAGTAATTCTTTTTAATATTTTTTTTCCCCGCGAATGCGCATTCCGCAAACTTTCGTCCATAACTGTACAGATGCTCCGTACTTTTTGCTTTCTTCCAGAATAGGTCACAGCATCCGCGGTGGCTCAGTGGTTATGGCGCTTGGCTGCTGACCCGAAAGACGCGGGTTCGATCCCGGCCGCGGCGGTCGCATTTCGATGGAAGCGAAATTCTAGAGGCCCGTGTACTGTGCGATGTCGGTGCACGTTAAAGAACCCCAGGTGGTCGAAATTATCCCGAGCCCTACGCAACGGCTCCCCTAGTCGCTTTGGGACGTTAAACCCCAATAAACTAACCAAACCAGAATAGGTCAGATTAACAGATTAATGACGTGGAGGAGGAGCTAGACAAATGTCTCTAGCATATGCGAGCAACTCTTTTTCATACGTTATAACAGAAGCTTAAGCGAATTGGTAACTTGGTATTCAATTTTCAGATAAACAGGGCGAGCTTAGGCAGGGACACAAGGAAGACACGCAACGACGGGCACATTTTTATGTTTTCACCTTTTCTTTATTTTCCCCCCCGTTTTGCTTCTGTTTATGCTTTGTTTCTTTTCTTTTTCTTGAGATGACATTTCGATGTAGTGTTTAGGCTCAACACCGGCTCAACGATTTAATTTTGCCTGCGTTTTCATTTCGTTCACGTTACTTCTTCTCCTTTTGCTTGTATTTTCATCCCACTGCTTGGCATATATGCATCCCATATATGAGCCAATTCTTCTTTCCGGACAGCTTGGCGTGGGCGCTTTCAAATACGCCTGCTGCGTTACTGGCTGCCATAGTAAATGAGAAAACAAGCAAAGAAAGCAAATAGCCTCAACCGGTGGCTTTCCTACTCTCTCTTGCGACCAATCTCGATCGCTTCGCGCGTGCTTGCAACACAAAGCTCGTGCTCTGCGAGGGAACAAAAAAAAAAGAGTAAAGAATAATAGAAAAAAGCAGGACACTAGAGGGGGCATTATAGAAGCTTTTCTTTGCCATTACTTTGGCCAGCGCGTGTGGTATATTGACTCTGCTAAGAAAGCTTAAACCTTCCTTTTTTATTTTTTGTTGTCTTCATTTTCTGCGCGTGGTGTTCTTCGCCTTCTTGTGTGGACTCTTTTTTTTTTTGCCGCTTTGTCCGTCTTCCTCTGCCAGCTTTTGCTCTCTTGGCGTGCCGGTACGGTACCGGCCTCAGCTGAGCCTTATGTCTTATGGCTGTAGCTGCGTGACATTTCGCGATTTGTACAGAATGTGAGGGCGTGTGTTCCATTATCCCTGTGCGACGGCAGCTTGTGAGCAACGGTGCCGGATTACACGTATACGCTCTACGAGGTCGACATGTAGACGCATAATGGAATGTCGATGCATGATGTCGGCATTCCATTATGCGGCATGCCATTATGCGGCATGCCATTATGCGGCATGCCATTATGCGGCATGCCATTATGCGGCATTCCATTATGCGACACCCAGCTCGCGGTCATCTGACGCCCGTAATGACAAAGGCCTGACGTCATAGGGGGCAGGCCTGGCAGAAGCCGGCGTGGTCATAATGCCTACAAGGCGTCTGGAAATGACGTCAGGCCTGACGAAGGCCTCACAGTCTTCAGGAGCGGAACCATTTGCGTGTTTCTGTTTTATTTGTTTTTAGCGGCTTGTCGATCGCTGCATTTCTCTGCTTTTATAGAACATCTAAAGATGTCACTTGAGAGGCCAGTCACATAGAGCACATACAAGTACGCTTTTTAACTCTGTTCTTTGCGAGCGATTTATATAGCAATGCTTGTAGAGTGACTGAACAGGCGATGCCTCAGCCGTAGAAGCTATAGGGTATACGCTGCTGTAGAGCTCCTGACGCATGTGGAGGAACGTTGCGCTGCAATACATGCGGGTTGGAAAGGAGGCAAAGAAAGCAAAGAAAGAGGAGTACGAAAAAGAAAGAAGGCGATGAAAGAGAAAGGAGAAGACTGTAGCGGCAGAAGAACGAGGATTCAGCGGTGTCTCCAGCACCGCGGAACGCGTTTTCAAAATCTCGGGCTGCTGCAAATGTTTCGTCCAGCGAGCAGCGGCGCGCGCCTCCGGTCTTTGGGCACCGCGTTTCTTTTCCCGTTGTCTTTTTCTTTTCATCCCTCGCGCTTCTATATATACTAACCGGCCTCCCCGCCTGTGGCAGGTATTCGGGCAGGTAGGGAGACCCGCAGGCAGACACACACCCCCGCACTGTCGCTGAGGCAGTAGCGTCGCCAGACGCCAGGGTGACGTCTCCTGCCTGGGTGTATCGACGCAACGGGTTGGGGCCCGGTTTCTTGCCACATCATCGGTGGCGGAACGAGGAAGTCTCTAGACGAGCGTTTGCGACGTCGGGGGAGGGGGGGTCGCTATATAGCTGCTGGCCGCTCTCGCCAGCGTCGTCTGCGCCGGCTGGCATGCCACTGACTGCTGGAGAGGAGGAGGGGAGCGACGTAGACGAGAGGCGAAACAAAAGGAGAGAGAGAGAAAAGAAAGAGTAAGGCAACAAAAAGGCCAAGGTCCGCTCTCGGAGGTGCCGGGAATAGCAGAGGCGGGAGGATGGCCTCTGCGGTCTTTCACATCGGATGCCGCGCCGCGTATGTGTGTGTGTAGCTGCTCTTGCTTTCCGCGCTGGATGCTATGCGCCGCCTGGGTAGAGAGGAAGGGGGGGGGCATGGGCCTCGCGCCGAATTCCGGGGCCCATTCGTCGCGCGATGCTGCAGTTCTTTCGGGGCGATCGCTGGAGTATGGGCGGCTGGCGCTTAATGTGCGAAAGCCGGGTGGGGGTCTGAGCTTAGGGAGGAGAATGTCGACGCAGTTGAGTGGCGCTTACTCGACATTTTTTTCAGGGGTGTAGCTCTAGAACTGTCCCTTAGGATAGCGGAGTGTGTCTACAGAAGCCTTGAAAGCTTAGCACGGGATGGCAGAGAGTCTAGTCTGGAGGTGAGCTCTCGTTTGTCATTGGCCAGGGCTTAGCTGGACGTCAGGAGACGACGCCTTTGTCGTGCAGGGAATGACCAAGGGTTTATGATGATGGCGATGCGCCACGCCCGAAAACTCTATGGCCACAACCCTCCGCAACGTGGTGTAGGTGGACTGAGCGTTGTCAGGTTGGGACCCTTTGTTCGCCTCTCGCCCCAGCTCGTGTCCGCAGATCCCGGCTCGAAGAGCTGGTGTCGAACGCTCGTGGAGAACTGTACAGCGTAAGTTTAACCTACATGTTTATCGGAGCGGATTCACGCGGCGGACAGCGAACCAGGCGCCACCTGACGTTCTGTACTTCTTGTCTGTTAAGTTCACGCCTATAGTCAGCCTTCCTCTGTCTGCATGTGGCAGTGGTTGTGGCTCAGCTCGAGCCAGTCGACAGGCCCGTGCACTGTCCCTTTCTTTCTCCTTTCAGTCGCAGCAGTATTAACAAATGTTCTCGTATTTTAGGGCATGCGCAGAACAGAAGATTGGCCCCGCCGCGGTGGCTCAGTGGTTACGGCGCTCGGCTGCTGACCCGAAAGACGCGGGTTCGATCCCTGCCGTGGCGGCCGAATTTCGATGAAGGCGAAATTCTAGAGGCCCGTGTACTGTGCGATGTCAGCGCCCGTCAAAGAACCCCAGGTGGTCGAAATTTCCGGAGCCCTCCACTACGGCGTCCCTCATAGCCTGAGTTGCTTTGGGACGTTAAACCCCAATGAACCAAACCAAACCAGAACAGAAGATTGCAAGACGGCGAATCACGCGTTTGGGTGAGCTAACGCCAGGATGCCCAGGAAGAAGAGGAGGGGCACCTCCAAACCCGTTTCCATTCACCGCTGAAGTCGACTTGCCATTCTCGATCTGTAAGTTCCGTCTGACGCATCGATGCGACGCGCTTTCCTAGCGCGTTATTGCCGTTTACATGAATTCGATGCGATAAATAGCTGATGCGATGCGCTGCTGTCGCATTCATGTAAACGCGGCTAGTGAGGCAGCGCTGTGGCAAACGCGGTACACCCTGCTCGTCGTCGCCAGCCGCCAGGCCTTTCGCACGGTCTTCGGCAGCAGTGACAGAACATTGATCGCTCTCTTCTACCGCACGCAAACTTATGCAAGCTAATTGCGCGCGCTTGTTACGACGTTCGTCGGAGGACGCTTACAATCGTATTACGGCCCCTTTTCCCGCGCAAAACAGTGTTATGCCCCGAGCACTCACACGCGCGGTTCAGGAGCTCGCGATATCATCCTGCGCTGTAAGTGGGCCGTTCATGCGTGCTACTAGCTGTAACGAGCTGCGAAACAAACACGAAAAACAAGCACGAAGCGTTGTCACCCCGTGTTTGATTTCTCGCAAGCTGTATATTTGGCGATGGAGCAGAAAAATATATAAAAAAAGGATCTGGATCCTCGCATTAATCCTCTTTTTCCTTACGCAATCTCGCGACGTAGTAGTACTGATGTTGCTGCTAGCTCGGTGCGAGCGCTCATAGGTGGCGTTAATTCACCGTGCGTGACGTCATTGCCGGAGGGTCTTTCTAATACGAATGCATGGAGCTGGTTCGGAGAACGGATGTGACGTCTTATGCAGACATTGCAGCTCGTTATATCCGCGTGCACCGGCAAACACTACCGTGCCTTCTGTTGTTCCTCGCCATGCTCGAGTCTTTATTTTTTGTTCTTTTACCGCCGTTAATCTGGACCCCCCCCCCCCCCCCCCCCCCTGGAACATCGCATGCGTCGCCTGCGCCCTCTTGCTGCGCCGGGAGAAGGTCTAAAGGAACCTTGGTGGAGGGAGGGGGGGGGGGGGGGGAGTAGCGAAACCAGTGTAGAAATTCATTGGAACACCCGCGCGTCGACCCCACCTTTCCTTTCTTCTCTGCGAGGAAGATAGGTAATAGGTATGTGAGGTAGCGCGAAACGGGACAAGAGACAGACGCACACAACACAGGCGCTAACTTCCAAAAGGTACAGTCTTTGTCAAAAGTTACCAGGCTGCATGGTTTGCTTCTAGCTCGTACAGTGGAGCCCTTACAGCTGACCTGAAGCTGAACTGGTCGTTAAAGGTAAGGACTGGGGGTCTTCTTACCTTCCAACACCTTTCAGTCTTTTGGAAAGCCACAAGGGCTCCACTATACAAGCTAGAAGCAAACCATGCATCCTGGTCACTTTTGACAAAGACTGTACTTTATTTACCCCCCCCCCCCCCCCCCCCCCTTCGGCCTTAAAAAAAAATCCCTAAATCCCCGCAAAGGCTGTAGTGCTGGTCACGGCTTACGATGAGCATTAATTCGCGGACAATCACAGGCACTTATGTAAAAAATTCAGCGGGCACTTTGGCTCTGTAAAGTGCTGCAAGGAGAAAGCCTTTCCTGGCACACTGTTTGGCATTGATTTGTTTACTTTTCCTCTTTTTTCTTTCTTGTTTTTAATTTGTTATTTATTTTGATTTTTCATTCTTATTTTCTTTTCTATTTTTTCCTTTATTTTTATTTCCGTGCGTGACCTTATTACTGCGAATCCGCGCACTCTGTCGTCGTAACCATTTCGACCAGCCGAAAAGGGTGACACCTCTGCTGACAACATTCTGTGGACAACGATGAGGCATTAAAGGCTTTCGCCTTAATAATGCATACACAGCCTGAACCCCTTTACTTATGTGTACGCGCCGCGGTGTCTCAGTCTTTGTAGCGCTCCAACTGCCGAGCCCGACGTCGCGTGTTCGAATCCCGCGGCTGCAACCACCGCAGTTCGAAGGCGGCGAAATACAAAAAAAACCGTGCGCTGCGCGATGTCTGTCGACGTTAAGCAGAACCCCTGATCCCTAGTAGTCGGTATATTGATCCAGAGCCAACCCATTATACACGGCGTCCCTCGGCAACCCATTACGAGCAGCTCCGGAAAGTTCAACCCGGCATGCATGCCTATCCCTTGAATTATAACACGAGCTTGAATGATCACAGCTTGAGTGGGTCATGCATGAGCTGTTCCCTATACTGGCGTACGGCTTCGCTTTCGAAACGTATAGAAGCTTGCCAAACTCTGAATAAACATGGGCCGCTGGTGCAGTTTCGGGATAGTATAGCCAACAGCTCTTTCACTTGTTTGTTTTCTTTCCGAGAAGGCGTGATTGAGCGAGTGGATTGAGTGGTTGTTGCGCCAGCATGAGCCCGTCGATCACGAGGGAGCGACGTAAGATTGCGCGGCTATATATACGTCGGATTGTTGCGCAACCGTGGCCGATATATATAGTGCTTGGAAAGAAATCCGATGCATCTTGCTGTCCAGAGTGGCGCCAGACATTCTCCGCTTTCTCAGAACGCCCCAGAAGGAATGCATAAAGAGAGAGGAGACGAGGATAGCGCGCAGGCCTTTGAGGTAAGAGGAGGAGAAAATTAGTCTGGTTGACTGCTGGGCTGCACAACGAAGCTGTTCTCACTGAAAGCGTCAGTGTTCTGACGTCAGAGCTTGTGAGCCCATTCGAGGGCTGTTGGTCGGCAATCGGTAAATGTTTTTTTTTTTAGGTGGCATCTGCAAAACGTAGTCCTGACCGCGTGTATAGCCTTGAATGCGATGCTTCGGCGTGGGTGACGGACATTAGCAGGCTATTATAACGAGGGCTTATGAGCATTAGGTCCCGGGTTCGACAGTGCGGAACCGAGGCCGCATTTAGGTGGTGGCCAAGGGCAAAAGAAAATACGGAAGAAAGAATCATCATCTGGCTCATTGAAGTTTCAACGGAGCGGCATTGCACTAAAGCGTCCCTGGTGCAGGTTTGGTTTATTAGATTATTGAGGTTTAACGTCCCAAAGCAACTCAGGTGAAGGGCTCCGGAAATTTCGACCGCCTTGGGTTCTTTAACGTGCACTGACATCGCACAGTACACGGTCCTCTGGAATTTCGCCTCCATCGAAATTCAGCCGCCGCGGCCGGTATCGAACCCGCGTCTTTCGGGTCAGCGGCCGAGCGCCGTAACCACTCAGCCACCCCGTGCAGATTTTCGGCGTAAAAGTGTTCTTTCTCCTCGCTTTGTTGTTGTTGCTCTTCTTCTTCTTCTTCTTCTTCTTCTTCTTCTTATTATTATTATTATTATTATTATTATTATTATTATTATTATTATTATTATTATTATTATTATTATTATATACTTCTAAGGTCAGTCGAAAAGTGTGCCTCACTACCGCAACATTTGGCGCGTAAAGACATTCCGTCAAACGATCGAGAGACTAGTGCGAGCCACACAGGTCGAAACAGCATTAGGAGAAACACTTTATTCATCATCATCATCATCATCAGCCTGACTACGCCCACTGCCGGGCAAAGGCCTCTCCCATGTCTCTCCCATTAACCCTGTCAATTAACATTTTATTACCGTGCACTGAACTATTTCTCCGTAAGTGTTAGTGATAAAACAGTTTCTTCTATATATAATTCAGTTCTGGCCACATATGGTTCCTTTGACGATTTTTCAAGTTCGATGCGGACATACAAATACGTTTCGCTCATCAGTGGGGATTACGTGTTCCCTTTTATATTTCTGGCGCCTGTACTTTTGAAATAAAGTGTGCCGATTCTGCGGGTTCGTCCCCTCTTCGACTCGCTCGCTGGCGGGGCGTTGGTTAAAGGGCGGGTTTAGCTGCGCGCGGAGACAGGGAAGTCTCGTAACCTCCCACTATCGTTCTAACCAACTGCGGCGCCATTGGCGGCGTGTCGTGTTTACCGCGGCGGCCAAGGATGTCCGGCTAGTTCGACACTCTGGTCACGTCGGCCAGCTTTCCCTCGTGATCGGCGACACGGTCTCACGCTGGAATGGAAACACTAACTGCCCTTTTCCCCGCATTCGATAAGCCTGACCTCGCCTCTTCTGCGTGTTTCGAAAAAATGATTGCGATAGCTGCTGCGGAAAGTTCTTTCAAGGGTATTCGGCATCGGCTTCACCTCAGTGGGTATGGCGCTCGCCTACTGAGCATGAAGTCGCGTGTTCGAATCCCCGCGCCGCTGCAGTCGCATTTCGGTGGAGGCGAGCGAAGAGACGCGCATCTCGGGATTTCGGTGCTCGTCAACGAACCATCGGTGAAGTCGAAATTAATCCTTAACCGCCCACTATACGACACTCCACATAGTCCGCAGTGTTTTGCTTTGGGCAGCAAAAGTCTATTAAATAATTGGTGCGTGGTCATTCTCTTGAATTGTCCATTTTCATTTTCGTGTTGTGCTGCGCCGATTTGGGTTGTCTGTGCGGTGTGAGTGCCCTTTGAAGAACCTGATTCAGGTGGTCAAAACTGATCCTGAGCCCACCACTATGGCGTCCGGCTCTCATAGCCCATATGTAGCTTAGGGTCGCTAAACCATACATAGCCATACAATATCGTACTGTACCATACCGTACTATACCATATGCCATACCATATGCCATACCATATGCCATACCATATGCCATACCATATGCCATACCATACCATATGCCATACCATACCATACCATATGCCATACCATACCATACCATACCATACCATACCATACCATACCATACCATACCATAGCGCACCATGGCCGTACCGTACTAACCTCACCATCCATACCGTACCGCGCCACAAACTACGTACCCACACTGTCACACTGAGGCGGATTCCTGGTCACGCTGGAATCGCAGGCAATGATGTGGTGCATCGCCTCGCCCGCGAATTTCAACACCGGGCGCCTGGGATTCCCTATCCACCCACGTGGGACACGACTGTCCACCACATACAAGAAATAAATCTTGGCTATGACAACACAAGAGAAACTCTTCGTACACCTCCTGTCGCGGACAAACCTCTCACCGCGGCTCATCTATGCATTCTTCGGCGCGTACACCTAAATACACTCGTTATACTCCTGCCCGGCGGCTCAGTGGTTGTGGCGCTCGGCTGCTGACCCGAAAGACGCGGCTTCGATCCCGGCCGCGGCGGTCGAATTTCGATGGAGACGAAATTCTAGAGGCCCGTGCACTGTGCAATGTCAGCGCACGTTAAAGCACCCCAGGCGGTCGAAATTTCCGGAGCCCTCCACTACGGCGTCCCTCACAGCCTGAGTCGCTTTGGGTCGTTAAAGCCCCATAAACCAAACAACCTTACTCCTGCCCGTTCTTATCTGTACCGTATCCGACACTCCCGCGCTTGCTCGATCTGTCCTGAATCCTATGCTGATTTGGAGCATTGTCTTTTCTCCTGCCCCGTTGCCATTCGGCCCCGCCTTTCTCGTACCCTTCTCCTTGAAGGGCTTGGCTACCCTCCTGACGCACCAGTTGGCCTTGGTTACCCTGGCCCAATGCATCATTGACGCGTAATATTGCGTTAAAATAAAGTTTTTTTTCTCTCTTTCTCTCCCCAAACCATACCATAACATACCATACCGTTCCTTACCCCATACCATACTATGTCATGCCATACCATACCATGTATACTGTCTGTGCCAAAACTATATACGTCGTTATACCCAGGGCGTTACCAATCCCCAGAGCATAAATAGAAACCCGTCCTTCAAATGTACAGGCGCGGCCATAAGTAAACGGAGCACGCTATTGCGTTCGAAGTGCAATCACGCTTTCTCCACTGGTAGTGAAGAAGCGTTGTTTGTCTACAAGAAAGCCCACCAACCTCCGCTACCAGCATGCACGCACCACTGCTGGAAATTTCAATTAGGTGACGCGTGAAATATATTCGAAGACAGTTGCGTGCTCCGTTTACTTTTGTCCGCGCCTGTACGTTCCACGTGCCATCGATTCAGTCTCGGCCGCTCCTCCTACCCGCCCCGGGTCAGCAGCATACCCTGCATTCCCCAGTGCAGGGTATACAGCCATCCGGGCATTGTGCCACCTTCCTCCGCTGACTCCCCACATCTCTCGGTTTCCACCCACGAGCAGAAAGGACGACGGCGTATCAATAGCATTGCACATCACACGGGAACGCGGTCTAGGGTGCGCGCGTCAACAATGAGCGGAAACCGATTCGCGCGACATCGGCCGGCGTTCGCCTTCGTCGGCGCCTAGAGTTACTGTATGCTACCATATACAGTAACTCTATCGGCGCCTTTCTTCTTGCGCGCCCTTCTGGTCGTCTCGGCTTCCGGTGGTGTTTTCCATCGTCCAGCAGGAAGCGACGGGCGAGCGACACGATGTATAGCACCCCGAGTACGCTTCCTCCCTGTCTCTCTGTGTGTGTTTCTGTTACAAGCGGGTGGCGCGTTTCCGTTGTCCAGGAGGCCCCGCACGGGCTTTCTCGCTTTGTTCATGCTCAGCAGAGCCGCGACGCGAGATCTCGCTGCAGTATTTCGCTCTCGGTGGTGGCCGCTCGGTACGCCCCCACAGTTGCAGGTCTATGTCTATGGACAATATACCGCTGCCAAGGGCGCATTCACTGCGCATGGCCCAGCGGACAGTTGCGTATCACGTCGCCATTGCCATTCTCCACTGCGTGCCTCTTTCCTTATACTCTTCGCATCCTGCGTGGATCGACCAGAGAGGACGCGTTCCTCCGGTCGGTTTCTCCGACATTCCTGCCATTAAATGGTCGTTTATCTGTCTCCTATATCGTGCTCAATCCTCCTCTCACAAAAATCCCATCCCCTACGTCATGGAGGAGCCACCGGGGGTTTCTCCACCCTGTATATTGTTCCCGCCTCGTGTATACCATATATCCGCAGAGTCAAGTCGGTGATAGGGGCTGCTTACAAATAACTATGTACACAGTGCCTTCGCCTATAGTAAACAGCGGACTATGTACACAGTGCCTTCGCCTATAGTAAACAGCGGAATATGTACACAGTGCCTTCGCCTATAGTAAACACCAGAGTACTTATTAGCCGAATACTGCCGTGAACAGCAGCTGGCCCCCTGATGAAACCTTTCAGTCGCGTGTGCCCTGAACTCTATAAACAGAAAGGAGTAAAAAGGGAGTAAGCCGTCCTATAGAGCGCACACCCTTTTATAAAAAAGTGCACGCTAGAGGACAACTTACTTCCTTTTTTACTCCCATATCGGCGCATTCGTGTTACGTGTGTGGGCGGCTATGGGATGGGTGTCCTTGGCGGATTGCGGAGGGACGTGTTAAATCTGCCGCTATAGTTTCTTTTCCTCGAGGTGGGCAACACTGCTGAGAGGTTTCATTTCGCGACATAAAAGAACTCTCTCTCTCTTTCTCTTCCTGTATCGGAAAAATCCGTGCGTTCACTGTGGCTACGCGCAGCGAGGTCATATGGGAAGAGTCTTCCTGTGCGTATGCCTCTATACTATAATCCTCGAGCACGGGCGCAGGCATGCAGTATCGTCTGTGCAGCGCATCGGGGAATGCGTACACCTGTGCATGCACTCACGCGCACGGAAGTCGTGTCACGTGCGTGTCCCTCGCTCGCGGTGCCTTCCCCCGGGGGCAG
Source organism: Amblyomma mixtum (assembly GCF_055824585.1). Lineage (NCBI taxonomy): Eukaryota > Metazoa > Arthropoda > Arachnida > Ixodida > Ixodidae > Amblyomma > Amblyomma mixtum. Next base: position 71,771,434 of record NC_143018.1, read on the forward strand.
GAAGCCGGGAGTCATGCATGCATGTTGCCGCTCGTGATGCCCGCGCTGCTGCTGACGCTGACGCGGCGCAAGTCACATGACCACTCCCGCGCAGCCGCGTCTCCGACAAACAGGGGGAGGTATCGCGTGTCCGCCACTGGGGTGATCCGAGTCCGCCTGGTATTCGCGCGTGTCTCGAGGCCCCGGATGTGCGACTCTCAAAGAACCCGCTCGGACCTTTGAAGCTTGCGGCATGGTCATCATCATCATCATCGGTCTGAGTCTGCTGCAGAGCAAAGGCCTCTCCTGTATCTCTCCAATTAACCCTGTACTGTGCCAGCCACCTTTTATCCCCGCAAACTTTCTAATCTCACCCGCCCACCTGACTCTCTGACGCCCTCCCTCCCTCCCCTTTCTCCCCTCCCTTTCCGCTACACTTGCCTTCTCTTGGAATCCATGCATTCCGTTACCCTTAACCACAATCGGTTATCTTCCCTTGGCATTACATGCCCTGCCCACTGCCATTTCTTCTTTTCGTTTTAAGCTATCGTTATTGTGGTATATGAATGTAGCTATCGACGTCTAGAAGCTGTACATAGGCTGCGGGAGACCGCTCTTGAAACTTAAAAATGGCGTGAATAAATACGCGGACGAAGGGACCTTACAAGCAGTCGCGACTCGTGTAAGGTCGCGACTGTGTGGCCTGTAACCGAGCAGAATGATGCAATATGCATGTGGCGTTGCAGCATACCATCAGTCTAATGCAACGTTCTTGTGCTTAGTTAACGCCCCTTCTGTTAAGTAAAAGCGTAAAAGTCACAGTAAAACTCTAGTAACAGGGGAAAGAAAGTGACAGCTGTGCAAAGAAAAGCTCGGGATCGGGAGCGGTATCCAACTTTGCTCAGTAATGTTCGTCTCTTTTTGTTGTTGATGGTGGAATTTTGGTGATGACGGTGGCCATGGGAACAAACACATTGACACAGAGGTTCGCGTAAAAAAATGGTGGAAAAACCCAGAGGCTCTTGGGCCCGACCTCACATTTTTGCAGTTGGCTTTGAGTGCAGCTGTATACGCTAATAAAGCACAACGTTATAGTTCATGGAGTGTAGTATATATTCGTCGCAAATGTAGGCTAAAGATTGTGTTAATTGCTGATGCTACATTGTGTATGGCATATGGCTGTGTATCAGCAACACTATCCAGACCATAATTGCTCAAGCCTCTTCTCAGCGTTCAGTCCCGGCCGCGGCGGTCGAATTTCGATTGAGGCGAAATTCTAGGGGCTCGTGTACTGTGCGATGTCAGTGCACGTTAAAGAACCCCAGGTGGTCGAAATTTCCGGAGCCATCCACTACGGCGTCCCTCATAGCCTGAGTCGCTTTGGAACGTTAAACCCCATAAACTAAACCGAACGTTGCCAGACCATTGTCCGGGTGGCTCGTTTGCCTTGTCGAAGAATTAGGGTAACAAACGACCAATCACACGCGCACGCACTCTATAACGCACGGCGTCGAACACTCGCACATCGACGGGCGCGCGTTCCTGGACTCCAGATAGCGTCTCGTGGATCTTGCGGAAGATGCAGAGCGCGACATTGTCGCCGACTTGCACGAACTTTCCTCCATAGCTGCCATCTCCCCTCCTCCTCCTTTTCTTTCTCTTTTCAAGGAGGCTTGTTTGTGATGTTTCCCCTTCCGCGAGTTGTTAGTACAATGTAACTATCCGAAGCTTGGCGTGGCCGAACGCCGAAGGCGCTCTCATCCTGCATATTTGGCCCGTTAGTGTGGGGCGCCCTTTGGAACTGCGCGCTTAGGGGCCTGGATTCCTGCTGCTGCTGCGCGGTGCGGACTCGTCGGGAATGTCGCTGCGGCCGAAGCAGATGCGCGCTGCTGATAAGACGGGCACCCGTATACGGAGCGCGTGTGTGTTTCGCCCGGAGTCCCCCTCCCCCCGTTCCCCTTCTTCTCGCTCTTCCGGCCGGATGCGCGAGAACCTGCCGTATCTGACGCCACCGGCGCCGAGTGGAGGACACGGGTGACATTACCGTGTCTCCGTGTTGTTGTCGTTATTGCGCTGTCTCTGTTTCCTTTAGGTTTCTGGTTTCTTTCTTCGTCGTCAACGTCGTTGTTGTTGTGATTGTTATTGTTGTTGTTGTACGTATGTGCTGTAGTAATGCAAAACTATCGATAGCACTATCGATACTATCGATAGTTGAGTTACTATCGATGGTAAAAAAGACTATCGATAGTCGGTACTATAAAATCAAACACGCATACACACTGCATCCTAAACTTGGTTTCCCGAGTGTGTGGTAGGTTGGTGATGGCATGAGTTGCTGACAGGACTCGCCCGTTTTCGCGGCCTACGTGTCACCGAGCTCTGCAGACGTTCCGTACGTAAAGTTGCTGGATAAAATGTTAACGTGCGAATGTCCCAGTTGCGAAGCATGTGTGCGAAAATCATTCCTGCAGCGGTTGCGTCAGCAAGCCAGCACAACTTGTGCTGTTTGTTCTTTCATCGGATGCAGTTCCAGGTATTTTTCCGAACTGACCCAGTAAGTTTCCTTGCTGGCTTTAAATTGAGCGTTGCCGCGAGCGGCGGGCATTCGTAGTTCGAAGACTGACGAGCACGTTTGTTGCTTACGCCGCCGCTGAGTGATTCAGTTCTTTTGCGGGCGCAAGTCAGATCAAATAAACAGCTTCGTTTGCAAGACTGGTTGCTGTATTCCTGACCGCTGGACTGCCGTCACTACAACGTGACAATGTGAACAGGCTTGCGAATTCGCCGCTGTGCGCAGTTTGAGTGTGACGGGCGCTTCAGCCGCTATAGAGCGCCGTTGGAGTTAGCGTCCTCGTTGGCGCCCGCTTGCCAATCGCTGTTTGCCCGAGGGTGTACACACACGACGCAGGAAGTGTGCACACTTCCTGCATTGTCATGCTCGATTACCGTCATGCCGTCGCTATTACCACGGACACAAAGAGCGAGGGTGCCTGATTGCTGTTTCTATATAGCTTCCGCAGTGCCTTTGCTTCTTTTGTTTATTTATTTATTTATTTATTACAATACCTTCAAGGCCCCAGTGGGACGTTACAGAAGGGAGTGGATAAAAAAGTAAAGACAATGAGCAAAATGAAAACAAAAAGTAAATGCAAAATGTAATGTAATACAGCAAAAGAAAGAAAAAACGTAAGCTTGAACAAAATACATATCAGATTAGGTAACAAAACAGTCTAGTCAAACGCTTAGTTTTCCGCGGTGTCAGAAATATCGGCAACCAAGGTGGGCAGGTGGTTCCAATCGCTCGCCGTTTTGGGTATAAAGAAGTTAAAGTATGCATTGCTTCGGCAGTATGGAATGCGTACCTTGTGGCGATGATCCGTGCGAGGTGATATGAATGATGGTTCAGATAGAAGATCCCGTTTTAGCTGATGATTGTGGTAGTAAATCTTGTGAAAAGTTAGCATTCGCGCGAGTTTTCTACGAAGGGACAGGCTAGGAAGGTTCAAAGTATTTTTCATGGCAGTTACACTAGCAGTGCGGGAAAAGTTAGTCTCTCGTCGTGTGTTGGTTTCGGAGCAATAGCGCAAACAGTACAAGGGACCAAGAACGTCATGTGTTGACTTCGCGAGTTTCGGAAGGCGTTCCTATTAATCATCGAGGTCCAATAAAGTTTCGCATCGAAGGACAAGTTTGCTTCGTTTAATGACTAAAAAGAAAAAAAAAAGAAAACGTTTTGAACAGGTGCAGTTTTGCGAAGCCGGCAATTAAAGCGTGTACTGAACTCGCGCGCAACATTTATTGCTTATTTACTGATTAGAACAAAAAAAAAATGAATTATGCGGCGCGCTGTAGGGGTGGACCCCGGTTTGATTTCAGCCACCCAGGCTTATTAATGCTCAGCAAAAGCTGAAATAATTGGTTTGTTCATAGAAGGCGTGCTTATAGAAGGCGAGAGAGAGACTTTAATGTATAAAGGAGAGTCATAGAAGGTGTGTTCATAATTGATATCCTAGTCGAAATCAAGAGGAAGAAAAGGGCTTGGGCAGGGCATGCAATGCGATAGCAAGATAGCCGCTGGTCTTTAAGGGTAACGGAGTGGATTCCAAGAGAAGGCGAATGTAGCAGGGGACGGCAGAAAGTTAGGTGGGCGTATGAGATTAAAGGTGGAGTGAAGAGGAATCTGAACTCGTCTTTTTGCCGCGGGAACTCGATCTGCACGTTCCGAGCATTCTTAGAAGCTTCGAATTATTGCCCTGTGCAGCCGATTTCCCTAATTTAAATCGGATTAACGTCCGCAGACGGTGGCAGGAGTGAACCAACGCATGGAGTGCCTTTCAGGCAGTCGCATGACGGCTTTGCTTTCGCTTTTATTTTGCTTGTTAGGTTTCCGTGAATAAATATATCTAGACAGAGACTACATAGCTGCAAATTAGTCCCACAGAAATGAAAATACGCGTGACTCCTTGCTTTCGCCGATCACTGCGTATCACTCCGCCGATGGCAGAGCGGCAAGCCGCCACGGGACTGTGTGAAAGGTTGGTTGACTCCTCGCACCGTCTGCGGGGAATTAAAAAAAAAGAAAGCGCGAGCCGGGACGTTTAATCAGATTTAAGTTAGGGAAGTCGGCCGCACATGGCAATAATTCGAAGTTTCTAAGAACGCTCGGAACGTACGTGTAGATCGAGTTCCAGTGGTAAAAATACGAGTTGGGATTCCTCTTCAGTGCACTGTTTGCGGGGACACGGAGGGCGTAGCTGTCAAAGGACAGGGTTAATTGAAGAGACATGGGAGAGGCCTTTGCCCCGCAGTGGGCGTGGTCAGGCTGATGATGATGAAAAGCTGAGTATATACGCAAGCGTTTTCTTTTTTTCATTTCGCCTCCGTCGAAATGCATCCGCCATTGCGGGGATCGAACCCACAATACCGGGTCTCAGTCATCAAACTCCATAGCCAATCAGTCTCCGCGGCGGGTAGTATACTATATAGTAACCTGGAAGCAGTGGTGGCTAAGGGTGCGTTCCAATTCTCTAGACGTCCGACAAGACGTCTAGTGTGACGTCTACGAAGCCGTCTACATGTCTACATATTGGAACGTGTCTACTTCACGCGCCGCCTTGCGGCATACAAACCGAACTAACATTTTCGAATAGTTGCACTCCTATGTTCTTAAAAATTCTTAATAAAACAAGTTAAAAACGCGCTGTTAGTAGTTTGCTAGTTCTTATTTTATTTTTTTTTCTGCAATAATGGTGCGTTCATCGCTACCGCTTCAGCCAACGTTACTAGAACCAGGTATAGTAACGTTGGCTTCAGCAGACGATCTCACCTGCATAGCAGACGATCTCACCCGCACGATTTCCTCTCGCGCGATTCACAAATATAATCGTAGGTCCACAAAGACTGCTTTATTTGCCGCCAGTTCCCATAAAAATCAACTTAACGGAATGACTGACACTTGAAAGATGGTGCGTCTCCGGGCTCCAGTGCCCGCCAAGATCATGGCTCACTCAGCTCTGACTGCACCAACTGCTCCGCCATCTTTAGACAGGAAGTTAGCCTGCATCGATGTGGACTTCGGCGAAGCAGTCTTCTTGGACGGCTTCGTGAAAAATCGAACGCGTCTCAAAATGGCGGCTGTCCGGCAAGACGTCTGAGTAGACGTCTACTGGGGAGTATTGGAACGCACCCTCAGTTTTGGTTCGCTTAACTTTCTAGACCCAATTAACGAAGCCGTTAAACTACGTTGAAAGCAAGAACCTCATCGAGTGAGGCAAGCTTTGGTTGTATTCGGACGAGGTTAAGAGTGAAAGGTGTCCACCGAGATGTGGACACCTCGCCCTCACCTCACGCTACGTATAATCCTGGCATAGCAGAGTTGAGCCGCTGCCATTTTTTTTTTAAAGCGTTAGCATTTAAATTGTCGTCTTGCAAAAACCACCGGGTTTCACGGTAACGGAATTCCTCGATTTGTCCTGACGTCATCAGCACCGCCAAATTTGAAAATATGATGACTAAAATGGTCGACTACCTTCAGTTGGATTATCATGCGGGATTATAGAACGCGACCCACTGTTCCACCTTAATCCGCCCACTAATTCCCGTAACCACACATCAATTAAAACTGGAGAAATATCGCGCCATCGTCACAGCTTGTACATACCAATGCCCACAGTCCGAAATGATTGCTTTAAATTTAGTTTTTTCCCGAGAACCATTAAGGAATGGAATATGCTACCAAACTCTGTTGTCACCTCACAATCACTTAGGGAATTTTTAGATAAGCTGCATGATGTTTTATCGTCTACATGAAATATATGCCAGTGTTTTATTTTTTTGTATAAGTGGTGAACGCTTTATGTACCGAATTTTGTGCCCGTTTCAATGTTTGTGTTTTTGCTATTTTTTATACCTCATTATCCACTCCTGTTATAGCCCGTGATCTGGGCTGACAGTATAAATAAATGAAATGAATGAATGAATCTCAACGAATTCGCATTAATACATCCTGATTATCTTTAATTCATCCACTTTAATGTATTTTCTGGGGTGGGCATACTCCCAAAGTTTGAGGAGTCGTTTGGAGTATTTGGGATTGAGCAAACTTCCAAATGCTTCGGATTTTCTTTAAGAATGTTTTTAAGAAGGCGCCAAGGTTTTTTTTTTTTGGTTTTTTTTTCTCGGGTACCTATTTCGATCGGTGCCGGAACTCGGACCCCGAAATCGATCGGCCAACCTGCATTACTGATTCAGCGGTTAGAGCCTAACTCATTGCAGAGACTCCGGAGAAAGGATGAACAGCTTCTTCGTGTGGAATTTCTGGAACTCCTTTAGTTCGGAGGGGAGTGCACGGTATTCTCCTCGCACGACATTGCGTGGCTGAATGTCGGGAACATCCTCTTACGACCTGTCTTTGTTTTAAAGGCACTGCTTCTGCGAATACATTATCCCTTACTCTTCCGTGAATAGTTGCCCCGCTTCTCCCAGCTTTGTTTTCGCGCTGCTCATTTCTGAGGCTTCGATCTAATTAACAGCGGCTTCGGTTGCGCCTGAACTGACCTCTCCCGCGGTTCAGGCCAGTGCGGGGCCTCGATCCGGGCGGGCGGCGGCGGGGAGTATATTCATTCCTGGACTGGCATCCTCCCCTTTTCCTCTCTCTGCGGGCACACCCGCTCCGTCTGGTGGTTTCCTCAAATAGCCGGTGGTTGCTAGCGCCGCGCCGCTCCTTTGCACTCTGTCTCGCCGAAATGGCGTGCAGTACTGCGAAGCAGCGCCAGGGGCGATTCGAGGGCGTCCCGCGTCGTTCGTTTTTAACGTTCCTCCGCGCCGAAAAGTAGTTCCTTGCTCGGACGGTTTGTGGTGACCCGAGACGGTTCCCGCGAAGGAAGGACCTGAGACTCGTTTATGTGGCCTGAGCGAAGTCTCAGTACCCAGGAGAGCATAATAATGATGCGAAGGGTCCATACACGCGGGGAAATTGCGTGGATCGCGTGTTATCAGGCCTAAGAGCGAACTCTTGACTAAATAGTCAAATAAGGTTCGCAGCCTCACGTCAACCGAGGACGATGCCGATCATGCTGAGGTCTCGTCTGCTTCATCTTCACTTCGCTGAGCACGTTGCGTTCGTTTCCAAATCTTGCCACAGGAAAAAAAAAAAAAAACATGGTCTCCGAATTTGAGCTCCGCTTCCATGGTAATTACCCGTTTTGTTTCGCGTGTAGTATTCTATCCAGTGCTACCCAGAAACGACTGTGCCTCGTAAGCCTGCTTTCTTCTTGAAACAAAGAAGCAAACAAGAAAAGATGCGAGCATGTCGGAAGAACGGATACGCGAGAGGCGGTCGCGGAGTGACACGAGTGGTTCGACGTGCCGTCTCCCGCTGACTGGCTGAGCCGGGAGGTTGGCATCCTCGCCTGCGCTGCACGCAACTCCGGTGTTTGCAACCGCGCCTCGCGCTAGTACAGCCGGGCGCGCGGATCGGGCACCGCAGTGATGGATGAACGACGTCCCGTAACGCGCGGCCGCGCGCTTCTGTTACTGACGCCAGCCGCTGCCTCTGCTTTTGGCAGCGCTGGCTGCGCGCGCGTTTCCTCCCCCTTACTTTCTCCCTCTTCCTGCTTCTCCTTCATTCATCGGTGTGGCCCAGACTTCTGGGCTCGGATGTGCTGCTCATCGGCTCCTTATTTCCCAAAGCCTCTTCACTTTTTTTCTTTCTGCCCCGCTTGCCGCCGTTTTCTTCATTTTCGTGCTCTCGCGTGCTTTTTTTTTTTAGTTGGCGCGCTGCTGTACGAGCCTTGCTCAAGAGTCCACTGGGCTTACTCTGCGCTGTGCATCCGCCCGTCGTCTCTGCATGTATGCTCTCTCCGGCGTACTGTGCCGTCTATGAAGCCTATGAAGCTCTGGATGAAGGAGCCGATTCGCAATCCAGTCGAAAAGAAAGGTTGGAGTTTGTTTTCTCTCTCACCCATGGGCCCCTCTCTCCCTCCCTTCCTTCCTCTATGCTGCTCTACAAAGGTCCAGGGTTCAACTGTACCTGCGCTGTGCGTCCATAAACAAAACAAAAAAGAATGAAAACATACTTTTTGCGCCTACGTCGCAGCGAGCAAGGGAATGCGATAGGTGCAGCCTTCCGTTCCTGCTTTTTTTGTTGTTTTTGCTAACCTTCCTCCGGCATTAGGCTTAAATAAAAGTGGGCCTTAGGTCACATGGATGCTGCCGGTTCCTTTCCGTTCACCAGCTGGCGAGCGCTTCGCTGATACGTTTTAGTTTCACTTGAGCGGACAAGCGCGAAACCTACTTAATTTCGTGTACCGTACCGTGCTCTTGCGAAAATGACGTCTTTAACCCGCCGCGGTGGCTCAGTGGTTATGGCGCTCGGCCGCTGACCCGAAAGACGCGGGTTCGATCCCGGCCGCGGCGGCTGGAATTTCTTTGGAGGAGAAATCCTAGAGGCCCGTGTGCTGTGCGATGTCAGTGCACGTTAAAGAACCCCAGGTGGTCGAAATTTCCGGAGCCCACCTTCACTACGGCGTCTCTCATAGCCTTAGTCGCTTTGGGACGTTAAAAAAACCAATAAACCAATGAAAGTGACGTCATTGATTGTGAATTTTTTAGGGAGGTCCTGCTCATATAGCATGTAGTTTCTGTGCTTGAGCCTGACACGGTTTTAGTTGCGTTTCTAGGATAGTCGTAGTCTCGTTTTCGATGGATTGTCTTGAAATTTTTACGTTAATTCTGCCGTGTCAATTCTATAATTCGTTTAAAATTTTCTGCTGCGGCAAATGATTCTCCCCATGGAAAAAGGTTGGTAGGCAATCCCGGTACGGATCCGGACAGAGCAGCCTCCGAGACAGGTGCTATATAACCGGTGATATCTGAGCCCCGCGCGAATTCCCGATGTGCTTATTAGTATCTGCTGCGCCTGACGCTTCGCCACCATCTGCTCAGCACGTATCAGAAAGATCCGCTGTCAAGAACTTCAAACCAGTCCTGGACTCCTGAAGCCGGGATTGAACTCGGTGTTGATGGCTTCGTGCTGAACTGAAGACGTTGTTGTTGTTAGTGGCTATTTATTGCTAATAATAATAAAAAATAAATATGGAAGGAACCGATGTTGCTAGCCGCGGCATCTGCCATCGAAACCTGAAGCACCTAAGCTGCGGCGATCGGGAATAAAATGACAGGGAGAGGGGAAAAAAGGGGGGGAGCGATGGTAAGAAAGGATAGGGGTAGGGCGACAATATACACTATGCACAAATACAGGGCATCGAAATAGAAATACATGTGGCAACTGAGGACGTTATTTTTGTTTTTGTGCCTTTCCGTTCGCCTGTGCGTATGCCTCGCGATTCATTGTAGATTATCAGGCTCCTTTGCCTTACCTGCGAATTCATATCCGCGTAAAAACCTCCGTAATTATTAAGGAGAAGCTCTGTATTTTTTCTTTTTCTCTCTTGGCTAGGGGGGTACGACATCTAGACATAAATAAACTGTACGTCGTTACATAATTGAGGATGCGTGCCTGTTAAAATAAACGTCAAAGGCGCAATCGCGTCTCGTGCTGTATACTACACTGGGTGACGTCGTGAAGAGGGGGCTTGTCGTCGGCGTGGGGGTGTGTGCATGCCCCGCAGGATGCGCGCGCTGTTGTTTGCCAACAGCGGGCGGCTCAGGTGCGCTGCTTGCGTTTCACGCCGCCAGACGCAACCCGAATCCGGCGGCGACGCCGGGAGAGCGTTCCCAGTGGCGTGAGTCGCGATTCGCGGCATCCTATCGTCGCTCGCGCATTTCCTGTGCGCACCGTGGAAATGCGGGCGGCGGAGGGGAATTTTGACGAATTGGTGTGTGTGTGTGTGTGTGTGTGTGTGTGTGTGTGTGTGTGTGTGTGTGTGTGTGTGTGTGCGCGCGCGTGTGTGTGCGTGTGTGCGTGTGTGTGTGTGTGTGTGTGTGTGTGTGTGTGTGTGTGTGTGTGTGTGTGTGTTTTGTACGGGCTGACGTCTCCGACTTCTAGCCATGTGTTCTTGCTGCTGCTTCTCTGGTGACGCCAGGCAGCGTCCGAGCTGCTCAAATGTCCTCCTCGTCGACGCAGTCTCCTCGGCGCTCAGTCGTAGTGAAATCGGACACCGAAAACACAAATAAAGGGGAGGGGGATGTTGAGGTGAGGAATGAACGAATCCTCGTGTGATCACCACGTGGTCGCGCAGCTGCCGCGACAGCTGCATAGGTCGCCTGAGAACACGCTGCGGTTTTTGTTCTCATGCATTGTTGTTTCGTTCCGTCTCCGTAGTGTAGGTTCTCTGAACCTGCTGACCCGCACATCGGGGCGCGCGCTCGGATTTGTTGTGCGCGTATTTTATCTTGGCGGATCTCACGTCCGACTTCTGAGCTTGTCATCGGATCGGCCATGACGCCGAGTAGCTTCTGATCATGCCACAGCCGCGAGAGATTGACGCATGAGAACGGTGTGGCGTCTTTGTTCTCACAACAGGTGCATAAGGGCCTTGAAACTCGAGGGCAGCCCCGCTCTACATTTCCTTGGGTCAAGGTGGGAACATGCTGGATCGGCTGTCGAAGTCTGCAGGATTTTGAACGCCGTGCTTTCGGGTGGTGCACCCTTCGCGGAACCGCGGAAGCCGCCCTATTTTACACAGCGTCAGTTGTTATAGGCCTGTTGTGTAGAGTTGGCGTCGTTTACGCGGAATGACGTCATCACCACGCGGTGGCGAAACCAGTCGACAGTGGCCATAGTGCACCAGAGGTCTCACGGTCGTCGTCGGCCTGAAATAAAGGTCATCTCACACCTAGGTCACTCAAGGCTGATCGGTCACGGTAATAGATCACTGGACCCGTGGAACAATTTTATTGCGAAAGCAATACTACTCGCACTTTCAAGCCTTCGCGTGACCCGGCCGCAGTTACGTTTGTCCTTTAGCGGAGTGAATATGGGCGACCAACTCGCTCCTTCAGATAGCCCGGCTGCAGTTACGCCGCGCCGGGCAGCGTATTCGCCAACTGCAGCCTGTACAGCCACATGGCTTGAAACCACGGTGAATTGATCACGGTGACTGAAGATTGTCACAAAGGCTTACCTAAAAGGGATAATAAATCATCTTAAACGGCGTTATATGCCACTAAGCATCACGATTTGCGACCTAAAAGGGAATAAATGAAAAAAAAAAATGAATTTAAAAAAACAATAAAATTACAGTACAGAGAGCGGAGTCGAACGTCCGACCTTCCATATGCAACACGTGCCTCTAATCCACTGCGCCATAGCGGCGAAGTCAACCCCTCGTTCTGAATGAATATTTATAACCAGCCTTAATGTGGCTGCTACCTGCCGGTGGGCGGCGCTGTCATCGCTGGCTGTACCGGCTGCATTTGGCGAACACGCCGCCGGGCACCTGTGGCGCTACTGCCGCTGTGACGTCATACCAGCTGTAGATAAGGTTTTCTTTCTCTCAGTCGCAACATGACAAACAAAATATAAAAAAAAAATTCCGAAGACGCTTTGAGTCGTCGCGCAGCGGCGGCCGGTAGCCACGCGTGACCTGTAGACGCGGCGCACTGCTTTCCTTCAGTTGGAGGCGCTGCGCTTTAGCTTTCGCAACCTACCAGGCTTAACCAAAGCTAAACCCCCTCCAGTTTTTTTGACACAGTTACAGCTGACGCTGACACTTGGGTCACATTATCTAGAGGTCTCTCTTTTTCTGCCCTTGCCTCACGGAAGTCTTTCGTCTTCTTTTCGTTACATGATCTATGCCCTCCTGCCGCCTTATGTCTTTCTTTTTTCTTCGTTTTGGGCCGGGCGACAGTTTAGTTGGAGGAGGAAAAACGACCCGCATTGGGAGAATGCGAAAGCTTTGATGCCCCCTTCACACTCGTTGCCTCTGTTTGACTTACTTCAGACTGTTTGCCTCTCGTTTTGCCTCTTCTCTCTTTTGACTGTTCGGCTCTCTTTTTACTTCTTCCAATTTTGACGTCGACCGCCAATTTCACGTCCTCGCGCTCTAAGCACGTCCGGGGGCTATTTTGACGTCTTAATGACCTTTTGACCTCTGAATAATTAATTACTCCATATCAGTCAAATTTTGTGTACAACGACATTTTATCATCCTCTGTCACGTGATTGCTATTTTTTCCCGCAATTTTGACCACGAAATCAAAATGCATGCAAAAAATCCCCAAAGAATCAACCTGGATGGGCCGCCTAGGTCACTTGACGTTGTGGCGTCGTCACAACCTACCCATCGGATTGTGAGCAAACTGCACACCGTGGCAGGTTGCAGTTAATGATGGGTACAGTCTTTGTACAGTACAGTACAGAACAGAGAACAAAGCAGAGAACAAAACAGAACAGAGAATGGAACCGAACAGAACAGAGAGCAGAGACAGAGAGCAGAGACAGACAGACAGACAGAGACAGACAGAGACAGACACACACACACAGACAGACAGACACATACACACAGACAGACAGACTTCGTCAATAGTCTACAGCCCAAGAGGCTTGCTTCCAAGTCGTGTAGCGGGGCTCTTTAGCACACTTGACAGTCCTGAGCTTGGGAGAGTTGAGAACTGAAGTTCCTCCCACCTTGGTGAGATTAGGGTCCCTGTGCACGCAAGAGAAACCGCGCTGCGGGGCTACACCTTGGGCTGTGTACTTTTGGCAAAGACTGTACACTAACCAATTAACACTGTCGTGTCATACCCTTAAGGCGGACCCTATGTTTTCCCTAATTTTTTTTAACCAAAGCAGCTCCCCCTCTAGATGCATGGTCCCTGTAAGTCGTCTTGAGATTAGGTGCATAGATAAGAATAAAATTCGTTCTTGCTTGTGGAAGGAGTTTATTTCTTTGAAAAATATCATACATGTACGTAGATCGGCAACTTTTTAAGGCCAGAGTAAAAAAATAAAAACAACGGATGCTTCTGTCAAGGGCGCGGCTTAAAGAGCAGAACATACGGTATCGTCCTCGTGGGTTGCGTTGCGTGCACGCTGTTGGCTTACGCAGCGCTGGGCGAGCACAGTGTAGCTGTTCCGCTTTGCGCGGCGCCGAGCCTTTGCAAACTCTCTCGGGGGGGAGCGTCAGCAACTTCCCCGCTATCTCTTTCTATCTATCTTTGCGTGTCTGGCCGGGGCTTCTTTCTTCTCCACAAGGCGAAGAAAAACGAAAGAAGGAGAGAAAAAAGGCTATACGATGCTCCCCCCCCCCCCCCCCCCCCCCCGGTGTAACTGAGAGACCCCATTCGATAAGGCCTTTATCTCTAGGACACGCCGTCTAACGTTGCGCCCTGCCTCAAGACTGCTGCCCAGATGATGAGTTGTGAAATCTTGGGCCCTTTTTTTCTTTCTTCTCTGCTTTTTTGTGCTCACAGCAGGGACACTGCGTGAAAACGCCTTCGTGTTGTTGTTGGCTCTCTAGGTATAATGCTCGCAACTATATCGCACCCCGTTTTGTGCGGGCGTCCTGCGATATCTTGCCGCACACCTGCCCCTTCTTCAATCGCCTTCTTATCTTTACTCCATTTGCGCAGTGTGACGTGCTTGCGCTATCGGCGTCGAGGGCCCTCGCTGGATTATCCGTTACTGCTCACTCTACCTATATACTGGCCTGTCCTTTGTGTCCCGCTCGATAAGAGACCGCCAAACAATGCGCCTATATTGCGGTGGAGCTGCGGAGAGACCTTCAAACCGCAGCTGAAAATTGCAGTGTGCAGAAGTGTATATATATCTCATGGGTGCTGGGGGGTGTGGGGTTCACAGCATGTAGTGTATATAACCTCGGGGTCACTCACTAATGCGTATGGGTACCTTGTGCTGGCGTAAACAGTGAAGACAGCGTCACGTTTTAAGTCAGTGTGTACGTGTAATGCGTTTGACTAGCGCCTGCCGTATTTAAGTGATTTTGTTTATATTCTGCTGGCTCATATAGCGTGTAACCAGCTTTTGCTGTAGTCCTTTAATATAGGGCTGCAGTTTTATCGTCTGAATAGCGGAAAATGACCTACGAGTTTTTTTTGTGTGTGGTATTCAAGTCAAGATAATAAAAGAGCTGTCCATCGGTCACGCATACAAATAAAGCACGTTTTTGCAGCTTATAGCACAGTACGCTAATTCGGCGATGAATGTTATGTATCTAGTCCTTATTTTGAATTTCTTTGGAGGCGAAATTCCAGTGGCCCGTGTACTGTGCGATGTCAGTGCACGTTAAAGAACCCCAGGTGGTCGAAATTTCCGGAGCCCTCCACTACGGCGTCTCTCATAGCCTTAGTCGCTTTGGGACGTTAAACCCCATAAACCAACCAACCTTCTTTTTGCTTTCTGAAACTTGAGCCCTTATTTGAGTGAAATGCGCTCAGTGAGCCCCCACTCGCTACAACTTGCAGACCTGACTGTACACTACGTGAAAGTTAACAACTCGCGAGCTGTTCGAGTGTGCTACGGAGTTGTGACGTCCCGCAGATTCTGTTTATTATCGGCCAATTTTGGATGTCTTCCCACCACTCCATCTGGCGGGGCATAGGGTGTGGCCCGTAGCCTGACTCTGTGGGAGAAAAATACCCCTGCCTTATCCTAATCACAAAGTGAACAAGGCAGGGGAAAGCCCCTCGGGGTTCTTGTCAACGTTTCGACAAGAGGCGTTGGCTTCGTATGGGACAAGTCCTCTCTTCGAAACGTGGGCAAGCACTTCGAGGCTTTCCCCTGCCTTTTTCACTTTGTGATTATCGAGAACCATCTGCCCACCCTCTCTAATCCTGCTATATTGCAACGGTATTCACGGAAACTGTTCCACACGCACTGCTCTACTCTGGCTGGCGGTCACAAACTTCCTCGTCACACACACACACGCACACACACACACTCGTTCACACAGTTACACTAACAAGACACATACTTCATCAGTATGCGAAATTTAATAATAATAATAATAATAATAATAATAAAAAAATAATAATAATAGTAATAATAATAATAATAGCCTTTATTTCCATCAACATGATGGGGGAGGTTAGGGAAAAAAAAGCTGAAACAGCTTGACTGGTCCCCCCCCCCCCCCATATCAAATACATGATTGCTTCCATTTATCACCGCACGTATCGATATACTACAACTGAAGCCTGTCGCTAAGTTTATGCAGTCGGCACTACGAAGGTCGCTTCCGAATAAACCTAGTCCAGTACTGTGTGATTGTCCGTGATTGGGCTTACGTTAGCGTTATTCACGGCATTGAGCTGCTGAGCACGAAGACACAGGATGAAGCCCCGATGGGATGAACTTCCGGCGTCGGGTGATACCGCGGCGGCGGCGCATCCAAGGAGGAGGCGATAAGCAAAAGGCACCCGTGTTCTGTGCGACGTCAGTGCACGTTAAAGAACCCCCGAGGTGGCCGAAATTATGGGGAGCCTTTCTCTTTCCTTCCTTTTAAGGCGTAAGCATTAGAACGGTCATGCGAACTAAAACCCGGCGGGCCCGTTTGTGCACAGCCTCCGAGAAAGCAGAAAAATATCTTGCCAGACTTACGACCTCCGGAGGGATTCGAACCCGCGATGGTGCGAACAGATCGCATTCGCTGCCGCTGCTTTAGATCACCGCCGCAGGCTTTCTGCCCGCCTGTTCATCAACTTTCATCTGTGCGCGGTTCAGTCCAAACCACGTGGTCGAAACGCAAGATGCGCGCGCCAGCCCAAGTTAGAACGCGTGGCCGGTTTGAAGCCTGCGCCTGATGGCTCTTGATCAAACGTTTGATCAAATTGGACATCTCATTTGAGCAAATCGGTCAATATACTTAATGATTTCAAATAATTGGAAAGCACGCCTAACCGCATTTCTACTCGCGTGTAAAAGCTGCCTGTTCTCGCGCTGTGGTGCTAGTTTGCGCTGCAGCGCACAGAGGGCGCCACCAATCTGTGACGCACGCGCTAGTTTGCGTCATTGTGCAAAGAGGGTGTCACGATCGATCCAGCGCGTTCAAGAAATAGGTGTCCGCATAAGTCGCATTGATCGCCCGATATTTTATTTTTCCCTCCCTTTATCATTCCCCTCACGGTGCGGTTGAGGTGTCCACGAATAGCAGACCTTAATAACAGCGCCTTTCCTCATAACCAATTCTCAACCCTACCTCTCCCTTCTCAAGCTGATAACGGCTCTCGTCGTAATAGAAACGGGATACTCACCCGCCTTGGTGACTCAGTGCCTCCATGTACATGGAGGCTCCCTAGAGCTACCCACCGAGTCATTGGCCATCTAAATTTTCGTGAGACGTCCAACAAGTAGGAGGAAGGGGAAAGAGAAAGAATCGCTCTAGTTTTTACAGGCAGAATGTAGCTTCCGAAGCGAAGTGTCGAAACGGTTAACAAGTGAAGTTTACTCTTCAGCGAGTGGGGATATCGAGGGAAGAATTTGCTGGGAGCTCGACAGTTCCCGTTACGTGTTCGTTCTCCTCTACAACTGCGTGAGTACCACGCCGTATCGAACGAGCTGTCTTGTGCCAGATCTGTCGGGGGCAGTCCGGTAACGCTAGCCTGCCGGGCGTAACCGGACTGCCCCCGACATCTTTTTGCTACTTTTTTTTCTTGCCTGCTTGCTGTAGTAGACCGTAGGAGGAGAAAAAGAAGAAAAAATAAGAAGTGTGGCAATGTGCTGATTGAATCTGTTCTTTCTCTTCCCCGTTCCTTTTTATTCTCCTCACATCGTCGCCACGTGGTTGCTGTGGGCGTGGCTGCCATCCCGTGCGGGACGTGGTCATCGTCATCCCCTCGCTTTCCCGTCTCCCTTTTCCTCCTTGTCACGCTCCCACTGTCCCCCGGCTGCTGCGGGTGCTGACGTGGCTACGCTGATCCCGTTCACGCTGTCACGCTGATCCCGTTCCGGTCTTCGTCGTCGCTCTCCCCTCTCCTCCTCGCCCTTTCCTCCTTTCCCTGTTCTGCATCAGCAGCGGTGGCAGGCTTCGGGATGCGTCCCGCACTGTGTGCTTCTCTGTGTCGCTAGAAACGTGAGTACCGCACGGCGGTGGCCAGTAGGGCGATGCACCCGTAGTGTGCGTGTGCTGCGATGCTCGGCTAATGCCCTGTGTTGCGTGCTTGACGACGGGGCTGACAAGAAAGGAAGACTGATTTCTGTGCGCTGTTACCTACGTCAATGATTGGCGCTGCAGAAAATTTCGCCTTTGCTTTTGCTTCGCTATAGCTTTAAAACGTGAAAGGAAACTGGCGCTCTCCTTTAATAGCCGTACCGAGTTGGTTTTGTGCAGCCTATGGAGTCGTCGTCGTAATTTCACTATAGCGTCGGATACAACTCAAGATCCAAGAGGGTTTTCCCCATCAAAGAACCCCTTTCTAGCCAGTGGCGTCGGCCTATTCTCGGGACCGTGCTAGCGTGACAATGCAGGGAGTTATAAAAATGGTCTGTAAACAGTCTATATACTTCTTATAGACTTTTTTGCCTTCCTGTAGATATTTCTTTTTGTCTATTCATAGTCTATAGACAGTCTATAGACAAGTCTACTAAAAGTGCATGGTCATAAATCTATAGCAACAGCGTAATCATAGCGCGGGAAACAACACAGGACAAAGACGAGACGGGACAAGCACTATCTATAGATTGTCTACAGATTGTCTAAATCTATAGATTGTCTGCAGACTGTATATGGGATTTGTATTGCCTATAGACCGTTCTCTAGGGTTTGTCTATTGAATGTCTATAGACGCTATACACAGAAGTCTATGGACAGTCTATAGAAAATGTCTAAAGAAATTTTTGTAAGGGGGACTATCCCCGACCATGGAGGGAGGGAACTGTGCCCGTTCATCTGCCACTCCTTGCATTGTCACGTAGTAGGGCCATGAGAATCGGCCGACGCCATCGGCTGGAAGGAGGTCCTTCGATGGGGAAAAGCAGCTCCTTTCTGGAGTTGTATCCGACTATAGTGGCGGCTGCGTGCTCGCCGCTGCAGTGGACTCCACGACTTCACCAGTTCTGGATGACATGGTCACCTTCTTCTGAATGACGATTTTTTTTTCTCAACGTTTTTTATAGCCAAAAGTTTGAGAGATTCTTTTCAGAATCACTCACCCTTTCTCGGCGACCCCAAGGCTGACGATGCGGGTGCGCCCTCTCCGTTACCATGGAGACGAAAAGTGACGCATAAGTGGCAGCGTGGCCAGCCCTGATAATAATGTTTCATATAGACAGTCTCTAGACAGTCTGTCTATCTGTTTATAGACAGATGTACTTCTTATAGACCCTATTTCCTTCCTGTAGAGATTTCATTTTGTCTTTTAGTAGTCTATAGACGTTCTGTAGACAAATGTCTACTGAAAGTGTATGGCTCTAAATCTATAGGTTGTCCACAGACCGTCTATAGGATGTGTATCGCCTGTAGACTGTTCTCTAGGATTTTTCTGTAGACAGTCTTTAAACATTATAGACAGAAGTCTATGGACAGTCTATAGACTGTCTAAAAAAATTTGTAAGGACGCGTCCTTGGTCTGCTTTTCTGTCGCTCAGTTGCCAACGCGGGCCGGTTGGGTTCAGCCTTCCTTGGCGTACTTGACGCCTCCAGACCTGCATTGAGTTCACGTGAACCTGCATCACCGGACGCGAATGACGCGGCTCTGTTCCGAGGCTATTACGCAATCGAGCAAGCGCTTTCCTCCCCCGAGACATGATAACGACCCCCCCCCCCCCCCGCACACACACACACACACACACACTTGATTAACCTACGTGGCCGTGCATTGCAGTGGCTTCGCCGCACACACCTCTCGCGATGGCGTGATGTAATCGCGCTCCGACGTCACGACTAGCGTCAGCTGTTCGCGCAGTCAGATCCCGAGTCTTGCCCTCACAACAATCCCTGGGGCGTGCGCATATTAAGCCTGCCACTTTTGGAGCCGGAGTAGATGCCCGGGGCGGGTCTCCTGAAGCGCGCGCCTTGTTGCTGACACCCCGCCTTGTTTATCCGTCGCGTACCTGGCGGCGGTTCCCCATTGTGATCGCCGCTGCATTAACTCGCCCTTCCCCCCTGCCTCGCCCGGCAACCTCGGCCGCACTCTCTCCCCGTCATTGAAACAAAGCCAGAGACAGAGAGCAGTCTTGCTCGTGTCTTTCGCCCGAGGCACGCACTGCGCTGCGTGGCAGCGACGGCTCGTTCTGTCTTGGCAGGCCAGGTGCGACTCGCAGGGATCCAAAATTGGCCGCCGACAACAGCGGCCCGAGTTGTGGGTGTTTTGTGCGCGTGTGTGTGCGCACCTACTGTCAGCGAGGGAATGAAATGCGAACGAGAAAATTGAAACGTCACCGAAAAAAAAAGATCTCTGCCTCTCCCGTAACCGAGAGTAGAGTAAGCGTGAAATGTTTACGGGCACAACACATTGGTTATGCCCGTAGCTAGTCAAAATCTTGAAATGGGTCTAGTGTTCAACACACCACACCACACACACTGTGCACTGGTCCATGTGGACGCAGTCGTTCCCTGTGAGTGTCCGGGGAATCTCTTCCGCCCTGCCTCGTCAGCTGTATCCGGTTTCTGTCAGGCTCCATTGCTCGGCTTAAGCAGCTGTGACGGTGGCGGAATTGAAATGCAGGACGACGCAGAAGCGTACGCGGACGTCACGACGGGACGCAGGCCTGACAAGAATGTATATGCAGCGCGTTCGAATACTCCGCGAGCGTGTATACATCTGCCTGCCAAAGGGGGAAACGTCATAAGCTGAAGGCCCAGCGGTCGGTCTTTTACATGCGTGAGGGTGGGACCGCAGCGCCATCCTTGGGGACGGCACGGAAGCAGTTTTTCCGCCCAAAGCCCTTCGCGCCCTGGAGCTCCCCTCTTGCTCTAAGCGGCCCTCTCTCTTAGAGAGTCTGGTTAAATCTCGTACGGTGCCCGGATGCTCTCGTTTCAGTGCCCGGATGTTGGCTCTCGGTCTCGGCGTGACGTCACCACGCTGCCGACAACGGGAGCTAAAAGCATTTCATGCTTAATACGCGAACATACACTATAGGTCCTGGAGAGGGAATGCAAGCGACATTGATTAGTACTTCTATAAAGGACAGTTTTCGAGCCTTCGAACTGAATTTAACCTGCGCTAGAAATGAGTTTCCCGCGGGTAAGATGTTCTCATTTTGCTGTTCTTATTTTTGTTGTCTTGTTCGCGTTTCGTTCGTTGCTGATAGGACATGGACGGTATAGCCCAGTTATTTTCACGAGGTTCTACTCCATTATTATCATCCGCCTCGCCGACTATCTGGTCTCGGCGGTGTAATGATACCGTGGCGGCGAATGAGGCAGTGATGAAGGGTAAAAAAAGAATAGAATCTGAATGGAGTCGTTATATTATACAGGTGAGGAGGTATCAGAACGGTGCTGGAAAGGTATTCCGTTTCTCGTAATGTTCAGGCCTCTATTGCATTCTGTATACTAAGCTCATTTCACCGGATTTACTTCCTGTCATGAGGCCGTTTATGAGAGTATACACGAATGGAGTATAGAGCATAAAAAAGCATGCTGGCTAGTTTGCGAAGTGGCGGGAAACATGTTGCAACAGCCGATAACTTAACTGCTTCTTAATCAAGCCTATAGTCACTCGGCCGTTATAAGCTTTTCGAGCACTTCTTGGAGAACAGTGCAATAAACCCATTAATCGTAAACGCGTACGGCCACAACCTCGTGTCATTACCGCTTGAAACGTGTACTGCGTAATTCTGCGACCACGTTTTTTTTCATGCTTCCCTATCTCTTAGCGTTTCCTGCGCCCTTTAACCTATACCGCTCTTCTATCTTCGAACTAACTCCCTATAAAAAGTAGCATGCTGTAGCATATCGGAGGCTTTCGCACGGTGGCTAAAACGTCTGCTTTTTTGCTGAAAAGCCGCCCCCTCTCTCTTTCCCTCCAGCGCTACTGCGTTTACAGCAAAAAGACGTTTAAAAAGTCCAGCCTTTTGTTGCGTCACATGCGCGCTGCGTCGAGCGCCGTAGTGGTACGACGACGAAAACCACAACAAAGAGAAAAATTTTGGGTGGGCCAACTGCGAAATTTCGGGGCTGGGCCAAATGACAGATTTTTGGGGTGTGCCAAGCGCCAAAATTGGGGGGGTGGGCTAAGTGCTGAATGTCGGAGTTCCTTCGGAATTTCAAATTTGACGATGCATGCGCTCTCGAATTTGGTGGTGCTCTGTGATTCGCCTGGGTTCACGTGCCCTGATGATGTCATCTCCTAATTGACCAATCAGAGAATTTCGTTACGGAGAAAAAAGGTAGTTTTCGCAAGATAACAACCTATATGCTGTCACGTTAAAAACGCTGCAGACATTCACGCGACACTGCGGTCCGTACCGGACGACCGCACAGCGTCGGCGGCCCATATAGACAAGCGTCAGGCCGTGACGTCACGGAGATGCGGCGGCGCTGGAGTCAGCAGTGACTTTCGTTGTGTAGGCAAAAGCCGGTACCGTGTGCCTTGGGTATACCATGCTTGAGCGTTTTTGAACGCATTTTGCAATATTCCGCCGAGCAGTGGTGCGGGTGGTTGAACCGCAATGCTGAAGAAATGCAGCGGCACACGTTTCCACAAGTTTATCGCATTTAGATATGGGCCAAAGCGATGCGCAGCGGCCGTGGAGCGGGAAATGTTCGGCGACGGATCGGCTGCGCGGCTAGTATTGCATTTGTGCATCGAAATATGATAGTTTGCGCCTCTTAATCAGCATGTGTGCTCTTCAGTCGCGCGGCGAACAGTGCAAGAATCAACGTCTGCAGCTTGTTCGCGTTCTGTCGGGCTCTCATTATGAGAAGTCTAGACGACATTCCATGTGGGTGTGACCGTAAATTGTACGCAGCTGAGACCGTTTTCAGGCGACAATCACCCGCACTACGTCCCGGGCATCTCTTCGCACTAAAAAAAAAGAAAAAAAAAACAGCTGCCACAGTCGCCTTCAGCATTCATCGGGTCACTAAGCGCGACGTTTGAAGCAGCACTGTAGTAGGGTAGTAGGAATATACGACGCGTAGTTTTTTCTTTATTTTCGCTTCCACGAGCTTCAACTTGTACGTTTTTTCACCACATAACCTAGAAAACAATTAAACGTCGCTAAGGTATCGGAAAAATCATGCAGTGTTATCTCCCATTTTACCTGAATTTTACAATTACTGGTCAATCAGAACCTGACAAAAACAGCAAATACCAGACCAAAAACCAGTTATCAAGCAGAATAAGGCCTGCAATCAGAATAACTTAAAATATTTAGCTCTGCAGAGCAAACGTAACTTCGTTGCAGCTCGAGGTAAACTTCTATCCATTCGCCTGTGCACCTCTCTTAAAGCCAAGCGAATAAAAAAAGCATTTTTTCAGACATTACCAGTGAAGATCGCATTTGCATGACTCATTTAAAGTAACTGCATGGCTTCACTGTCCAGTAGTTTTCGGCGTTCTCCGCACTGAAGTGGCTGGACGAGAGCAGGCACATCACAAGGTTCGTCATAAAAAAACTTGCCTCGCGTCGTGCATCCCGTCGTCCTTCTTGCACTTAGAGATCGGGTATGCTGTATCGCCCCAGATGTTGAGACTGCAGACCTCTATACCTCGTGCTTTCTCGGTTTCATTTAATAAGTCAACCTAGTCGACCGCCGTAGCCGCGCCGTTGCTGCCAAACATAGGAGCGCAGAAGGAAGCCTATGCAGCGCTTCGCCAGATAATTCCGTCTGGCGAACAGGTTGAAAAAGTGCTGAACTGCTCTCCGGTCACCAACAGAAATGTTTCTAACCACAAGCGACGCGCACGCTTTGAAATATGCGCGCACGCGAGTTGGTTTCGAAGGCAGCATCGCTTGGCGCGGTGTAGGCATGCTACGTTTTTGCCTACACCCCGCGTCGCTGCCGACCGCAGCGCCACCTTTGTTTACAAACATGACGCTTGTCTATACCGTTTTGTAGCGAGAGCTACATTACGCGCGCGTCTCGTCGTTTCGCCGTGGCCGCGCCGTGACCTTGAGCCGTCGCCTAGCAACCGCCGCAGCTGGCGGCCGCCGCTCGCCGCGCCATTTGGCGTGACGTCACAGGAGGAGCCGGTGCCGCGGCGTGACGGCGAAACGAAGTTGCAACAGCTGTGCGCATGCGCCGTAGGTTGAAGGGGGTTGGTGCAACTGTATATATACAGAAGGCGGCTCGGTGGAGCCGTTGGTAGATATGGATAGTGAGTCGGAGAGACTGAAAGAAGCCAGGCTTCTACTGCAAGACCAAGTACCGGAAATAAAATGCGTCGCACTTTGCAGCACAACAAGTGCCTCGTCTTTAATGTAGCCGCAATTAGACGCAACGGGGGGATAACAACCAAAGCTAAACATTGGACGTAGCCGGAGAGAAACCGAGCTAAACGACAAGCTGTAATAAAGTTTAACCGTACTCTCGCTACGTACATCCTGCCTAACTGAGCTAAGCCACTGCCATTTGTTTGCCTGGGGGAATCGATGAGTGGACCTTTCAGCGTGTTGCGCGTGCGCTGCAGATCGTTGTGTAACTACATATATGGGTTGGCCACAGCCTAATAAACAAAGGCCGCCTACATGCCGCACTTACATGTATGTCCGCTCAATTTGGTGGAGCTCTATCGAAATGATGCTACATAGTCGGACGGCCTGTGCTTCGTTTCCCGTCTTTGCGTCTTTCTTTGCCAAGTTTTTTTTTTTTTCTGGCGCTGTTGGTGGACGCTTGCAGGCTGCGTGCTTTCCGGTTGTTTATCGTAGTCTCGCACGCCACGGCTGAGCGGCTTACTGTTGCACGCCGTCGGTGGCTGTGCTAAAATGACGCAGATGCACTCACAGAAAACTAAAATAAAGGTACCAGCTGAGCCCTTGTAACACGACGGTCCAAGGCCGTCTAAAAACTTGCATTGCCGGTTGCGTAGAGCAGTATAATCGTATAATCCGAGAGCCTTCTTTCTTTCATGCTATCTCGAGCGGCATAAGCAAGTTCCTGCCCATCTCTCATAAGAGGGCTGTGCAGGGATAGTCTCTCTGCATACTCATGGTTGCCTGGCTCACTTTTAGTTCCCTGCTTTTCTTTTTTTTTTTACTTGCACGTGATCGGGGCGTATACCCTTCCTTTGGCCGGGTCGATAGCAGGCCTGTGTAAGCACTTGCCATATGCCCGTATACGGCTGTTGCCTGTCGGCCGTCCCGCGTCCTTTGTGCGGGTCGAGTGACCCGATAAATCGATCGACCCCGAGTCCGTTATGCAGGTCCAATGCGGGGGAACGTAAGGGCTCCGGCGTGCCAGCGTGCCCCTTTTTCTTTAGCTGTAGGTCGATGAACAATGCGGCCCATTTCGCGACCGTACGTGTATGCATAGACATAGGGGAGGTTGAAGAAAAGAATGGGAAAATGGCGTCAGCAGAGATGGACAGAACGCGGTCGAGAATCGAGAAGAAGAAAAGGGGGCGGGGGGGGGGGGGGGGGGGGAGACATCTCTTAGGTGTTACTGCCCTTTATGCAGGAACGATCAGTAAAGCAGGTTATGACCTGCCTCGTCCTGCTGCCATTTCGATGATTAGGGAGTTTTAGCCCACCGCCGGGCCCGCAGCAACTACGGCGGCGTGCTCTCTTTTAGTGGTGTTTGGGGAAAGGTTTGGTTTATTGGGGTTTAACGTCCCAAAGCGGCTGAGGCTATGAGAGACGCCGTAGTGGAGGGCTCCGGAAATTTCGACCACCTGGGGTTCTTTAACATGCACTGACATCGCACAGCACACGGGCCTCTAGAATTTCGCCTTCAAGAAATTCAGCCGCCGCGGCCGGGATCGAACCCGCGTCTTTCGGGCCAGCAGCCCAGCGCCGTAACCACTTAGCTACCGCGGCGGGGCTGTTTGGGGAAAGGAAATGGCGCAGTATCTGTGTCTCATATCTCGGTGGCCCGCAGCGACTACGGCGGTGTGCTTTCTTTTAGTGGTTTTTGGGGAAAGGAAATGGCGCAGTATCTATCTCACATATCTCGGTGGACACTTGAACCGCGCCGTAAGGAAAGGGAGGAAGGTAGGAGTGAAAGAAGGAAGAGAGAAAGAGGTGCCGTAGTGGAGGTCTCCGGAATAATTTAGACCCCCTGGGGATCTTTAACGTGCACTGGCATCGCACAGCACACGGGCGCCTCTTGCGTTTCGCCTCCATCGAAACGCGGCCGCCGCGGTCGGGTTCGAAGCCGGGTGCTCCGGCTCGTTAGCCGAGCGCTCCAACCATAGGTGCCGAGCCCGAAGTCGCGTGATGGAATTCCAGCGCTGTAGTTTGGTCGGAGCGAAATTCAAGATCACCGGACTGCGGTGCGATGTCAGCGCGCGTCAAAGAACCCTGGGTGGTCCAAACTCCGAGACCCCCACTGCACGACGCCTGTCCCTTGCAGCTTTGGCACGTTAGATCCGAAGCTGCGTGCCAGCTAAGCAGCTGGATGTCTGTTGAGACATAAAACCGCTCGCCTGTTTCGGTTTATGTCTTCGCTACTACGTCTCGGCGGGGCGAAAGCTCTTTGATACTAATGTCGCAACGTTTCACTCCGCTGTCTCAGTCAGTTTCGTTCCTTTATCGCCGCGGGTATAACCACGGCGTTATCGTTTCCACCTTCGCTGTACTGGGCGAATTATCTATACTGTTATGTTCCGCGAATACTTGTTCGCGAATGGCCGCGATAGTGCGTGTGCGTTTCTCTTTGAGGGGCTCACGGCAGTTCTCCGAGGTGTGCGCTTGTTACCTAGGAAGTTCTGCGCCACGTTTGTGTATAGCACGGTCGAGGGCGGCGGGCATTGTCGACCGTCGACTGCGGTGCATGGGTAATACCGCTGTCGCCGCGCCGAATTGCTTTTTTTTTTTTTAGAGAAAGTTAGACATCATTCGTCATGGAAAGCTTCTGCCCGCATGTATCTCTCCACCGACGCCTAGCAGGGCGAATTCCAAAGAAGAAATCACTGTCAGGAGTAATTGCGGTGTATTGGCTTGTGCTGTTCTTTGCTCCGAATAAAGGATTTTTAAGGCGAAAGCCTTTAATGCCTCATCGTTCTCGACAGAAGGTTGTCAGCAGAGATGTCACGCTTTTTCTAGTCAGACCAGAAAAAAACCCGGCGCATTATGGGATTCGAACCACCAGTCTTCCGTTCCGCAGCCGAACGTGCTAATAATGGCTACGCTACTTCCTGCCAACGCGTATGTAGTTCTCCTTGTCTAGGACTCTGGAGAGTGTTTGCAGAAAGGCGTCGAATTAGACGGATGCCTCCCAAACGCCCTCCAGTGTCTCCACCATTTGAGATTCGCAAATAATTGCGTACTTAATTAACATCTTAACCACACGTCAGTGACACAGGCAGCAACGCCGCGCTAAAGGCTTTCGCCTCACCGCACTTTAGGTCAACAAAGTGCCCCCCTGAATTTTTGAAACAATTTGCCATCTTAATTGGATTTACTTCCTTTTTGTATCAAAAGCGCAGCGTCTAAAGACGGCAGGCACTCCCTTCAACGCCGTCGGTCTGTGCGCTGCGCCGCAGTCTGGTCGTCAGTCATGGTGCTGGAAAGTCACGGTTAAGGCCTTGAAGTTGTGTGCACTCGTGCTCGATCCTCTCCGGTTGCACTCTCTCCGAACGCCGAACGTCGTAAGGGTTCAGCAGTAAGCCGCGGCTTTTGTCAAATGTATACGCGAACGACATCCGGGCTACGCTGTGTGTCCAGCGCCCGAGACCTCTCTCGAGATTGGAGGGAACTATCCCCTCTCGCTCCTTTATAGGGCTTAGAGTTCTGCACTCTAAACACAAGGGAGTAAAAAGAGAGTAGGCTGTCCTATAGCCCAAAAACGGGAGGGCGCTATAGGACAGCCTACTCTCTTTTTTACTCCAATATAGGTGTATTCGTGTTTCGAGTGTATAGGGCGAAACCCCCCCTACAAGGCTCGGCGAAAAACTTCCTGGCCTCTAGGTTTTAGAGCGAAAGCTCTACTCCTCCCATGCAGAACCTCAAGGTCATGTGGCTCCGAAGAATGACCGTCAAGCGGCGGAGCGTGGGTGTGGCGGTGACGTCATACCATGTGACTTGCCGCGCTTCAGCGCAGCTGCATGCGGCGCGCGGAGCCGGTGACATTCGCTCTCCGCAACTGCGTTGAACTACGTGATTCAGTGCTCACCTCGCAGTTGCGCTGAACCGCGTGACTCGCCGTTCAACTGATAAGATAAAAGCGTGAAGCATTGCTTGACGTTCGCAGGTAGCCGTGGAGGAGGGGCGCGCTGGAACCAGTGCTTCGGCTGTCTATCGAAGACGGCTGATTGAATCTGATGATTCTTAGTAATAAGAACTTCGACAGGGAGCTTTGGCGAAGGATAGAGCGCGGAAACGTGCTAAGATTGAAGCAGACACCGAAGAAGAACGAGAGGTTCGTCGTCCGCTCTGTAAACTAGGTTGAGTCGTGTTGAACCCCAACCATTTTGTTTGGCAAATGCTGTAGATGCATGCTCCCCTCCTCTTCTGCACTCTCTCTCCGAACTCTCTCGTTTCTCCCTCCGAGATCCTCGGTTGCAGTGTCCTCATTGGGGTCGCGCTTTCTCGCAGGGTGCACAGCTTCGCCTCCGAGACCCGCGTGCGCCTTCCCTCGGCCAGCGGCGGCGTGGCGGGCTCCAAGCGGAGGCCCCAGCCCGCCGCCGCGGGGGCCGTGAGCAGCAGCGGCGCCTGCCGCCAGCAGCAGTTCGCCGCGTCCAGGAACAGCGGCCACTACCAGTCCACCACCTCCTCGCACCACGGCCGCGGCAGCAACGAGAGCCTCGGTGAGTGATGATCATAATAAAAACTGCTGTCGTGTCCACGTATGCGTAACGAGGCTACCGAAGAAATTCATGCGCCTCTCCCTTCCCGGTTCTCTCCTACTCGCACGACCGAGCCGGGAAGAGCTGCGCGCCTTTCCTCTGCGCACAGCTTCCTCTTTCGGGGTGAATTAAATGTCCCAGCTGTCCCGAACACTGTGCGAGCTTCTCCCATTCTCTCTTTGAAGGCCCCGTTAGTCATACGTTCACTACATTGCCCTTACCCACCCCCTCGTTCGTGGAGTGCTCGGCTGGCTTCGGACCAGCTGCAAGACCAGCTCGCCCTCGTGCTAGCGCTGTCTGTAGGATAGCCCTCCAAGGGCTCTCCTTGGCTTTGTAAGGTGGCCCTCCCTACACAGAGACGGCTGTCAAGGGCCATGTAGGAAGCTCCGCCAACCCCCCCCCCCCCCCCCCCCTTCCCACCTTCTGTAATATAGGCAATAAATGTTTCCACCACCACCTCGCGCACTGCACCGAGGCCGCTGCCACTTTAGCGGCCAGCGCACAAGCCGTGCTGTAAAGTATATTCACTCCCTCTATCTCCACCCCGTGCGAGTCTTATGCCGTGTAATGAGGGGGTCAAATCTCGGCCGCGCGTCTCGATGGAGGCGAAATGCAAAAGGCGCCCGTATGGTGTGCGATCTCGGTGCATGTAAGAGAACACCATGCTGGTGATCGAAATTATTCCGGTGCTCTTCACTGTAGAGCATACCTCTTCCTTCCTTCTTTTCCTTATTTATCTCTCACATAAAACGTGTCCACCGAGAAGAAAGTTACTGCGTTTTTCCTTTCCTCTTAAACAATTTCATGTCGTGATCATCTCATCATCAGAAACTTTATTAGCAGAACTGAGGAGTTTGGAGTACGTTCCTGCGGTCCACAACGCTGGCAGCCCGGTCGGTAGCGATGTTCTGCGCGCCTGGGTCCTCGGACGCAGCAGGGTCCCCTTGTCCACCCAGGTCTCGAGGAGCTCTAGGCCCCACTGGGGAGGATCCGCCGGCCAGTGAGAAAGGAGATGAAGAGCAGAAGCGAGAGGTTCAAGAGAGAGAGGGTACAGAATGAAGTGAGGAAATTGGCTATGGAATACGTGCGAGCTGTTATTTGATTACTTGGCAGGCACTGGTGCCCATACACCTTTAGTTGAACTGAGGGTCGGAGCGCACTTTTAATGCGTCCGCATTAGTACCCCCATCTTCGCAAAATCTTTACGCGTCTGGTTTTGTGGGATGCCGCTGAGTGGAATGTGGAGAGGATGTGGGAGAGTGGAGAGGAGAGTGCCAATCAAACTTGGTGGGAGGAGTCACGTAGAGAGGAGGAAGCGTGACAACCAATCATAGAAGCGTAGCTGAGGAGGGGTGGAAAGGAGGAAACGTGACAGCCAATAACACAAGGGGAGAGGAGGTAGCACACTCCACATGTGGCGGCGCCCGCTTCTTCTCTATGTGAATCCTCCACTTTCCGTGCACACCGTGCCCGAGGTTCAGGAGACGCAAGCGCCAGGCGGACTCTAATGCTAACGCATGCACCGCTGCATAAATGACGTGGATCGTCTGCGACTTTTTTTTCTCGGAAGACCATATGGCATGCGTGCCTTCCAGACTTTCAATCAATCAATCAGTTTATTCTGCACTGTAAAGACATTTTACAGATTCAGGCCTGCCGAAGCCTCATTGGGCTTGTATGGCAGCGCCTGGCAGGTAGCGGCAAGTCGCGTGCGGCGCTTTACAAACTAAGATTAGCAGAAAGCAACAGAAAAATAGGAACAGCAAAAAAAAAAACGTTGAAACACATCACACTTCACAGTTAACTGGAAAAAAACGCTGAATCCATTAAACTACACGAACAACAAATGTATATCAGGCAATGTAGGCGATGAAAGATCAGGAATATGACCATGCAAGGAACGACGAGACAAAACAGGCGATAAATAATACCAAAAAACGAAGTTAAAGGTCAGATGAAAACAGATGAACGCAATAGTTTTTTTAGTTTATAATTTGTACTCACAGAAAGTGCGCTTGACGGCAACACATTTAGTGACGAAGGAACATAGAATGCACGAGTTCTTTTACCATAGCGAGTGGAGCAGCGGGGAATACTATATCTCTCTTTTGGTCTGAGAGTTCTACTATGAGAGTTCTGAGAGTTCTTCATGCAGATAATACGTTATAGAATGCGCTTCGGGCAAGCAGCACGCCTCGTCACCTGTTTCCTATCTGCTGTAAAGCACGCTGGGAGCAACTGCTGTACAAGCCTAACTTCGACAATGGGCCTTCAAACAAATATAGCTCACGAGTGTTGACTTCCTGCGACAACAGACCGCTGTGTAACCGTTGTGTTGACTCTGCGCGAGTTGTAGGTGTAGAGAAGCAACTTGTATATCTCCCCACGTGGGGCAAACAGCGGAAAGAGTCATCCGCGGTCAGCTGTCGGTATCGCAGGTAATTGAAGCGGCTCACTGAGCAAACAAACAACGGGCTGTTGTTTACCGCGGACACACTCGCAGGCACTACGAGAGATAAGACCAGCGCGATAGCCCTGCTGGCACGTGCCGCGGAAAACCATGCCGATCCGTTTCGTAGGATTCATGCGGTGGGGAGTGGCGATGAAGAATTAAAGCGTGTGTGTGACGGGCGGGGCGGGGTTAACTAGCACAGGAAAAAATAACAGAAAACTCATCATTAAGTTCTTATGGTTTATTGGGTTTAACGTCCCAAAGCGACTCGGGCTATGAGGGACGCCGCGGTGAAGGGCTCCGGATATTTCGACCACGTGGGGTTCTTTAACGTGCACTGACATCCGGGCCTCTAGAATATCGCCTCCATCGAGATGCAACCGGGATCGAACCCGCGTCTTTTGGGGCAGCAGCCGATCGCCATAACCACTGGGCCACCGCGGTGGCCTATTAGGCAATCCATCGTGCACCCAGGAGCTGAACCCATATCAGGTGATCCTCAGTATTGGAATTAAGGGTCACAATAAAAGTGTTTTACACAGTTGCTCCGGATTGTAGCTTCAAGGCCTCCGCTCGTCGGTGTGACGTCACACAGGATCCAGCGGACGCGCTCCTCGTTTGACTCATTACCAGTCTGAGACGTAGGCGCCTGAGAGAGGAGGAGGAAGTAGGATGAGCACCAGAAAGTTCTTTCCCCTTACGCTGCGATTGAAGGAGTCGAACTTTAGACTTTTCCGACAAGGGGTCCGTGGGCGTCGCCTAGTGCTCCTCTGGACCGATGTGTGTACCTGGCGATAGCACGGTAGAACCGGCAGCGGAACCGGTTTGCGACAGTCCAGAGAGGGGGCGTCTCGACCTCTCCCTCGCCCAATGGAAAGGTCTAAAATACGTAGGACGTTATCAAAAGCAGTGGCACGTCCCACAACTAATGGGGCCATCTCTGCTGAGGCTGTACCGGGCACCGGACATCCATGAAAAAAATGCGAAAGGTTAGCCTATAAACGCTAAGCATTTAAAAGTTAGTCCTTGGCGACGTCTGTACCCCGCCGCGGTGGCTCAGTGGTTACGGCGCTCGGCTGCTGACCCGGAAGACGAGGGTTCGATCCCGGCCGCGGCGGCTGAATTTCGATGGAGGCGAAATTCTAGAGGCCCGTGTGCTGTGCGATGTCAGTGCACGTTCAAGAACCCCAGGTGGTCGAAATTTCCGGAGCCCTTCACTACGGCGTCCCTCGTAGCCTGAGTAGCTTTGGGACGTTAAACCCCAATAAACCAAACCTTGGCGACGTCTGATGGCAAAAGACAGCACAGGCATATATTCAACTTTTGGGTACGCTATCTATTTCGGCTGCTTTGCTACTTCATGCACAAATGCGCATTAATCGCCACTCAACCCTTTATTCACCACCCATGTCTTCTTCAGCGGCAGGTGCGCTCATTGGATGTAGAAGGTTCGCCCAGTTCCACGCTATCCTCAGGCTGTCTTCTCCCGCACCTTTATATCCCCTCATACCTTTCCCCCAGTCCAGGGAAGCAAACTGGGTTCATCTACCGGTTAACCACCCCGCCTACCTCTTCTTCTTCCTCCTCCTCATATCCTCACAGTACTGTGGCGCTGTAAAGCGCAGTAAGTGATTGGTTTCCGCGGCCCCATAGGAATGTATGGGAAAACAGCGCGGGCCGTTACTACCGAAATTTTGGGGAGTTGAGACATGAACCTATGTAGCATTGCGAGGTCTCGCTGATATTTCCGTACGGTATACTCCGCCTCTTCATAACGCATGCAGTTTGCGTATAA
The DNA here is from genome assembly GCF_055824585.1 of Amblyomma mixtum. NCBI lineage: Eukaryota > Metazoa > Arthropoda > Arachnida > Ixodida > Ixodidae > Amblyomma > Amblyomma mixtum. The sequence goes on from NC_143018.1 coordinate 71,803,971, forward strand.
TTTGGGGTGACATGTTTTTGTGTATGACCTTGAACGTCCTTGAGCCAGGAGGAAGACGTTATAATACACGTCTGCATTACAACGCTACGTGCCGATGGACAGGCTAAGAGGAAAGAAAAGACGCGGTGGCACTGGACAGGGTCAGTGGGAGAGGCCTTCAGTGGACGTCGTCGCCAGGGATGATGATGATGAGTGTCCTCCTCCCTCTTCCCGCAGGTGGTGGCGTGGCGGCCCCCGTGCACCCCACCCGCAGCCGGCAGACGTCCGGCAGCTTCTCGGACAGCTCGCACTCCTCCTTCGAGCAGAAGGTCATCGCCAAAAGTAACAGCCGGGACCAGCCCGTGCGGGACGAGAGGTAATGCTGTCCCGTTTTTAATGTTGGAGGAAGTGGCGATTGCACTGGCCGCCACCCATTCCGACGCAGCGTACATAATGTCGGACTCGCAGCAGGCCTGCCGAAATTACGTGCGAAATTAGGACAGCGCCGCTCGCCCGCAGAATACTATTGGCATTTGAGAGCAATTCAAATTCGGCCATGAGCAAAAAACAGATAGTATGGGTGCCCGGTCACCAGGGGGTTGAGGGAAACGGGGCCGCTCACGTGGCTGCCCGAGCGTTCCTTCCCCCGGGTTCCACTCAATTCCCCGGTTCTGCCGCGGCACTCATACCGATTCCGCTAATCTCTTACGCGGATATCACAAATCATTTACGCCTCTGCAGGAGGGTACTCCCGGGACCCGCCAAGGGTCTCGACAGAACCCGAGGAGTGCCACCTCAGACGGCTCCAAACTGGGTCTTTCTTAAATCCTGCCATACTAAAACACGTGGACCCGACATTCACGGGCAGGTGCAAATTCTGCGGGCAGTATGCTGACCTATACCACACGGTGTGGGCCTGCCAGTTAAATGCAAATGTAGCAGTTATAAGTCAGTCAACTGGGGAGGGCTGGGAGGCGGCCCTGTCTACCTGGAGGCCCAGTGGGCCCTGGTCCAGAGAGCACGGGCAGCGGCGGCAGCCAATGGCGTCCCGGAATAGGAACTGCCACCCAGGTCGACGTCCATCCACAGCTTCCCTTCCCAATTCAGTACAGTGCTACAATAAATGTTTTCTCCTCCTCCTCCCCCCATCCTTCACCACGCGGAAACAAAGTGCTTAACTCGTTCGAAGCCTTTGGCAGCACCACACACAGCGTACCGTCGCTGAGCACTGCGGCCAGCGCCGTTGTCTGACGCGGAGTTTCGTACTCCTGTCTTGAACGTCACTCTGCATAGTAAGAGCCGTTTCAGGAAACTTCAAAAAAAGTTGAGAAAGAAAAAAGATCAATGCGGCGACGCACACTGGAGCAATGCGAAAGCAAAACGTCCACACACTACATCGACGTCCGTGTACTGTATCGACGTCCGTGGCTATTTTGACGTTCGAGTGTGTTTTTTTCCTGTTAAATTAATTAATTACACCTCATCAACCAAATTTTTTCGCACACTATCCATCACAATCACACTTTCACACGTTTATCTTCAGAGTGTGACGTTCCCGCCTGTCGGGGGTCAGTCACAATGCAACACAGTTGTTTTGTTGCTATCTACGGGTTCTGCTGAAGCGAGGAGAAATGAGCCAACACACAACGCCTCCGAATCAACCTAATTTATTCTCACTCTGCCTGAAGGTGAAACTGGGAGTTCCGCTCACCGCTGTCTTCCGCTCATCGCTGTCACCGCTGCCTCGCTCTCGGCTGCTCTGGCAGGGGTGGCGCTCTGCCTGGTGGCGGTCCCACGTTTCGGTGACTGTGACGGGTTGTGGCGTCAGGCTTCTTGGGCGTCTCGGCTGGCGGTACTCTGACGGGTTGTGGCGTCCGGCTTCTTGGGCGTCTCGGCTGGAGGTCTTCTGACGGGTTGTGGCGTCCGGCTTCTTGGGCGTCTCGGCTGGCGGTCAGTTTGCAACGGATGCCCTCGGGTCCGGCCTCACCGACTACAGACCAGCGCGATCTGCTTCCGTCCGTACACTTCGCCCGTCTCTGCTCGTTCTCTCGTTCTGTCCTTTTTCTCTGTCCCCAACGCGTCTCTCTGAGGACTCCCTTTCTTTCCTTCGGTGTCCTCCTCACCTCCTCTGCTGGCAGCCCTCTTGGTGCTAACTTGCCGGCCTCCCCCGCCACCTCGAGCCATTAGTAAGGCCGTCGCGCTGCAAGACAATGCAGGCCAGTGGGCCCGCGAACTCCGGGAAGCTGTTTGTGCCGCGAGCGTTCCGGCCTACCCTCCGCGCCGCAGGGTGCCGGCCTCTTCGCGAACGCGGAGCTCATGTTCAGCCGAAGACGCACTCCTCTCGAAGTTGACATATTTATGAGGGTCACGGCTGTCCTCTCTCTTCTCGCATCGGAACCCGGGGTGGTCTCTTCCAAGAACCGCGGCTTGGACACGCGACCACGGCATTCGAAAACTTGGCCGTCAACGGACAAAGGGAGTCCTCCCTTAGCAGCGGAAGAGAGCAGCTGCCCGGGGAGACAGTCTGTTTTCCAAGGGCATGGGGCCCTCTTTTCTTTTGGGTTAACTTCCCTTAATAAAGACCCAACTCCTAGCCTTCTCCGAGTCCACAGCCCGTACCTCGCAACAAGGCCGTCTGCAGGCGTGCACGCGCGCACACACAAACGCACAAACGTGCCTGTCTCTGTGCCAAAGGGGGGGGGGGGGGGGGGGAAGTTGGGGACGCGCTGCAAAACGGGCCGCAGGGATGCGTGTGGTCGCGCTGGGCTCCGCGCGCGGCCTCTCCTCTTTTGCCCTCTGGCTATTTCGCACGTCTCTGTGTTGCGCCCGCTGCATTCCACACAACCGCCTTCGCTGACGGAGCAGGGCGATAATTTTGAGAAAGACACAGTGTCTCTGGTGTTAGTCGATGGAGGGTTCTTTTGGGCCATGCCTAGGCCTCCCGTACGCAGTCCTTCACAACCCCCTCTTCTTATAAAGAAATTTTCTATGAAAATTTTGTGGTCACCGCACTTTCACAACCAACAGTACGTCGCAAAGTTCGCAACTCAATCTTATGGCAGCAGTCATATTTCGAGCACGACAAAGCTGCCAAACATCGTCGTCGCGCACAAGCACTGGTTTCACAACACGGCACAATGTGGGCGGACCCTCAGTCCCCCCAGGCAGAGGAGTAAATTTCACACGGCGGACAATTCCGCATTCTATATGTAAAACACGCAACCGCAGAAAACTCATGAGTACAGGTAAAAGTGGGCGCTTTTCGCCATTCTCTCTTTTTTTTTCTCTCTCTCTCTCTAAGACCAGGCTATTAGCATACGAAACAAATGATCGCAGCAGCTCGTAGGATCATCGTAGATTCCGAAATGTATTACAAAGGTTATATGTGATTATGGAGGGTATATACGCGGCCCGCGGCTTCTTAGAGCGTAGTTATGTGTTGGCAGGGGTATCCCCGAAGCGCGAGTCTCATCTTGATTGGCGAGCTCTAACAATACCTCCGGTGGGACGCTCTGCAGGCCATTTTCGGGGACTTCGGTCGGGGGAGACCCAGAGCTCTCCGTCAGGCGTGGTCGCGCCGAACTTCCTAGCGTGCTGGAGAAGGCCTCGGCACCTCCGGCATGACGTAGCCTATTAACATGGACTATCTTTTCTTGTGCAGACTGCGTGCGGCGGATGCGAACGGTCACGTTAGACAGGCCCTCCACTATTCGATACGGGCCGACCCACTGTGGCGACAGCTTTCTCGCAAGTCCCTTTGATGGGACCTCAGCGTGCAGATACACTCTATCGTCTACCTTGAAATCTGCCTCCTTGCTAGCATTTTCTAGACGCCTTACTCGTGACTCTGCGGCCGACCGGAGGGCCTCTCTTGCCGTCTTGTGCGCGTCACTCAGCCTTTGCGCAAGCTCAGCCTGGTAGTTGTCTAGGGTGCCATAGTGGCCTTTCGGTTCTTCATATGCTGCCCCGGGGAGCATTGGTTGCCTCCCGTAAAGTAGAAAGAAAGGGCTTTCCTGAGTTCCTTCGTGGACGGCAGAATTGTACGCTGACGTAGCGAACGGCAGCCAAAGATCCCAATCGCGCTGATCTTTGTGTACATAATGCGAAAGGATCTTAATCAGCGTTTGGTTCAACCTCTCCACGGCCCCATTGCATTCAGGGTGGTAGGCTGTTGTCTGGAGCTTTTTGACACCCAGCAAGCGGTAAACACTCTGCATCAGCTTTCCGGTGAAATTAGCTCCTTGGTCGGTGAGTAGCTGTGAAGGAACTCCGTGACGCAATACAACCCCTTCGACAAATGCCCTCGCAACAGTATCAGCCTTTTGGTTTTCCAGAGCGAACGTTTCGGCATACCGCGTCAGGTGATCCACAAACACGAGAATGTAGCGCTTGCCGGACGTCGTACTCGGCAAAGGCCCTACGATATCCATGGCAGTCCTTTCGAACGGTCCGTTTACGTCCTGGAAAACCTGCAGTTGAGCGGGCTTCCTTCCTTTCGGGGTTTTTCGAAGCATGCAGGATTCGCAGTTCCTACAGTACTGAGCGATGTCCTTCCTCATGCCAGGCCAGAAGTACCCTTTGCTGACCCTCTGACGGGTTTTCCGGAAACCCAGGTGGCCCGCACTCGGTATGTCGTGATGCAGCCGCAGGATTTCCCCTCTCATAGACGATGGAACAACGCTCCGACCCGTGTCATGCTCCTTCTCCCTGAACTTTAGAATACCTTGCCGATCCAAAAAATATCGGCCAGCTTCCTTTCCCTCCGCGTTCTCACACTTGTTTACAATTTTCCTAATTGATGGGTCCCTCCTCTGCTCGTCGTGTAGATGGGACCACTCCACAGAGGGCAAAAACTGGGTTACGCGGGTTACGGCAGAGCGACTGAGCGCATCAGCGTTCTGATTTGTCTTCCCCGGGCGATGAAGTACTTCAAAACTATATTCCTGTATCGCCGGCCTATCGCGCGCCCAGTTGTCAATCGGGATATAAGCTCCGCCTACCCGAATCATGCCCTGGCTGAACAACATGTCGATCCGTTGGTCTCTTAATATGTCTTGTCCGATGATGCCGGCTACAGGAAGCATGACACTGTCGTCGCACACGAAAAATTTACTAATGAACGTGTGGCTGCCAAGTGCCAAAGGTATACGATAGACTCCGAACGTGCCTATGCGGTCTCCAGTGATGCCGATAAGAGTTATCTGGCTCTCGCACCTTTCGAACACATTCTCCCAGTTCGAGTCTATACCTGTCAGTGCGCTGCGCTTTAATAGGCTGACCTTGGAACCTGTGTCCACGAGACACTTCACGGGTCTGCCTGCCACCTTGCACTCGATTATCGGGCTCGTCTCCCGGCATAGGTTCACTACTGCCTCGCACTGCCCCCGTTCATCCCGGTTGACGACGGAGGCCGTACTCAGTTTCCCTGCACCTTTGCTGTGGTCTGGTCCTCGTCGCGACGGTTATTAAAGTGGGTTCCTGACCCTGCCCTGGACCAGCGGGGCGTCTGACGCGCCCGACAGAAGCGAGCGAAATGTCCCGGCCTGCCGCAAGAAAAGCAAACGCCCAAGTTACCGCGCTGGCGGGGCTCCCCGTTCGGTTCAGTCTGGTTGCGCATTCGGAGGCTTTCCTCTAGGAGTCTCTCTAGGCGTTCCAAGCGCATTCCGAGTGCGTCCTTCTCCTCAAAGTTTTCAAGCTGCCTGACAGTCGCAGCGCGTGTACGCAAAGTCTTCTCAATTTCCTCCTCCCTGGCTGCCACTTCCACAGCGTCGGAAAAGGTTTTGGGGTCCCGCGACAAAGCGAACCGCCGGACTGGGTCATGAAGGCCATTAAGAAATTGGGAAAGAAGCTGCTCATTTAGTATCTCATTCCTTACACTTTTCTTCGACGTGTCCTCGCCATCAATGTCCCTCAAGGTCTCCGCCCCGAGTCTCTTCAAACGGCTCGCGAAAGAGCGTGCATCCTCACTAACGTTTTGGCGCGCATTTAAGAATTTTTCAACTTTTGTGCTCGCCGGTTCGTTGTCGAAACGCTTTAATGCGAGCGCTTTGAAAGATTTGTATGTGGCAGCGCTAGCCACCTCTTCATCCCTCCAGGCGAAATCCTGAGCCGCCGCGACCATTTTGCACCGCGCCATCCCAATCGTTTGTTTTTCCTGCCATCCTCCCATGTTGGCCACCTGTTCTAAAATTTGCAGGAAGTCCCTGATTTTGGGACCCGTGTCGTCCCCCGTGAACGTCGGAATCATACCGCCCAACATTAGTGCACTAGCTCCAAACGTTCCGTCGTGAGAATTCTGCGATTGCGATAGCGCCATGTTGGCCCCTTTCTCCTCGGGTACGAGGGTTAATGGTCTCGCACCAAAACTTCAGCAAAATCCCACCGCTGCCACCACTTGTGACGTTCCCGCCTGTCGGGGGTCAGTCACAATGCAACACAGTTGTTTTGTTGCTATCTACGGGTTCTGCTGAAGCGAGGAGAAATGAGCCAACACACAACGCCTCCGAATCAACCTAATTTATTCTCACTCTGCCTGAAGGAGAAACTGGGAGTTCCGCTCACCGCTGTCTTCCGCTCATCGCTGTCACCGCTGCCTCGCTCTCGGCTGCTCTGGCAGGGGTGGCGCTCTGCCTGGTGGCGGTCCCACGTTTCGGTGACTGTGACGGGTTGTGGCGTCAGGCTTCTTGGGCGTCTCGGCTGGCGGTACTCTGACGGGTTGTGGCGTCCGGCTTCTTGGGCGTCTCGGCTGGAGGTCTTCTGACGGGTTGTGGCGTCCGGCTTCTTGGGCGTCTCGGCTGGCGGTCAGTTTGCAACGGATGCCCTCGGGTCCGGCCTCACCGACTACAGACCAGCGCGATCTGCTTCCGTCCGTACACTTCGCCCGTCTCTGCTCGTTCTCTCGTTCTGTCCTTTTTCTCTGTCCCCAACGCGTCTCTCTGAGGACTCCCTTTCTTTCCTTCGGTGTCCTCCTCACCTCCTCTGCTGGCAGCCCTCTTGGTGCTAACTTGCCGGCCTCCCCCGCCACCTCGAGCCATTAGTAAGGCCGTCGCGCTGCAAGACAATGCAGGCCAGTGGGCCCGCGAACTCCGGGAAGCTGTTTGTGCCGCGAGCGTTCCGGCCTACCCTCCGCGCCGCAGGGTGCCGGCCTCTTCGCGAACGCGGAGCTCATGTTCAGCCGAAGACGCACTCCTCTCGAAGTTGACATATTTATGAGGGTCACGGCTGTCCTCTCTCTTCTCGCATCGGAACCCGGGGTGGTCTCTTCCAAGAACCGCGGCTTGGACACGCGACCACGGCATTCGAAAACTTGGCCGTCAACGGACAAAGGGAGTCCTCCCTTAGCAGCGGAAGAGAGCAGCTGCCCGGGGAGACAGTCTGTTTTCCAAGGGCATGGGGCCCTCTTTTCTTTTGGGTTAACTTCCCTTAATAAAGACCCAACTCCTAGCCTTCTCCGAGTCCACAGCCCGTACCTCGCAACAAGGCCGTCTGCAGGCGTGCACGCGCGCACACACAAACGCACAAACGTGCCTGTCTCTGTGCCAAAGGGGGGGGGGAGTTGGGGACGCGCTGCAAAACGGGCCGCAGGGATGCGTGTGGTCGCGCTGGGCTCCGCGCGCGGCCTCTCCTCTTTTGCCCTCTGGCTATTTCGCACGTCTCTGTGTTGCGCCCGCTGCATTCCACACAACCGCCTTCGCTGACGGAGCAGGGCGATAATTTTGAGAAAGACACAGTGTCTCTGGTGTTAGTCGATGGAGGGTTCTTTTGGGCCATGCCTAGGCCTCCCGTACGCAGTCCTTCACAAGAGAACGTCGTAATCGTGCACGCACGTCTTGCGGACACTTCTTGCTGACGCGCCATACCCATATAATGCTTTCGCATTAAAAAAAAGAAGGGGGGAGGGGGGTTGGAGTGTGGGGCAATTCCGTGATAAGGCTTGAGGTTGGAAGGCTGCCGTCTCTGTTTAGCGGTCGTCCGCAGATGCCTGTATTCACGAGCGTATACGTCTACGGATCACCTCCTGGACGTTACGCTACACGGCAATAGCCCCGCATTTCGACTGCCTGTTTGCAACCGGAAACGAGCACCAGAAGACGAACTCACCCGGAATTGGTCAAATAGAACGCGATATCTACTTTCCTCCAATGCGGTCTGATTGGCTGTGACGTGCTGCGGCCGGGAACGAGGTTGCGCGGTCGATTCCCGACCGAAGCAGCCTGCATGTCGATGGGGTCCTAAGTGCGAAAACTAGTGCAGCATTTGTCAGAATCGTGGATGCCGCGTTATTTCCTGCTGAGGTACACGCGGTAGAGTTCTTGCAGCACCTCTGGGGATTCCCGAGAGTTGCCCCTTCTAATCGTCTGCAGATTCGGTGGGTTGACAGCGCAAAGCGACCCGGTGTGCGAATCTGGCACGCCTTTATTTTGCCGGGGAGCGGGGTTTGTTTAACGGCGACAGCCGTTATTGGCGAGGAGACAAAGAATAAGGTGGGGCGACCGAAAAGGAAATAAAAATAATGGCGAGGAGACAGCGGACGCGCGTCTGTCCGCGTGACAACATCCGGGACTTGAGAAGAGGAGAGGCGTGAAGTGGGAAAGGTGAAAAAGGCGCTGCCGCGGGAAAAGGAAAAACACTCTAGAAAAGAAAAAAAAACGAGGGGAAAAAGCCCAACCTTTTGTAGGTAGGTAAACTTTTATGATTAAAATCGGGGTATTAAGGCGGAAGCCTTTAATAACTCATCGTTGTAAGCAGGAGTTGTCGACAGAAATGTCACGCACTTCAATTGGTCGAAACGGTCGCGACATCACAGTGCGCGAATTTCAAACGGGGCCAATTGTACTTCGGCTAGTAACCATGCTACCAATTAAAGGGATCGTATAGTGATGCTCCAAGTAAGTGGGAATGAGTTTAGTTAATTGCTTAATTACCCAATTGACTTAATTAACATTTCTAGTCAGGCCATATAAGTAAATAAACCCGAGTAGAAAATTAGTCGAGTTGGGGAATCGAACCCCGGTCTCCGGAGTGCGAGACGAGCACTCTAACCACTCCGCGCCATGCCAGCTCGATGGTTTTGAATGAACAAAGGCGCGTCTAGTAAATATGGTGTCCGTTCACTCCCATCTTCCTCCCTTCCCGTTACGACGAGGTTCAGGTGTCCACCGAGGTATGCGGGACAGATACATTTCCTTTCCTCAAAAACCAATTTACGGACGAGCAAGGCGTACAGCCGAACGGGCGATGGCGTTCTGTGGACTCCCTGGCAGCGTTGCAAGACGCTGTCGCGTTCCACTCTTAGAGGCGAAGCTTAACATCGTAGCCACACATCAGTGACACAAGCAGCAACACCGCGCCTAAGGCTTTCGCAGGCCTACAAAGTGCCCCCTGAATTTTTTTCTTGAGGCCTGATGGGTGGGGTCCTCATTCCAGGGCTGCACTGGCTTGAGCTTGTCAGGCGGACCTGTTTCATGAGGGCCCGTTAGTCCTCGATACGACCGCTGGTTAGCATCGCCTCCCACCGCTCAAATGACGCATACCGAGTCTGTAAATGCTTCGGCTTCGCCCCGCATCCCCACGAAATGTGGAAGAGTGTTGGGCGGGCCTGGCACCATGGGCATGTGTCAGGGTATGGCGTTGGGTATATCAGGTGAAGTTTGTGATTAGGGAAGGTTTTTGTCCTCCAAAACACAAGCAGCAAAATCGTCCACGGACGTGGCGAGGAGGCATTGAGAAAGGCGGGATAGGGTGGCCGGTGGGAGCTTTATCTCGAGATACCCGCCGCGGCGGCTCATTGTTTAGCACTCTCGGCTGCTTAGCCGGAGTACCCGGGTGCGGATTCGAACCCGGCCGCGGCGGCCGCGTTTCGTTGGAGGCGAAGCGCAAAAGGCGCCCGTGTGCCGTACGATATCGGTGTGCGTTAAATGATTACCAGGTGGTCGAATTTATGGAATTAGAATAAAATGCGAAATTATGAAACGTATTTTCGAAGGCGATGTGTATTTAAAACACCGCGATACATGCTTGTGGGAGTCACCTCCGGCTGGGGTAGCAGGCGGGAGTTCAGCTCATGGAAACACATCTAGACAAAACTTTCCGAAATATTTTCCTCGTTTCATATAGGGTATCAACGGTGGCGGCCGTACGTTAAAAGTTTTCGAGTACTTGAGGATAGTTTGAGAGTGTGTGCAACGACGTTTAAAAGCTAACATATATTTTTTAAAACGTCACGATAAGTGTGTGCTATAATGCAGGACATACTCCAACAGGCGCTTTATCAGCTTTATGTTTCTCCTAATCGCACGGGCCTCTTGTGGAGTCAGGTATGCTGCCGCGTGCTCTATGTACATTTACTCGCCAATACAGTCGTTCCAACTATACAGCCTAGACAGCTCTGCGTGAGAGAGCAATTCTCAAAAGCCATGGTAGTAGCGAAACGAAAGTGAACCGGGCACGGTAGCAGACCACGGCGCAGACGATACTCCCAGGCGCCTCCGGCATACATGGCCGCGTAGGTAAGAGGGCAGGTTATCCAAGTTATCCAAGACAGCCTCAATACAGTACACGTGCTTCAGTGGACAATCAATGACAACGCACTTCTGCGGTAGTTGCATCCATCGCGGTTCGTGTGTTGTATATACCTTATTTTTACAGCGAAACCTGTAGGAGTATTAGAAGGCATGTAGTAGAAGCAATTTAGGGGGCACAACGGCAGCCGTGTAACACTTTGCACTTAACTTGTACGTGGGCACCAGCACCCCCTCACAGCGCGGTTGAGGTGTCCACTGACCCTGTGAGCCAAGTTATGCGTATTTCCTTTGCTCAAAACCAACGGGACTGTGAATAAGACAACACTTGGAGTTTTGTCTAATTGCTTAGGCTATCTGCTTTGTGCAAGCGGGCCCTGGAGTTCACGATGTGTGTCGGGAACGCGATCGAACCGAAGTCCGCAAGTGGAAAAAGTCGTAGCGTGCACGTGAGTGAAGAGACGCCAAAACGGGCCGCCTGCCACTCCTGACTTCTCGGCCTCTTATGACAATCAGCTTTTTTTAATGCGCTAAGCCGGCAAGCTTAGATGAAATAATTTTAAGGCGGAAGCCTTTAATACCTCATCGTTGTAAGCAGGAGTTGTCGACAGAAATGTCACGCTTTTCAATTGGTCGAAACGGTCGTGACGTCACAGTGCGCGAGTTTCAAACGGGGCCAATTGTACTTTGGCTAGTAACCATGCAACTAATTAAAGGGATGGTATAGTGATGTTCCAAGTGAAATAAATAAATAAAACAAAGTAGGAAAATGGTCGAGTTGGGAAATCGAACCAGGTTCTCCGGAGTGCGAGACGAGCATGCTAACCACTCCGCCGTGCCAGCTCGATGGTTTGGAATGAACAAAGGCGCGTCTAATGAATACGGCGTCTTCGTTCACTCCCATCTTCCTCCCTTCCCTTATGGCGAGGTTTAGGTGTCCACCTAGAAATGCGAGACAGGTACATGTCCTTTACTCAAAAACCAATTTAGCGACGAGCAAGGTGTAGAGCCGAACGGGCGGTGGCGTTCTGTGGACTCCCTGGCAGTGTTGCAAGAAGCTGTCTCGTTCCACTCCTTAACATCTTAACCGCATATCAGTGACACGAGCTGCGACACTGCGCTTAAGGCTTTCGCCTCACCGCACTTTAGGTCAACAAAGCGCCCTAATTTTTTTTAATCGTTTTTTTCTCTATACGACAGAAGAAAGACGCCAAGTTTAGCCGTATACGGTGGCCGCGGCGACGGCGGCGCGATGGCTTCGTCGCGTGCCAGCAGTCCATATACACAACCTGCGAGCAGGACAGACAGGCCCGCGGTGATGACTAATAGCCTTGGACGCGACACCGGGAAGCGGAACGTTTCTGCGCCGTAAACACATTTACGATGGCCTACGGTAACCTATTTATAGAAGGGGACCTGGAAGAGTCGCGCACACACCCCCCTCCACCCGCTTGTTTATATACTACCTGTTGCGCCCCCTTTGTTGTGCTTCCGGGTGCGATGTCTGACTGGCGACGATATATGGGACGAGGCGAGCCTCTCGAGACGAGACGCGTGCGTGTGACTCAGGGGTCTTGGAAAGCAATCTCGCGTTGTGTCGTAGACGTAGCAAGCACTCCCCCCCCTTCCCTACTCTTTTATTGTCATCTTATTATCGCCTTTGTCTTATTTGTTATTATTATTCGGTTCGCCCGTTTTCGATTTCGCCGCTGCCGCCGTTGCTGTTGCCAAGGCCGCAAGGAATGGCCGACCTCTCTCTCACCCTCTCTCTCGGGCGGCCCGCAGCAGCTGCTGTTCGCGGAGTTCACTGTCGCCCTGTTTGTTGTGTGTTCACGTGACGATTCCTGGAAGTGAGCTTTAACGGCGGGCAGCTGCCTCCCCTGTTGAGTCAGCGCGAAGGCGTTCGCCTTTTTTCTTTTCGTTTTTTTTTATTTGTTTTGTGTTTTCGTTTCGGTTTGGAGCTTGGTGCTGTTTGGGCGTGACGCATTGCTCGCTCGAACAACTTGACGGCCTCGGATTGGTAGCGAGACAGTACTGCGCTGTATTTAGCGAGACGCGTGCTTTGTTACTGACTTGTTTCCGGGTGACCTTTACGTTGACTTGGCGATGACGTGTGGCGCAGTCATTGTTTCAGCTTCGGACTGTACAGTTTGTTCGAGAAAAGGCTGTCCCGTCGACTAGTCTAACCGGGCAGCGCGTTATCGGCGAGTTAAGTCCTAACCGCCGCTTGTTGTAAGACGTAGCACCGCTACGACCACGGCATCAGCCAACACCCCCTTATAGATTACTATGGCGGTGTTGCCAACACCCCCCTAGAGTGTCTAGGGAGTGTTGCATCAGCCAACTCAGGAGCCTTGAGAACCTACAGGAGACAGGGTCAGGGAAGTTTAGTTTGAAGTTTATTTCAAGAATACATAGAACAACATAAATACGTAATCTACTATAGAAAGAGGTCCCAGAGTATTGTTACTGTAGGGGGATCTCTTATATAACAAAATGCGCAAATTATTAGCATTTGTGGGGTGCGTTGGTTTCCTTTATATGCGTACGTCTCGTAGAGGGGCAGACGTACAGGCCTGCTGAACGACGACGTTGCGCATGATTGTCGCGTAGATCTTGCGGCGACGAATGTCGAGTGATGGTGAAGAGAACAACTTTATTAATAGAGAGCCAGAACGGCCGGGCATAGTGTCAAGGAGCAACTCTTCGCCAGGGCTCGTTGGTGATCCGCCCAGTCCGAATGAAGCCATGCACTCCAGGAGGGAGGGAGGGCAGGGTTGGGAAATGGAGAGAAATAGACAGAAGAAAAGGAAGTGGAGGTTAACCAGGCAGAAAACCGGGTTTGCTACTCTGCGCGTGGCGAGGGACATAAAATGGGGAAAATAGAAAAGAGGAATGAAAGACGGCTTAGGTCGCAGAATGAAACGCGGCCACGTTGGCTTTTCTTTAGTCCGGAACACGCGGGAAGCCCTGCAGTCTCATGCTGAAGCCTGTGCCAATAAGGCCTTGATGACTTTTTTTTTAGCAAGGTCAAGGTGTCCCAGACTCTTGGCCACCGTTAAGGGCCGTGAATCCAAGCGGCGGAGTGCTGCCTCCAAATACACAATTGTTGGCTGTCAAAAGGACGAGGGGGAGGGGGTTGGTGCAGTGGCTGACGGAGTAGCCTCCGCACCTATAGTGCTCACACGCTGGAGCATTTTCCATCGCGGGCAGTTGGGAACAAGCGTTAATGACCGTCGCTCCCAGCCACAGGCGACACAACTAAGTTGCAATAACGTATCGAGGATTGTTTATGTGACGGCGCCCTGAGCTTTCTGGAACATTCCCCGGGACCAGAGTCGTGTCGCAGGCAAGCGCACGAAGCTATAGCTGTCTTGTGGTGTTGGCTCTTTGTCAGTGGGATGTGGTCATTTTTTGAGCTCCCATGGTCCGATCGAGCTGCATTGTCAGCTAGGTCGTTACCGGACATTCCGCCGTGTTCCGGAAGCCACAACAAAATGATGTCCTGACCTCTTTCAAGTGAACGATGTTGTTCATGTCAGATATCACCAACCAGCTGCTCGTGGGAAACAGGGAAGAACCAAGAAGTGAACGAACACGACTGTCGCGGTCCGCCGTGTTCTGTGGCTTTCCCGTAGGCTGTCACTTGGCAGTGATGACTTGCGATGTCAGTCGACAACGGCGACTCAACGCAGTCATTGCGTCGGGGCTGGACATCCACTAACAAGGACCCCACCAGCAACGCCAGGCCGAAAAAAAAAAATGAGACGCCATTAAAAGCGATAGCTGTTAGTAGCATGTTAGACGCAAACTGCGAGGTCCGTTGTCCACAACAGCTGCACACCGGAAGCTCGCAGTTGCTCGCGGCGGCCACCACGGGCGCGCTAGTGTCGTGTGAGTGCAAGACAGGCTCGCTTCGTTTTCCCTCACGTTGGTCGGCGCTGCATGCTCTGCGTCGCGATCGAGAGCGCGTACAAGGTTTGCCCGCGTAGATCCGGAACGGCGCGCCGCAGAGATGGCGAGGAAACGGCGCAGGATGGTGATCCGCAATGGTTACGCCTCCCCTCCAGGACGGCTTCAACTAAACACAGCATAGCAGCAGGTGAAGTGATGCACGAGCAGTTGGCACAGCGCTGTTCCAGTAAGTGAAGTCACGCGTTGCCAGTTGTGTCCGGCCCCGCCGTGGTGGCCCAGTGGTTACGGCGCTCGGCTGCTGGCCCGAAAGACGCGGGTTCGATCCCGGCCGCGGCGGCTGAATTTCTTGAAGGCGAAATTCCAGAGGCCCGTGTGCTGTGCGATGTCAGTGCACGTTAAAGATCCCCAGGTGGTCGAAATTTCCGGAGCCCTTCACTACGGCGTCTCTCATAGCCTCAGTCGCTTTGGGACGTTAAAGGGACACTGAGGAGAGCACTATTCATATTTTTTTATAGTAAAATCCGATAGTTCGGCATGTCATGGCTTTGTTGCCACTTGGCCGGCAGCGAAAGATGCATTTATTTCTAAGAAATTTGGATTCGAAGTTGAAAAAGTTTTTCCCGCCGCTCTGATTCAAACTTGGGATTCGTCTATGACGACAGAGGACTAAGAGACGTGAAACATGACGTGCACATGACGTAACGCAGACTCCGTGATTTCTGGCTGCCAGCAGTGCGGCCTAGCAGCAGCCGAAAAGAAAGCTACCGCCGGCCGCACGTTGAAGGCATCTATCGGCTATTGCGGCCGTCGCTACAGTCGCTTCGATTACGTTTGCACTGGCGTTTTGCCAGCGTTACGATGGATCTCGTTCTCGAAGTCGTCAACGAAGTTCTCGCAAATAGACACCTTTAGCATACCGTGTACCTTGTTACCGCTAGCGGAATACCGGGAGCCCGCCTACCGCCGGAAAACAGGCGCTGATTTGTCCCGATGCTTCAGGAGCGCGCGTAGCAGCCGGGCACGTGGCGCCATCTGGCGACGTCAAGGAGATTTGCGCATGCATTGGCTGCGCCTCAGTGATGCATGGTTCTCGGTTCCTGGTGTTGCTAGAACCATTCGTTCTAGCAACACTGTTTTGTTCTATGATCTCATCACGCTTGTACTTGCCAGTTTGGCCTGTGGCGGCGATACCTGTATTTTGGTTCTTGCTCTTTTCTGCGTTACAAGAGCTTTGTTGTCAGTATGAGTGGCGTTTTTGTAATCAGGAGCTGGTATTCTGTCGATGCAAGCCAACTTCAATTTCTCCTCAGTGTCCCTTTAAACCCCAATAAGCCAAACCAAACCAGTTGTGTCGGACTGTGGGAACGCGAGGATCTGTAATCCCGCTTCTCACTTCTGTCGCTGGTGCAAGCGGATCGCCCTCCTCGAAAGCGCCTGTGGCACGTGCGATGCGGCGGGCGTCAGCTCAAGACAACGGCGGGCTGCCCACTGTTGAACACGGCTCCTAACGGATGCGTGTAATTGGTTTACGGCCCGGTTTCTTTCTTCATTCGCCCTCTCTCCCGTCCGACAGTCCGTTGCTGTCACCGGCAAGGATTCTTTCGTCCAGTTGAGCGTTTCGCTCTGCTACTACCTGCCATGGTTGCCAGGTGGTGTGTTAAGCCGACGACTACGACGCGGAATACACGAACGGACGTCCAAGAGCTGCGTTCTAAAAAAAAAAAAAAAATCAGTCCGAAAACTATCCTCTCGGCGCTCGAAAGCCCTCACTGCGTCGGCACCCTATAGTCGTCGTCCTTATCACAACGCACGCCGTCTCCGCTAAAAGAACCGGCGTTGCGTCGGAAAATTCCAGCCCGACCAAACCTTTCAGTTTTGGGATCAAAGTTTATCCCCTCTCTCCGCTGTCTGGGACGCTCAACTCTCTAGTCTATAATTTATGGACCCCCCGCTCTGTATGTGGGTTATAGCTTCTTCGCGTTTCGGCGGACACGTCCGGCATGCGATAGGGCGCGGTGAATTATGTAACGGCCGGTTGAGCGCATGTTTCGCTGAGTGCGTTTCCGGGTTTGGACGACGCGCCTGCCCTCCTCCCTCCCCATCTTCTTCTTCGGCTTCACCCTCTCCCCTCTCGCCCTGTCTCCCTTACGGGTGTTTACAGAAAACTCGTCGCTTACATGGAAAAGGCGACTATCTTTCAGTTTTAGTTCTCGGTGTCCCGCTGTTCTTTTTTTCTCTCCTTCTTTCTTCTGTGCGTGGACGAAGTCGGGCGGGCGCAGTGGCGCGTAAAGGCTTTTTTGCGCGTGATGCGCCGATGTAACAAGCGCTCCTCGCTGCGTAGTACGTGCTCGCCGAGAGAGCCTCCGCAGTCGCCTCAGTTAGGCGCAGTGCCGCTTACGCCGAGTCAGTGCCTGTGGCTGTGAGCGGGTTGTGCAGCACCGTCACGCTTAAGCAGGGCACCTGTTCCACTTAACCCGTGCGCTGGAATTGGAAGGGAACGCACAGTTAGCATTCAGGAACGAGATGTATCCATACTCCTGCACCTCACTTGAGGCAATGAGGAGATCGCGAGTGCAGAGGAGAAATATTTAACAAAAATATGCTTGCAGTTATGATCGCGGACTTCATGATGTTAAAGTGTTCCATTTAGTATTGTGGCAACCTGTACGCGACCCGCGTGGAGGTCTGCAACTTGCAGTACATTGTGGCAATGGGGTGGGTGGTGTGCGCGAGCTCGAGGCCACAGATGATGGAACGATTTTCATGCCGCCGCGGTTATTTCGATTAATCCGCGGCTGATCCCCTTTCATCTGCCTGCCCCTCAGATTTCAGGTTAACAGGTCTGAGGGGATTAGATTAGCCCTGACGTCATGAGGATTGGTTGACTCCATTGGCCGGAGGGCTTTCTTTGAAGGGCATCTGCCCCTTCGTTCTTGAGTGGTATGTAACTATAGTATATACCATCCACTCCACTGTTCCATTCAATTCCTCCCCTTTTAACCCCAATAATTCCTCCCCTAACGACTGGGTCCGCCGCGGTGTCTCAGTGGTTACGGTGCTCGGCTGCTGACCCGAAAGACGCGGGTTCGATCCCGGCCGCGGCTGCTGAATTTCTTTGGAGGAGAAATTCTTAGACGCCCGTGCATTGTGGGATGTCAGTGCACGCTAAAGAATCCCAGGGGGTCGAAGTTTCCGTAGCCCATCACTACGGCGTCCCTCATAGCCCGAGTCGCTGTGGGACGTTAAACCCCCATAAACCAAACCAAAACCTAACGACTGGGTTCAGTTGTCCAGTCGTACCGAGGCAAATTTCGACGTCATAATTTTTTGTACTAAGTTCTAAAGAGGACGTCTACCATCAGAGCAGACAGCATTTTGACTAAACAATTTCTTTTAAACATTTTTTTCGTCGTCATCGTCGTTTTGAGCTCAAGGGTCGTAAGCTAGGGCAAACTACTCTGGAAACAAGATGTCGGAGCGTGCTCGCGCACTTCGTGTTGGTGCGGACGTGGCACACAGCACCGGCTTTTTCCATGCTGCTCGCAATTTAAAAGCAAGGCGAAGCTGAGTCGCGCCGCCGCATTTTGTTTGGGTGTTCGTCGGGGGCACGTATAACGTCGAGACCGGACCAGACGCGACTCGACTAGGTTCGGCGCGTTTTCCCTTCAGAGCGGGGGAGAAGAGAAACACGCTTGGCAAGGAGGTGCGTGTTTCTTTTCTGCTTCAACTGCGCACTGTCTCGGGCGTCTTTTGCTACTGCTGCCGCTCGGTCGTCGCTGGCTGTGCGACGTTGGTGGCGAATGTCCCGCCGATGCCCTGGGAGACCCCGAACTTTCGCGTAGGGGCATCTGGCGGCCGTCGCGAGAGGTATACTATATATCGACGTTGTTCGTGGCCTCCGCGATCAAGCGCGCCTAGTAACGATGCGCTTGATCGCGGAGGCCACGCATTGTTTAGACTTTGTTCCGGGGCATACGACGTGGTGTCGCGGCTTATGTGCGCTTGTTTGCTACCCTGACACGGGACTGACTGCCACTATTAAACTGTTTCTTGTGCAGTGTGTGTGCTGCATGTGGTAAGGTGGAGGCCCTTATCAAAATTCAATTTCTTTCAGGTATGCGATGCCAAATATGATTGATGGATTGATTGATTGATTGAGAAGCGGTAACTGAAGAGAGATGAGGATTCATTGATGAGCTGGATGCATCATTATTGCATCAGCGATGGGCGACGAAAATCGTTTCTTCTTGTGACAGATCCCCTGCGGCGGGTTAACGAAAGATCAAGCCAGCGTGAGTCCATTCCCGGTGCGCAATACGCGGTACACCGGTGAGTGAGGATAATAAAAGCAGAACACAATAAAAACCAAACCACATGAGTCTGTCCGGCCGGGGCATTTGGGTTATCGCCAAGGGCATTAGTTTTGTTCACATAGGCATCCACACATGCGGGTGATGGGGGTAGGGGAGCAGTGCTCCACCCATCGTCATCATCATCACCACCATCATCGTCATCAGTCTGACTACACCCACTGCAGGGCAAAGGCCAATGTCATGTATCTTCAATTAACCCTGTCCTGTGTCAGGTGCGGCCACCGTGTTCCCGCAAACTTCTTAAATCTCATGCGCCCACCGAACTTTCTGCCACCCCCTGCCATGTTTATGTTTGCCCACCTTAATAGGCCTTGGGGAGGAAACGAATATTTTGTCCCACATTCTTCCCTGCTACCTAGAAGAAAGGGACCAGCATATAACTCATCCCCCCCCCCCCTCCCCGGCCCTTCACAAGTAAAGTCACCAACGGGCCACCACTAGGCCTTCTCGAATTTTCATAGCCGAAGAAGAATTCGTTCTGGCCCGAATCGAGCTATGACGCACGGCCGGCCAGAACAACTCGGAATGTAGACAGGTTAGTCCGCGAATTAAGGGTGATTCCATTGAACTCTATACTCCAGAAAAGGGGGACTGCCCGACTCCGCCTAGAGGGATTTCCCTAAACACCACGTTTCCACCTCAGCGGATTGCCGTAACCGCTCTACTCCACCATATGGGATTTCTCCTGAACACTCTACTTAGAGCGGTAGAGCGACTGTTCCGGTGTAGCGGTGGTCCTGGGTTCGAACCCCGGGCCAGGACGAATTTTTCTTTATACTGCGAAGTTTCTGAGAAAGCTGTATAGCTTTCCTTTGCAGCCGTGTGGCTGCGCTTGGGTGGATGTCAATGAGTAATTACTCCCTTGTTGCTCTACTACACAAAAGGGATTTCTTAACTCTACCTTGGAGGGTTCACGTGACATTACTCCACCTTAGCGAATCGTCTGACACTGTACTGCGCCCTGCGGGACTCCCGCAAACGCTGCATTATTAAGGCGAAAGCCTTTAATGCCTCATACTGTCGTTAGCAGACGCGTCGGCAGGAATGTCGACAGACGCGTCGGCAGATTTGTCCGTCTTTCGGCGTCACTGCTTAAAAAGAAACTGCGCCGAGGGTGGGAATCGAACCGGGGCCTTTGGCATTGGAAGAGGAGACGCTACCACTCCGCCACGAAGGCTCAAGGTTCCAGCATGAATAAAGGCGCTTCTATAGTGAATGCATAGGTTTCATAAATAAAATAAAAGGAATAAAGTCATGAAAAGAAAATAAGCAAAAATAAAAACAAAATAAAATAGGATATGAGAATAAAATAAAAAACAACAAAAACAAGAAAAGGGGCAAAAATAAAAGAAATATGAAAAATAAAAAAGTAAATAAAAACAAACAGAGCGCCAGGAAACGCTTTCGCCTTGCAGCACTTTAGAGAGCCAAAGTGCCCTCTGAATTTTTTTAAAAGGGGTATACTGCCCAAGTCCTCATCGGGAATACGAGGCTGTCAATTCCACCGTGTGGCCTTTTCTTTTGGGCACGTTGGGCTAATCGCTGTACTCATTTCTCTCCTGCAGGGTGTACATGGTCAGCGCCAAGCGGGCCCCGGTGGTGGTCTTCTCGGCGCTCTCCTACAACCGACGGAGCCTGCGGGGAGCTGCAAAGTACGTCGCAGTCCTTCTTTCACATGTGCGCCGGCCACGGACCTTTTGGCGCATGGGATAGGCTCTTCGGTTAGAGGGGGCAACTGCCCAATTACTCGCGGCCGTTTTAGTCTGGTTAACGTCTGTTGTTTTTCGCTTTTAACGCCCAAGGACGAAGGCATACCTTGTCTATTATTTGAGTTGTTCGGCAGAAATTTTGTTGCCTATACCTGCAGGCGTTCTTTTTTTTTTTCGTTTGTTTCGTTGTTTGCTGTTGACAAAGCACTGTGCAATTGCATCCCCACTCTTGCCTTGGCCACCACAAGGCGGCTGGCAGTATTGAATAAATAAATAAATAAGTAAATAAATAAATAAAATATCTAGAATAAGTCGCTGCTTAAAACCAGCGAATTAAAAAGCGTTTTTCTTTTTTGTCATATCGCTGCTAAAAATCGGGTAAGTGAAAGTGTTTATCTTTTTCTTGGATAAGTTACATCGACGCTTAGAACTATAGTAGGATAAAACTAAAAAAAAAACAGCAGTTGCTAACACTGGTCCACGGTCCGCGCCGTACTATATTACTCCGCTGGCCAATCGCAATAGTAAATGAAATCAACTTCTTAATGTCTGGCTGTATTACACAAACCAGGTATCAGAATTGTATCAAATCAAATGACCAGGTATCAAATGAGCAGCGTCTCGCGGGCATGTTTATCTTAGATTTTCATGAAATATGACCACCTCCCAAAAAGAGGACGCTTCGCGAGACCTTGGCTACTTCCTTTATTTTTCCGTCGTTCTCATTCAGGCTCACGCGTTATGCAACTTTCGCCTTCAACTCACCCGCATTCTCTCTCTCTCTCTCTCTCCCCCCCCCCCCCCCCCCCCCCCCTTTTTCGCCACATTTGGTAACGAAATCAAAACCTCCAGCAGCCGGCGTTGACGTCGCCGCGGAACTCTGTAATTACTTGCGAGAATGATCGGGCTGCTTAATTCGCTTTTCTCCGAAGCAGCCGTTTAAGAGGAGAGGGAGTAAGAGATGGGGGGGGGGGGGGGGGGAAGTGACAAGCTGGATGAGATTAGATCGGCGAGCGATTAACGCGTCGTCTGTTCGGGGTCGGCTGCTTGTAAGGAGCCTGCGGGCGTGACGTAATAAGGACTCGCTGCTATTAAAGGTCGACGCCGATAGATGGCGGGAGTGAAAAGCAAGGGGAAGGAAACGGAACCGCGGGAAGGGGGGGGGGGGGGGTAGTGTGTGGCTGCTCGACGGACGAGCGTTTAAGCGTGACGCAAACACGTGTTACTTGGCGGTCGTTAACCGACGCGGGCGATCGTGTGTGACGCATTCGAGCCGCGTGGGCGCGACAGCGCCAGGATTCTTGTTAGCGACGCCTTGGAAAAGAAGGGTGTAGGGAGGTTAAACGTGTTTATATTTGTACAGAGTACGATAATTTTTTTTTAGAAGAAAGTATTTATTTAGCATAAAACATGAAATACAAACACACAACTTCAGGGACCCAACAAAATTTGTTTAAGGGTCCCGACCACTATAAGCTATTACATATGATGTAGACGACAGCAACAAATAAGGCAGCTATATAGCAATAAGCATGTTACAGCAGTAGACACTGGATACTAGTGAAAATATCAAATAAACATGTTATAATTAGAAAAAAAAACACAAACCAAAGCACTAAAGAATGTAGACTAGGTTGAATTTAGTAGAAAATGTTTTAATTGTTTTTGAAAGGCATAAAGTGTAGGTGAAATTTGAACATTATAATCAAGACTGTTCCACAAATAAGGACCCGTAAATTGCAACGTTTGTCGAGCATAATTTGTGTGTATTGTAGGAAGCAAGAGCCGATGTCTTGTAGTAGACGTGTTGAGCAAGGAATCCTCGTCAGCTTCGAACTTTCCACTTAAACTTGCTTGGAAGCATGCTTAAATGATGGGCCGTCACCTTCAAACTTTCCACCGAAACTTTTTTTTTTTAACACTGTCGAAACTGGAACCGGGAGCATAGCCGGAATCGAAATCTATTTCGAAACAGGGGAAGACTTATGGGCAACTTTTGAAGGGAGCGATTTTCGAGATGGTGTTATTCGCGCAACGCGTTTCTTCAATTTGCCCGTCGGAAAAGCGGGGGCCACTCCGATTTTCCCATAGAGAACCTCATTATACAGATAAACCATATCAGCCCCCCCCCCCCCTTTCCCCGCCCCTGCCCCCCGCTGCTGCTCTTCATATCTGCCCCTGGTTCGAAACCGATCGGTCCGCGTGACGCATTTCCTGTACGCGCTCAGCGTGACGGAATTGTCAGCACGTGTCAGCTTGTTAGTCAGCTGGGTAGTAATTTCTGAGCGCCGCCGCCATGGCTCAGTGGTTATGGAGCTTGGTTGCTGACGCGAAAGACGCGGGTTCGATCCCGGCCGCGGCGGCCGAATTTCGATGGAGGCGAAATTCTATAGGCCCGTGTACTGCGCGATGTCAGTGCACGTTAAAGAACCCCAGGTGGTCGAGATTTCCGAAGCCCTTCAATACGGCGCCCCTCATAGGCTGAGATGCTTTGGCTCGCTAAACCTCTTAAACTAAACTAAACCACACTACTTTGGTCAAATGTTTAGGGGAATCCCCCAAGGTGGAGTAGATTAGTAATAAGGGAGTAATTACTCATTGGCATCCACCCGAGCGCAGCCATACGGCTACAAAGGAAAGCTATACAGCTTTCTCAGAAACTTCGGAGTTAAAGAAAAATTCGGCCTGGTCCGGGGTTCGAACCCAGGACCACCGCTACACCGGAGCAGTCCGGGGGGGGGGGGGGAGCAGTCCTGGTCCGGGGTTCGAACCCGGACCAGGACTGCTCCCCCCCCCCCCCCCCCCGGACTGCTCCGGTGTAGCGGTGGTCCTGGGTTCGAACCCCGGACCAGGACGAATTTTTCTTTAACTCCGAAGTTTCTGAGAAAGCTGTATAGCTTTCCTTTGTAGCCGTATGGCTGCGCTCGGGTGGATGCCAATGAGTAATTACTCCCTTATTACTAAACCACACTACGCCACACAAAACTAGCCCACCAACTAGCTCGCCAGATTGTGTTAGCCACACAAAAGATCGACTGTTGGCATTCTGGTAAAACCGGTTCGAGGGAGTGTTAGGGAGGCTTTAAATTGGTGTCTTTCCGTGAACCCACTAAGCGGTGCTGTAGCTACCATACGTGTGCTACATTTAAGAGTCTCCTGTCCATTTTGCAAATCTGCCGCCAATGCCAGTAATGCACGCCTTCAGGGTGCAGTGGGAAAAGCCTCAGTACTCAGCAGCCAAGCGTTCAAAATGGGGCGAGTCTCGCTGGCGAGGTGCTTGTAATATACAGGGTGTTTCGGGGAAGCCCATTTTTATGCGAAGCATACTAGCCGCACAACCGAGCTCTTCCTTGCTGCGCCGCGCGCGGCCGCGTAGCTACCACTTGACCTACATCGGCGCACCACGTGATATGACGTCACAACAGCTGTGAAAGCTGGGGCTCAACTCGTGCGCTCGCTTGCGGACGCGCAGCCTCCACCGGCGGTATGCTTCGTATCCTAGGCTTAACCATAAGCTAAGCCAGGGCATTTTTTTAAACAGGTTTTTTTTAGGTATAAATATGGTTTTGCGGCATATTATACCGTTGTTTTGGAAAGAAATCAGAAAACAAGTGAATCATTTAAACTACTGAACTGGTTTATTCCTGATAACTTTTTCGCTATTAGTTAGACGCCTGGTTGCACTTTTGATAGACTTGTAACCGGCCGTTAATAATATCGCTATATCAGTTTTTAGAATTTTGAGAACTCGATTACCCTCGCTGCTGTGCCTTAGTTTTTTTTATTCTTTTTTTTCCATTTTGAGTCCTTTTCGAATAGCGCGCGCCCAGGCGCGCGCAAAGCAAAGCCTGCCAGCAAGCGTCACTCCTTGGTGAACGTGTCACCTGGCACGGTACTCTTTCATGCTCGAAAATCGCGACGTGTAGCTGTGTACGCGTGCGGCGCTTTCTGATAGGTTTTCACCCAGTTAACCTATATATAAACAAACGCGTTAGCGTATCCTGTGGGAGGTTAACCAGTTGACGTAGTGAGGAACGGCTTCCCCGAGAAAGGGGATCTTGTCTTTTTGCCGCGGGAACTCGATCTACACGTTCCTAGCATTCTTAGAAACAGTGACTTATTGCCCTGCGTGGCCGATTTCCCCAATTAAATCGAATTAACGTCCGGCTCCCGCCTTTTTTTTTTAATTCTCCCTCGTACGGTGGGCGGAGTCGACCAATGCGTGGAGCGCCTTTCACCCAGTCCCGTGGAGGCTTTGCTTTCGCTTTATTTTGTTTTTTAGGTTTCCATGAATAAATAGTTTCATTCGCAGATAATATAGCCGCAAAATAAGCCCGAAGAAATAAAAATACGCGCGGACTATTTGCTACTACGGACTACTACGTATTACTCCGCCGATGGCAGAGCGGCAAGCCGCCACGGGACTGGGTGAAAGGCGCTCCACGCGTTGGTCGACTCCGCCCACCGTACGAGGGAGAATTAAAAAAAAAAAAAGGCGGGAGCCGGTCGTTAATTCGATTTAATTAGGGAGATCGGCCACACAGGGCAATAAATCGATGTTTCTAAGAAAGCTCGGAACGTGTAGATCGAGTTCCCGCGGCAAAAAGACAAGTTCAGATTCCTCTTCAGTGCACCTTTAACGTCCCTGAATTGGAAAGTGTAGTGCGATTATGTTTTCGAAATGAGGCCCTCACATTGCAAGCTGTACTCCCACGGGTACACGCTTTCTCCCGCTGACCAAACGCGATTACCCGTGACGGTTTTTGGCTAAGCTGCCCTTGGGGGCCATTTGAAATCAAATCATCATCCTCACCGAGCTAATAGAGGTGTCTTAATTGCCGAGGGCCCCACGCACTCTCCGTCATAGTTTCCGTGGAGACTGCTGACATTTTCTGCAGCCTAAACATGGCAGTTCCTTGTAGCCGTGTGGTTGGAGCCACGCGAATACGGAGCTGCTTATTTAACGATCACTTAACGGCGTTACCACATCATCTCTTTTTTTTTCTCTGTTCTCCTCTCTCTATTTGCTTTATATGGCGCATAGCATGGCAAGTATACCACGGCAAATAGATAAAGGAAATTCCACTCGAGATTGCGGTGTACCTCGAAGAAAATTGTCTGTACAGTGTGTACTCCATCGAAATGCAAAAAAAAAAAACAACAACAAAAGAACACGGGGCGGCTTTCCACATTAGACACGTGTAGTTTTAAAGAGATGACGTTTTCTCGGCTGGTTGAAGACGCTTTGCCCGCTTTAGTAAACTCGTAGTGGAGCTTCATGCAAGGCCGACGGTACTTGCATGGAGCACAGCTATGGTACACTTATTCGAAGTCTGCGCACGAGACAGAGTGATAGCGGCGAGAACCCGTTCCTATAGATCTAGGCCCATTTTCGACGTAGCTCTCGATGGTGCAGGTGTTCCGAACTTGGAGGATAGGTGAATAGTGCAGTCTGGAGCAGTATTAAATAAAACACTTGGTTTGCACTCGGGGACCAAGTTTACTTTTTCTTATGCGTCGAACTTGAGACTACAACAAATGATTCGTGTTTATACAAAAGGTAAACTGCCTAATGGAAATGCAGTCGATTCTCGTTATAACGGAACGGTTTATAACGAAATAATGGATATAACGAAGGAATTACGATACCCCTTGCAAAAGCTCGGTCATCACGCGCTATAACGAAACTACGGCTATAACGAGGTAATCACCGGGCCCCTTCAACGAAGTTATAACGGGGTTCAACTGCATATACGTGTCGCTCCGGTCGTTGCACAGGGCGCCTGCAGTTGCTGTCGCTCTGACCTACACCCCCTAGACTTTCAAGGCCGTACGGTGCTCGCTCCGTGACGTCACTGAATGGAGGCGGGTGCGCACGCTGCTACTAGCGGCTGCTAACAGGGAGAAAGTGGAAGAGACGCGCGTGAATCGCACACGTTTGACGAGAACGCAACGCCCTGTTGAAATCGAATACGCTGCCGGTACATTCCGCAAGAAGCGTGGCTTCACCGCTTGGAGCCGTGTTGTGCGGGATAGTCTGATTTACAGAGAAAAGGAAAGAAAAATATTCTCCCGGCCTTTGAATTCACTTTCAGGACGATGAGGCGATAGTGATAGTTATACCACCCTTGTTTTTTTCCTACCCGTATAAAGGCTGAAGGGGATCGTATCACATCAATTTATTGACCTTATTCGCCTGACAATGTGCACCTCCAAGCACTTGCATGCTTAGTTGGAGTAAAAAGTAATAAATAACAAAAGCCAATAAAGATATATTGTTATTATTATTATTGTTGTTATTATTATTTCAGCACAGGGCACACTTTCGATATTTCTCACTCACCCGAGTGGGTAACATTCGAATTCGCTGGCAAGCATTTCATTCTGGACAGAAACGCAAAAACTGAGGGACAGAATTAACTGGCCGACAATGTGAACAGTACACGCAGGGCACTTCATCTGACTGCATTTACTTTTGATCAAGCGCACCTCCATATATTTCGTTCTTATCAAACTCGTAACAAAAGGTGCAGAAAGTAACGTGTATGCGCGGGTTAAAGTAAACGAGCGAATTCAAACAGGAGGTCCAGAAATAAATGCAGGCAGCCTAACAAGCCAAAATCTTTTTTTTTTTCCCCTATAATATTGGTAGAAGAATGGTTCACACATGTGTCACCGAAGCATGCTATTTTCTGCTGCTCGAAGTGGAGAGGGGCGGTTTGCAAGTGTGGAGAGGGGAGAGAGTGGGGAGCCGTTGGCAGGTGGGGAGAGGGAAATCTCCTAAACCTGTCATATGGTTGGCAGGTGTTCCACAGAGACGCTGACGCCGCCGGCAGTTTTCGTCTTCATGGGCCTCCTGTGATGATTATGAAAACATTTTAATTGGAACTAAAATTTGAGGTCGGCCCCCCTATTCCTGGAGTTCATTAGATCTTGCATCCAGCCCTTTCTTTGTTAGCTCTGCTGAAATTCTGGATCTTAGTTGGACAACCGCTCGGTAGTCGGGTCTTTCATCCTTTCTAATTCTGTGTTGTTGTTGTCCTGGCAGGCCCGTACCATATGTGGTACAGGTGCGCCCCCATTCCTCACTGTACGCATTGGGATTCATAGCCTTCTGGGTGGATCGCGCGAAGTCTTTTTGGTCACGGCCCTCCTAATGCTATTTGCATTAAAGGCAGATTCAAAGAGCACCTTCTTTTCTTTTCGGCGCAAATGACCGCTCGGAAATTTACGAGATCTACTTTTAGCGTATTTTGAATGTGAAAGGCGATGGAAAATGTGGGAACGGAAACGAGATACGTGTCTGAGGTCTGGAAACGGTTCCAGATCCAGGCCTCCTGTGTAGAGTTAGTAGCTGCTAAATTTGCGGTGCATTGCCGTCTAGGACTGATTAAGGCCCCTCAAACTGATGCATCACGGACGCCATTTCTTTTCTATGTCGCGATAAATGACTCCACGTAGGAATCCAGCGACGGTATACACTTTATTCTATACCGTTAGCTGTCAGTTGGTCGCTGGCAGAGACGGCAACCATGTGACCATACATATTCTGGGTTTATCTACCGCGTAGCGAAATATGTGCTCAATGTTTTTTTTTTCTCAATTTTTTTTTTCGTTGATTCTCCGCATTTTCGAGCAGCGTTTCTTTTCGCCTATGTGGGTCGCTGAGCGGCGAGCTTCACCTTGCTCACCGGAGCATTGCGGGAATGCTAGCTTTAGAAAACGTAAATCGTAAGAAAAACGAAGGCACGCGCTCGCTTTCTGTTTCGCGTACTCGAATTATTTACCTTTCCCTTCGCTCCGTTTGCTGCTACGTGAGCGAGCGCCGGCAGCTTCGCTAACTCGCGCATATATACAGGGCTTCGCGATGCGTGACTAGACGGCATTTAATGCGCGCTTAAAACACGACGCACACACCGCGTCGCCCCCATTGCGCGCCCCCATTGCGGGTGTCGTCGCAATAGCGCGCGCTGCCTGCGTCGAAGGCGCGGAACGCGGTTGATGGCCTGTCGAGAGTGCTCGCGGGGGCAGCGACCATTCTTCTACTCGTCCCCAGAGAGCTCCAAACAAAGGAAGGCTGAAGACTGACAACTTGTCATCGATATATATGTTTTCACTTCCTTCCTTGCCGCTACCGCCTTCGGCTCGCGAAACAGGACCGCTGTGCGTATCGTCGAGCGAGTAGCAGCGAGGTTCACGACCTTTCTTTTTCTGGGTCGGGAACTTCAAAACAACGCCTTGTCAGAGGCACACGTGCCACTCCTGTCTGGCTCGTAGACGCGCACTTCTGCTGCGTACGACCCTTTTCCTTCCCTCTTCGTAAGACGGCAGGCTAGGTGACCTGACGTTGTCTCTCTATAGGGTGGTGAGTGACGTCTTCACGTCTCTATGTATCACTGGACTGTGTGGCGTGATGGTCACGAGTTTGAAACAGTGTGTGTCGCGCCGCATGTGAGAAGACGTGGAGGTGGCCTGAGCGTTTTGTGTTTTTGCCTTCACCGCCTGCAGGCCGGAGACAAAAGCAGACTCGTCGCGGCGCCGTCACACGTCCGGAAACCGCCAGCTGCTGCCTCTCAATGACGGCAGTGACACCATGGACATGCTGTCTCTGCTCGGCATTCATCGGCCCGAAGAAGGACAGGTAATGTCGCAGACACGTGCTGACAGGCGCGGTGCTTGCAAACAGTCTATGAAGGAACCGTGTGGGCACGTGTGCTGGCGCCAGCCTCTGAATGCTCTGGCCCATTGTGCTTGTGCGTGTATACCTTGTGTGCACACACAAGCCTACATGTTTGTATATGGGGTACTTGTCTGCATGAAAGGAGCATGACCCAAAGCTGCCTGAACCTCTTGTTTAGAGTTGCGTATTGAAAAGAAAGCGAACGCAGCCACTTTATGTGCGGCCTCTGTCAAAGGTAATGAACAGAATTAGCTTCTAAACCGTGCAGTGGGGCTTCTGTAGCATCCGTGGAAGTCCCGACTTTCAGAGGGGCCTTGGTATGAGTGTCCCTGTCACCTTCAGTAGATCTGGAATGCTGGTGATGCATGACAAGTTACACAGCATGGCTCGGAAGCAACCCCCTCCCCCGGGCTCTAAACTTTTGACGAAAGGTGTACCTTTTTTTGGGCATAAGATGTAATATGTAACAAAATGCGCATACAAGTTGATTTTACCTGTTCCATATATTTTTTTAATTTGTGCAATGGTTTTATGATCGCGACCAGCAAAACAAATTTATCACTAAAACGCTCTGTAGTCCACCATGTTGTTTGTTGTCCGGATTCTGGATGTGCTAGGAACTTGTCTAGACTTGCTGCACTATTCCGTAAAGCAAATTTAATGCGGTTATGGCCAAAAATTAAGTTGTGATAATTTTTATTTGCTCTGCTGCTCTAAACAAGCGTAATTCTTAAGGTTATGCTTACAAATCGCCATTTCAAAAAATTTTTTTTTTTAGCCAGCCGCCATTTTCATATCTGCAAGCGCACTTTGCCTTTTTAGCACAGGGTAGTGTAAAGTGCACTCAAGAGGTAGAAACGCACGCCCCGTAAGTGTACTTTGTTTTGCACAATTGATAGGGGTATCACAGACCCTTTGTACCACTCAGGGACTTGAAAGCCGATTAGAAGGTCATCACATAGAATAGAATCTTTCTGATTTATCGATAAGGTTGGGAACATTACAGTGTTCAGTGTTTACAGCCATAGAATCTTTCAGAGCCTTTAATAACTCAGAGATGCTGAGCATTCAAACTTTCATGTTGCATTTTGTATTTATTTTGCATTTTTTTGTGTTTTGCGCATTTTCAGTACCTCTCCTTTGGCCCATACCTGGTGTCCTCTCGTCACAACATGTCAGCAGTTCAGCTCCGTTGGTCGAAATCGCACGACCCGGACCTTGCCACTCATGGCCATTGTCAGGTGAGCATTTCTTTGGTGTAAGCGATGTGATGCCTAGCTGCTACCCCTACTGCTACCAGAGACTTGCACACAGTGTACCTTGTGTAAATGCTGATGAGAGGTCCTCAGCTGGAGACAATGCCCTTAGGACTTTGTCTTTAAATTATCAGTGGCCTCTGACAAAAAGTAAGTTTACTTTAAAATAGCAGCCAAAAACTCCGTCTTTTGGTGGATTGTACATGTTGCATAATTTTTCAGCTATCAAAACAATTTTGAGGTGGATTGAAATGACAAAATGTGCACTTAAGGGGGTGCATGGCTTTCAACTCCATCTTTCTTATATTTTTTTGATGGATTTTGGTGAAGATTTTTCTCCGCGATAGAAATGCTTACAAACCTAGGTGCACAAAATTCCAGCATTTTATATCTGGAGAACTTTTTCTCATAAAAACTTTTTTTTTTTCTCCTCTACTCCTGCACCTTGTGAAACCTCGTGAAATGCCTGCAGACTGGACAAAATGTGGTAGAAGACTGGTTTAACATTCATTGCATTTCTGAACACATGCTGCATGTGGTGACATTCTTACATTTTTTTTCCCGCAACTTTTTTTTTTTTCATTTTTTTACAGAGAAGTTGGCATTCGGCGCATCATTTTCGCAGGAAGTTTGCCAGTTCCATGTTAATCCGTTTCAAAGCGTGGTAATTTGTCCAGAATGGAATGCATAACGGCGTCTCACATGCGTTGTTTTTCACGAGGCCAGCGTCCAGAACGCAGTCAGTTGTTGCCCGTTAACTGTCGTGCCGCCGTTTCTTTTCGATGCAGCATGTCACTCGCTGCATCTCTCACGACGTGGGTGCCCTGGCCACAACACCTCCCAGTGCAAGCAGCTTGGATAAAAGTGAGCAGCCGTTGCTTTTCGTTCAGCCTGTTGCATTTGCGTCAGCTCTAGCTCCATGATCATCACCATCCCAGGTGAAAATCGTAACTGATCAAACTGGTTTAAGGAACAATTTCCCAGTTGATTCCAGTCGGTTTCCAGTTGGCTCCCAGCTGGGTTCCAGCTGTAGTGAACCGGGAGCCAACTGGAATCCAGCTGGAATCAACCGGGAAATTGTTCCTTAAACCAGTTTGATCAGTTACGATTTTCACCTGGGATGATACCAGTGCATACCACTATTCAAGCACCGTTTACTCGCTTTTGAGCACACCTCAAGTTAGTTTCGAAAGATAGCCATCGTGGACACTATAGTGGCAATAGCAAGGTGTCAAGCTTTGAGTTTGCCTTGTACTTGTGTCGCATATATGTGCACAAAAGAAAAATAGGATCAGTGGTAGAAGTGCATTTTCAGTTGAGAAAGTTAACACTGCAATGACATACATCACTTAGTGTCAACAGCGGAGAAATCAAGGCAAAGAAGGCTGGACACCAGCTGGGAGGCAAGTAGAGTGGATCTCATTATAACGAAGTTCAAGTGGCCTGATGATTATATTTCGCTCTAGCTGTAGCTTCATTATAGCTGGTGTTTACAGAGCTTCTAAGGGGAACCGTCATTATTAAGGCGAAAGCCTTTAATGCCTCATCGTTGTAAACAGGAAATTGTCAGCAGAAGTGTCACGCTTTTCAGTTGGTCGAAATGGTTATGACGTCAGAGTGCACGGATTCGCAGTAATGAGGTCACCCACGGATGCCTGACGCCCCCTTTGGGAGCAGACGACAACTAATACAAAATAGTTGGCGTCCGCTCCGACAGGGGGCGTAAGACGTCCGTGGTGACCACATTACATACCTCATTACTGTGAACAGAGCCATGGATACAACCGAACTCATCAAAGCAGTGTGCAGTTGTAATGGGTAGTCAAATAGAGCACTAGTACAGCACAAACAGTCTCACAGTCAATGCCAAACAGTGTGCCAGGAAAGGCTTACGCCTTGCCGAACTTTAGAAAGCCAAAGTGCCCCCGCAATTTTTTTTTTGTTATAAACAGTTTCGTTGTAATGCGGTTCGACATTCATTCCCACCGGTGGTGTCACGCATTATTTGTGACAGTCGGACATTCCAGTGATGTGAACAAATTGTGTTAGAGTGCAGAGGCTGTCGATCCCACCTTGTCATTTGCTGTGTGATAGCTTTTGTCGGCACCTGGCAGCACCTGCATCTTGGCTGAAGCCATTTAGCATGTGCACTGGAGAATGATCATTTGGTCATTGCAGAACAATGGGCTCAGTTATTGGCCACAGCTTATCTACCACAGGAGAGAGCTGTCGTACGGAGAGGGCTGTGCAGATATGGCTGTGACAGGCTTTTCCAAGGGTTCTTTTTTTGTCAAGCAAGAAAGTGGCGTCGCTAAAAGCAGCTGGAACTGTTTGCATGTAGTACAGTGAAAGCTCGTTAATTCAAAACTCGATAATTCGAATTTTCGGATAATTCGAACTACACTACTTGGTCCGGCCAAGCTCCATAGAGATCTGTGTATAAAAAAGTCCGTTAATTCGAAAGCGAGTCGGTTCCGTTACGGATAATTCGAACTACGCGCCACCGCGTCTGGGCGGCTTGGCACACAGCATGTGGCCAAAAAAAAAAAAAAGCACCTCCTCCGCATAGTTAGAGGCTGCGTACGTCCTAAACGGGGACAGAAGATGGAACTAGATAAAACCTTGGAAGAGTGGGTAAAGCTTAAATGGCGCCATCACTGGCGCGGTGGCCGGCGGCACCGGAGGGAAGGGGTTGGCGACCGCGCTGGCGGCTGCCTACTCTCTTTTCCGCGCAACCTCCGCAACTGGCAACTAAATGCTCGTTAATTCGAGCCCTGTTAATTCGAAAATACGGATAAGCACTGTCAGCGCGGTCCCAGCCAACGCCCATGAAGGCTATGACTTCGGACCGGCGCTACAAATTACGTGCGAAAAACTTTTTTTTTCTTTGCGAGTGTCGTCCACGCTTGCACCCATCGGTCGGTCGCCAACGGAAGCACGCGCTCAGCCACGAACAAGACGCCGGCACAAGCGCTGGCACTCTGCCAAAGTTCGCTTCCCCCTTGCTGGAGCTAACGTCAAAAGTGATGTTATCGCTGCGCAGCATCTTGGCGCGCCGCCAAGAAATGCGTCGGGGGGGGGGGGGGGGGGGGGGGGGGGGGGGGGGGTAAATGAGTAAAATAGGGCATGTGATATTCCACTAAAGATCGAGTGCTAATGGTGCATTGCTTTTTCTGGAAAAACAAAAACACCGAAATTCAGAGCTGTGGAATATTTCTTTCTGTGACCCAATGTCTACCTGGATTTGAGTTAGAAAAATAAAAACCTGAATTTCGCCCTCGATTCTTGGAAAAAAAATGAAACCCGAAAACGAAGGACCATAATTGAATCTCAGTATAGTAACCGAAGCTGACGCAAACCAAGTTACACGTATGGTGGCACCATACTATACTACACTAGACTAGACTAAGACTAAGACTCTACTCGAGGCTAGAGGCTCGAGGCTCGAGGCTAGGCTATAGTCTTATACTATGTAGGGGTTCTGACCGCTGTCATCTCTCCCAGCCACGGCCAGGCGCTCTTGCCCGTCGTCTTTCAGACAGTCAGCAGCTGCTTCTGTGGTGCACACTTGCAACTGGTTTGGGGAAGAGGGGAGCACAGTGCTCTCGGCCAGACCGCTTGGTTACTTGCCCTTAGAGAGGGACAAAAACATCTGCTGCTTCCGTCTCTACGGTGTGCCTCGTCGGCGAGGCGATAATGCAACATTCTGCCGATTGCTACAGCTGAGCTAAAAAACAATGACATTTGGAATAGTTCCCTCTTCTCATGAAATTGAATTGTCATGAGTTTCAACTTCCTTACTTTAGGATTCTTTAACTCAGTGTAGTTATTGTTTTCTGTAATGTCAGAAATTTCTAGTGTGCAGTAATTAATCTCATTTGTATGTTTGTTTGTGCACTTTGCATTTATAACCAATGAACCCGCCGCTGTGACTCTGTGGTTACGGTGCTCAGCTGCTGACCTGAAAGACGTGCGTTCGATCCCGGTCACGGCGGCCGAATTTCGATGGAGGAGAAATTCTAGAGGCCCGTGTGCTGTGCGATGTCAGTGCACGTTAAAGAACCCCAGGTGGTCGAAATCTCCGGAGCCCTCCACTACGGCGTCCCTCATAGCCTGAGTCGCTTTGGGACGTTAAACCCCAATAAACCATCTATAACCAGTTTTCAACAGTTGTAAAATGTTTAGGGTTTAAATGATAGCATTATTTCATGGTCGTTGTAGTCGTTATTCAAATTTTTAGTTGACATTAGTTGGGATCATTTAAGAATTTTGAGTGGTCCCTGCAGTTTGAAGTGTCAGTGTGTTATGTCGTGAAATTGCTCTGTAACGGTCATTGCCTGCCTCTCTTTTTGGTGGCACGCAGGCTTTGAGTGGACCAGCAAGGACGATGCTGGACTCCCTCCGTGCTGTAGCGCATCTGCTCCGTACAGTCCGGACCTGCTGGACAACCCAGAGCTGATTGCTGGGAAACACAGCACCATGCTCAGCTTCCCTTCTTACATTGTGAGTCAAATTATGTCTTTTTCTGATCCTCTGACTGCTTGCACTTGTCGTAAGGTCGGTCAAGCTTACGGATGAAACAGTATCAAGTGCCATCTTGTTAAGCTGCAGTGGCTTTATTAGATATTTATTTGTGATAACACCCAGGCCAGAGGTGTAGGGAGATGTAGTTAGACGTTACTCTAAAATAGGTGTTGGGTGTGGATGTTGGGTTTAGTGGCGCATAAGCATCTAAGGCTATCATGCGCCAAGGCTCTTGCAGCTGTGAAATAACATCCTTTAATACGATTGCTGACGAGTTCACGGACATGTTCACTTTCTCAAAACAGAACAACAGCTAATGCTTTACAAAATTCTTGATTGATGACAGTGGCTGCTGTGGTCATGTTATAATTAGCTTTAATATGTTTTAAATTTTCATCAAAAATATATTTTTTAATCTGTGAAACAAGTAGTGTTCATATTCAAATGGTACTTTAGGAAAATATTGGCCTTTGTGGGTGTCTTCAAGTACTATTGTTGTAACGTTAGTGACAGTTACTGGAATTTGAATGCACAACATATTCGGCACTTAAGTGTGGTGTGTATATGCAAAAGATGGTTCTGATAATTATTGTTGCTGTGTTGAGCATAGCGAGCGCCAAATTTGTTAGCTGCCATATTTCAGTCTTGCCTTGTGAGGTGGCTGTACTTCGAAAACAGTGTAACAGACAGTATTTCTGACTCTTGCAAAAATGAGCGACTCAAGAAATGTCATTGTCTGTCCTTTATTTGTTCTGTCTAGTGTACTGAAGAACAGTGGGACTCCCTTTTAGATGAACTGTGTTAAGCCAGATTCTGTGATGAGCTGAACAGTTCACAGGCCTCTTTCCCATAGATGCAATATATAAAAAAAAAAACATTAATGCAAGACAGTCGACTTGTATGCAGTGGTTAACACAAGCTCTAGGGTGTCGCATCGACTAGCATCCCGCAGTGAAAAGTGGCCAATAGCCTCCTTTCACTGCACTGTATGTGGTTTAGGAATTGAGATTACAACAAAAAACTCTGAAAGCATGCAGTAAAGAGCTGTACAGTCGGGGACAAAAGTATCCGGACCACGTGTCCCTCTAACGAAGCCGATTGCTCTGTTATTATTCGGCGGCTGGAGACCACACTTGTGGAGGCAAAAGTTAAATTTTTGTTCTTTCATCACCATAAGTGCTGTCTCCAGCCGCTGTCTAATAGTAAAGCTATAAGCTTCGTTTGACGAACACGTGGTCCGGAGACTTTTGTCCCTGACTGTACGTGCAGGCTAAACTTGGCAAATTCTGTTCTTTTAACACAATAGTATTTTTTTCAGTAACGTCAACGTAGTAAACATCTTTACCTAACATTAGTCAGTTGTCTTCCTGTGTCAGCAAGGGACAGTTGTCATAGGAAAGGCTAAATAAAACCCATGACTGAATGATTGAATGCAGGTGATGTGCATCAGTTCTGAAAATAATTTTTGGAGTGCTCACATTTCCTTGCCAACTTTCACTCTTGTATTGTTGTCTTATTGCTGGTTTATCTTCTTCTCATACAATAGCCTCATACAATAAATGTATTTACGAAGTCCCATTGTGTTCATTTTAAAGGAAGCCCACTGTACTCATTGTCTTACGAACTTGCTGGAAAGAAAATTTTCATTTCCCGTCATCTGGTGTGTTGTGTCATTCACAATGACAGGACGAGGCTTCATATTTCCTTGCCACAGAAAGTGCAAGGGATGTGTTGATGGTTGATGATGCAAGAGTACGCCCCTGTTTTCTCCAGACTTCCATAATCGACTATGTGAAGCCGTCGGACCTAAAGAAAGAGCTGAACGACAAGTTTCGCAGCAAGTTTCCGCACATACAGCTCACCCTGAGCAAGCTGAGAAGGTGAGCATTCCACAGCTTTGTCGTGGCTAGACCATGTTCCCAGAAGGGCTGCGAGGTAATTATAGAGAGGTGGAAGAGGTATTTCATTTTGTGTCAGCATATTTCCTGGTATCACTGCCTATTAACAGCTTGATGTTGAACAGCACTCAACTCAATGGGGCACAATTGATGAATACCGTATTTACTCGCGTAATAGGCGCACTCGCATAATAGGCGCACCCCTAGTTAGGGCGCGAAAAATCAGATTTTTTTATTTCCGCGCATAATAGGCGCACCCCGAACTTGGCACTGTGATCAATACTGTATTTACACGATTGCAAGCCGACGCCTCGCCACCCCCCGCTCCCCAATCTTTATTTTAACAAAGTTTTTGCTGAACTGCCGCACTTCTCGGCCACGTCGTATTTTCCGACCTGCCGCACGCTTGCCGCGTTCGAGAGCAAACTCCCAGCCATGTAGCTGTTAAGGTGCTTGCCCGTCGAGCTAAAACATCAACGCTCTCCGCGGCAAAGCCATAAACCACGATAACTATCGCGCTACCGCAAATCCCGGCACTTGAAAGCAACAACAAAAAAAAAAAAAAACGAGCTGGAGATGCTGATGGCGATATAGATAGCGAAAGCTCGCGGCGGAGGAACGCGATGATGATGATGATAAGCTTGGCCTTGGGCGCCCTCCTGGGCGGCGTCTGGAAGCTCCTGCGGGCGTGTGTGGCCTCCGCGATCAAGCACCCGTTGCGCGCAGCCGGAGCCGATCGCGGAGGCCTCGGCGCGTGCATTCCTAAGGCTATTCCCGCGTGTGTCATGGAAAGTTTCGGTGCAACCCTTACACGGATCTTTTTTTTTAACATTTTCTTCGCGAAAACGGGGTGCGGCCCGTACACGAGTGCGTTTACGCGGTGTGTTCAATTTTGCGAGTCGAAAAATTTCCGGAAATTTTACCCCGCGTAATAGGCGCACCCCGAACTTTGAGCCGGATTTTCTGGAAAAAAAGTGCGCCTATTATGCGAGTAAATACGGTAAATTACAGGGAATAGCGTAAATACACATGCAGTACTAAATACTAGTACAAATGACAAAGTAATGACAAAGGCAGTGACAAAGTTTAGCCATAGCAATTACCGACACTTATTGCACAAGCTCTGAAAAGATAAGCATAAACCGCAGCGGTGGCCTAGTCGTTGAGCATCCGCCCTGCATTCAGGAGGTGCGGGGTTCGATCCCCAGTGCCGCCGAGTACCCACCGGTGATAAAATGGGCACAAGTTTTCCCCTGACTTAATGCTTGACTTATTCAGGGTGAAGCACTTCGCAAACGGGCCTTTGATCCCAACTTGAGCAAACAAAAAATACCTTGTGACATGGCACTCTTGGTCGCAGATGACCTTGCACAATAAAAATTCACTATCATCATTAAAAGATATGCATAAGGAATAGAGCTCTCAAGGATGCAAAGATGGCTCAGTCTTGTAAGCCAGTAGAGTTATTCATGGCCTGCCAACCGTGTATGAGACATTTGTAGAGAGAACGCTGTAAGTTAATCGCACCGCTCTATTGACATCCTCCAAACGAAAAGTGTATAACAGTTGTGCCTTGCCAGTGCTCACCTGGGTGAACGAAAGCTTGGAAGCTAGTGGAAAAGCTTGATATAAATCTTTCCCAGCCTAACTGGTTTATGGAACAATTTCCAGCTGGTTCCACTTGGTTCCAACTGGAACCTACTGGAAATTGTTCCATAAACCAGTTGGGCTGGAAAAGATTTTTGCCAGGGATATATTGAGGATGGTGCTGTGAGCCTGTGGAAATGGAAACGATAAAGAGAGAAAAAAAAAATTGTGGTTTTGAAGTGTGACATCAGTGAGGGTAGCGGCTTCTTGTCCCTGATGGTAAGTGTGACCTTCGTTGCGTGTTGACAGGCGTTTTCCAGCATGGCAGTTGATGCTGTTAAACAACAATTCCTTTTCTTTTCTTTTTCTGCTCCTCCCTGTGTTTCTGCAGTTTGAAACGAGAGATGTGCAAGATTGCCTGTGGAGAGGTGAGTCAGTCGCTGTTGTTTACCATATTTCATTGTGCATTTTACTTACTTGCATAATAAACACTTTGCATACATTATCGAAATGCCTGCATTTTTAATATTTGGTGAAAGTTGAAAAATTTCGCCCTGTATTATAAATGCACCTCAGAAATAAGTGGCAATACTAATGATGAAAAAGATGCGTCCGTTACGCTAGCAAATACGATATTGTGATCACTGAATGCACAAACGATATACATGTGGATGCATGCATGCACATGTATATTTTTCTAAAGCCATTCACCCATAGCCAAGCCTACAAATGCGGTCACAAATTTGGTTTATGCATTTCCAGCGCTATAATTTATTGTCTAGAAAGCCATAACAAAAACAGGCGAGCCAAAACTACCACTGCCAGTCTGTTGTGATGGCTCAGATGTGCCTACAGATCCTTCAGTTTGGCTTCATTACACCATTACAGCTTCATTACAGCCAGCCTTTGTTTTGAGCATAACATAAGCCCAAGTGCA
Source organism: Amblyomma mixtum (assembly GCF_055824585.1). NCBI lineage: Eukaryota > Metazoa > Arthropoda > Arachnida > Ixodida > Ixodidae > Amblyomma > Amblyomma mixtum. Next base: position 71,843,349 of record NC_143018.1, read on the forward strand.
TGTCTAGCTTGACCTGTCATATGAGCAAGCAGCTCTAGGTATTTCCTAAGCTATACATTTGAGCATGGCACGTGCTGACTTGCATCAGACCGTCAAGTATGAAGGACAGTTAACAAGTAACCAAGAATGTGCTACTCAGTTACAAGAGTATTGTTTAGTCGGTCAGTTGCAGCCAAGAAGGGCATCTCTTGCAAAGAAGCAGTCATCGAGGGTTGAATTCAGTGCTTCACTGAGGTCGAGCTGCATGGAAGCCGAAAACTCATTGAGATCCTTCAAAACATGGCTGCAGTCTATGGCATGAACTTTGTACCACAATCTCATGTGAGCGAGCTAGTTTAAAGTTTTGAAAGTGCCATCACATCCAATGTCCTGATCTCCTGTCGTAAGGCGTCTATGTCCGTTAGGATGAGACTATTACTAAATGGAGCCAATGCAAATGGCTCCATTTTGATCCTGCCAGGCATTCTATGAATCTTCTATATGACTCCTTATTGCCAGGAACCTATACCGCATGATCTTAGTTTCCTGGCCAATAAAGATGTCCTTGCATGGTAAAAGCTCCAGCTAATATGAGATCTGAGGTATTGGGCACAAATGGTTCGGGAACCAAGGAAGGAGTTTATTTTTTTCCTTCTGAAATCTAGTTTTCTGCAGGAAACAGCAAGCTTTTCACTCATTGATATACATTTTAGTGCATGAGAATTGCATCTAGTACTGAAAAGAAGTTTTCATCATTTTCTTTTTTAATAACATTCTGTACTGTACTACGTTCCTTCAGATTTCCCCTCCTATAATGCAAATGAGCGCACCACACAATTTTTTTTGCGTGTTGTGACCATATATGTCTGAAAGGGTGCTAAGCTATTCTTTAAAACTCGAACTCAAGTTAGCTAGTGTTTTGTATTCTATTTGCGACTGCTGTGGCTCTCAAGATGTGTAGTTCTGTGTCCTCGTTATTTTTTTTTTTTTTGCTCACTCCTCAACATGCAGGTATGCATCAAGTGATGTAAACTAAAATAATTTGAAGTTAGTTTTTATAATTTGCACCATGTGTGTCTGTATGTTTTTAATTTGTCTTCGTTTTTTTTTCTGTCTCCTCTAGTGCGGAATCGACCTATTAACAGTGGCCCAAGCTTATGTGTTCTTTGAGAAGCTGATCCTGAAGGTAAGTAAAGTTAAAGCAGCCCATCCACTGTTCTCGCCAAAAGAGAAGGCAGCTCTCGAGAAACTCAATAAGGCTGAGTAGAATGAGGAGCACTGGGTTTGGTTGAATTAAAAACTTGGCTGTTCTATGAAAGCCCACCTAAACTGTCCCCAGCCTGTGCTTTTGCCATAGTCTGGCTGGATCGAACGATACCAAAGCAAAGCTGTGCTCAGTTCCTTTTCCCCCTCTGGGAGTTTTCTACATTGCTAGCTGCATGAAGAACCTTCCCTGTGGTAAACAACACTGGTGTTTGTAATCGGCGTTAGGCATATATAGGACACGAAAACAGGACATCAAAAAAGAGCGATTATTCGATAATTCGCGGGGCAGTTCATTGCTTTTTGAGGCTAGGACAGAGACTCTGAGAACAAAAACGTACAGGTCTAAATTTGAAGAAGTGGATATTTTGTGCTCTGCTTGTAAAACGGAAACGGAGACCATAGAGCACTTGGTTCTAAGGTGCGCAGAACTCCGCCCAGCAGCACTCCCAGAGGGGGCAGCAACAGCCATAGAGATAGCGCTGGGATTTACTGGGGAGGACGGGCGAGTGGATGGGAAAAGCGTGACATTGACGAAGGGGAGGTTGGAGGATTGGTGGTGGAAATCAAGGGAGGGGTGAATTTTGAGGGGAAAGGGATAGACAGACTAGACATTGTAAGAGCGAAGAGGAAAGAAAGGAAAAATAAAAATAAATTAACAATGGGGGAAGTGTAGGCTAGGTGGCGAAGCTACCGCCCGGTACAAAGGGTAAAGCCATTATCATCCATCCATCCATCCATCCATTGTGGGCAACCTCAACAGGACTATATTATTAAATTGAACTCTCTTATTTAGCACACGTGCATCAGTAGAGACTGCATTCTGAGCACAGAGCTGTCTCTGGTTTCCTGGTTTCGCATTTCATGGAGTGGAGGGAGGGGGGTCGATGTCCACTGGTTTGTGGCGCCCTCTCTGTACAGCACAGTGCACTAAGGTGTTGCAGTATGTCGCATTTCCCTGCTTCCCGAAGACAATGTTGCCCATGTGGTCCTAAGCCATAAGGGCGGTGTGGGCCAAAGTTGGGGCACATTCTCAAGGTTGCCTTATCTCTGGACACTGGTCCAGGTGACTCCGGGAATTTCTTCATTTTTCTTTTTTTCTTTTTTTTTCTACTGCAGCTGCTGATTCACAAGCAAAACCGCAAGTTGTGCGCCGGGGCGTGCCTGTTGCTTTCAGCCAAGCTGAACGATGTCAAGGGCAACGAAATGCGAACCCTCATTGAGGTAAGTGTCGTAGCAGTAGCAGTGGCAGTTTTATTCAAAACAATACGAACAATAAAAAAGGTAGCCAAAAGAGAGTTGCGGGCTGGGGAAATGGCCGCGTATTCCTCAAACGCCTGATCTGCAACCACCAGAAAAAGCGTTACGGTAGAGAGAGATAGGTGAAAAAAAATAGCTTGCTGTACTGTAGTGTGTTGAATAGATAGTGTGCCCGATTTCAGTGTCATTATGTTGTGAAGACTTGGCGTGTCTCCATCGTGTTGATACATCATTGCCAGGTCTTGTATAGCTCACAGTTTGCACTGATTAGCCATGTGTGGTGTCCCACGGTATTCATGCCGCGTGATGTCATGGTATAAATGGAGCTCCCCTCCCTCATAAAGATGTTCTTCATCCTGTGTTGGCCACTGTATCTCAGGTCCACATCTGACTCAGCTGAGGTCAGCATTGCAGTAAGCGTTGGCAACTGCAGGCAGTGTGCAACATTGTGCAACACCCCGTTATCTACCGTGACTAACGGAACCAGGGAGTGGACTTACTGCATTTATTTATTGCAGAATGTGGCAGGAAGTTTTCATCATTTGGTCTGCGTTAATGGATCCGTCATTGGTAGGCCTTGGCTTCTAGAGTCTGCCTTTTGTTTTCCTCGTGGTCTTTTCGTCTCATTGGCATGTAACCTGGGGAACGCACATGCACGGTATAACAGCTACTACTGATAAAACTAGTGAACAGCTCTGAAGGAAATGAAAATCGGTAATCAACATGTGCTTACACGTGCTTTTCACAGTTTTCCACTCTGCATACAACATGCAATTTAGATGCCAGACCCTGAACATGTTGTGATGTGAAAAAAAAAAAAAAATAGAACAGCGTCAACAAACCTACGGGATGAGCCATGTTGCAATGGACTTGTTGCTTGCATGGGACAGAGCTCTTGTTGCATTGAAGGCAGTATCTTTTTGCTTATTTTCGTGTCCTGCTATTACTAAAACACTAGAAAAGACTTCACCTGTGTGAAAACCTCCTGGCTTTTATGTTGATAATTCTTAGCATCAGCACGGCTTGATAAGTCGATCTAGTGTGGTACCGCAACCACTATCAGAGGACCTGAAGAAAAATAGCAACCACGTTAAAACTGAAAAGCATCGTGTATTACAAATTGGAGCATGACTTGCTACGGTGTTGTAGAAATTGAAGACTTTTTCATTTATTTCACATAATGTCAGTGCATCAACAAATGTTTGGGGAGTCAGCTGAGACAAAGCATTACTAGGGCAATGCCTGAAAGCAGTTGGCTTCATGGATAGGACCATATGCTGCAGTGGCTCAGTGGTTAGGGCACTCAGCTACTGAGTTGGAGGGCCCAGGTTCAATCCCGTCCACCGCTCCCGCGTTTCAGTGTGGGCGAAACGCAAAGAGGTGCCTCTGTGCTATACTATGTCAGCGCATGTTAAAGAAGCCGGGGTGGTCAAAATTAGTCTGGAGCCCTCCACTGGATTATTTCTTGGAGCCCATGTGTTACAAAGTCCACAATTCACAACCATGAGCAAGACACCACAGGTTTGATAGTTGATAGTTGTCATGAATGAAGCATTGTAAATACCTCTTAGGATTTACTCATTTAATTATGGTATGCTGCAGTCGCTGAGAGGGGCTGATTTAACTATTAATATAGTGGACTCTTGTGAACTCAAACTTTCTAATTCAAGCAACCAGTTTGTTCGAACTGGTGCTTTCGCCCTGTCAACATCATCATCATCATCAGCCTGACTACGCCCACTGCAGGGCAAAGGCCTCTCCCATGTCTCTCCAATTAACCCTGTCCTTCGCCAGCCGTGGCCACTATATTCCCGCAAATTTCTTAATCTCCTCCGCCCACCTGTTAACATGAAGTGTATTAAAAGTGCTCCCGTTAAATGAGAATCTCACAATTTTAACAACCCTTTGGTCCCCTTCGAGTTCGAATCATCAAAAGGTTTAGGTTTATGGGGTTTAACGTCCCAAAGCGACCAAGGCTATGAGAGACACCGTAGTGGAGGGCTCCGGAAATTTTGACCACCTGGGGTTCTTTAACGTGCACTGACATCGCACAGCACACGGGCCTCTAGAATTTCTCCCCCAAAGAAATTCAACCGTTGCGGCCGGGATCAAACCCGCGTCTTTCGGGTCAGCAGCCGAGCACCATAACCACTGAGCCACCGCGGCAGTCAACCGTACCGTTCCTGTTGAATTTGGCAGCGCGATACACCGCGTTTGCGATTTTTGTGCAGAAACTCGAGTGCGGTTTCCGGCTGAACCGAAAGGACCTGCTCGACTTTGAGTTTGGCGTTCTGGTGGCCCTGGAGTTTTCGCTGCACCTGCCCACGTGGCAGATCTACCCGCACTACCAGCGCCTGCTGTACGAGTCTTGAGACCAACTCACGGCTGGGGACAGTGAGGTGCCCCCTCATTCGTCATGGCAGCGGGGAGCCTTCTCTGCCAACTTTGCCCAAAGTGGTTGACTTGTCCACGTTGTTCCAAGCTCGCTTCCAGCTGCAACTACTGTGTGTATTGTGTGTGCTGTGCCCGACTGCGGCACGAACATCCCGTGGAAAGTACGAGAGAAAGACAAGCCGTGTTCCCTTCTCTTTGTGCTGGAAAGGTGTCGCTTGATGTGCACGTATGTGTGCACGTTACTCCGGGCGTGTTACTGCAGTGTTTAGGCTTAGCTGGGAATTGTGCCGTGCCAGTGGCGACATCTGGTGGGGTTGTGTGCCACGGGATGCATTAGATTTGTTATTGTCATGTAGAGAAAGCAGCAGACTTAAAGAGGCCAGTCTCTTATTTCGATCAGTGTTTATCAACTGACAGCGATATTATTGTTGGTTGTTGTTCAAGGTGTTACTTGAGAGTAATTTACACTGTAAACAACAAATTAAGACCACTGTCAGCTTAGGAGGAAGTCCTGTTCAAGACCTCGGGAGAAGACTTGTACTTTTGCCGTTGGGCGTACAGCTGTGTAGTCTGCTAGTGTTCAAGGAATTCCCATGGTTGAAAACAGTCTGGAGGACCGCCTACTACAAAGTGAGATAGAGTCAGCACCGTTTTGAAGCAGTGATTACTAGTTGCTGTTACGTTAACGAAAAAACATGTCCCAACTATAACAAAAGCACAAGCTAGGAAATAAGCACTAGATCACATATGTGCTAAGCATAGTAAGGAGTGATAAAGGCAGTGTAACAAAGACAATTACATGGAAAAATTAACGAGGGATTACGATGTGCATAAACATGATTGGTTTCAATTCTGAGGAGAAAAAACTTTGAACATCTTTAACACGATTTGATTTCATGCGTGTGAAATTGCTTAGTGAAATACCCACGAATATTGCAGACAATTTTCCCTAATCAGCTCCCGGTTTAGGGAAAAGAAGATTAGGGTGCTCCGAAAGTCTAGTTTCACTAGTATTGTTGAAATTCTGCATGGCCGAGTCCTTTAGATGCACGTCACGATGAATAAGCGAGAGGTAATAACTGAAATTTGTTTGCGTTAAATACCACAAGGTGTTGCTACTGGCACCAGGGCTCTCAGCTATGCTTCTGCACAATGGCAATGCAGCAATAGGAGCGCCTTCTACCCCTCTGAGCACGCTGCCTCTTTTGTTGCAAACTGTTGACGTCATGGTTGCCTCTGCTGTATTGGCTGTTGTTGCAAACTGTGCATTAAGACTGCATAAGGCGTGGCATCGCTGCATTCAAACCTCGAACTCTGATGCATGTGCGACTGTCTGATGTCGGTGACACCGTTGCTGTGCTTGCGGAGTTATTGTTAACACTGCCTTCAGTGTTTCCTGCATTGTCACCCGTGGCAACGCCCGCTACGTTGTCCCCGAGGCCCTCTGCAGTGAGTGGATCTTTCTGCGTGTGCGTTGCCGGGCTGTGTACTGCAACCACAAGGACACACCCGCCTAGAGGAGTGCTGTGGCTTGCATTCGCAGACTTGTGCCTGGCGTATTGTTACAGTTTGTACTTGGCTGTGAAGTTGTCTGCCAAGTTGCCTACGTAGAAGCCACACGTAGCCACATACCAAGCCAGCTGATGTATCACCGGCTGGCCTCTCTTCTTCCAAGCCGACCTCTTGCAATCTAGGATTGTTCCTGGTTGTGTGAGAAAAACGATTCTCCATTTTGTTTCTTAAACATGCCATTCATGTGGTAGACCATGTGTTGTGGATTGTTTTTATTATTAACACGGCAGGTGCGAAGGAGCCCTTCCTCTTCTGATTTCTTGATTTTTTGTTGTTTTTTTTCAGGAGAGTGAGTACTTATTAGTTGAAATACAAGGGATTGTAATGTTTTCTTCAACGACCAAGCCTAATCTCAATTCATTTCATGCAATTTGTTTGCCTGAATACATTTGCGACGGTTCTCGTGCTGTGACCTGGGTGCATTCTACTGCTAGTCGATCTCCGAGAAGATGTTTTTAGTAAAGCCGATCGCATCGAACTGTAAAACGTCTCATCAACAAGAACTGATAGTTGAAAGTGAAGAGGTGCTATGCGACCGAGTATAGATGATGTAAGCAGCAAGGTATGTCTCGCCACGGCTGTTTGTTAATCAAGGCAGGTAAGTTAATCGCAAATACTTAAGTATGTCATTGTCAGTTAGCTACGAGTGACTGTGGATTTGATGGATCTGAATGAATGCTTAGCTTTACAGCAAATGCCTTGCTCGCAGCGATGTCTCAAATCCCTGGCTATGGCTTGCAAACACGTCCTGGCTACACTTTCATAACCTGGCAAGGCTTTGCGTGATAGAGGAGGGAAAAAAAAGAAAAAAAAATGAAATCAAACGAAATTTCAGGTATGGTTGTGGTTTCCTGCCTGACATCCTATTTAAGAGGTGAAAGGTTGTGATGGTGTCTTAGTCATGCTTCTTTGATGTTTTCAAAGAGATCTGCCGGAAGCGAATACAGCAGTACCTTCTTTTTTAGACATCTTTACCTTTGTTACTTTGTTACTGCAGTGTTTTATTTATTTTAGAAGCAATGGTGCTTATTTTACTGTTTTGGTCTTTGATAGTCCGTATCTCTAACCTGGTTTTATGTGCTGTAGGTTTGTTTGACCATACTATAAGCAAAAGTAATTAAAACACATACACTTGAGCTTACTAAGTACACATGTAAGGAAAAAGAAAATCTTATTTTGTGAATGTGACTCTTCCTGAGGCTCCTTAGAGAACATTTGTCTATACTTGTGACAACTGTTTGTCGTGAGCGAAATAACTGTTTGCCATGGTGCAGTTGCTGTGAAGCAAAGAAAACCATGCTTTCTGACAAACCTTGCTTAGGTTTTTAGACGAAGAGCCAGTTATAGCGTTTCCTTTCATAAAAAAAACAAACTGATTTTACATGTGCATATTGTACTGCATGTAAATGGAATGCAGTGATAGAGCACAGACAGTAGGAAGTTTAGTGCTGAAGTGTAGGCTAAACAGCTCCGAAGAAGTGCTACAAACATCATGTTTTCTGTTACAAAAAATTTTTTTCCCCCTAATGTGCTCTACGTGTAGTAGCCTTTTCAGCCCTGCATGACCTGACAGGCTGTTTATCAAAATTGAGTAGTAAACCGCCGCACTGATATCTCACTTTCTCAGGTTTTCAGGAGATTTTGCCCTTTGCTAGCCACTTTTTTTTTGTTCATTTTCTACCTAGTTTAGCTCCCAGCTGTGGGAAATGCATGGATCATCGCTTTCTCGTCAACCATTAGAATGCAACACTGCTCTTTATCCCTGTCCATCATTAATGAAAAACCCTGTCACAGTTGCATACAAAACACCCTCAAGCGGCGTTGCTTGGATTTTGGCAAGTATAGAACAGGTTACCCATGCGATGAGCGGCATATGTGTACAGTCGTGAAAAATATGAGAGGGAACAAACTTCACGCAGAAAATTGCAGATTTCTTGGTTATTTCTCTACTAAATTGCACAACGACATTGGGAAATTGTAGGCGCAGAGGAAAACTAGTTAAAGAGAGAAAAAAAATGCGCTAGTCACGAATAATAACGGAGTAATCAATAAATGAATGCTCCAACTGCGTTCCCCATTCATATTTTTGCATTCATATATAGCTGCATACAAAACACCCTCAAGCGGCGTTGCTTGGATTTTGGCAAGAAGTATAGAACAGGTTACCCATGCGATGAGCGGCATAGGTGTACATAAGAGGGCTGGTGTCTTATACGAAATAATGTAGCATTTGTTGCGGGACATGAAGCTGGTAGCTGTGATTTTAATTTTCCTTTCTTTCACTAGTTTGTTTTTTTGTGCAGTATGTGTTTTTTGTTAGAGAAGTGCACGTTTTTTTTTCTTTTTTGTCACCATTCACAATTGCCCAAAATTGCATTGTGTTCATGCCATTGTTTTCATGTTCAGACATATGGTGTGTTGACTTAAGATTGTTTTGTCGAGTGTTTTTTTTCTTTTGTCAACTTTTCCGTTTTGTGAGCCTCACAAATGCGTTTCAATCTGCCACCTCTTCTTTGTTTGTCATGTTTAAAATGGTTATCATCCTCATCAAAAAGAGCTAAAATCTGACCTTTTAGTTGAGTGTGCAGAAAAAAAAAAGAAAACTTGTTGTTCAGCAACTTTCGTTAACTGCAGACAAACAATTCAGTAAACTAAACCTTGTCACTACGTACAGTCTTTGTCAAAAGTAACCAGGCTGCATGGTTTGCTTCTAGCTTGTATAGTGGAGCCCCTGTGGCTTTCCTAAAGATCGAAAGGTGTTGGCAGGTAAGAAGACCCCCAGTCCTTACCTTTAACGACCATTTCAGCTTCAGGGAAGCTGTAAGGGCTCCACTGTACGAGCTAGCAGCAAACCATGCAGCCTGGTTACTTTTGACAAAGACTGTACATAATGAAGCCTTGCTTCTGGCAGAGGCAAGGCTTCGTCCTGAATGCCTTACTGGTGGGAGTGCATGCCACTAGCAGCATATATGATAATGTTTCAGTCATTTACTGCAATGACAGAATTTCCTTACTCATCAAACTGTCTTGTTAAAGCATTCTTTCCATGCAGGAGGTATTACAAAGTTAGCTGTACATCATGCAAGCCAGTATGGTGCAACTGTTTAGTGAGCAGCTCTGAAACACAGTGGCAGTACTGTGCTTGGTTTCGTTGCACCATACTGCAGGTTATGCAACGCTGCATCATATGCGAGTATCATGGTTACGTGGCTAAAACATCAAGAGGTGTTTCATCCGATGTACTCGTCACATCTCGAATCTAGCTTAGAGGCAAGTTGCCTATTTATTTGTCCTGTACATAATTGCCTTTCTACTAGTTTATCCTAAACTAGACTTTCCTGTTTCTTCAAGGTCTGAGTGACACAAACTTTGTCTGTCTTGTGGTCATGTGCACTTTTCCAGGCATCTGTGGCCCTATGTGGCATGTTCGTGAAATGCAGGCAGTGTGCATTTTGCTCGTTCTGAATGCGATTTCGGAGGCAATGAAACTGACTGCCAGCGTATGGATGTTGCAGTCTATGCTGCAGTGAGGAATTCCAGTTGTGTGAACATATTCGAGGCATCAATTCATGCAGTACTAGCTTTGCAAATGTTTAATTTTTACAAGCAGTGTAGCTAACCACTGTTCTCTTCTCATATTGCACAAGCAACTACTTGTAGCATCTTTGACATTGAGCATGCCCACATGCAGGACTGTAGTAAGAGCTAGATTCATTACTAATTGCACTGCACCGGAAATTATGGGTTGCATCAGTACCGAAGAATCCCTTCCGCCTTTCCAACATTACTGCCTTGGCACTGCTGCTAGCAGTTCCCATCATTTTATCGAAACAGACAAGTACCACGATAAAATGGTATTGGGCAAAAGGCAACACAAAATGCCATTTGTGTGTGAAATCACTTCATGCTAGGCCTGGATGAAACATTCTCGTGTCTCCGAAGCAATGTTACCGCTGATATCTGGCCACGCTGAAGCGCTTTGAAGATTCCATCATGTCTGTCTTTCTGATTAGACATCATGTACACTCTGCTTGAAAAATGATTGCCTTGGGAGGCGGCATGATGCGTTCTACCATAAGCAAGTATATCTGTGTGCGAGTGTGAATGCTACTACAAGCACGAAGCTCTGTCGGGAGCACTTGTACACAGTGTGCACGATTGGTTACCTTGGACAGAAAGAGTTTGGATGTGATAGGATGTGGATGGGTTTACCAGAAACGCATTGTGGTGGTGTCCATCATTAGCGTTGTATTTAAAACAGTACCTGTATATGTTGTTGTCGGTTGTTTCATCATTTGCCTTTCTTTTTCCCTTTTGTGCGTAATACAGTTCGATTTTGTTTGCACCTTTGTGTATGATGTGTTGGGGTGCTGTTTGCTGGAACAAGTAATGTGCGTACACAATCGGTGTCAGCTATATGGTACAATTGTGCTAAAATGGGCCTATTTTAAACATACTTCTCAATACCAGTGCAACAACAAAAGGTCAAAAGGAACACTAAGATGACACTGGCGCTTCTGGCAACTAGCAGGTTTATTGGGAAATGTACATTCAATTACAGAAGGTTTGAACAGCACATTGTTGACTGTTGTTTTGTTCTTTGAACCTATTTGTATTTAAACATCAGTCTTCCAACAAACCTACCACTTGCTAGAAGTGCGAGCATCATATAAAATGTTCCTTCCTCCTGTGCTGTTGTTTTTTGGAGCTGTTTGTTTTATGTTAAAGGAGGGTAAAAAGCTCCCAAGTTTTTTTGTTTTTTTTTGCCAGACTGGCTGTGAATTGTGTGGCAAAAGAGACTGCTCAAGACATTTAAAAAATTTTCCCGCTTACTAGTAACCAATATTTTCGGGACAGTAGTGCACCCAAAATCTTGCTTTTGACCTGATTTTAGTTTTAAAAGTTATAACCAGAGTTGGCAAATGTCTCCACTAAAAAGACGTGAAATGCTTTTCTCCTGAAGAAAGAAAAAGAGGTTAAGCTGAATGGTGGTCTTTCTTTATCACGAGACAGCTATTATTCAAAGCTAAAGAGTAGGTGTCATAGTGTCATGTAGTTCCAGACAGATTGCGATATAGGACTTTCAGTCCTTTCGCAAACTACATCCGCCATAATGGCGGCTAGAATCACTACAACCCTGATAGTGTATTTGCATCACGTTTCGGAGCAGAGGCTATTTATTAGCATGAATTTACTCTGTCACCCACTGCTGTTGGAAAACACGTTTCGTGTGTGCAGTCACTTCAAGCACAGAGCTACAATTTTACTGCAAGGTGTGAAGACAAAAGGTCGAACATTTAGGGGTGTGCGATGTTAGAAATTTTCTAATAGCGAATCAAGTACCTGTGTATTCGATTCGCCGAACAAATCTGTGCATGTTAAAAATTATTTGAAACAAATCGATAGAGCGTTCAGGTTTCTGAATAGTTTTTGAATAATTGGCCTGTATTTCGAATAAGGCAGGCCATACTTATCTGCAATGATAACCTCAAAATGGGCCCCCTCCAATGCCGCACAATGTGCTGCCACGATCGGCCTGCACGGGATGGAGGATTCAGCTCGTCGATGTCCATTCATGAGGCGGTGTTCGTGACACTCATACATGGCCATACAAGACTGGGCGACACGGCATTACTCGGGCAGGTTTAGCAAACCATGCCTTGGTGCCTAATCTCGGAAGCCATGACTCATGCATAGCTCTCGCCCCCCTCACCTATTGAGATGTTATGCTAGTTTATTAGCTGTCATCGTGAGCAGTGAATTTCAATTTTCCAAAGCATGACAAGATAGTCGAAAAAATGTACCGACCTCATGCTGCATACGTTAAATAGCGGGATCAGTGTTGAGTCATTTGACAGCTACTATGGTAATAACTCTCTAGCTATACCGCCATACCATAGGAGTGCAACCCCCAGCACTGTGCTGTTTTGCGCTGTTATTCGTCTTGTTCAAGTATTCACATATACAGTGAATATTCATAAAGTTAATCGATTTGTATTCGAATCCATTTTTAGCTGCACAGTTTGTTTGCAATCGGGTAGCAAAGCTGGATTATTCATATTCAATTCAGCTTTCAAAAAATACAATTCGCACACCCCTAACAATATGGCAACAGCTGCCCTTCTTTGTATGCACGTAAACAACAGCCACTATACTGTTTGTCCATTACGGGCAACAGTTTTTCATCCTTATCTTTTGCAAAGTGGACAACATACAGTCGGCAACAAATGTTTACGGGATGCATGCACTCGGGAACAAATTTATTGCAGCACTGGCTGGCATCCCAGTCGCCTGGTATTGATGCCACTGGTGGATAAAGCATGCATGTCCCTTCTTGCCTGCATGCATTTCAGACGAGTGGCTTTAGTCATGGTATCAAAATAAATTTTTTCCTGCACGCCTGCATCCCATAAACCTTTAGTGCCAACTGTACGTACAGAGTGTCTTGACCAGCCACCGTGGTGGCTCAGTGGTTACGGCGTTCGGCTGCTGACCCGAAACACGCGGGTTCGATCCCGGCCGCGGCGGCCGAATTTCGATGGAGGCGAAATTCTAGAGGCCCGTGTGCTGTGCGACGTCAGTGCACGTTAAAGAACCCCAAGTGGTCAAAATTTTCTGAGCCCGTCACTACGGCGTCCCTCATAGCCTGAGTCGCTTTGGGAGTTCCATAAACTAAACCATAAACAAGAGTGTTTTGCCCAGTTCTCCGTGAGCAAGTAGATCACGTTCTGAGCAGCTCTGTTGACTGCGTGCTGTTTGCAAAAAAACAAAGCTGGAACAAGAAACATAGGTTAAGGGATCAGAGTGCACTCAAACTTTTCATGCTTTCTTGGTGCTAGGATCTTTAATCCGAAACGGGAGGCTGGTCAATTCTCAGAAACAAAGAACAACAGCGCCAAGCCTGCGCTTACTCATAACGATGTTTCCATAGGGACTGAGCTTACCACTTACCACAGTTAAAGTTGCAACTGAGCTGTGTCTAAATAGGAGAACAGAGATGTGCACAAAACTAATTATAACACCACCAAGTTAAGAATGTGAACATACTGCTTGTTTCTCCAAGTTGTCAGCGAGCCGGTCATCTGCTAGTCTTTCTAGTCTCTTCCGAAATATTTGTCATGGCAGCAACCTCTCGATATTATTAGTGCTTTGAAGACAAGAATGACTTGGCAGTCCGTTAGGATGCTAACCCGAGGGCCAACACCAGAAACACATTGAGATCAGCACTGGCAGTTTGCAAACTTTTGTAGCAAATAGCTATGAATGAATACTAGTAGGTATGAGCCCTTGACAGTGCTCGCAAAAACGGGAATCGGTGAAGCATCAGTGCCACTATGCTGCCTGCACATCAAATTACAATCGATGCACTCTCATTCATTGCGCAGGCTCAGAAAAACCAGGCGAGTGAAATCCGGGCTAGTGGGAGTTGTTTGTGCTGCACACATTGCAGTTGTAAATCAACGAAGTATTTATTGGAAGTGGGAGTAGACAAGGCACGCACCACGGGTTTACATATGCAGTTGAAGAAATTTGCTACAATTAAAGGAACCCTAAAATGATTTCGATGGGCATATTCCAGTGCAACATCTGTAGAGGTGGTCATTGTGGGTATTCGAGTCAAATTTGAAAGCTATGCATGGACCCTATAATTTAGAAATAATTTTTAAATATCGCTGCTCGCAGTAGCTCGCAACCGATTAGGGCGACACACCTCATCGCGCGCTCCTTACCCCGATGACGTCAGTGCACAGAAGCCCTAATCGGTTGCAAGCTACTGTGAACAGAGATTTTTTTTTTAATTATTTCTAAATTATAGGGTCCACGAACAGCTTTCAAATTTGACTCGGAACACCCACAAAGACCACCTCTACAAATCTGTTCCACTAGAATATGCCCATGGAAATCATTTCGGGGTCCCTTTAATATTGGCCAGGAATGAAACGCAAGTGGTCTGTGCGAACCATAGCACAAATTCTTTAACCTTTCTACCTTCACTCACATGAGCAGCTGACTCGCTTTCACATCGCAGACACCAGAAATAATGTGTAAAAGAGAGTTCTCGTTTGGCCTTGGAGGGACGGTGTTTGCAGTCTGCTAGGTTTTCCAAAGGCACATGTTTTTGTGTCAGCATGAATAGACTCAAATATCAGCAGGTGAGCATTTGTGGGTGCATTAACTAGCTCACCTCAGTTGTCGTCATAATGAGCACTGAACCTCCCATGGACGTCCTGCAGACATCCTGAACATCCGCAGGACGTCCTAGGGAGTTTCAGTGTCCATTGGGATGTATGTGCAAAGAATTTTACATTAAGAGTGAATGGCAAAAATAGCTGCACCTGCCTCTAAGCTGTCCATCTAAGTGTCTTGTCGAGCAGTATTTCCCAAGTATGCGCCTGATGATCTTCCCTGCCAGTTATGTGCTCTGCCACATGCACTTTCACTACATTGTGTCTTAGCATCTGTGTATCAGAGATACAACTCCCAGTGCTTCTTTCGGAAGCACAGGTGGAAGGCATACAGCCCGAGTTAAAGATATATGATACAGGGCAAGGAAAACAGGTCTATTTTGCAAAAAGCATTAGAAAATAAAAACTGTACTTTATTGTTGGGCATACATACATATATATATATATGGCAGTTACACTGTGTGGATTGCTTGTAAGAAAGTGTGTGTGCGTGTGTGTGTACCTTTATGCATCCCATTTTTTATGATGCATGCATTGTTAACATGTCTATTAATATTATTATTACTATTATCATATATGATAAAACACATTGAAAAAGCAATGTTCATGGCTCCTGTGTCAGCTGCTTGGCTACAATATGGTTCTCTTTTCGCTCCACAACAGCGCTTCATAAAACATCAACAGAACTATTATATAAAAAAAACGTATAATCATGTGAGACCTTTGGCTTGGTTAGGCACTTAAATGAGATGTTTCAGCCATCACATCTTGCAATGTTTGCAACGCAGCACTGTGCTGTGCACAGATAGCTCAGCAGTTTTCTGGATGCAAAACATTTGGTGTTTTGCAGGAAAAATCCACAAAAATACTTTCACTATAACCTGCCACAGTGGCTTGATGGCTTTGGCATTCAGCTGCTAATCCCAAGGTCACAGGTTCGATCACGGCTGCCGCGGCCGTACTTTGATGAAGGCTAAATACAAAAACACCCATGTGCTGTGAACCCCAGCTGGTCTAAATTAATCCAGAGCCCTCCACTACAGTGTCACCCGTAGCCAGAGTCACTTCGGGACATTAAAACCCTACAATCCACAACCCAGCCCACTTTCACTATAGCTTGGTGGTCATTAAAGGGTGAATTCATGACAGCTTCTACCCAGAGCGAAGCAATCTTGCTTTCTAAGGCAACTCAGCTTTGCATCATCCACCTCTATGTAAAATAGTGTGGGTAAAGTCTGCACGGATTGGTGGAATGCACACCAGTAGCATGTTTCGTCACAGCCCATATTTAACACATTCACTGTGGCAGCGTTTTTGAGGACCCTAATCCCTGTGCGTTGTGGCCGATCAGTGGGCTACCCTTAGTTTTTGTTGAATGCGACATGATCCCCCAGCAAACCTCTGGTGAAGTCAACGTGATGGAACTAACAACAGACGGCAATAGCAGTCGGGCATGTGTTTTTTGCAGGCCCTCTGAAAATCTGAGCTGTCTCATGGCCGTATATTGCCACTCAGGACTCACAAGGCAGTGAATGTGTTCAATTACGAAAGAGCCAAGCCACATCCAAGGCATGCTTTACCACGTTTGCCACGTAGTTTAGAGGTCCAAAATGTATGTGTCATCTTAAAAAGTACAGTTCATAATGGAGCTTCACACATTGAAACATGGTGCTCCCTTCACACCAAACACCAGTGTCTAAAACAAACACAACAACAAAAAAAGTTGGGTATAAATTAAGGCACAACATGGCATCATGAAAAAACAGCCGGAGGTCTAAAATTGGTATGCTGGAAAACTGTAGAGAGAAAAAGGCACTTGGCAATATGTACAGCAGCAATTCTTGCGACGGTGGCAAAACAATGCATGAAGCACTTAGCAATATGGAGGAATCTGGAGTGTCAACATGCCTTTCCATATTTTAAGTTCTTGATTAACAACTGCAACTCGGTGCAAGAGTATTTAGTATCGTGAACACGTATTCCACAGTCACAAAAACATACCACCTTCAAATGCACCTCGAGTCTGAAAGAAAGTCTTCCAAATTGGACATCATAAACTTACTGTTTGGGCAGATGGGCTCAAAAAATGATATTGAATGCATAACGCCTCATGTTTTAAAACCATTTGCATGGCGCCATACAGATGAACTTAATGGCGTTTGCCGTAGTGCCATACTCAATTCATATATAAATCATTCATCCATGAGATGTGTGCTGCAAACCCCACTATGTGGAGCAATGTAGTTATTTATTTGAAATAACGTCCTTTCAAGTAATGAACAGTTTGACAGAGTTGGCATAAAATTTTCTACTGGATTGGAGACAAGATATCCGAAACATATTTTACCTACGTGGCAAACATCATTTTACCAATAGTCTTCCAATTTGTCTTTCCAATGCCTGTTCTGATTTTAGTTTTTGCTTTGCAAAACTAAAACAGCCATTCTATATGAGGATATTTTAATACTGATGAAATCACAGTCTTATGTTCACATAAAAACCTTGAAGTTAAAGTTTTAGGTATTTGTATAATCATCATGGCATACAGTGTCATTAAAGCTGGATGCACGAAAAAGATGGCAGTAATAAACTTGAGCGTTACATAATTGATTTCATTTCTCACTATTTTATTTTAGAGCAAAGGACACAAGAGACCTTTCTATACTTGAGACGTTGCTTTGCAACCACTTCACACCATTTCTGTGTCCTCCATTTCTTGTATGCTTAGAAAAATGTTTGAAATTTCCAAACAGGACAAACACTTGCCATCAGAAGATCCCCATGGTTAATACAAGAAAAAATATAGAAACACAGCCAAGATACTGATGCAAAAATTGTGGCCAACCACTAAACTCTCCACAGACACACTTAAATTGCACCACTGCACATAGTTCCACCTCAAAAATAAAGCTGAAAATGATAAAAACTAAGCAAAGCCTTTACCCTGTTCTGAACACAGCCTCGGGCAAGCCAGGGAAGAAACTAGCTATGCTTACGGCAATGCTCAGTCGCATCTATATATACACGCATGCTTCACATCTACACCACAGTACCTTAAGGTCAGTCACTGTGCTTGAGTATTAGACCGAGCATTGAAAACACTTAAGGCATGAGATTCCACACAACTTAGATGCTAGGAGCTATAGGAACACAGGACCACAATGCTCTTTTTACTGGGTGGCCTGGATAGCACGGCAATGACCAAGTCATATCTCGCATAGATAAGCTAACTTTGGCTCCAGTAACCTAGTCAGCCGTTCCTGATAAGACATTTGCTTAAAGGGACACTGAGGAGAAATTGAAGTTGGCTTGTATCGACAGAATACCAGATCCTGATTACAAAAACGCCACTCATACTGACAACAAAGCTCTTGTAACGTAGAAAAGAGCAAGAACCAAAATACAGGTATCGCCGCCACAGGCCAAACTCGCAAGTACAAGCGTGATGACGTCGTAGAACAAAACAGTGTTGCTAGAACCATCGGTTCTAGCAACTCTAGGACCCGAGAAGCCACAAATCACTGAGGCGCAGCCAATGCATGCGCAAATCTCCTTGACGTCGCCAGATGGCGCCACGTGCCCGGCAGCTAGGCGCGCGCCTGAAGCATCGGGACCAATCAGCGCCTGCTCCCCGGCATTAGGCGGGCTCCCGGTATTCCGCTAGCGGTAACAAGGTACACGGTATGCTAAAGGCGTCTATTTGCGAGAACTTCGTTGACGACTTCGAGAACGAGATCCATCGTAACGCTGGCAAAACGCCAGTGCAAACGTAAGCGAAGCGACTGTAGCGACGGCCGCAATAGCCGATAGATGCCTTCAACGTGCGGCCGGCGGTAGCTTTCTTTTCGGCTGCTGCTAGCCCGCACTGCTGGCCGCCAGAAATCACGGAGTCTGCGTCACGTCATGTTCACGTCATGTTGCACGTCACTTAGTCCTGTGTCGTCATAGGAGAATCCCAAGTTTGAATCAGAACAGCGGGAAAAACTTTTTCAACTTCGAATCCAAATTTCTTGGAAATAGATGCATCTTTCGCTGCCGGCCAAGTGGCAACAAAGCCATTAAATGCCGAACTATCGGATTTTGCTATAAAAAGAATATCAATAGTGCTCTCCTCACTGTCCCTTTAACCAGCTGACCGTTTAAAGCAAAAAGTCTAGTCTGGCTTGCTTCAAAGTGGGTACATGTTCAAAGCGTGGCCAACCTAGGACTTGCCAGAGCCGTAGGTTTTCCTGCTGTCTATAAGTAGCAAACATTTCCCGAACGGGGGCAAGTCAGATGTTGCACAATACTAGGGGGTACCCAAAAGAAACCGGACTAAATTTTTTCGTCGGCAAAGCTTGTGTGGTACCGCGTTTTGCCACTAGGAGCGCATAGAACGAACATTCCAGAGTCAGTAAGCCGAGTGCCGTCGTTGAAGGAGGTCAGACTAGTTTAGGCAGAGTTTTAGAGTGACGACTGTTTTGTGTGAATGTCGTTTTTGCAATGGCTGATTTTCGTGAACAGCGTGCGCCGGTGAAATTCTGATTTTTGCTCGGAAAAAGTTGAATGGAAACGCTTGAAATATTAAGAAAGACGTACAAGTACGATGCTATGGGGACAACTCAAGTGTTCCTGAATCGAATCCTGAATCAAAGCAACAATCATGCCAATGGAAAACTTCAAATTTACCTCGCCTCAAGAAAGCTCGTCAGGTGAAACCAAACCTCAAAACAGTCCTGATTTGTTTTTTCGACGTGAGAGGAGTCGTCCATTGAGAATTTGTTCCGCAGGGTCAGACGGTTAGCCAGGCTTTATTCTTGGATGTTTTGAAAAGATTGGGCAAAAGTGTGCGGTGGAAGCGGCCAGATTTGTGGCGGTCGGGTGACTGGTTTTTCCATCATGGCAATGCCCCTGCTCACACAGCCCTGTCTCTGCGACAATTTTGGACCAAAAATGGCATGACCCCTATTCCTCAACGCTCATACTCTCCTGACCTTGCCCCGTGCTACTTTCTTTGTTTCCTAGAATGAAAAAATAGGTGAATGGAAAGCGGTTCGCTGATGTTGCTGAGGTGAAGAAAAAAACGACGGAGGCACTGTCAAGCATCACAAAAGATGAATTTAAACAATGTTTCGAAAAATGGAATGAAAGATTCGACAAGCGTATCATTGCAAGTGGGGAATACTTTGAAGGAGATTGAAGGTCTGTGCTTAAAATGTGAACAAATAAGTTCAAACAAAAATAAGTCCGGTTTCTTTTGGGTACCCCCTCGTACTGTCAGTCAGTCTGCCCTAAAAGTTGCGGGTGTTACATCTACAATCAGGCAAGCTAAGAACAAAGCAAACCAAACTGGACACTGTCTGTTACTTGCCGCTCGTCACGTTTTCCCCTGCTCTTTTCATCTTAAGCCACGCTGTGGATTGGGAAAGCCATGAATGCCCACACAAGGAACATTCGGGAGGTACCAAGAAAGTACCAAGTAAATGCCACGGTGAAATTTGGGGTTTGGTACCCTTCTCACAAGGAAACTCTTTGGCAGTCCTTTACAATACTCAGTCACACGGTGTCGTGCTGTTCATTCCACGCCAGCTGTGGCGCACTTCACAGGTTGATCCTGAATGAACTGTTGAAAACAAGAGCAGAGAGCAATTACGAATTTGCCCAGCCACACATTATTCTAGTTGAACAATGCATTTCCTGCACTGATTGTACCACAAAAGCTTTCTTTTTGTCCCCCTGGTTATCAGTCTCTTTACCAATGAGATCCGCAATGACTAACATGATACCGAGAAATGTGCTCTGAGATAAAAACAATTTCCATTGTTAGCAGTGTATCTAATCTCTCCTAGACCCTTAGACACCTGAATGATAGCAACTAGCAATGTGAACACAGACTGCTGTCACAAGCTACTTTCAAGATCTGCGCTATTTTTGAGATTCTGCATGTCCAAGCTATCAGAGAGAGATAGCTGCAGCTATCAGGTCACCTGCAACAAAAGAGTGGAGCAGCTGCCAGTTCTTGTGGTAAATAGGAAAAAAGCAATTTGCAGGAAGTCAACAGCAGTAAAAAGAAAAAGAAAAGCAGCCTACTGTGCATTTCAACGAGCGGAGCAGATTAAGAACTGAAGTACCGCATATCGTGGAGTAAGCTAAGCTATCACACTGAAATTTCGAAGCAGCGCCCAGCATATACTTACTTCATGAAGTCTGGTGCCTTTGAGATGGCATGCTCGAACTCTGCAAATGCTAGAAGCCTGTCTTCATCAAGGTCGGCTTCCTTCAATATCTGCAAGAAAGATGCACACACCACACAGGGATAAGCAGAAGCACTCGCAAGTCTATTAAAGCAAAGTCATTCCGCACAATTGCCAATAGAGCAAATTGGGCAATAGAACCAGGCTCAGGCACTCACACGGATGCATGGTCATAATGGGGAAGAACTGAAGAACAAACTAGCTAGCATCAAAATTGATATTACCACAGCTTAACCATTTGTTTGGTTTAGTTTATAAGGGTTTAACGTCCCAAAGCAACTCAGGCTATGAGGGGCGCCGTAGTGGAGGGCTCCGAAAATTTCGACCACCTGGGGTTCTTTAACGTGCACTGACATCGCACAGTACACAGGCCTCTAGAATTTCGTCTCCATCGAAAGTCGACCGCAATTTGTGGTGTGAGGGATAAAATTTAACCAATTTTTGGGTTGGCTTTTAGCACCTGCAGATCAGCACAGGGTACACTTTAACCCAGTTTACATGACGCTACCAGCTCATGAATGAAAAGACGAGCACTTTTTATAGCGTCTAGAGTTGTCACTTGATGAGAGCAGTGTCAAGAACAGTTTGAAATAGCACTGCTCGGAGTTTGGCGGGTGCGACTTTTTGCCTGGATGCCGTCAGCTTTGCTTTTCTTCTCAGACATGACTGGCAAGTTCCTCCATTTCCAATTTTTCACATCAATACATCTGCATTCTAAAAAAAAAAAGAAATTAGCACTATATGTTAACTGGTACTCACCAGCTAGGCTTACACGTGAATGCACGCCACCAGACAGCCTACATGTGGTTTCAATTGCTACCGGGCCACTAGAACACATTCGGGCAGTGGAAAAATGTGGATATATTCAAGAAAAAGAAAAATGGTGTGCTGCCACTAACCACCACCTCCTACACAGCTCTTAAAAAAAAAATGCTGCTGGTGCTCCACTACTTCGAAGAAAGCATGCGTCAAATACGAGTGTGAAACGTACCATGCCCCGTTCTACGTCCAGTGCTTTTGCATCATTTCTCAGAGAAAACTAATGGTTTCAATGTGCGTCAACCTATAGGCTCAAGGAAAGCCTAGATGGCACTTTATCTACAATAAATATTTTTTCATGTTCCCCTGAATGGAGCCAGGGGTCATTTTTGTCCCACTTTTTTAAGGGCCACTAATTGACATGCGAGGCTGAGAATATTTTGCTCTTTCCTAATTCACGAGGCCACAATTTGTACAAAATTTCTATGTGGAACTTATGTAACGCAACTGTTGTAATGCAGTTATAAGCCAGTGTGCTTTGCAGTCTCGCATGATTAAATTTGACAATAGCTGTCATTAAAGTTGGTAAATAGTATATATAACTAGACACAACTTTCCAGTTTTAACCAGAAAGCATCTGTTTCTGAGCTTTTTTGCTTCCCAAAAACAATATTTATCAAACCATATCTTTTTTTTGACAAGACACATCTCAAAAAACTTTACTCCACTTTATTATTTGGCAAACTGCAAAAGATATATGTCCACTGGAAAGCACCACACAACCTTGGCAAAACAAAGAAAAAAGAACCCACACCAAAAAAAAATAAACAGTGACACAGCCTTCGCAATGAAAGGGCTTTTTTTGCTGATAACTGAAGAAGTGCACAAATTCTCAAAAACAGAATGCAAAAATGCTGAACCATACAATGCCTACAAGCCAGTAAGCATAATTTCTAACTAGGTTTATTTCCTTTAATCTAATCCATTTTTCAAACCCTCAACCAACCATTTCCTTGCCTGGGGGTTATGATGATGATTTTCTTCACTAATCCCACCTTACCTGCAGGATTTTCTGCACCTCAATTTCTTGACAGTTTCCTAAACCTGAAAACTTCAGGTATGTCTTTAAATTTGCCACGTCTGATGTCCCTGTCGGGCACGTAGCAACAGTACATATTATTAAAGTGTGCAAACACTTGCCTGCAGCATCTTGTACTCAGGCACTCGGCTCTGGAGCCTCAAAAAGAAAACACTTTCTTTATAAGAAAGCAAAAAGAAGACTGCGTTTTGTTTAATCTTTAGCTAACCTTTTAATTCTTGAGAACTTAGATGTCACCTAGCTGTTCCCTACCACAGAAGTGATCGAAGCTGAGAGCCGAACTCGACTGACACGGCCCTCAAACTGAAGCGCTCCTGACAGTGGTCTCACTCACATTCTCTATCAGCTGTTTCACTTCGTAATCCGCAAAGACCTGGCCACCCCGCTGCGTCAGCCGGCTGATGACTTGCTTCAGGTCCTCCGTGGATATCATGTCATCTTCATTGAAGTCTGAAAAATAGGTGACCTTTGTCATATGCCTACCCAGCCAGTGTCATCAATAATGCAATAAATGCCATTCACTGATAAGGTTACATAGCAGCTGCTCTAGATATGAACAAAAAACGAGTGCAAAGAGAATGAAATCAGATGAGCGCTGATAAGAATGGGATAAGGGAAGCATGCCATATAAAGAGGCAGAGATAAATCTGCAAAGACTCATCCGGAAGACCCAATGTAGTGCTGACCAAACATGTTTTGTAGGGCAAGCAATAAATGATGACCTTGAAAATGAGCTCAAAGTGTCTGCACAATGCTTGCTGGCTAGTGTGGCCTAAACACATGTTAATGAGTAATTACCCCCTTAAATGAAACCTACTCTTGATGAAATTAAGTACGAACACATGAGAGACAGTCAAGGAGATATGGGCAAGTGTCCACCCATCATGTATCCTTCGCGCTTCATTTTATCATGACCATAAACCAATTAGCCAAAATTTCGAAAGTAAGAAACCTACTCAACCTTGTGAAATTTCCTTAAAAACAATGGGCAAGCCAGTGCTGCATTGAATACTGCAAAGGTACACTAAGTTAGCATCCAGATTGACTTCAGTGTGCTGTTTACTTGAAACTATTCTCGGCCATTCAAACACTGCAGAAGGTGACGGGAAAACAAGGTAGGATTAATGCCCATAGAAGGAAACAGACCAAAACTAAAAATAAAGCAAATGGGTCAAAATGATACGAAAAAAATTCCATTCTGTAGAGTGAAACTGGAACAGAACCCAACCAGGCATGCCTGAAATACAGCAGAAAGCCGCATGAGTAGGAGCGTCTAACAAAGGTTCATCAAATACATAGCACCTATTGCATTCGATAAACATTTCAGTTGGAAGCTAACATTACCTCTGCATCAATACTAGAATCATGCATTTTCTTTCTCCTGCTGCTTACTACTATGCATGTAACATGTATGCATGTAATGACACTCAACACACACACACAACTACAGCAAAATAAAATTTAGAGCAGGGAGAACACACCAAATATCTGGAAGGCATATTCCGTCTTGACGCTCCGTGGTGCTTTGTCACTGAAGACGGACATCATATCCAGGAAGTCCTCAAAGGTCATGTTGCCGTCATTGCTTGACGAGAAGACCTTGCATATCCTGTCACGGAATGGGTTCACTGCCAGCTCCGGCATGTTGAGAATTTTGTCCATTGGCAGCTTGGCATTTCGGTCCTTGGACACTAAATCCGGGGCCAGCATTTTGAACCTCTCATGTGCTCTGCAAGGATCATTGAAAGAATAACATGAACACAACAAAAGCATGCATCAGCAGTGCATGGATTTACCCAAGGTACATAAATGTATGGCTCTCCTTCGCAACACGTATTTTCCACTTACCCACCCATTATGCAATGCAGCGGCTTTTAAGTTTCGTGCGGTAAGAGCTAAGAGTTGTCATGCACCTCTAGCTATGACCTTGGCTACACTTGAATTAAAGTAAACGTTTGCTTTAATGTCCCGGATCCAACCACGCCTCAAGGTAAATGTGTTTTCTCCCCAAAACGGTATCGAAACACGGAGTTCCTCGGACAAAAGAGTACGCTCAAGTGATCGCCTCAAGCGATCGGCTTTTGTCGCCAGTTTAGGATCACAATATCAAGCGCGCAATATATGCCACACGTGATGTCAAAATTCAACTCCCAGCGCCCGGAAATTGGAACACAAAAACGCAACTCGTCGTCTGAAAAACATCACCTCGGCACCTCAGAAAGGCCACTGATAACGCGATAGAGACGCTGCCGCCCAGTTCCGGGTTTAAGCGCGTCGCTGACAAAAGCAAAAATAGCCGGCAATCGCCGTACTTCGTCCACTTACACGATAATCTCGCTCTTGGTGAAGAAAGTCAGCTCCTGGAGATAAAAGAGCGCAAGAACCCCCGAGTTTAGTACAAGGCAGCGTACCTGCAGCGATCGCGAGTAACCTTTGATTTTCTTCATTTTTTTTTCCGTTCGCCGTACCTGGTAATCGTCGAGTTCTTCCTCCGTGAAGACGCTGTGTTGCTGCCCCATCACGAGAGTTGCATTAAGTAACGGCCAGCAGTCGGAACGAAGGCGCTCTTTCTTCTTCCCTGAGACGTCGGGAGTATAAAAAGCGAAGGAAAATGTAAAGAAAACCTGTCCTCGGTCGTCGGGGTGTCGTCTTCTTGGCAAGCGACCAGCGCCAGCCAGGTTGGGCACCCTCTTGAGAAACAACACCCTCGCAAAACGCACGCGCGAGGAGAATGCATGAAACGGTTCGCCGAAAGGGCAGAGAGGGCCCGACAGTGAGACTACTCCATTTCACAGCACTTCCGAGCGTGCGCTAGAACCAAAACAATGCGCGCATCACGGCGTGCGTGGCAGCGCAGTGATTCAGCAACAGGCACGGAGGACATCCGCGCTCGCGTTTCGCACGCTTTTTGTTTTGCTCGTTTTTGTTGTACGGGCGCGTCGTTCGTGACAGTTGATTGAACGATCGTGTTTGCTTCTCGTATCGCTGCGCGTCACCCGGTTATCGCTTTTGCTTTATTTTTTTTTTCGTCCATGTTTTGGGTCGAGCAGAGTGAAGCTGCTGCGTCGTACAGCGGCCCAGATTCCTGTCGTGACAGGCAGTCGGCAAGCTGGCTTTCTTTGGCTCGGCGTGGCCTGGCAGTTCGCAGTGGCACCGACATCAATCGAATTTTTTTTGTTTCGCTCGAGAAGAGGAGGTTTAGGTCGTCGTCTGTCGCGTTGTCTTCGGGTTGTCGACCGTACGGGGAAGAAAAGCGAAGAAAACTAGTGAGCTACCGTCCCGTCGCAAGTGCGGGCCCCTCTTCCGATCGCCGCTGCCACGCGACCGTGCGACGATGCCGGCGGTGGTCGAGCGTCCCAAGATGAGCATGGCCATGTGGGCCGCGCTCAAGAACCACATCATGCGCCAGCGCGAGAAGAAGAAGCAGGAGCAGGAGGCCGACGCCGCCACGGAGCGGGTGCGACGCGAGCAAGAACTCAAGCGACGCCAGGACGCGATGACGCTCGAGGAGATCCGCGACCAGGTGCAGCAGTCGGAGAAGAAGCTGGTCACGCTCAAGGAGGAGAAGCACCAGCTCTTCATGCAGCTCAAAAAGGTGCTCCACGAAGACGACACACGGAAGCGGGCGCTCGTCAAAGAGGCTAACGAGATGGCAGCGCTAAACCACTCGTACCTGCAGCAGCAGCACCACAACGCGATGCAGCAGCACGCTGCGGCGGCGGCGGCCGCTGCCGCCGCCGCCGCAGCGCCTCAGCACCTCTACATCCAGGAAATGAACAGGGCGCACTCCATGTACAAGCTGGCGCAGCCGATCCCGCAGAACCCGAGCGTACTGCACCGGGCGCCGCTCAAGAGGCCGCTGACTCCGTCTCCGCCGCCGCCGTCTTCGCAGGCCGCGTCCTCGTCCTCGCAGCAGCAGACGCCGCCGCAGTCGGGCTTCTCGCCCCAGCAGCCGTACGCGTACAAGGCCCAGATCCCCAGCTCGGCGTACGGGGCCCCCAAGCTGATCCCCGCGTACGCGCCGGGCCACGGCCCCATCTACTACGCTCACGTTCCGGGCCAAGGTTCGGTGCCCGCGATGGCGCCGGCCGCCCCCGTTCCGTATCCGGCCTACCCAACGCCGCAGTTCCCGCACCACCACGAGTCCGCGGCCGCAGCGGCGGCTGCCGCGGCGGCCGCGGTCGCCAAACAGCAGCAGATCGTGGCCACGCACAACTTCCACCTGGCTCACCAGCAACAGCAGGCTGCCGCCGCGCAGCAACAGCAGCAGCAACAGGCGGCCGCAGCAGCCGCCGCCGCTCAGCAGCAACAGCACCAGCAGCAGCAGGCCGCGGCTGCGGCCGCCGCCGCCGGCTACCCCGGCGGACCCGTGGTGCCGCAGCCGCTGGAGCACGGACTGCAGAAGCCGCGCTTCCACCACGACGAGAAGTTCTACGTGTCTCAGTCGTCGATGCTTCCCATGCGGACTCTGGCCTCGCCGGCGGCCCAGTCGGCGGCCGCGCTCGCGCTGGCGAGCCCGCAGCCCAAGCCGTCGTCGTACCTGACGGCGGCGCAGCAGCACCAGATCGCGGCGGCCGCTGCGGCCGCACAGCGCCACCCGGGCTACCCGGGTCAGGCGCCGCGCTTCTACTGAACGCGACGGTGTGTGCGTGTCTGTTGATGAGAGTGGCCTGCCGACCCGAGGTTTCGGCCACGGGTGCAGTGCGAGTGGGTGGTACAACGCCACACACGCCGAGTGGCTCCAGGTTTTGTTGTCGCCGACCTCCGTCTGCCTAGGGCATCGTATTGCCATACTTGATGACGCACACAGCCACTGGTCACTAAGTAACGCACATTATCTGAGACGACGCACAGTCTCTCGATATGTCCTTGCGATACCCCTTCTAAATGGGACAGGGTTGCAGGCTGTCGAGTGTAAACGAATGTTAGCTGGTCTCCGCAGAATGTCTTACTTTGAGGCTGCATCTGCGTGAAGCATATTCAGCTTCATT
This sequence comes from Amblyomma mixtum, assembly GCF_055824585.1. NCBI lineage: Eukaryota > Metazoa > Arthropoda > Arachnida > Ixodida > Ixodidae > Amblyomma > Amblyomma mixtum. The sequence goes on from NC_143018.1 coordinate 71,871,085, forward strand.
GATCCAACTGCACGGAGCACTGCATAGTGAGTCAGTTCAAGAAGTCAGTGCTACAGAAAATGCATAGTTTTGCTCTGTTTGTGCAGTTCTAGCTTTTTAAGGCACCCTTTCCGAATGGCTGTATCAGAAGGTTTCGTTTGCTGTTTTGTCTGCCTTCTATGACATTCTATAGTGTTAAACACATGGGACAACATGGGCAGACACCACCAGCACTTGTGGAGTGTTTGCCCTTCTTGAGAAACCTCATATTTTACGCCGGTGATGTAGAACGTCATGGATGACCAAATGTCCCGCTCTCGTACCCTAGCGGATTTGTTTGCCGTACCTCCTCGAGCTATTTGAGCGAGAAAAAGAACGCGATGACCCAGGTTTCCGCCGCAGTTTTTCCGTGGGATGGTAGACACTGGTTATTGGAGTCATTGCAGAAGTACTAGAAAAAGAACGTAATGACCCAGGTTTCTGCCGCAGTTTTTCCACGGGGTGGTAGACACTTGTTATTGGAGTCATTGCAGAAGTACTAGAAAAAGAACGTAATGACCCAGGTTTCTGCCGCAGTTTTTCCACGGGGTGGTAGACACTGGTTATTGGAGTCATTGCAGAAGTACTAGAAAAAGAATGTAATGACCCAGGTTTCTGCCGCAGTTTTTCCACGGGGTGGTAGACACTGGTTATTGGAGTCATTGCAGAAGTACTAGAAAAAGAACGTAATGACCCAGGTTTCTGCCGCAGTTTTTCCACGGGGTGGTAGACACTGGTTATTGGAGTCATTGCAGAAGTACTAGAAAAAGAACGTAATGACCCAGGTTTCTGCGGCAGTTTTTCCACGGGGTGGTAGACACTGGTTATTGGAGTCATTGCAGAAGTACTAGAAAAAGAACGTAATGACCCAGGTTTCTGCCGCAGTTTTTCCACGGGGTGGTAGACACTGGTTATTGGAGTCATTGCAGAAATACTAGAAAAAGAACGTAATGACCCAGGTTTCTGCCGCAGTTTTTCCACGAGGTGGTAGACACTGGTTATTGGAGTCATTGCAGAAGTACTAGAAAAAGAACGTAATGACCCAGGTTTCTGCCGCAGTTTTTCCACGGGGTGGTAGACACTGGTTATTGGAGTCATTGCAGAAGTACTAGAAAAAGAACGTAATGACCCAGGTTTCTGCCGCAGTTTTTCCACGGGGTGGTAGACACTGGTTATTGGAGTCATTGCAGAAGTACTAGAAAAAGAACGTAATGACCCAGGTTTCTGCCACAGTTTTTCCACGGGGTGGTAGACACTGGTTATTGGAGTCATTGCAGAAGTACTAGAAAAAGAACGTAATGACCCAGGTTTCTGCCGCAGTTTTTCCGCGGGGTGGTAGACACTGGTTATTGGAGTCATTGCAGAAGTACTTGCTGTTGGGCTAGGTGGTTCATAATCAATTTGAATGGCGCAAAAGAACGAAGACTGAAAGAAAGAGATTGGTGAAGACTGTGATGGTGGTTTGGGTTGCAAGATGCAGGTTATTTGTTCCATAGATTCTGGCTGCAGAAGTTTTTGGAGAAGTAGTTTGTATTGGGTGCATCAAACCATTCAAGTTGCATTCGCTGCTTTTTCAAACCAGCACAGTTAACTATTGTAGGCCTTGTTAACTTTTAACCTGCAAAATACAAACATCCTCTTCAGTGCATGGTTTCATGTCCATGCCTTGCACCCCTCTTTACATTTGAAGGCTTTTAATCATTGGGGTTGCTAATTATGCCCAGTTAGAAACATGTTTTGTTGGTGCATCGTTTCCACTGGTAGCAAGCTGTTGCATTGTTTGTTAAAAATTCATCCATTGTGCTGAGGATCTGTGGACAGCAGCTTTGAGAAGTATGTTGAACAAAAATAGCCTATCTGTGTGGTCAGTTAAATAGAGGAAGGCTGTTGCTGGCATAAAGTACTTTTGGCAGCTGCTTTTGGTTCAGCTGGTCTGGCGGTGACTTTGAATGGTGCGAGAAAGTGAGGCTCGGGTGTTGTGTGCGTGAAGTGACTGTGATGGCTGTGAGGTGGAGGTGATGGAGGTTTGGAGGAGTCTTGGTGACGAGAGGGCAGTGGCCACGGAGTGCTCTGTGGTTGTAAAAAGGTAAGAGTGCATTTTTTTTTTTTGTTGCACTTGAGTCACTCCGCACTTACTGGAATAGCAGAGTGGCTGCAAATGAATCTCAGCTTTTGACTGTGAAGATGTACGAGATTGCAAAGCAAGAGGTGGAGGCGACAGTGTTTGGCACCGGTGGTTGATGTTGATAGTGTTTGGAACTACAGGGGGTGTCGTTACCGCGCTTGGCGTCGTTTAGAGGACTCTCAGTGTTGGGCTATGCTTATTTGTCGCACATACGGCACCTGCTTACGCTTGGGAACAATCTCTTGCGATAGTGGTGTTCCTCGTCCCTAGTTCATAGAACAAAATTTATTCATTGAAGTTGCTTCTTTGAAACAAATTTATTGTAAATGATTCGGGTTATCTTAACCCATATATGCCTAGTGTCCTACTCGTAGGGCACTGCTTTTTTGCACAGCGACTTCAAAAGTTTATTGTGTAAAATCTTGTGCCCGCTAGCGTAGGCTAAAGAGGATCCAATCTTTTCCTGTGCAAGCATTTTGTTGTGTATGTTCAGTTTTGTGCGTTATGTTCGTTCAGAAAGAGTCGCCAGTCTTCTCTGGAAGCAGGCAGATTCAACCTCGTCGACCGCATTGTGATTCGGCTAGACAAATAGGATTTGTGCATTGTAAAAGAAGACTATCTTGCATGATTAGAAGAGTGATTTTAAAGTCAATGTTAAAAGTTCGATGCTTTACTATGCGTAATAGGTTACGCATTTGCCTATATTTGGTTCGAACTCAAGAACGAAGTGGTAGATGCCCCTGAAAGGATACCCTCCAGCCAATGGCGATGACCAATTTTCATGACGCTGCTGTTAATTCCTGCTATTTCACTCTAGGAGGTCCAAAGGAATCGGTCAGGGGGGAAGATTGGGAGGTCTGGTTGACTCTATTAGCTGGAGGGTGTCCTTTGAGGGAAATTTGTTCTTGAGTTGTGTCCGACTACAGTATCCTACGTCATAGGACGCTTCAAAATTCGGTATTCAGAAAAACGTTGCCATCAATGAAAGGATTACTCTGAAGCGAAGTAAACGTTCTGTATCGAAAAATATTTTGATTTCTTTCAATTCCTGAAGTTTTAGGAATTTACGAGCTAACTGGCAGCATGTTTGTTATACTGTACATTGTGGTGAACTGACTCTGCTCTATTTGGGGCTTCAGTTTAATACTGGAAAAGGAGAACAAACAATTTTTTATTAGACCGTTTGTGATTCAAATGCAACGCACACTCTAGAAGAAGGACAAACGTACGTGGTATAAAGATTACCGAGGAGTTGAAAGCTAGAAGTTAACTAGTACTCTCCTCTGCTCTGTTGTTGTTGTTGTTGTTGTAGCAAAGTGTTTTTATGTGTTTATTGCTCTCCGTTTTTGCCTTGCATTGTTGACGCACAAGTTGTGAGCTGTACTGACAGTGACGTGGGAAGTAGCAGTTATCCTTTTGCATAGCTTGAATAGCAAGTTCTTGCAGACGGGTATTTAAATTTCCTTAATATTTTTTTTGGCAAGTTGCTTATCGGGATGGCAGTCGTCTTGCGCTGCATCTTGTTTCATGTGTGTGTGGCATGTGCTCAAGCTGAGTACAGCTTGTTCAGCCTAACGCTGCTTGTTTTCTGGTTGGCTTCTCCACACATTTTGTTCTCGTTAGTGTTAACTATTGTTACCATATTGATGTAAGTATACTGTGGTAAGTGAAGCGCATACTTAGGGGCTCACAAGTTGAAAGCTGGAAGCGCACAGCTGCTTTTGCAGTTTGAGAAGGGTATCAAACTGTCACAAGTTTGTTGGAGCAAAAATTAATTTTTTCCGAACAAGCTCGCCCATAGCTCTTTTTTTCATTGTTCATTACTCAGCAGTGCTCCTCTCTGCTGCTATCGCACAATGCAGTCTCTTTGCGGTAACACTTCTTCTCGTTTTCTTCACGCAATGTGAAAGAAAATTTCATACTTGCTTTTTATTTTTCCGCATGCTTTTTTTTTATATGTGGAGGCCGTACTTCCTGCCTCACGCATTCCTTCGTTGAACTTGTGGTCACCAGCAGAGATGCTTACGACCTCACCTTTTCCAACATCTGGATAGGGGCGTGAAACTGATACAAAGTGTTTCAAAGCGCTGTTCATGCATTATCAGTGACTTTAGTACAGGATGCAGCTGTAATGGAGCTTTCATTCCAGCCTGTGCATGTCAGGTACTAGTGTGGTTCACATATGGTCCATGGCTAAGCAGTGACCTTTCTATCACGGTGAAGGGTTGTATTTGTTGTTACATCACCAGCAGTAATCGTCGTAAAGTGGTGCTAATACCCGGTGTGGCAGGCAAGTCGTAGTGCCTTGCATCGTAGTGTGGGCTGTTGGAGAGTGATACGTAGGATATGCGCTTTGTACATTACTGAGCTTTGCATAGTTTTTAACCAAGCTTTCTGTGTGACATTTGTGCACTGCTGAAGCCATGCCTTTGGTGCCTGACAGTTCTTAGTGTGCATCGGTCACTGACTAGGAAACTAAGCTCTTGTGTGTGAAATGAGCCAAGTTTCACTCCTAGCATCATGACTTATTGGCGGGATCAAGAACTGAGTGAAGGGACACCGCCAACTGGTTTGTTTTTGTGGCTAGGCAAAAACCCTTTAGAACAGTTTATAGAAATGAATTTCGTACTTAAGTTTGGGATTTAATGTCTCCAATCAAACTTGTTACTGGCTGTTCTGACTAATAATGAACGCAGAGTTGGTACTATATGGTTGGCTTGGGAATAACGTCGTGTTGACTACGAAAGCACCAACTAAAACTTTGTAACCTGTAAGATGTAGAAGTGTGTGACCTTCAGTACAGAATTCAACTCTTGTTCTCATTTTCTGCTTGTGTGCTCAACTTGGTGATTCGTAGAAATGCCTCAGACTTGCTTATTTTTTGCTGTCTGATTATTTTTTCTCTTACCCGAGCCAAAGCAGTCGCACCAAATTGCCATGACGTACGAGCTGGGTATTTTAGCTTTGCATTGCGTTTTCAGTAGTTCTTTATAGTTATATTGCCTAACATCATCGCTGAGTGACCGCTGTTTCATGCATTGTAATCGCACAACATTTTCGTAGAGGCTACAGTCATGAGAGACCATTCATTCTGAAATTTGGCATGTGTTTGAAAGGAGTGCATTGCATGTGGTGAACATGTGTGTGTTACAATTTTCAGAAATGCTGTCAAGAAGTGCACATTTTTATGAAGTTTGTGCTGGTCTCAGTGTCGACAGGGGCTTGTTGTGCACTGTGAATACATCGACATTCGTGTCTGGAATTTCACCTCCGTTGGCACTGTTGTAACACTTGGTGACAGATGTGGCCATTCTGCGTTCGTATGTGTTTAGAAATTGCTCGTTACATGTGCTTTGCACAATGAGCATTGTGCATTGTAATGTGGGGTAATACGTCATTGGCACATGAGTTAGACTTCTTTTCACACTTGTTTGTTCATACACTAAAAACTAGGGGTGTGCGAATATTCGAAATTTTCGAATATATTTCGAATATTATATTTTTAGTATTCGTATTCGATTCGAAATCCAAGTATTCGTGTTCTTTCGAATATTCGACCCGACGCGAATATTCTTATCTAGCCGAATATTCATTGTGAGCACCGGCGTTCATTTCGGTCCGCAAGCCCTACCGCAAGCCCTACCGCAAGCCCTATCGACAGAGACATAACAACATGGCGGCGCCCAGAGCAATGCGCATGGATGAAGGAAAATTTTTCCTTCGAATTTTTCAAAGGGCCATGCCGTAGCTAACTGTGCTGGTGAGCTTTTTTGTGGCTATACCTGCGAATTTGCAATAGTCATAGCTGTGCGCGAAGTACCTCGCAATACGTGCCAGGTCAGTGCCAAGTGAGAGGGCATTTTCTGCGGCTGGAGGAGTCATTTCTGCTAGAAGGGAACTACTTCTGCCTGACTATGTGGAGCAGCTGGTTTTCCTTCACGACAACATTTTATGTTCATCCCAAACGCGCTTTTGTGCTGATGGCAAGCTAGGCTTAATCAATGCTGTGTACTAGCCATCCTCTCTGATATTTCCACTCTTCTAAGAATAATGTTCGAGACTTTTATACTTTTTGTGCAGCCACACACACCTTTTGTGTTCATTTAATCATCGATAGTTGAACTGTGATGTTCTTGGGTGCTCATATAAATGTTTTGTAGTGGTTAAATGCATCTGTCCTTGATTATTCGATATTCGATTCGATATTCGGAATCAAGTATTCGTATTCGATTCATATTCGAAAAATTTGATATTCGCACACCCCTACTAAAAACCTAGCAAAAGATGCCTGTCATGAATGACTGTTCATTGCTTATTATTGCAAGGGGGAGACTGTCTGTAAGGAAATGTGTTTTGCACGCTGCCAGCGGCATTGTGTTAATCTTGAAGCCATGCACACGTTGGGTATGTTGGGAAGTCCTTCAATATTCTTTAGCCGTGAAGCAAGCTGCTATATGATATAGCACAGCTTTTACTGGGGCTATAACTTATATATCTTAAACCTCTTGTATGCAGCTCTAAGGGACACTAAAGTATTTTCATTACGCGAGACATTATGAGACCATTTGGCCATGCTCCACAGCTCTCATTTCTTTAACCCTTTCACTGCCAGGTTTTTTTACTCACATCTGCACACACCGTGCCGGGTTTTTTTCGAATGTTAGTTTCCTGGAAATTTTTGCTAGTAACGCACTAAAATGCTCTGCAAGACATGTAGACATGTCTATTCAGGATAATCTTATAGATATTACTTGTAATGAATCAAATCTTCCAGCACCAATCTGGCCTGTCGGATTTCCTCTTCTTACGCGGATATTTCGGTGGCAGGGGAACTTCATCGCTGTCATCACTCGACAAGGCACTTAGGTGGGCTCCTTCCTCGTTCTCATTATCATTGGACTCTGAATTCACAAGCAATTTTGAATTTCTTCATCCGTCAAAGCGTGGACGAGTGTGGCACATAGCCTCATGGCTGCTGTGCGCAGACCAAAACGAAGTGACTCGGATGTGGAAACATGCGCGCCATCTGTTGTTTAAAATTTACCCTACAAGATCTATGAATTTATAGAGTCTCTCCATAGATGGCGCTACATGTTTGCATCGTTATTTTTTACACGAGTATTATCGGGAGCGGCAGGGGGTGAGTTAAAAAGCCAAAACGAGTTAACTCGGGAGAGGCAGCGGGTGTGCGTATGTGGTAGCCCGAGTTATCTCGGGAGTGGCAGATTTAAGGTTAAAGAGTGCTAAAATGGAAAAATCCAGACGATGTCAGTGCTTGCATGAACTGCTTTCGTTGCGTAATTACAAATTGCACATCGTTTGCATCATGTTTCCATCATCAGTGACCCAAGCCTAACAGGCACCTTTTTTCACATCAAAAGCCACCAAAAGCTCAGCATTGAGGGTTTCTGTGGTAATACCACAGGTGATGTCATCAGTGCATTCGAGCAAGCGAAACACAAATAACGTAACTGAAAGTGTGTTTGTCTTGAAAAATTGCCTGTAGCGTACAGGGCATTGTGATTTAGACTCCAAACCCATCTTTTTGGCAGCACATAGATGATTCATGAAATCACCTTTAATGCCCATTTAGAACACGATCTTTCAAAACTTGTTTTGGTTTTTGCAGGCTCTGTCCTGCTTTTTTTTTTTTTAATAGGCAAATTGCTGTCCTTTATTTTTTTTACCTTCCGACTACTTCACAGGCTCCACAGTAAAAACGTATTTTGAATGGTAAGTGAACGACTATTTTTAGATGCTTATAAGCTGTCCTGCATTAACTGTGCATACTGTCTATACATGCAGGGCTACTAACAGTGGGCTAAGCCCATAGACTGCTCGTAGATGGCTTCTAACTATTTGTGTTCGCAAGCTGCAGGCACGGCAGACCAAATGCTGTGAAACATCTAGCGAACAACATTGCGGGACACTATGCCAGCCAAATGTTTCTTGTGAAAGCTGCTTGCACTTGTGTAGTGTTTGCCTCATTGTCTAGATGTGATCAATGCTGCGATCCAAATGTTTCCTTGTTGGGTGGTGCAAAAGCAGGTAGGTGAAAGCATGTGCATTAGCATTGTTGATGTGCATATGTCCTCTGGGATTATGCTGGTTTTTTTTTTCTAGCTGTCTCTTCTCCACTGACGAACGTGTGTCTGTGTTTGTAGATTTACTGGTGTTGCCTGTCTTATGAGAGTTAATAATAGGTGGTCTATTGTCTGTGTTGGCTTCGAGAGTTTGCCATGCTTTCATATAGAACCCTTCTTCCAGAATGCTGCTGACGCTCCGTCTTGCTACAATTTTGTTTTTCGTTTCTACAACTGTCAAAACGTCACAACTACAGTGCTAAGTGATACCGGAAGCACTGCGACAGCGATGTTCTGCTGCAGTTCAGCTTGCTGTTTTGGAAACCTTTCACATCCACAGGCTTAACTTGGGCCGAGTTTCCCCTGAGGAGGCCTTTATTGTGGGCTTGTTAGTATACACACTACTCGAAAGCCGTTGAAGTGGCAACGCAATTGGTTCGCTTCATCTGTGAAAAGATATGTCTGTTCCATATTCATAGCTGCCTGAGAGTAGTCTGTGTATGATAACAGGATTCTTTCTAAAGTGCAGTTAAAGGGACACTGAGGACAGCTCTATTAATATTCTTTTTATAGCAAAATCCGATAGTTCGGCATTTCATGGCTTTGTTGCCACTTGGCCGGCAGCGAAAGATGCATTTATTTCTAAGAAATTTGGATTCGAAGTTGAAAAAGTTTTCCCGCCGCTCTGATTCAAACTTGGGATTCTCCTATGACGACACAGGACTAAGTGACGTGAAACATGACGTGCACATGACGTAACGCAGACTCCGTGATTTCTGACGGCCAGCAGTGCGGCCCAGCAGCAGCCGAAAAGAAAGCTACCGCCGGCCACACGTTGAAGGCATCTATCGGCTATTGCGGCCGTCGCTTCGTTTACGTTTGCACCGGCGTTTTGCCAGCGTTACAATGGATCCCGTTCTCGAAGTTGTCAACGAAGTTCTCGCAAATAGACACCTTTAGCATACCGTGTACCTTGTTTACCGTTAGCGGAATACCGGGAGCCCGCATACCGCTGAGGGCAGGCACTGATTGGTCCCGGCGCTGCAGGAGCGCGCGTAGCTGTCGGGTACGTGGCGCCATCTGGCGACGTCAAGGAGATTTGCGCATGCATTTGCTGCGCCTCAGTGATTCGTGGCTTCTCGTGTCCTAGTGTTGCTAGAACTATTTGTTCTAGCAACACTGTTTTGTCCTATGACGTCATGAAGCTTGTACTTGCGAGTTTGGCCTGTGGCGGCGATACCTGTATTTTGGTTCTTGCTCTTTTCTACGTTACAAGAGCTTTGTTGTCAGTATGAATGGCGTTTTTGTAATCAGGAACTGGTAGTCTGTCGATGCAAGTCAACTTCAATTTCTCCTCAGTGTCCCTTTAAAGTTCAGAGCATGATGTGAAATTTGCGTAACCCGTGAAATGCAGTTAAATGATAACTGAATATGTGTAGCCTTTGCTGGACAATCATGCCCTTCTGATGAAACTATGAAAAAAAGGCTACGTTTGTTTTTTGGTCTTTTAATGTACAGTTGTGTAAAAAAATGAATTTTGTTTTTCAAAATTTTCTTAAAGTTTGCAAAGAGCCTTGTGGATGTGGGAGGTTTAAATACTGCTTTCCTCTGAAAGCAAGTTAGCAACATTAAGGCCATGTCTTAAGAAAGTAAGCAGCTGAGCTGCTCAGTATCTCTCCTCTCCCAGTTGGCAATGTGATGAGCCTAGCAGGGATGTGTGCTGCCTTGTAGAGGATGGTTTAACAGCATCCTATTTTTGATAGCAGGGAGTCTCTATACCGGCTGCATTGCACAACTGCTTAATCCTGAAAGGACCACTGATCAGATGGCACGGATGACATTATGGGGAGCGTTTGATGACCGGTGGAAATATCTGCTAAGAATTTCTATTGCTGTGTTTTGCATGGGCCGCATTGTTGCAGAATAAATGCAGGGCATTTATCTGCCACGGTGGCTTAGTGGCTGTGGCATTCAGCTTCAGAGCCCAGGGCTGCAAGCTTGGCACGAGCTGCGACGACCATATTTTGTTCCAGAAGAAATGCAAAACCACCCTTGGATGAACATTTCTATGTACATAAGAAAACAGCCGGTGGTTTAACTTAATCTAAAGATTGTGTACCCCGCCGTGGTGGCTCAGTGGTTACGGCGCTCGGCTGCTGACCCAAAAGACGCGGGTTCGATCCCAGCCGCGACGATTGAATTTAGATGAAGGCAAAATTCTAGAGGCCCGTGTGCTGTGCGATGTCAGTGCACGTTAAAGAACCCCAGGTGGTCGAAATTTCCGGAGCCCTTCACTACAGCGTCCCTCATAGCCCGAGTTGCTTCGGGACGTTAAACCTCAATAAGCCAATAAGATTATTATGCTTTGACTATATAAAATTCATTTACTAGTCAAGTGTAGGGCTTTTCAGTGTCACCGTTCGTAATGAATTACTATATTGATTTAGTGTTATCTTTGCTGTGTTTAACGAGAAAGGAGGAGTGCATGGAAGCAATCACCAAGATGTGTGGCAAAAGAAATTTGTTTCACTCTCCCATGAATTTCTGTGATTTGTTTAGAAATGCTGCGAGATTTTCTAGGCTAGTTTTTTACGCTATAGACTAACGCGTGCAGCAAGTTAGCAACATTAAGGCCATGTCTTAAGAAAGTAAGCAGCTGCGCTGCTCAGTATCTCTCCTCTCCCAGTTGGCAATGTGATGAGCCTAGCAGGGATGTGTTCTGTGATGAGCCTAGCAGGGACCGGTTCTTCACCCGCCGCCAACTAGAACACAGGATGCCTGAGCTCTTCCCGCCTTTGCATTGGAAGCGGCCTCCACTGCAGCCAACAAACATCGCGAGTGTCAAAACAAGAAGTTGTTTGCCCTACAGCAGCGGCAGAAGAAACAGCCTGACCCCCATAACTCTTGCTTTGTAAAGAACTTCTCCTCCCGTCGCTTAACACTGCCCGAATCCTCTGTTCTCGCAAAAGGACATGGGTTCAACATATCATCTGGTCCCGCCCTCCCAAAACTAGTCGCGGCTGTTGAAGATACGATCCAGCACCTGGAGCCGCATGTCAGGGAAGAGGTCCGTCTGAAAGCGATTGGTGTCATCGCCAAGGTACCCCCCAAATTTCCGAGCAACCTGTCTCAACTGGAACGAAAAGCCCTACGCGGTCTCAGGGGCGACACCGACATCGTCATCCTCCCGGCAGACAAGGGCAACTCTACAGTGGTGATGGACCGACGCGACTACGAGGAGAAGGCGTCAGCCCTTTTGAGCAGTGGGGCGTATGAGAAGGTTCGCAAGGATCCGACTTCAAACACTCAGGCAACACTCAACAAAACTCTGGCAGAGATATTCAAGCGGCACCCTGATTTCAAATGGCTTTACCTCCGCCTCATCTCCAGAAACGGCTCAGCTCCAGGCTTTTACGGGCTACCTAAAATTCACAAACCTGGCGTCCCCCTTCGGCCAATTGTAGACTTCACCCTGTCTCCTCTGCGACGTCTCTCGAACTACCTTCACAAGGTGCTGGCGCCGCTTGCCGGCAGAACACCCACGCATGTACAGAATTCGCGGCATTTCGTCCAACTTGTCTCGAACCTTACCGTGGAGGAAGACGAAAGCCTAGTCTCGTTTGACGTGGTGTCATTATTTACCTGCGTACCGGTTCCCCTTGCTGTGTCCGTTGCTCGCCACGCACTCAAAAACGACCAAACGCTGCACGAGAGAACTCCACTCAACATCGATGAGGTATGTCGCCTACTCGACCTCTGTCTGCGCAGTACCTTTTTCACCTACAACAAAGAATTTTTCAAGCAAACAACCGGAACTGCTATGGGATCGATTTCAGTCACAGTGGTTAACCTAACCGTGGAAGACGTCGAAAGCCGGGCCCTCTCCTCTTTTAATCCCAAGCCAAAGTTATTCCTCCGTTATGTAGATGACTGCTTTTGTGTGGTGAAAACCTGAGAGATAGAAAACCTCCAGAGTCATCTAAATTCAGTTGAACCGGCTATACAATTTACTGTTGAACATGAACAGCAGGGCAGCCTGCCTTTTCTGGATGTCCTACTTGTAAGGCACGACAAAGGCCTGCAGTCCTCGGTGCACAGGAAGCCAACCCACACAGGACGGTACCTACATTTCGATTCGAACCATCCCATCCCGCACAAAGCATCTGTTGTTACATCATTACTGAAGAGAGCCGACTCCATGTGTTCCTCACGTGAAGAAAAAAGGAAGGAGAAGAACCGAGTCATTTCTGACCTCCAAAAGAACGGCTACCCAAGCTCATTCATCCGGCGCATTATCAGGAAACAAGAAAGGCAAAACAAAATCCGATCTATTATTTCCTCAGACGCATGCCAGAAGCGAAAACGTGTTTGCATCCCCTACGTAAGAGGCGTGAGCGAGACGCTGGCTCGCATTCTCGGAAAAGAAGGGGTGCTGGCAACGCACAAACCGACCAGCACTATCGGTCGCCTTCTCCCCTACCCAAAAAAACCGGCAGCCCAGAGAAATGGCCCAGGGCGTCGTGTACAAAATTCCGTGTTCCGTCTGCCCGGCGTCGTACATAGGGGAAACGAAGAACTTCGCGAAAAGGATGAACCAACACAGAGCGGACGTCCGTCACATGAATCGTCAACGCAGCGCCGTGGCCGAATACTGTGAAGGGTGCGACCACCCAATTGACTTCGACTGCACCATTGTATTGGAAACGGAAGCTAACCCACGCAGGAGGCTTCTACTCGAGTCGTGGCACATTCAGCAACACGAGAGAATGTTAATCGTTCCCTGGGGACTCTCCCCTCATCCTACGTCCATGGGCTGCGGCCATTGACCCGCAGGTCCTCCACGCAGGGGCTTAAAAAGCCAAGCTGCGCTCGCCCGTAGTCACACCGTGAAGAAGGGGCCGAGCCGGTCCTGAAACGTCGTGTTTTTTCTGTATTTTACTTGGTTGGCGTCACTTACTTTCTCCTAACATTAAATTTCCCAACCAGACAGACTTCTGTCGAATGTTTTCTTTTGAGCATACAAATTGGTATGTGCCGCAGCTTTTATGTCTCGGGGAAAACTTTCAGGCTCGTGTTAACAGCACTAGGTACTTGAACAAAGAGGACACAGTATCCGCCATACCATTAAACGTCATAAACACTCTGGCTAAAAATTCGTACACAGGCTAGGCAGAGTTATTTCGTTGTCACAGACACCATGTGGTTGCATCCATGTGTTGTTTGGGTAGCAAGAAACTCGTCTGAAAAGTGTTCACCCAATGCACACATTTCGATGCCGCAAGGCAGATTTTTCGCATGTGTATGCATGCATATTACTATGGCTCCGCAATTCAGGAATAGTACCTTATCTCCCTGGTCTTAGGCCAAAAGTCAGAAATAAGACTGGTTCAGCTGGATTCCCGCAGTTAGGAGCACGCCGATGCCTGCTATATATGAACACTACATGGTCCCCTCGCAGTCCGCGATGTCTCAGTGCCGTTCTAATATTGGGAACGAAAGAGTGAATCACTCTTAACGCAACCACCCCACCAGTTTTGTAGGTTGTTGGCCATCTGTTCAGTGTTCCTTTCGTTTCGGGAGAAAGCACTGAGTGTCCACAAGTTCACAAATACCAATTCTGGAAGTGGTTTGTGATGTCCTGTACAGTCCGACATGATATAACAGTTATCGCTCTCCTTCCGGCCGAACAGGACCAGTGAATTTTTTCTGCCGCGATGGTCACTCGTTATCCAATTAATTTCATGGTCCGACATAGAGGGACCATGTGGCTAGCTGAGCTCATGCGTTTCATCTATCCATCTTGCAAAACTAAACTGCATTATAGCGTAGAGAGTAGGTAAAGCCCGAAGAGATCACCTTCAAATCGTGTCGGACTGTGCACTTGTTGTGGGTTTGCTCGAGAGTTTATAGATGTTTACAGCAGAAGCCTTCAAACCCGACTGCTGCATAGGAGACGTGCGCAGTATTTATAAAGTGATAAAGGAACGACTTAATAAATCAAAATGCTGCTTCCCCGTCATTCCCCACTCCGTCACGAAAGCCGAGGAGCTCAATCTTTGAGACATTTGTCTGTGATTGCGCCTCTGCGTCTTTGGTTGTGCATTCCCCTCGACGTTTCGCCTTTTATTTGCGGGCTTCCCTGTTGAGTTTTTCGCGCGAGACTGTATTTTTCCTGGATGCTCCAAGAGCTGACATCGCGTTTGGCCTGTCTTTTTATTTTTGTACAAATAAACACGTCACCCTGTCTTATGTGTCTGTGTTTCTAGAGAAGCAATAGGGGATATTCAAAATTCTGCAAGTGCGCTTTCCCGCATAACAATGTTACCCCCAACAAGATGGCGGACCATGCGTTTCCAGCTGGAACAAAGCAAGAAAGACTGGTTTTTTGTTTGATTCTTCCAAAATACGTTTCTTACATTCTATCCACACCTTTAGCGCCTGTCCTGAAGTCCATGTAGTTCCTTTATAGCGAAGTCGGCCATCTTGTTAGGGGCAACATTGTTATGCAAGAAAGCGCACTTGCGGAATTTTGAATATCCCCTATTGCACACACACTTCCACAGATAGTATTGACGTACCTCGCTGCGAAATGAAAGTTCCATGGGAAAGTTCCTAGTCAGTCGCACAAGCAACAGGACTGCTTTGGAGATGTGTTCCACATCCGTACCGTTTTATGGTGGCTGGACCTTTCAGTTGAAGGGGCTGTAGAGTAGCCGCTATCTTGTTTGACAGAATACTCTACCACTTGGTTGCTTATCTGTCACAGGTGATAAGCACAAGCCCAGGTATTTAAAAGTGGTTGCTGCAGTTGTGATGGGTGGAACATCCCCGTTGCCGTTATCATTATTATCTCTGGTGATTATGTCGCAAAATTCAATGCAGCTAGCTGAGAGATTTGCTGCTAAGCCTGCATTGAGTACGGAACCGACTGAAAACAAATTTTCTTCCACTGTTTGCCTTTTATTTCAGCTTGCGTCGGCGATTTTAAAGGAAAGTCAAAAGTTGGCACTTCTTATTCTGGTGCACGCCAGTTCGTTAAAAAGGAACCGGTAATCACGGCAGATATGTGTTTGCTAATGTGCTCCATATGCATATGTACAGGTGCCGTGGAAGGCAATATTAATGAAAAAATTTAAACACTGCCACCCCCCCCCCCCCCCCCCCCCCCCAATTCATGCATCCTTGAATACATATGTGCAGCCTAATTGTGATGTTGCGAATTGCACTGTGCACCAACAAACATGGGCCATTATGCTATAGATTTAAAGAAATTAAATTTTTTTGACAAATTCGCCTTCCATTTACTTTTGGCGGCGAGTGTACACACAATAGGCAGCCTCGAAATCCATGGGACTAAAGTTGAAATTAGAATCAGCCTTCAAACTCAAAGCTGCATCAGGTTCAATGTCATTCTATCCTTGGGCACACTAACCTTGAGCCAGGGGTGGAATTTCGTGTATTGGCGATTGGGGTTGGTGGCTCTGTGCAATAGATTTCTTGAACTCTTTTTGACGAAAAAATACGGCAGCTCACACGCTGTCTCATAGAAAATTCCTTATTTGCATTTGCCCCCTCCCCAACGCCCTTTCCACTTTAAATCTGCACTTGCCTGTTTGTGTGATTTGCTTAAAGGTGCACTGAAGAGGAATCTGAACTCGTATTTCTACCGCTGGAACTCTATCTACACGTTCCGAGTGTGCTTATAAACTCCGAATTATTGCCCTGTGCGGCCGATTTCCCTAATTTGAATCAGTTTAAACGTCCTGGCTCCCGCCTTTTCTTTTTAATTCTCCGCAGACGGTGGGAGGAGTCGACCAACCTTTCAGCGAGTCCCATGGCAGCTTGCCACTCTGCCATCGGCGGAGTGATACGTAGTGATCAGAGAAAGCTAAGAGTCCATGCATATTTTTATTTCCGTGGGCCTAATTTGCAGCTATGTAGTCTCTCACAGGATCTGTTAATTCACGGAAACCTAAAAAACAAAATAAAAGCAAAATCAAAGCCACTACGCGACTGCCTGAAAGGAACTCCATGCGTTGGTCGACTCCTCCTACCATCTGCAGGGAATTAAAAATAAAAACGGGAGCCGGATGTTAATCCGATTTAAATTACGGGAAATCGGCCGCACAGGGCAACAAAGTTTCTAAGAATGCTCAAAATGTGTAGATTGAGTTCTCGCGACAAAAAGACGAGTTTAGATTCCTCTTCACTGCACCTTTAATATTTTGCACCTACCCTAGGCATAGTTAATTTAACTGTGCCCCGAGGAAATTTCTTGCATCCCCAAAGTTTTGGGTGCAGTGCTCCCCCTGTGTGCGCCTTAATGCGTTAAAACAAGGCGTATCTGTGCTAATCGGATAAACTATGTTGCGTAGGCGAGATTTGAACGAGTACACTGCGAGCGTGCAATTGAGTCAACTCGCAGCTCCACCACTAATCTAGCTACTGTCTGCAACAGATGTGGCTAGTCAGTCCTCTCAACCCATTTTGATGCATTTTTGCAGCAAAAAAATGAGCTGAAATTTGTCACTACCCTTAATTTTGATTCATATTTCTCCCCACTGTCATGCATTTTTATGTCAGCAAGATGGAAAGAAACTCATTCCAGAGCTGGGTGGTAGCATTAATGTCTCTCTCGCATCTGCTGAAAAAAAAAGGGGGGGGGGGGGGGAATAAATTAAATATAACTAAAAAACAACTAGAAAATCTTCATACAGTAGACATAATCATAAAATCTATTGCGGCTGGAGAGCTAGTCAGACGGCTTCATCTGTCAACATGCCTCACTTGCAGCTCAAGTCATTGAGCTGCTCGGTATAGTGCTGCCATGTTTTGTAGCTTGGCAAAGTTGTAATTCAACAAAAACGTCTCTCTCCTTTCAGTTTCTTATCCATTTGACGTCAAAGAACAAAATAGCTTTCATCTATGTTCGACCAAACGCAAGATTAACGGTAAAAAACAGGATTTCGAACTGTTCGGCTACTTGAGGAGTCGCAAGTTCTTCGACCACCCAAATCCATGCATGCCTAAACTCCAGTCTTTCCTTTACCCATTCCATTTTGGGGCAGATCACATAGTATTTGCTAATAGTTAGACCTTTTCACTATACAGGCAGTCACTATTATAGTATTCAGTCATTTTTTTTAGGAGCTGCATGCCTACATGCTGTTTTTTGCTTGCATGTTAGGCAGGAAGGGCTAAAAGCAAAGGCAAGTGTGTGTTCTTGACAGCTTTGCAAGACCAGTACGGTTCCTTGAGGCTAAAACGATTGTGGACTATTTGTATAAACGCAGTTCAAGTGTCACTCCTATCCAACAGCCCCGCCGCGGTGGCTCGGTGGTTACGGTGCTCGGCTGCTGACCCGAAAGACGCGGGTTCGATCCCGGCTGCGGCGGCTGAATTTCTTTGGAGGAGAAATTCTAGAGGCCCGTGTACTGTGCGATGTCAGTGCACGTTAAAGAACCCCAGGTGGTCGAAATTTCAGGAGCCCTTCACTGCGGCATCTCTCATAGCCTCAGTCGCTTTGGGACGTTAAACCCCAACAAATCAAATCAAATCCTATCCAACAGTCAGCCCTGTACTCAGTACTGGGCTCCAGCTAGTAGCAGTAGCCGCTAAAAAAAAAAAAAGCCAAACTCAATTACAAAGTTTATTGTCCCTTGTATCATGAAAAAGTAAGTGTACCATCATGCTTGAAATTGTCGATGAGTGAGAGATTAAGTATGGCTGCCTCAACCACTGCCTGGTGCATACGGGCACCCAAGAAATTGGTCAGCAATGCGTCCTGCCTCCCTAAGGCCACTGAGCAGAGCACCATGGACGGTTGCCGGATAGTTCCGGATGGTGTGCTCCCCCGCAAAGAACAGGCGTGGAAGAGTCGGCGTAACGTGGTTCGAAGTGGGCGTCACAGGAGCCGCCAAGATGTCGTAGTCGTTGCCCGAAGAGCCAGTGGCCACGAAAGAGTAGGACCCCCTGGACCACGGGTCAGCACGCCACCTTGTCACCACAGTCTCCTTGGGTTGAGACACGGCACTGTTGCCAAAGATCCCCTTCAGGACTGCAATGCAGCGGCCGATGATGACATCATCGCTGACATTTTCCATGATGGTAGCTGCCTCGCCTGCGACCAGTGCCAGAAGCACAGGCGCCTTGTAGAGGTTCCAGAAGAGGAACAGCTCCCCGCGGCTACCCGTAGTGCTGCCGACATGGCCAAACAGGTTCGAATTCGGGTCCCAGAATATGCGGTCGAAGCAGAGCACCACCTTGTTCAGGTTGCCAAAGCCCAGGCGTGCGATTGCAGCCGCCTTCCATTCTGGCAATGGCGGCACAAACTGCACAGTGTTCAGGAGGTTCGGGTTGTTGACTATGGACTGCTTGAGGACTCCGAGAGGAAGCGTGCAGAGGACTGCATCAGCCTTGAACGTGGCCATGCCAGAATTGGTTCGCGTGTTGGTCGTGGTCACCTCGACACCCGTGCTTGAGAGGTAGACTTGTTTGACCGCAGTGTTGAGACGTATGTCCAGGCCATCTGCCAGAGCCACAGGGACGCAGGAGTAGCCATTTCGGACAGTCAGATGGCTGCCTGTGAACTCAAAATCATCGTCCTGGTCCCAGTGCTTGAGGGAAAGGTTGTTTAGCGGTGTGGCATTTGCAAACTCCAGATTTGCAAAGTGCCAATCCAAGACCTGACGGTCACGAGATGACAAGTAGACATCACTAGGGGGCGATGCTTCAAGCTCCTCCAACTTGTCTTCAATCTCTCTCTGATGCTCAAGCAGCTGGTCCCACTCACGACACACCAAGGTGAGATCATGTATGCGGCTCCGGTGGACAAACTCTTGCGTGACGTCACGCTGCTTGAGCTCGGTCGACTCCTTGTGGATCCGATTGAGCTCCTCAATGCGTTCGCGTATTTCAATGAGCTTCGTATGGTTTTCCTTGAGTCTCTCTTGGAGTTCCAAAATGGCTTTCCAATGCTGAATCTGTTTTTCCTTCACACTCTTCTCCTGCAGCTTGATGACCCACTCCAGGGCCTGTCCAAGGGACACAGGCTTGTTCTGGACGTAGTTGAAATCAAGGTGGTGGGACAAGTAAGACGTGGCCTCCAGAAGCCGGTTGAACTCGCGCTCCACCATTTCGTCCTTGTCCTTGGGGACCGTGCTGCCGTTGGACTCGTACAGTGGGCACTTCTGCTTGATCTTGTGCAATTCCATCTTTACTTGTTTACTCAGTATTGTGATGGGGTTGCCCCCGAGGCCAGTGACGACCATGGCTCCCAGGTCGGCGACGTAGCCGCCCTTGCGAAAAGTGGCGATACGCCCGCCGACGCGGTCTCGCGCTTCGAGCACCAGCACCTCCATGCCGAACTGCTGCAACTGCTGCGCCGCGGCCAGACCCGAGATGCCGGCGCCAATGATGATCACCTTGCCGTGCTTCTTGACCGGCGGCTGCCTGAGCCGCTCGTAGACACCGAAGTTGATAAGCCCTTGGCGCTCGAGGTAGGAGAAGATTCGGTGCACCAGCGGCGCGTCGCTGTTGTACGGGGACTCCATCTGGGGCAGTGCGTTCTCGAAGATGAGCTGCTGCTTGGGGTTCTCGAGCCACAACTGTAGCAGCCGGTTCCGGATGTGCAGGAAGATCTTCTGCGTCTGCAGTGCGCTCTGCACAATGTCTGGGAAGCAGGCCGCCTCTTGTGCCGTAATCTTGTCAAAGGGCAGCCGGCTCTGGAACGCGGCTCCCTCGAGCCCGCTCAGGTCGTCCTGGTCGCTCTCGACCTCCTCCACTTCGTTCTCGGCTCCTCCCGCACGCATGGCAGGCTCGTCGGCGTCGGGGACGTCCGGGGCGCCGTCAGCCCTGTCGCCGTCGGGTCTCGCGTCGACCCTGCGTCGTTTCTTGCGAGGCTTCCGGCGGGCCTGATCCTCGGCGCTGCCGGTGGCCCCTGACGCAGCACCGGCGGCGTCGCTGGCTCGGGCGGCGTCGCTGGTTCGGGCAGCTGCGGTCGCGGCTGCAGCAGCCGCGTCGTGAACCAACGCCGCGTTCGAACGACGCTCCTCGGCTGCCCTGTTCCACGAAGGGTTCATGACGCGCTGCGAAGTCGTCGCTCTCGAAAAGTAGCTGCCAATTTTTCCTTTTTTTTTTCTTTTCGCCCGCGTTCACTAGTACTCACTCGCCCACTGGGTTAGCGAAAGCGTGCGGCGTGCGTCTGCACCGATGAGTTCACGTCGTTCACGGCAATCGTGATGAGCACGCGCAACGATCGCACCACCGCCCGCAAAAACCACCAGCACCACTTTTTCCGCGCACTGTTGCACAGACTTTAACGACGCTACGCTTTCTCACTTTCTTTCTCCCAGGAATAAGGACTGACAAAAGGCGCGAACTTTTCCTGGCCGTTTTTGTGTTATTTCACGTTACCGATGCTGATCGCCCGCACGGGAGCGAGCGAACAACGGACGCGGCGGACGGGTGGACGGATACCAAGAGTGTCTCCTTTGAAGCGGGGCGGTGGTGTGCGCCAGCGTCCCAGTATTTTTTTCTTGCTTTTTATGACCTGTTTAGAAGTCATTAACAACAACCAATTTCGGAGTACCATGCTTCTGTTAAACAAAAATGTTGCTGCAAAATAGGATTATCATATTTTCTAGCTTAAGCCTCAGACGCACACTGCGTTGACGTGCAGGAAAGCTCTGTCGCAGTGCGCATCAACAATGGCGACAAATACAAGCAAGTTCGCAAGTTCAAGAATGTTTCAAGTATGATTTCAAGCGTGATTTCAGGCATGATTTCAAGCATGATTTCTAGTTTAAAGTAGCTTGAATATTCATGCATGATTAGCCTTTATGTCTACTCTAAGCGAAGTTTGCGAAGTGTTGGTGAAGAAAGCCTGCACGGCTGTGCGTTCGTTGAAGCATGCGTTTTCGCTCAATGAACAGACGCTTCAAGCTCATTCTAAGTTTTACAACAAGGCCAAATGTTGCCTAACGGTTTTGCCGTGAAAAAGGCTTGGTTTACCCGCTGTTAAGGTTGGTTGTTTGAACGATGCGAAGTGGTACGCAACTTGAACGTTTAGTTCATCGTGTGCTCCCCCTCTGACGAAAGTAAGCGCATTTCGGGGAGTTGACCGCGCAAAAATTCTTTTTTTTTTTTTTTTTTGCATGGACGCGGTCACGCATGAGCATTGAATGGCTTTTAATTCCTGACAAGTCTATGGATGATGTAGTTAAGTGCTTTTTTTTTACACGGACGCGGTAACGCATGAGAATTGCATGGCTTTTAATTCCTGACAAGACCTTGTTTGATGTAGTTAGAGCGGAGGGCGGTGTGTTTACATTCATCCGCATTTGTAGTGGTTGCAGTGTGCTGTCACTTGTGAACACCACGCGACTGGCGTGCTCTGAGGTGCATTAATTTGCCAACTTCTGCCTCGATTGTTGAGTTGGAGAACAGAGCAGGTTTAATCAGCCAGCCAGGCGAACACCGGCGCGAGTTCGAGCAGCGAGGAACGCCAAGGCGCCGCACCACGCGTCACACGAGTGCGCAGTCAGGATGTCTCGGCCTGTCCACTGGACGCGGTTACTGCGTACATCTCGTAGATACAGCCTCTTGGGCAGTATGACAGTAGCCACATCCACATAATCCTTCCCTGTTGTCTAACTCAACAGACTGCAGCATGGTTTCACTCGAAATCTTTTTCCACTGCTCCAAGATGCGCACGAAGATCACCACCGCACTATATGGGACACAGTTGCGCTTCCAGTTCGTGTATCCTTTGAGCTCTGCAATCACTCTTGGACATTGCGGAAGTGCAGCGAAAATTTTTCATAAAGGGGTACTTATGCAGAAGCTGTCTGCAACTGACACACACTTAACCTAGCCAGGCAGTTGTGGTAGCATTTGTGGTACGTGTCAGATCCACCATGGTCGGACCACTCAGAATGCGTCGATGACTTACAAGAGGTGGTATAAAAAGGACAGCGTTATTTGCCACTAAGCATGAGCCAGCTATAAGTCTGAACAAATTTCGAAAATAGGTGCCGTGCAGCTTTTTCAGTAGAGCGTTGTCATAGAAGAAGACGCTCCTTAGTGGTGCCCTGCTCTTGCACAGGAGTTGAAGCCACCTTCTAGTTTCAAGCCTCTGTGGAAAACCCCAGAAACTCTTTCATTCTGTTCTGTGAATCTGCCTTCCAGAAAGATAACAAGTGCCTGGATGTACTTTGGAGTGAGTGGAGTGATTAAGCATTGCTGCTTGTAATATTGGGTCTTTGACATAGGGAGCATGCACTCAAACCACAGCGGCTGTCGTTTTGAAAGGACAGGTAACGCGGGGAAAGGCACCGCGTGCATGTCTAATCGGCTTATTGCTCCCCGCTTGAGCCTGCTTAGTTGAAGGTGCATGCTGTACATCAAAATGATGTCCATTACTTCTTTTGCAAGCCTCCTACATGCTGTATGTGCTGTTCATTTTGCAGGCGTTGCATGCCTGCCTTCAAAGGCCAATTGCAGTATGAAAGTGATAGCCTGTAAAACAGAACGTCTGGTGATTTAAACATCTGGTGTTTGTAGGTACAGAGGGCCAATTCAGCCCTCATCACTTTGTTCCGAGTATGTTAGCATGGCTATGCATACTGTGAGTGGCAGCTAGGCATTGTGCAAGTGTTTCATTGTCACAATTTGTATTAGTCCACCTAGAATAGTAGGTTCAGACTTCGAGTTATATCGTATTGTAAAGCTTGGCATGGCATCCACTTTCTTGCTTTCTTTCTTTCTTATTTGAGACAATTTACTACAAATTGGCTTCTTCGTAATTTTTAATTATTTGTTTCAAAGAGTATTGCAAAACGAGATTTCATGGAATGAAATGCATGGTGCTTTCCATGCATGACCCCTTTTTTTTCTTATGTTATTGTTGATGCCAATATCAGAAAACGCTGCCTTGCTCATTCACTGTGATTTTCCTGCCTGCAAACAGTTTTTTCCTGGCATCGTGCTCATGCTCCGAGCTTTGATGCAAATGGATATGTGAATGTCGGGTTACCCGCATAAGCAGCTTCATTGACACAAGGGCCCCGACGTGTTGTAGGCCCGCTGCTCAAAATCTGGCATAAAATCTGCATTTTTGTTTTGGCGAGGATTTCGCTGTTGGTGATGAGTACAGCATGACTGCTGTTCTTCTCTATAAAGACATACCCCAATGCTCTGCTATTGCAGTGAACCCGTTGTACTAGCCTTTAGCAAATTCCGCAGCGGCCAACTTTTGATGGAGGCGAAATTCTTGAGGCCCGTGTACTGTGCGACGTCAGCGCACGTTTAAGAACCCCAGGGGGTCGAAATTTCCGGAAACCTTCACTACGGCGCTCCTCATAGCCTGAGTCGCTTTGGGACGTGAAACCCCAATAAACGTTTTTTTTTCTTTTTTCACCACGTATGTAACCTGCCTTTTTAGGAGAGTATTGAGTTTGCACTCTTTTGTGCATGTATATGTTGATAGGCGAAATACTTGTTCTGCAAATGTAAGCAATTATCAAGTGAATGCTGTCTCTGGAAGCTGTCGGCATGACATAGGCATCTGAATGCTTCAACAAGTGCTGCCATTAACATTCTTCTTGGTGTCCAATATCAACTCTTGTCTCCGAACACTTCAGCGAACATTGGAGTTGTCTTGCGTTTTCTGTGTTGTTCTTGTTGCCGGGGCCAGATGTACGGGTTGCGCTCCTGAAAGCCGTGGTTGGAGGGGTGGAAGTTAGCAGTCCTTTTGAACCGTGCATTTTTTGCAGTTTTTTGATTGACAAAGTTCGGTACGACATGGTTTTCTTATGTAAATTGTCTAGCTTGAATGGGGGGTGACATTCTGCCTACATCGATCCACCCTTGCTTGTAGCATTCTTAAAATGGCACCAAGCACGTTAGCTTCGCTCATTCTCTTTCGTGCTTGTGCAAAAGAATCTCTGAAGTGTGAAATGGATAATTACGGATGGTGAGAAGAGCTGACTTTAGTTTATGTATTTTCTTGTATCTTTTTGTGTGTTTTTTTCAGGCTAGAAGCCCCTCTTCTCAAATTTCCAGAGTTGTGCAAGTGTCCCCTGGTCCAGTCTCTGGATTACTTTTTGCCGGGTCGTTGTTTTTTTCTGTCCGCCCTGTAGTGCAGCTTGTTGAAAACAGTCTCAGCATTCAGTCTGTGTGCACAGTGCTTTCGCAATGCAGCCATGCTTGTTTTGTTTTGCACAAAGTTTTACATGATGCTTCCCCAGCAAGCCAGTATTTTGCAGGTTTGCCTCAAATATTTTCACTTTACATTCACTGGTGCAATTACTCCGTTGACATGTCTTACTTTATCTTTCTGGGACAGTCTGCAGCTCAAAACATTAAGGAACAACTGCACACATTTCTATAAGTATAGTTGCACATATGCTCACGAAAGCTTCCCTTGTGACCCGGCAAGTTTGGTCATACACATAGGCACTTCTGGGTGGCCAAGAACTGCAGGATGTGAAAATGTTCGCATGAATGCATAACTTCATGATCCAGCAGTTCTATGTTGAGCCTAAACATACAGTCGGGGACAAAAGTCTCCGGACCACGTGTTCCTCTAACGAAGCCGATAGCTCTGCTATTAGTCGGCGGCTGGAGACCGCACTTGTGGAGGTAAAAGTTAAATTTTTGTTCTTTCATCTCCACAGGTGTGGTCTCCAGCCGCTGTCTGATAGTAGAGCTATAAGCTTCGTTTGAGGAACACGTCGTCCGGAGACTTTTGTCCCCAACTGTACATGTCATGCTTGAAAGGGCAGTTGTTCTGTAGCAACTGCATGTGAACCGCCTATTTTCATACATGGTTTCAGAAGTGGGTAAAGAAACCTTATGACGTACCGTACTGTTCAAACAACATTACACTGAATAATCTCCATTCAGATCCAGGGAATTGAACAACATTATCACGCAAACGTGAAACAAATATTTTTGTACATGCGAAACCAAAGTGTCAGCACCGCTCTTTCCACTGGGCACCAGGTTCTTTGGTGGAGCACTAATCCATCTGGCAGCATATGCATGTTCTGCAATCTTGCGTGTATTATCTGTGATCGATTTACCTGGTCATAGTTTACGCAGTCACCCTAATGTCAGACCTGAACTGGGAGGAAGGGCTTTTAATGGCGCTATACAGCGTGTACTGGGTGTAAAATGCAAACATTGATTAAGTTTCTGTGAAGACCAAACTAGCTGATATCTAGATGTTTGTGGTAAAAATGGTTATGGCAAGAAATACAATTCAATATTTGATGCTGCTGACAAATCAGAATAGGATGGCAATCCTGTAGAGGTTTCTGAAAACCTGTGCCACGTATAATGATTTTGAGTGGCCATTCCCTCCATTGGTGTTTTGCTCATGGTTGGTGTCTTCTGTTACTCTGTGGTGCACAAAACTAAAAGAAAAGAAAAGTTTAATGAGGGTGTGTAAGCAATGTTCATTCATCATGACATCGGAACTCTGCAAAACAAAGTTATTTTTCACGCTTCTCTTTTCATATTTTTTTTATGTTTATGATCTTTTATGTGCTTTTTGAACTGTGTGCAGTGGCAGGCTCCTGTGAGTGATCTGGTATGTAAAGCATTGTCATCTCATTACGTTTCCGTATAAAATTTTAAATTTTGATGTATTGGTAAAAGTCAGCCTGTTAAGTGTGGCTTTCTTTTCACTTCCAATTTGAACTATTTATTCTTGACGCATTTAAAGTATCAACCAAGCTTTTGTGATGATTGGCTGTTTGTGACTTTTATGCCGGTGTGAGGTGAATGCCCACAGGGTACCTTTTTTTTATGGCAAATGTAAAAAAAATGTGTGAATGGATGAAGGAAAGCCTGTCTCTGTCGTGATGCATGTGTATTCTCTCATACAAGTACTTTTTTGTTTCTTTTCCAGGCTGGAATCCTCGTTTCTGACATTTTCGATGAAGCCAAAGTCTCCACCCCACTGATCGTTGGATTGCCCATGGCATTGTCGCTTGTGCATGCTCACCTCAATGCAGTGCAGCCTACAGAAATGTTTTTCAGTGTTTGTCGTCATGTGCACTGCTGTACATCCATAGCGTGTTGCTCAGAAACTCGGGCTGTTTTGTTTTGCACATCGGGTTTTACGTCATGATTTACTGACTTGCCTCTTTTTGTGCATATTTATATTTCATACTTCATTTTCCTCACAGGAGCAGAAACACTGGAGTCATTTTATTGTTGAACCCTCCTTGCATTATTCACTATGCTGCTTGAAGTATCCGTGGTTGTCCATGTTGTCATGACCGTGATAGCACATACTTGAGAAAGCCTCTGTGATAACCGGACCAGTCAAGTCAGGTTCATATGCATGTTCTAATGAGGGACTGAAGATTGTGGAATGCGTGACAGTTGGCAGAACTGCATCCATGCATCACTCGGTAGTCCTGTACTTCACTTTTTGCCGCCACACTTGATGTGTCGATTTGATTCTTGTGGGGGCACTTATTCAGCATTGTGTGCATGGCAGGTGTCTATTTTCTTTAAATGATTTTAGAAATGACGTTTACGACCGAGTCAACAAGCCTTGCAATCTGAGTTAGTGTTGAGACAGGGTTTGGGATTGTACCTGGTTTACAAACCGTTGAAATCGAAATTGTTTTTCATATGCAGAACGAGAGTTATATGTGTGAAAGTTGCCAGCCTTAGTAGCAGGGTGCTTGGTTATGCAGTGAAGCGCAGATGTGGCTCCAACTGTGCTCTCATGTTCTCTGATATTTTTTCACCAATAATGTAACTCGTTATAGTGCATTTATGCGCAATAACTGTGTGTGTGTCTTATTAGCAGCTGTTTTTACTGTGTGTTTATAGATTCATTGATCGGTTGCAAAGTGCCGTCATTCGTACACTTATCCTCAATGGAAAAATGCTTGATGCTGCTTGTAATTCTGCACTGAGCATGATGGGGGGAGAAAGGGACAGGCAACATTGATTAGAACATGTGACCAATCTCCATTTGCATTGATGTCTGGAAGTATCTGAAAGAGCATTTCTTTTCTTTATTTCCTATTTCGGAATTCTTGATGTTGCATGTGTTGTTCTGTGTACTCTGTTTTGTTTTTTTAGTTCCTTGATGTAAACGCAGGTTTTTAACGAGATAGCGTTAAAGGCCCCGATATGCAGAAAATCCGGCGTTGGCATTGTCGGAATTGAGAGCAATAAATAGGGTGGCGTCGGCAGCCACTCCTGGAGAAGCAACATTGGTGGGCAACCTAGGTCACGTGACCTTGTGGTATGTTCACAACCTAGTCACAGGATTGTGAACAAACTAACCTCCTTGGCAGGTGGCAGTTAAATTAATGATTGATTGCGAGAGGTTGCTAGGGAAGAGCAATTTAGGTTGCACAAGACCCACTGGTGTCAAAATCTGCCGTCCCAGAGCAGTATCGCTTCCCTTGACCACTGCACCGTTGTACAAGGAATGGTCTGAGGAGTCCTAGGGACATAGGAATGTAAAGATGAGAATGACCAATTCTGCATATATGGGCATTAACTCATTTACCGCTATCGCGTCATGTCCTTAAGGCGTAGTTTAAGTGTCCTCTCCAATTTCTCAAGCCATCTGGAATGTAAGGAATAATAGTTGGTGCTACTTTAGGCTTCGTAGTGAAAAATTGTGTTTGTGTGCTCGTTAGAATAAGCCTCTTTTTTACACCCTGTGGTTCTGCTTTCAACTTTTTGGTTTACGCCAGCTTCTAATGAACTGCACCTGAGTGCCCTTGGCTATGAATATGTGTTGTTGTTATACTGTTGCAGGTTTGATTGGCAAAAAAAGTCCTGTTCTTAATATTGTCATGTTTCATAACTTGTGGCAGTACAATTACGTACTTATATTTTTATGTATAACGAGGCCTTTTTGCCAAACCCTTGTAGGTCGTTCTTGAGGCAATTTCTGCTCACGGAATAACGTGACTAGGTATAAGTGCTTGGAGTATTAGTGCCGCCAAATGGAGGCTTTTAGAGGTCCTAGTTTGGCTGAAGAACTTAGTGTGTACCTCACACGTACCTAATTGGTGTAATATATTTTTTATGGTTTTCAGATTCTTTATGAAATAAGGCTGGTGAGACATTTCATATGTCAGAGGCAATGAGGAGTCTATTTTTTCAATTTTTTTTACCCAATAACTACTAAGAGCTGTGGATTGGCTGAGAATACTTACCACTTTTAACTCCTTTATTACATCGAACCCTTTTTTGCCATTATAGGTTGTTTGTCAGCTGTAATGTTGGTGCGAAGTGGGTGCCAGCTTGAAAATAAATTTCTTCACTTGACTCAAACTTTTAGTCACTGAATTTGGCCCTATGGCTGTTAGCAACGTAACAAGGCCTGCTGAGCATGAGTGTCTTAACCACTGGGCAGTTCTTGGAAGGTTGGTCATCTCATATGAATGCACTGAGCATATCTCCATTATTTCATGAAACATGATTTTTTTTCCCATCGTGCAGGCTCGGTCACAACTCAGGGCAGCTGCAACTCATCAGTAAAACAAGAACCCCCAGCAAGGCAGTACCGGTTCCGGTGCTCCGAGTGTTGCTACGCCACGAATATTCGCACCGACTTAAAGAAGCACGAGAGGAGCCACACCGGAGAGCGCCCCTATCAGTGCAGCCATTGCAGCAAGTGCTTTGCTAGGAGCGACGCCCTGGCAGTGCATCTTCGCAGGCACACTGGGGAGAAGCCGTACCAGTGCACCTATTGCAGCCACCGCTTCGCAAGCAAAGCAGACATGATAGGCCACCTTCGCACCCACACGGGTGGAAATCGGTACCAGTGCCACTTGTGTCCTAAGACCTATGCGCGAAAGAGAACCTTGACTCACCACATGCAAAATCACAAGAGCAGAGAACTGTCCTAGTTTCACTTTTTGTCGTGAGAATGAACGGAATATTCGCCTAAACCTCCAGCTACGTAGACCTCTACGGTCGTCTGGAACTGTGGTGCAATTGCAAGTAGCAGTTGCGCATTGCTTGAATTTTCCAGTTTGGCTGCAATAACATTGCTGTTGTGGTTCGTTGTTTAAAGGGGCACTGAGGGTGTATTTAAATTGACCTATACCAACCGATTTCTATCCCAGTGGGCATTGAAACTTCCTTGGGACATCCTGAGGATGTTCAGGATGTCTGCAGGACGTCCCAGGGAGGTTCAGTGGCCATCGGCATGTTCTAATGAAGAAGCGGCTACTTGCACAGGAGAGGTAGTGATGCCACTGGTCATTTTCACAAGCTAGTCATGATGGCATCGATCCTTTTGTAATGCATATCTGTGTGGCCAGACCACACCACCATCCACTTCCAGCCAGCAGTCACAGAGTCTTCTTTTTTTCCTTCATCATCAATGTTGCAAGTTTGAGTCAAACGGTTGGAGGAAAAAAACATTCCATTTTCAACCCTGAACTTCTCTCCAATGATCATGATCACATCTTTTGCTGCTAAATGAACATCAGTAGAGCCCGAAAGAGCCAAACATAATTTTACTGAGTACAGAAAACGGATGGAGTTCCCCTGAGTGCTCCATCAAAGAAAGGAAGGAACATATTCTGACATGGCTCACATTGTTATGCGTTACATGGAGCCACATTGACAGAAATAGTGTTGATATAGGCAAAACTATTCGGTGAATGACTGTGGGTACACTCGGAAGTGAAAACAATGGCATGAAGATGCGGATCTATTATACAGAGTTGCATTTGCTTTGTGATAAGGTTGACTTAGTGTTTAATAAACCTTTTTTTGCAGTTTGCTATCGTCCAACTTTTGTGTGCTTGAAAAACGAATGTGGTTAATAAACCTTCTTAACCCTTCGTGGGGCAGCAGGACACATGCATTCCACTTGCTTCAGGTGTCTACAGATGGACAGGGGTTCACCTGTGTGCCATATTCTTGCATGCTGAAAACTACCGAACTTTCTAATAAGCCGTTCAGCGTGTGTTTTTAACTTTCACACATTGGCATCCTTGGTATTCTGCGTGTTTTTACAAGTATGAGAAAATATTTCTTGAAAAATCTTTGACCTCTTGTCTTTTCCACCATTCAGCGGCCTCATAATAGTTCTTGAAGCAATTTTCATTCCTAATGCAATTTTTTTATGGACTGAAATGACAGCAGTACAAACGCGCACCATATTTGGGGTCTTGTAATGTAGTGATTGGTACACCTGGGGCAGGTTTAGAAGCAAAAGTTTGGAAAAAAAAACGCAAATAGGAGGCACTGTGGGAGCCTGAAGAAAAGAAAACTGGACCTATGCCATAACAGGATAGCTTGAGCATTTTGCATGCTATCAGCCTTGAGCTCACTTCATGCGTAGTGCAGTTAATCCTCTCCCAGAAAAATAATTTCGTTCATTGTTTTCATGTAGCATATATATGTGGACTGTCCTAGCATGCTCACAATTTTTTTTAAGGGTGCTTCTCTTAAGAGAAATTTTCTGGTCCCTTAAAATTCATCTTAAAGGGAGTCTACTGTCCTTCCTGCTTTGCATTTTTTGCCACATATGTAATTTACCTCTTCGGGAGAGTATTGAGTTTGCAGTCTTTTGTGCATGTATTCGTTGATAGGCAAAATAATTGTTCTGCAAATGTAAGCAGTTATCAAGTGAATGCTGTCTCTGGAAGCTGTCGGCATGACATAGGCATCTTAATGCGTCAACAAGTGCTGCCATTAACATTCTTCTTGGTGTCCAATATCAACTCTTGTATCCGAACACTTCAGCAAACATTGGAGTTGTCTTGCGTTTTCTTTTATTGTTCTTGATGCCGGGGCCAGATTTACGGGTTGCTCTCTCGGAAGCCGCAGTTGGAGGGGTGGGAGTTAGCGGTCCTTTTGAACCACCTAATTTTTGTGATTCTTTGGTTGCAAAAGTTTGGTTCGGCATGATTTTCCTACGTAAATTGTCTCGCTTGAATGGGGTGTTTCCCTCTACCCCCATCGATCCACCCTTGCTTATGGCATTCTGAAAATAGCACCAAGCACGTTAGCTTGCCTCATTCTTTTTTGTGTTTGTGCAAAAGAATCTCTGAAGTCTGAAATGGACAATTACGGATGGTGAGAAGAGCTGACTTTAGTTTATGTATTTTCTTGTATTTTTTTGTGTGTTTTTTCAGGCTAGAAGCCCCTCTTCTCAAATTTCCAGAGTTCTGCAAGTGTCCCCTGGTCCAGTCTCTGGATTACTTTTTGCCGGGTCATTGTTTTCCGTCCGCCCTGTAGTGCAGCTTGTTGAAAACAGTCTCAGCATTCAGTCTGTGTGCACAGTGCTTTCGCAATACAGCCATGCTTGTTTTGTTTTGCACAAAGTTTTACATGATGCTTCCCCAGCAAGCCAGTATTTTGCAGATTTGCCTCAAATATTTTCACTTTACATTCACTGATGCAATTACTCCGTTGACATGTCTTACTTTATCTTTCTGGGACAGTCTGCAGCTCAAAACATTAAGGAACAACTGCACACATTTCTACAAGGGTAGTTGCACATATGCTCACGAAAGCTTTCCTTGTGACCCGGCAAGTTGGGTCATACAAATAGGCACTTCTGGGCGGCCAAGTGCTGGAGAATGTGAAAATGTTCGCATGAATGCATAACTTCATGATCCAGCAGTTCTGTGTTGAGCCTAAACATGTACAGTCGGAGACAAAAGTCTCCGGACCACGTGTTCCTCTAACGAAGCCGATAGCTCTGCTATTAGTCGGCGCCTGGAGACCACACTTGTGGAGGTAAAAGTTAAATTTTTGTTCTTTCATCTCCATAGGTGCAGTCTGATAGTGGAGCTATAAGCTTCGTTTGAGGAACACGTGGTCCGGAGACTTTTGTCTTCGACTGTACATGTCATGCTTGAAAGGGCAGTTGTTCTGTAGCAACTGCGTGATGACCGCCTATTTTCATACATGGTTTCAGAAGTGGGTAAAGAAACCTTATGACGTACCGTGCTGTTCAAACAACATTACATTGAATAATTTCCATTGAGATCCAGGGAATTGAACAACATTATCACGCAAACGTGAAACGAATATTTTTGTACATGCGAAACCAAAGTGTCAGCACCGCTTTTTGCACTGGGCCCCAGGTTCTTTGGTGCAGCACTAATCCATCCGGCAGCATATGCATGTTCTGCAATCTTGCGTGTATTATCTGTGATCGATTTACCTGGTCATAGTTTACGCAGTCACCCTAATGTCAGACCTGAACTGGGAGGAAGGGCTTTTAATGGCGCTATACAGCGATTACTGGGTGTAAAATGCAAACATTGATTCAGTTTTTGTGAAGACCAAACTAGCTGATATCTAGATGTTTGTGGTAAAAATGGTAATGGCAAGAAATACAATTCAATATTTGATGCTGCTAACAAGTCTGAGAATAGGATGGGAATCCTGTAGAGGTTTCTAAAAACCTGTGTCACGTATGATGACATTGAGTGGCCATTCCCTCCATTGGTGTCTGCTCATGCTTGGTGACTTCTGTTACTCTGTCGTGCACAAAACTAAAAGAAAAGAAAAGTTTGATGAGGGTGTGTAAGCAATGTTCATTCGTCATGACATCGGAACTCTGCAAAACAGTTATTTTTCACACTTGTCTTTTCATATTTTTTTATATGTTTATGAGCTTTTATGTGCTTTTTGAACTGTGTGCAGTGGCATGCTCCTGTGAGTGATCC
Organism: Amblyomma mixtum; assembly: GCF_055824585.1. Classification (NCBI taxonomy): domain Eukaryota; kingdom Metazoa; phylum Arthropoda; class Arachnida; order Ixodida; family Ixodidae; genus Amblyomma; species Amblyomma mixtum. Next base: position 71,903,997 of record NC_143018.1, read on the forward strand.
GGTATGTAAAGCATTGTCATCGCATTACGTTTCCGTATAAAATTTTAAATTTTGATGTATTGGTAAAAGTCAGCCTGTTAAGTGTGGCTTTGTTTTCACTTCCAATTTGTACTATTTATTCTTGACGCATTTAAAGTTTCAACCACCCTTTTGTGATGATTGGCTGTTTGTGACTTTTATGCCGATGTGAAGTGAATGCCCACAGAACACCTTTTTTTATGGCAAATGTAAAAAAAATGTGTGAATGGATGAAGGAAAGCCTGTCTCTGTCATGATGCTTGTGTATTTTCTCATACAAGTAGTTTTTTCTTTTTTTCCAGGCTGGAATCCTTGTTTCTGACATTTTTGATGAAGCCAAAGTCTCCACCCCACTGATCGTTGGATTGCCCATGGCATTGTCGCTTGTGCATGCTCACCTCACTGCAGTGTAGCCTACAGAAGTGTTTCTCAGTGTTTACCGTCATGTGCACTGCTGTACATCCACAGCGTGTCGCTCAGAAACTTGGGCTGTTTTGTTTTGCACGTCAGGTTTTACGTCATGATTTACTGACTTGCCTCTGTTTGTGCATATTTATATTTCATACTTCATTTTCCTCACAGGAGCAGAAACGCTGCTGTCATTTTATTGTTCAGCCATCTTTGCATTATTCACTATGCTGCTTGAAGTATCCCTGGTTGTCCATGTTGTCGTGAACGTGATAGCACATACTTGAGAAAGCCTCTGTGATAACCGGACCAGTCAAGTCAGGTTCATGTGCATTTTCTAATGAGGGACTGAAGATTGTGGAATGCGTGACAGTTGGCAGAACTACATCCATGCATCACTCGGTCGTCCTGTACTTCACTTTTTGCCACCACACTTGATGTGTCGATTTGATTCTTGTGGGGGCAGTTATTCAGCATTGTGTGCATGGCAGGTGTCTATTTTCTTTAAATGATTTTAGACATGACGTTTACGACCGAGTCAGCAAGCCTTCCAATGCGAGTTAGTGTTCAGGCAAGGTTTTGGGTTGTACCTGGTTTACAAACCCTTGAAATCGAAACTGTTGTACATATGCGGAACGAGAGTTATGTGTGTGAAAGTTGCCAGTCTTAGTAGCAGGGTGCTTGGTTATGCAGTGAAGTGGAGATGTGGCTCCAACTGTGTTGTCATGTTCACAAATATTTTTTCACCAATAATTTACCTCGTCATAGTGCATTCATTCGCAATAATTGAATACCTGTATGTGTCTTATTAGCAGCTTTTTTACTGTGCGTTTATAGATTCATGGATCAGTTGCAAAGTGCCGTCATTCGTACACTTATCCTCAATGGAAAAATGCTTGATGCTGCTTGTAATTGTGCACTAAGCATCATGGAGGGAGAAAGGGACAGGCAACATTGATTAGAACATGTGACCAATCTCTATTTGCATTGATGTATGGAAGTGTCTGAAAGAGCATTTCTTTTCTATTTCCTTTTTCGGAATTCTTGATGTTGCATGTGTTGTTCTGTGTGCTCTGTTTGGTTTTTTAGTTCCTTGATGCAAACGCAGGTCTTTAACGAGATAGCGTTAAAGACCCTGTTATGCAGAATATGCGGCGTTGGCATTGTCAAAATTGAGAGCGATAAATAGGGTGGCGTAGACAGTGCTACACCTGGAGAAGCAACACTGGTGGGCAACCTAGGTCACGGCTAGAGGTCATATATTGGCTGAAGAACAGTGGGGACCTCACACCTACCTAATTGGTGTAATATATTGTTTATGGTTCTCAAATTTTTTATGAAATGAGGCTGGTGAGACATTTCATATGTGAGAGGCAATGAGGAGTCTATTTTTATTGCGAAAGCAATACTAGTTGCTCTTTCAGCCCATCGCGTAGCGAGGCCGATACCTACCATATTAGCATATTGGTTTGGATTGGATTGGATTCGATTGTATAACCGATGCATCACCACAAGTCTGACCACAAGCACCACCACCAGCTACACTACCAGCTGAACCATGGCGTAGCTACGGATATTGCTTTCGCAATTGCCGGGCTAAACCAAGCTAAGCCACAGCTATTTTTTTTTTTAGTTTTTCCCCCAATAACTGCAAAGAGCTGTGAAGTGGCTGAGAATATTTATCACTTTTAACTCCCTTATTACATGGAACCCTTTTTTGCTAATATAGGTTCTTTGTCAGCTGTAATGCTGGTGCGAAGTGGGTGCCAGCTTGAAAACAAAATCTTTTCATTTGACTCAAACTTTTAGTCACCGAATTTTGCCATACAGCTGTTAGCAATGTAACAAGGACTGCTGAGCATGAGTGTCTTGACCATTGGGCAGTTCTTGGAAGGTTGGTCATCTCACATGAATGCACTGAGGCATATCTCCATTATTTCATGAAAGATGATTTTTTTTCCCATCGTGCAGGCTCGGTCACAACTCAGAGCAGCTGCAACTCATCAGTAAAACAAGAACCCCCGGCAAGGCAGTACCGGTTCCGGTGCTCCGAGTGTTGCTACGCCACGAATTCTCGCACCGACTTAAAGAAGCACGAGAGGAGCCACACTGGCGAGCGCCCCTACCAGTGCAGCCGTTGCAGCAAGTGCTTTGCTAGGCGCGACGCCCTGGCAGTGCATCTTCGCACCCACACTGGGGAGAAGCCGTACCAGTGCACCTATTGCAGCCAGCGCTTCGCAAGCAAACCAAACTTGACAGGCCACCTTCACACGCACACGAGTGAAAATCGGTACCATTGCCACTTGTGTCCTAAGACCTATGCGAGAAAGAGAAATTTGGCTCACCACATGCGAAATCACAAGAGCAAAGAACTGTCCTAGTTTCACTTTTTGTCGTGAGAATGAACGGAATATTCGCCTAAAGCTCCAGCTACGTACACCTCTATGGTCGTCTGGAACTGTGGTGCAATTGCAAGTAGCAGTTGTGCATTGCTTGAATTTTCCAGTTTGGTTGCAATAACATTGCTGTTGTGGTTCGTTGTTTAAAGGGGCACTGAGGGTGTATTTAAGTCGACCTATACCAACCGGTTTCTATCCCAGTGGGCATTGAAACTTCCTTGGGACATCCTGAGGATGTTCAGGATGTCTGCAGGATGTCCCAGGGAGGTTCAGTGGCCATCGGCATGTTCTAATGACGAAGAGGCTACTTGCACAGGAGAGGTAGTGATGCCACTGGTCATTTTCACAAGCTAGTCATGATGGCATCAGTCCTTTTGTAATTCAGATCTCTGTGGCCAGACCACACCACCATCCACTTCCAGTCAGCAGTCACAGAGTCATCGTTTTTTCCTTCATCATCAATGTTGCAAGTTTGTGTCAAACGGTTGGAGGAAAAAAAACATTCCATTTTCAACCCTGGACTTCTCTCCAATGATCATGATCACATCTTTTGCTGCTAAATGAACATCAGTAGAACCCGAAAGAGCCAAACATAATTTTGCTGAGAAGAGAAACAGGATGGAGTTCCCCTGAGTGCTCCATCAAAGAAAGGAAGGAACGTATTCTGACATGGCTAACATTGTTATGTGTTACATGGAGCCACATTGACAGAAATAGTTGTGATATTGGCAAAACTATTCGGTGAATGACTCTAGGTACATTTGGAATAGTAAACAATGGCATGAAGATGTGGGTCTATTATAGAGAGTTGCGTCTGCTTTGTGATAAGGTTGACTTAGAGTTTAATAAATCTTTTTTTCGCAGTTTGCTATCGTCCAACTTTTGTGTGCTTGAAAAGCGAATGTGGTTAATAAACCTGCTTAACCCTTTGTGAGGCAGCAGGACACATGCGTTCCACTTGCTTCAAGTGTCTACAGATGGACAGGGATCCACCTATGTGCCATATTCTGAAAACTACCAAACTTTCAAATAAGCGGTTTGGCGTGTGTTTTTAACTTTCACACATTGGCATCCTTGGTATTCTGCGTGTTTTTACAAGTATGAGAAAATATTTCTTGAAAAATCTTTGACCTGTTATCTTTTCCACCATTCAGCTGCCTCATAATAGTTCTTAAAGCAATTTTCATTCCTAATGCAATTTTTTTATGCACTGAAAGGACAGCAGTACAAACACTCACCACATTTGGGGTCTTGTAATGTAGTGATTGGTACACCTGGGGCAGGTTTAGAAGCAAAAGTTTGGAAAAAAACACGAATAGGAGGCACTGTGCGAGACTGAAAAAAAGAAAACTGGACCTACGCCATAACAGGATAACTTGGGCATTTTGCATGCTATCAGCCTTCAGCTCACTTCATGCATAGTGCAGTTAATCCTCTCCCCGAAAGATAATTTCGTTCATTGTTTTCATGTAGCATATATATGTGGACTGTCCTAGCATGCTCACATTTTTTTTAAGGGTGCTTCTCTTAAGACAAATTTTCTGGTCCCTTAAAATTCATCTTAAAGGGAGTCTACTGTACTTCCTGCTTTGCATTGCTTGCCACATATGTAATTTACCTCTTTGGGAGAGTATTGAGTTTTGCAGTCTTTTGTGCATGTATGTATTGATAGGCAAAATAATTGTTCCGCAAATGTAAAGAGTAATCAAGTGAATGCTGTCTCTGGAAGCTGTCGGCATGACATAGGCATCTGAATGCTTCAACAAGTGCTGCCATTAACATTCTTCTTGGTGTCCAATATCAACTCTTGTATCCGAACACTTCAGCAAACATTGGAGTTGTCTTGCGTTTTCTGTGTTGTTCTTGTTGCCGGGGCCAGATTTACGGGTTGCTCTCTCGAAAGCCGCGGTTGGAGGGGTGGGAGGTAGCGGTCCTTTTGAACCACCTAATTGGTTGCAAAAGTTTGGTTTGGCATGATTTTCCTGTGTAAAGTGTCTCACTTGAATGGGGTGTGACCCTCTACCCCCATCGATCCACCCTTGCTTATGGCATTCTGAAAATAGCACCAAGCACGTTAGCTTGCCTAATTCATTTTTGTGTATGTGCAAAAGAATCTCTGAAGTGTGAAATGGATAATTAAGGATGGTGAGAAGAGCTGACTTTAGTCTATGTATTTTCTTGTATGTTTTTTGTGTGTTTTTTTCAGGCTAGAAGCCCCTCTTCTCAAATTTCCAGAGTTGTGCAAGTGTCCCCTGGTCCAGTCTGGATTACTTTTTGCCGGGTCATTTTTTTCCGTCCGCCCTGTAGTGCAGCTTGTTGAAAACAGTCTCAGCATTCAGTCTTTATGCACAGTACTTTTGCAATACAGCCATGCTTGTTTTGTTTTGCACAAAGTTTTACATGATGCTTCCCCAGCAAGCCAGTATTTTGCAGATTTGCCTCAAATATTTTCCCTTTACATTAATTGGTGCAGTTACTCCGTTGACATGTCTTACTTAATCTTTCTGGGACAATCTGCCGCTCAAAACATTAAGGAACAACTGCACACATTTCTATAAGGGTAGTTGCACGTATGCTCACGAAAGCTTCCCTTGTGACCCGGCAAGTTGGGTCATACAAATAGGCACTTCTGGGCGGCCAAGAACTGCAGGATGTGAAAATGTTCGCATGAATGCATAACTTCATGATCCAGCAGTTCTATATTGAGCCTAAACATGTACAGTCGGGGACAAAAGTCTCCGGACCACGTGTTCCTCTAACGAAGCCGATAGCTCTGCTATTAGTCGGCGGCTGGAGACCACACTTGTGGAGGTAAAAGTTAAATTTTTGTTCTTTCATCTCCACAGGTGCGGTCTGATAGTAGAGCTATAAGCTTCATTTGAGGAACACGTGGTCCGGAGACTTTTGTCCCCGACTGTAGATGCCATGCTTGAAAGGGCAGTTGTTCTGTAGCAACTGCATGTTGACCGCCTATTTTCATACATAGTTTCAGAAGTGGGTAAAGAAACCTTATGACATACCGTGCTGTTCAAACAACATTACACTGAATAATTTCCATTCAGATCCAGGGAATTGAACAACATTATGACGCAAACGTGAAAGAAATATTTTTGTACATGCGAAACTGAAATGTCAGCACCGCTCTTCGCACTGAGCACCAGGTTCTTTGGTGCAGCACTGATCCATCTGGCAGCATATACATGTTCTGCAATCTTGCGTCTATTATCTGTGATCGATTTACCTGGTCATAGTTTGCGCAGTCACCCTAATGTCAGACCTGAACTGGGAGGAAGGGCTTTTAATGGCGCTATACAGCGTGTACTGGGTGTAAAATGCAAACATTGATTCAGTTTCTGTGAAGACCAAACTAGCTGATATCTAGATGTTTGTGGTAAAAATTGTTATGGCAAGAAATACAATTCAATATTTGATGCTGCTTACAAATCTGAGAATAGGATGGCAATCCTGTAGAGGTTTCTGAAAACCTGTGCCACGTATAATGATTTTGAGTGGCCATTCCCTCCATTGGTGTTTGCTCATGCTTGGTGTCTTCTGTTACTCTGTGGTGCAAGTAAAGATCAGGTTCTTCTTCTTCTTCTTCTTTGCTCCACAGGTGCACCGCCAGAGACGGTTGGTAACTCGAACTGAAGCTCTTCGCACCAGGGGTGCCATGTCAGAGACGCTCTTGTGATCAGTTGACACGCAGGGATAAAAAAAGGCAATAACTGAGGTTTATGTACAGATATTTACAGCGTACAGAAGTTTAGACACTCGAGACAAATTAAACGGCAACAAGACAAACAACAAAAAGGTGGATCTGGCTAATACTAGGGGAGGCCCCTGCTCGGCGTTGCCGAAGATGCGTTGCATCTGACCTTAGCGCAGAACCCCGCTTCCAGCTCCGGGGCCCGGTTTTAAAGCCCTAAAGGCCCGGCCCACGTTTCGTAGCTTCCAATCATATTGTGCTCTCAACATGATTGGTTCTTCAAGGGCCTGGCCAGCCCTCCAGCTGCCGTAAAGTAGAGCACTCTCTCCACCACAAAAAAAAAACAAACACAAATAGACATCCGTGCCAGTACGTGTGCGAATCAGTACCGCGGGTGGGGGGACACCCGTATACCTGCCGGCGCGTTCGCGAGCAGCCGCGTTCCAAGAAAGGAGACGCTTCGCTTTGAGCACCCCCAGCCGCGTTCCGATGACCCCCGCGAACGCTTCCGAACCCTTACAGTGCACAAAACTAAAAGGAAAGAAAAGTTTAATGAGGGTGTGTAAGCAATGTTCATTCATCATGACATCGGAACTCTGCAAAACAAAGTTATTTTTCATGCTTCTTTTTTCATATTTTTTTATGTTTATGAGCTTTTATGTGCTTTTTGAACTTTATGCAGTGGCAGGCGAGTGATCTGGTATGTAAAGCATTGTCATCGCATTACATCTCTGTATAAAATTTTAATTTTTGATGTATTGGTAAAAGCCAGCCTGTTAGGTGTGGCTTTCTTTTCACTTCCAATTTGTACTATTTGTTCTTGATGCATTTAAAGTTTCAACCACCCTTTTGTGATGATTGGCTGTTTGTGACTTTTATGCCGATGTGAAGTGAATGCCCACAGAACACCTTTTTTTATGGCAAATGTAAAAAAAATGTGGGGATGGATGAAGGAAAGCCTCTCTCTGTCATGATGCATGAGTATTTTGTCATACAAGTACTTTTCTGTTTCTTTTCCAGGCTGGAATCCTCGTTTCTGACATTTTTGATGACGCCAAAGTCTCCACCCCACTGATCATTGGATTGCCCATGGCATTGTCGCTTGTGCATGCTCACCTCACTGCAGTGTAGCCTACAGAAATGTTTCTCAGTGTTTATCGTCATGTGCACTGCTGTACATCCATAGCGTGTTGCTCAGAAACTTGGGCTGTTTTGTTTTGCACATCAGGTTTTACGTCATGATTTACTGACTTGCCTCTGTTCGTGCATATTTATATTTCGTACTTCAGTTTCCTCACAGGAGCAGAAATGCTGCTGTCATTTTATTGTTCAACCATCTTTGCATTATTCACTATGCTCCTTGAAGTATCCCTGGTTGTCCATGTTGTCGTGAACGTGATAGCACATACTTGAGAAAGCCTCTGTGATAACCGGACCAGTCAAGTCAGCTTCATATGCATGTTCTAATGAGGGACTGCAGATTGTGGAATGCGTGACAGTTGGCAGAACTACATCCATGCATCACTCGGTAGTCCTGTACTTCACTTTTTGCCACCACACTTGATGTGTCGATCTGATTCTTGTGGGGGCAGTTATTCAGCATTGTGTGCATGGCAGCGGTCTATTTTCTTTAAATGATTTTAGAAATGACATTTACGACGGAGTCAGCAAGCCTTCCAATGCGAGTTAGTGTTGAGGCAAGGTTTTGGGTTGTACCTGGTTTACAAACCCTTGAAATTGAAATTGTTTTTCATGTGCAGAACGAGAGTTATGTATGTGAAAGTTGCCAGTCTTAGTAGCAGGGTGCTTGGTTGTGCAGTGAAGTGGAGATGTGGCTCTAACTGCGCTCTCTTGTTCTCAAATATTTATTCGCCAATAATTTACCTCATCACAGCGCATTCATTCGCAATAATTGAATACCTGTATGTGTCTTATTAGCAGCTTTTTGTACTTTGCCTTTATGGATTCATTGATCAGTTGCAAAGTTCCAACATCCATACACTTATCCTGAGTGGAAAAATGTTTGATGCCTCTTGTAATTGTGCACTGAGCATCATGGGAGAAAGGGACAGGCAACATTGATTAGAACATGTGACCAATCTCCATTTGCATTGATGTGTGGAAGTGTCTGAAAGAGCATTTCTTTTATTTATTTCCTTTTTCGGAATTCTTGATGTTGCATGTGTTGTTCTGTGTGCTCTGTTTCGTTTTTTAGTTCCTTGATGCAAACGCAGGTTTTTAACGAGATAGCGTTAAAGGCCCTTTTATGAAGAAAATCTGGCGTTGGCGTCGTCAGAATTGAGAGCGATAAATAGAGTGGCGTAGACAGCCGCTCCTGGAGAAGCAACACTGGTGGGCAACCTAGGTCACGGCTAGAGGTAATAGATTGGCTGAAGAACAGTGGGGACCTCACACCTACCTAATTGGTGTAATATATTGTTTATTGTTCTCAGATTTTTTGATGAAATGAGGCTGGTGAGACATTTCATATGTGAGAGGCAATAAGGAGTCTATTTTTATTGCGAAAGCAATACTAGTTGCTCTTTCAGCCCATCGCGTAGCGAGGCCGGTAGCTACCATATTAGCATATTGGTTTGGATTGGATTGGATTCGATTGTATAACCGATGCATCACCACAAGTCTGACCACAAGCACTACCACCAGCTACACTACCAGCTGAACCATGGCGTAGCTACGGATATTGCTTTCGCAATTGCCAGGATTAACCAAGCTAAGCCACAGCCATTTTTTTTTAGTTTTTCCCCCAATAACTGCTAAGAGCTGTGAAGTGGCTGAGAATATTTATCACTTTTAGCTCCCTTATTACATGGAACCCTTTTTTGCTAATATAGGTTCTTTGTCAGCGGTAATGCTGGTGCGAAGTGGGTGCCTGCTTGAAAACAAAATCTTTTCATTTGACTCAAACTTTTAGGCACCGAATTTGGCCATAAGGCTGTTAGCAATGTAACAAGGCCTGCTGAGCATGAGTGTCTTGACCACTGGGCAGTTCTTGGAAGGTTGGTCATCTTATATGAATGCACTGAGGCATATCTCCATTATTTCATGAAAGATGATTTTTTTTCCCATCGTGCAGGATCGGTCACAACTCAGGGCATCTGCAACTCATCAGTAAAACAAGAACCCCCAGCAAGGCAGTACCGGTTCCGGTGCTCCGAGTGTTGCTACGCCACGAATTTTCGCACCGACTTAAAGAAGCACGAGAGGAGCCACACCGGAGAGCGCCCCTACCAGTGCAGCCGTTGCAGCAAGTGCTTTGCTAGGAGCGACGCCCTGGCAGTGCATCTTCGCACCCACACTGGGGAGAAGCCGTACCAGTGCACCTATTGCAGCCAGCGCTTCACAAGCAAACCAAACCTGACAGGCCACCTTCGCACCCACACGGGTGAAAATCGGTACCAGTGCCACTTGTGTCCTATGACCTATGCGTGGAAGCAGAACCTGAATCACCACATGCAAAAGCACAAGAGCAAAGAACTGCCCTAGTCTCACTTTTTGTCATGAGAATGAACAGAATATTCGCCTAAAGCTCCAGCTACGTAGACATCTATGGTCGTCTGGAACTGTGGTGCAATTGCAGGTAGCAATTGCTCATTGCTTGGATTTGCAAGTTTGGCTGCAAGACCTTTGCTGTTGTGTTTCGTTGTTTAAAGGGACACTCAGGGTGAATTGAAGTTGACCTATACCAACCGATTTCTTTCCCAATGGGCATTGAAACTCTCTTGGGACATCCTGCGGATGTTCAGGATGTCTGCAGGATATTCATGGGAGGTTCAATGGCCATCGGGATGTCTTAATGACGAAGAGGCTACTTGCACTGGAAGTGAACCTAGAAAGAAACGAAAAGGTAGTGATGCCACTGGTCATTTTCACAAGCTAGTCATGATGGCATCAGTCCTCTTGTAATGCAGATCTTTGTGGCCAGAACACACCACCATCCACTTCCAGTCAGCAGTCACAGAGTCATCTTTTTTTCCTTCATCATCAATGTTGCAAGTTTGAGTCAAACGGTTGGAGGAAAAAAACATTCCATTTTCAACCCTGAACTTCTCTCCAATGATCATGATCACATCTTTTGCTGCTAAATGAACATCAGTAGAGCCCGAAAGAGCCAAACATAATTTTACTGAGTACAGAAAACGGATGGAGTTCCCCTGAGTGCTCCATCAAAGAAAGGAAGGAACATATTCTGACATGGCTCACATTGTTATGCGTTACATGGAGCCACATTGACAGAAATAGTGTTGATATAGGCAAAACTATTCGGTGAATGACTGTGGGTACACTCGGAAGTGAAAACAATGGCATGAAGATGCGGATCTATTATACAGAGTTGCATTTGCTTTGTGATAAGGTTGACTTAGTGTTTAATAAACCTTTTTTTGCAGTTTGCTATCGTCCAACTTTTGTGTGCTTGAAAAACGAATGTGGTTAATAAACCTTCTTAACCCTTCGTGGGGCAGCAGGACACATGCATTCCACTTGCTTCAGGTGTCTACAGATGGACAGGGGTTCACCTGTGTGCCATATTCTTGCATGCTGAAAACTACCGAACTTTCTAATAAGCCGTTCAGCGTGTGTTTTTAACTTTCACACATTGGCATCCTTGGTATTCTGCGTGTTTTTACAAGTATGAGAAAATATTTCTTGAAAAATCTTTGACCTCTTGTCTTTTCCACCATTCAGCGGCCTCATAATAGTTCTTGAAGCAATTTTCATTCCTAATGCAATTTTTTTATGGACTGAAATGACAGCAGTACAAACGCGCACCATATTTGGGGTCTTGTAATGTAGTGATTGGTACACCTGGGGCAGGTTTAGAAGCAAAAGTTTGGAAAAAAAAACGCAAATAGGAGGCACTGTGGGAGCCTGAAGAAAAGAAAACTGGACCTATGCCATAACAGGATAGCTTGAGCATTTTGCATGCTATCAGCCTTGAGCTCACTTCATGCGTAGTGCAGTTAATCCTCTCCCAGAAAAATAATTTCGTTCATTGTTTTCATGTAGCATATATATGTGGACTGTCCTAGCATGCTCACAATTTTTTTTAAGGGTGCTTCTCTTAAGAGAAATTTTCTGGTCCCTTAAAATTCATCTTAAAGGGAGTCTACTGTCCTTCCTGCTTTGCATTTTTTGCCACATATGTAATTTACCTCTTCGGGAGAGTATTGAGTTTGCAGTCTTTTGTGCATGTATTCGTTGATAGGCAAAATAATTGTTCTGCAAATGTAAGCAGTTATCAAGTGAATGCTGTCTCTGGAAGCTGTCGGCATGACATAGGCATCTTAATGCGTCAACAAGTGCTGCCATTAACATTCTTCTTGGTGTCCAATATCAACTCTTGTATCCGAACACTTCAGCAAACATTGGAGTTGTCTTGCGTTTTCTTTTATTGTTCTTGATGCCGGGGCCAGATTTACGGGTTGCTCTCTCGGAAGCCGCAGTTGGAGGGGTGGGAGTTAGCGGTCCTTTTGAACCACCTAATTTTTGTGATTCTTTGGTTGCAAAAGTTTGGTTCGGCATGATTTTCCTACGTAAATTGTCTCGCTTGAATGGGGTGTTTCCCTCTACCCCCATCGATCCACCCTTGCTTATGGCATTCTGAAAATAGCACCAAGCACGTTAGCTTGCCTCATTCTTTTTTGTGTTTGTGCAAAAGAATCTCTGAAGTCTGAAATGGACAATTACGGATGGTGAGAAGAGCTGACTTTAGTTTATGTATTTTCTTGTATTTTTTTGTGTGTTTTTTCAGGCTAGAAGCCCCTCTTCTCAAATTTCCAGAGTTGTGCAAGTGTCCCCTGGTCCAGTCTCTGGATTACTTTTTGCCGGGTCATTGTTTTCCGTCCGCCCTGTAGTGCAGCTTGTTGAAAACAGTCTGAGCATTCAGTCTGTGTGCACAGTGCTTTCGCAATACAGCCATGCTTGTTTTGTTTTGCACAAAGTTTTACATGATGCTTCCCCAGCAAGCCAGTATTTTGCAGATTTGCCTCAAATATTTTCACTTTACATTCACTGATGCAATTACTCCGTTGACATGTCTTACTTTATCTTTCTGGGACAGTCTGCAGCTCAAAACATTAAGGAACAACTGCACACATTTCTACAAGGGTAGTTGCACATATGCTCACGAAAGCTTTCCTTGTGACCCGGCAAGTTGGGTCATACAAATAGGCACTTCTGGGCGGCCAAGTGCTGGAGAATGTGAAAATGTTCGCATGAATGCATAACTTCATGATCCAGCAGTTCTGTGTTGAGCCTAAACATGTACAGTCGGAGACAAAAGTCTCCGGACCACGTGTTCCTCTAACGAAGCCGATAGCTCTGCTATTAGTCGGCGCCTGGAGACCACACTTGTGGAGGTAAAAGTTAAATTTTTGTTCTTTCATCTCCATAGGTGCAGTCTGATAGTGGAGCTATAAGCTTCGTTTGAGGAACACGTGGTCCGGAGACTTTTGTCTTCGACTGTACATGTCATGCTTGAAAGGGCAGTTGTTCTGTAGCAACTGCGTGATGACCGCCTATTTTCATACATGGTTTCAGAAGTGGGTAAAGAAACCTTATGACGTACCGTGCTGTTCAAACAACATTACATTGAATAATTTCCATTCAGATCCAGGGAATTGAACAACATTATCACGCAAACGTGAAACGAATATTTTTGTACATGCGAAACCAAAGTGTCAGCACCGCTTTTTGCACTGGGCCCCAGGTTCTTTGGTGCAGCACTAATCCATCCGGCAGCATATGCATGTTCTGCAATCTTGCGTGTATTATCTGTGATCGATTTACCTGGTCATAGTTTACGCAGTCACCCTAATGTCAGACCTGAACTGGGAGGAAGGGCTTTTAATGGCGCTATACAGCGATTACTGGGTGTAAAATGCAAACATTGATTCAGTTTTTGTGAAGACCAAACTAGCTGATATCTAGATGTTTGTGGTAAAAATGGTAATGGCAAGAAATACAATTCAATATTTGATGCTGCTAACAAGTCTGAGAATAGGATGGGAATCCTGTAGAGGTTTCTAAAAACCTGTGTCACGTATGATGACATTGAGTGGCCATTCCCTCCATTGGTGTCTGCTCATGCTTGGTGACTTCTGTTACTCTGTCGTGCACAAAACTAAAAGAAAAGAAAAGTTTGATGAGGGTGTGTAAGCAATGTTCATTCGTCATGACATCGGAACTCTGCAAAACAGTTATTTTTCACACTTGTCTTTTCATATTTTTTTTTATGTTTATGAGCTTTTATGTGCTTTTTGAACTGTGTGCAGTGGCATGCTCCTGTGAGTGATCCGGTATGTAAAGCATTGTCATCGCATTACGTTTCCGTATAAAATTTTAGATTTTCATGTATTGGTAAAAGTCAGCCTGTTAATTTTGGCTTTCTTTTCACTTCCAATTTGTACTATTTATTCTTGACGCAGTTAAAGTTTCAACCACCCTTTTGCGATGATTGGCTGTTTGTGACTTTTATGCCGATGTGAAGTGAATGCTGACAGAACACCTTTTTTTTATGGCAAATGTAAAAAAAATGTGTGAATGGATGAAGGAAAGCCTGTCTCTGTCGTGATGCATGTGTATTCTTTCATACAAGTACTTTTTTGTTTCTTTTCCAGGCTGGAATCCTCGTTTCTGACATTTTTGATGAAGCCAAAGTCTCCACCCCACTGATCGTTGGATTGCCCATGGCATTGTCACTCTTGCATGCTCACCTCACTGCAGTGTAGCCTACAGAAATGTTTCTCAGTGTTTATCGTCGTGTGCACTGCTGTACATCCATAGCGTGTTGTTCAGAAACTTGGGCTGTTTTGTTTTGCACATCAGGTTTTACGTCATGATTTACTGACTTGCCTCTGTTTGTGCATATTTATATTTCATACTTCATTTTCCTCACAGGAGCAGAAACGCTGCGGTCGTTTTATTGTTCAACCCTCCTTGCATTATTCACTATGCTGGTTGAAGTATCCCTGGTTGTCCATGTTGTCATGAACGTGATAGCACATACTTGAGAAAGCCTCTGTGATAACCGGACCAGTCAAGTCAGGTTCAGATGCATGTTCTAATGAGAGACTGAAGATTGTGGAATGCGTGACAGTTGGCAGAACTGCATCCATGCATCACTCGGTAGTCCTGTACTTCACTTTTTGCCACCACACTTGATGTGTCGATTTGATTCTTGTGGGGGCAGTTATTCAGCATTGTGTGCATGGCAGGTGTCTATTTTCTTTAAATGATTTTAGAAATGACGTTTACGACCGAGTCAGCAAGCCTTCCAATGCGAGTTAGTGTTGAGACAAGGTTTTGGGTTGTACCTGGCTTACAAACCCTTGAAATCGAAATTGTTTTTCATATGCAGAACGAGAGTTATGTGTGTGAAAGTTGCTTGGTTATGCATTGAAGTGGAGATGTGGCTCCAACTGTGTTGTCATGTTCTCAAATATTTATTCGCCAATAATTTACGTCATCATAGTGCATTCATTCGCAATAATTGAATACCTGTATGTGTCTTATTAGCAGCTTTTTTACTGTGCGTTTATAGATTCATTGATCAGTTGCAAAGTGCCGTCATTCGTACACTTATCCTCAATGGAAAAATGCTTGGTGCTGCTTGTAATTGTGCACTGAGCATGATGGAGGGAGAAAGGGACAGGCAACATTGATTAGAACATGTAACCAATCTCCATTTGCATTGATGTCTGGAAGTGTCTGAAAGAGCATTTCTTTTCTTTATTTCCTTTTTCGGAATTCTTGATCTTGCATGTGTTGTTCTGTGTACTCTATTTTGTTTTTTAGTTCCTTGATGCAAACGCAGATTTTTAACGAGATAGCGTTAAAGGCCCTATAATGCAGAAAATCCGGCGTTGGCGTTGTCGGAATTGAGAGCAATAAATAGGGTGTCGTAGGCAGCCACTCCTGGAGAAGCAACATTGGCGGGCAACCTAGATCACGTGACCTTGTGGTATGTTCACAACCTAGTCACAGGATTGTGAACAAACTAACCTCCTTGGCAGGTGGCAGTTAAATTAATGATTGATTGCGAGAGGTTGCTCGGGAAGAGCAATTTACGTTGTACAAGCCCCACCGGTGGTAGCACCTGCCATCGCAGGGCAGAGGCGCATCCCTTGACCACTGCACCATTGTACAAGGAATGCTGTGAGGTGTCCTAGGGACATACGAATGTAAAGATGAGAATGACGAATTCTGCATATACGGGCATTAACTCATTTACCTCTATCGCGTCATGTCCTTAAGGCATAGTTTCAGTCTCCTCTCCAATTTCTCAAGCCATCTGGAATGTAAGGAATAATAGTTGGCGCTACATTAGGCTTCTTGTGAAAAATTGTGTTTGTGTGCTAGTTAAAATAAGCCTCTTTTTTGCACTCTGTGGTTCTGCTTTCAACTTTTGTTTATACCAGCTGCTAATGAACTGCACCTAAGTTCCCTTGGCTATGAATATGTGTGTTGTTATACTGCTGCAGGTTTGATGGGCAAAAAAAGCCCCATTCTTAGTATTGTCATGTTTCATAACTTGTGGCAGTACAATTACGTACTTATATTTTTATCTATAGTGAGGCCTTGTTGCCAAACCCATGTTGGTCGTTCTTGAGGCAATTTCTGCTCACGGAATAACACCACTACGTATGAGTGCTTGGAGTATCAGTGCCGCCAAATGGAGGCTTTTAGAGGTCATAGTTTGGCTGAAGAATTTCAGTGGGGACCTCACATCTGCCTAATTGGTGTAATATAGTTTTCATGGTTTTCAGATTTTTTATGAATTGATGCTGGTGAAACATTTCATATGTGAGAGGCAATGAGGAGTCTATTTTTTCAGTTTTTTTTACCCAATAACTGCTAAGAGCTGTGGACTAGCTGAGAATACTTATCACTTTTAACTCGGTTTTTATATTGACCGATTTTTTTTGCTACTATAGGTTGTTTGTCCGCTCTAATGCTGTTGCAAAGTGGGTGTCAGCTTAAAAACAAAATATTTTCATTTGACTCAAACTTTTAGTCATCGAACTTGGCCATACAGCTGTTAGCAATGTAACAAGGACTGCTGAGCATGAGTGTCTTGACCACTGGGCAGTTCTTGGGAGGTGGGTCATCTCACACGAATGCACTCAGGCATATCTCCATTATTTCATGAAACATGATTTTTTTTCCCATCGTGCAGGCTCGGTCACCACTCAGGGCAGCTGCAACTCATCACTAAAACAAGAACCCCCAGCAAGGCAGTACCGGTTCCGGTGCTCCGAGTGTTGCTACACCACGAATATTCGCACCGACTTAAAGAAGCACGAGAGGAGCCACACCGGAGAGCGCCCCTACCAGTGCAGCCGTTGCAGCAAGTGCTTTGCTAGGAGCGATGCCCTAGCAGTGCATCTTCGCACCCACACTGGGGAGAAGCCGTACCAGTGCACCTATTGCAGCCAGCGCTTTGTAAGCAATACAAACATGACAGGCCACCTTCGCACCCACACAGGTGAAAATCGGCACCAGTGCCACTTGTGTCCTAAGACCTATGCACGAAAGAGGAGCTTGAATCACCACATGCAAAATCACAAGAGCAAAGAACTGTCCTAGTTTCACTTTTTGTCGTGAGAATGAACGGAATATTCGTTTAAAGCTCCAGCTACGTAGACCTCTACGGTCATCTGGAACTGTGGTGCAATTGCAAGTAGCAGTTGCGCATTGCTTGAATTTTCCAGTTTCGCTGCAATAACTTTGCTGTTGTGGTTCGTTTGTTTAAAGGGACACTGAGGGTGTATTTAAGTTGACCTATACCAACCGGTTTCTATCCCAGTGGGCATTGAAACTCCCTTGGGACATCCTGAGGATGTTCAGGATGTCTGCAGGACATCCCAGGGAGGTTCAGTGGCCATCGGCATGTTCTAATGATGAAGAGGCTACTTGCACTGAAGAGGTAGTGATGCCACTGGTCATTTTCACAACCTAGTCATGGTGGCATCAGTCCTCTTGTAATGCAGATCTCTGTGGCCAGACCACACCGCCATCCACTTCCAGTCAGCAGTCACAGAGTCATGTTTTTTTCCTTCATCATCAATGTTGCAAGTTTGAATCAAACGGTTGGAGGAAAAAAACATTCTATTTTCAACTTTGAACTTCTCACCAATGATCATGATCACATCTTTTGCTGCTAAATAAACATCATTAGAGCCCGAAAGAGCCAAACATAATTTTGCTGAGTACAGAAACAGGATGGAGTTCCCCTGTGTGCTCCATCAAAGAAAGGAAGGAATGTATTCTGACATGGCTCACATTGTTATGTGTTACATGGAGCCACACCAACAGAAAGAGTTGTGATATAGGCAAAACTATTCGGTGAATGACTCTAGGTACATTTGGAATAGTAAACAATGGCATAAAGATGTGGATAAATTATAGAGTTGTGTTTGCTTTGTGATAAGCTTTGCTTTCAGTTTAATAAATCTTTTGCAGTGTGCTATCGTCCAACTTTTGTGTGCTTGAAAAGCGAATGTGGTTAATAAACCTGCTTGACCCTTTGTGGGGCAGCAGGACACATGCATTCCACTTGCTTCAGGTGTCTACAGATGGACAGGGGTTCACCTGTGTGCCATATTCTTGCATGCTGAAAACTACCAAACTTTCAAATGAGCCGTTCGGCGTGTGTTTTTAACTTTCGCTTATTGCCATCCTTGGTATTCTGCGTGTTTTTACAAGTATGAGAAAATATTTCTTGAAAAATCTTTGACCTCTTGTCTTTTCCACCATTCAGCTGCCTCATAATAGTTCTTGAAGCAATTTTCTTTTCTAATGCAATTTTTTTACACATTGAAAGGACAGCAGTACAAACACGCACCATATTTGGGGTCTTGTAATGTAGTGATGGGTACACCTGGGGCAGGTTTAGAAGCAAAAGTTTGGAAGAAAAACGTGAATAGGAGGCACTGTGGGAGACTGAAAAAAGAAAACTGGACCTACGCCATAACAGGATAACTTGAGCATTTTTCATGCTATAAGCCTTGAGCTCACTTCATGCGTAGTGCAGTTAATCCTCTCCCCGAAAAATAATTTCATTCATTGTTTTCATGTAGCATATATATGTGGACTGTCCTAGCATGCTCCCATTTTTTTTTTAAGGGTGCTTCTCTTAAGACAAATTTTCTGGTCCCTTAAAATTCATCTTAAAGGGAGTCTACTGTACTTCCTGCTTTGCATTTTTTGCCAAATATGTAATTTACCTCTTTGGGAGAGTATTGAGTTTGCAGTCTTTTGTGCATGTATGTGTTGATAGGCAAAATAATTGTTCTGCAAACGTAAACAGTTATCAAGTGAATGCTGTCTCTGGAAGCTGTCGGCATGACATAGGCATCTGAATGCTTCAACAAGTGCTGCCATTAACATTCGTCTTGGTGTCCAGTATCAACTCTTGTATCCGAACACTTCAGCAAACATTGGAGTTGTCTTGCGTTTTCTGTGTTGTTCTTGTTGCCGGGGCCAGATTTACGGGTTGCTCTCTCGAAACCCGCGGTTCGAGGGGTGGGAGTTAGCGGTCCTTTTGAATCACCTAATTTTTGTGATTCTTTGGTTGCAAAAGTTTGGTTCGGCATGATTTTCCTGTGTAAAGTGTCTCACTTGAATGGGGCGTGACCCTCCACCCCCATCGATCCACCCTTGTTTATGGCATTGTGAAAATAGCACCAGGAACGTTAGCTTGCCTCATTCTTTTTTGTGTTTGTGCAAAAGAATCTATGAGTCTGAAATGGATAATTACGGATGGTGAGGAGAGCTGACTTTAGTTTATGTATTTTCTTGTATTTTTTTGTGTGTTTTTTCAGGCTAGAAGCCCCTCTTCTCAAATTTCCAGAGTTGTGCAAGTGTCCCCGGGTCCAGTCTCTGGGTTACTTTTGGCCGGGTCGTTGTTTTTTTCCGTCCGCCCTATAGTGCAGCTTGTTGAAAACAGTCTCAGCATTCAGTCTGTGTGCACAGTGCTTTCGCAATACGGCCATGCTTGTTTTGCTTTGCACAAAGTTTTACATGATGCTCCCCCAGGAAGCCAGTATTTTGCAGATTTGCGTCAAATATTTTCACTTTACATTCACTGGTGCAGTTACTCCGTTGACCTGTCTTACTTTATCTTTCTGGGACAATCTGCCGCTCAAAACATTAAGGAACAACTGCACACATTTCTATAAGGGTAGTTGCACATATGCTCACGAAAGCTTCCCTTGTGACCCGGCAAGTTGGGTCATACAAATAGGCACTTCTAGGTGGCCAACAACTGCAGAATGTGAAAATGTTCGCATGAATGCATAACTTCATGGTCCAGCTGTTCTATGTTGAGCCTAAACATGTACAGTCGGGGACAAAACTCTCCGCACCACGGGTTCCTTTAACGAAGCCGATAGCTCTGCTATTATTCGGTGGCTGGAGACCACACTTGTGGAGGTAAAAGTTAAATTTTTGTTCTTTCATCTCCACAAGTGCGGTCTCCAACCGCTGTCTGATAGTAGAGCTATAAGCTTCGTTTGAGGAACACGTGGTCCGGAGAATTTTGTCCCCGACTGTACATGTCATGCTTGAAAGGGCAGTTGTTCTGTAGCGACTGCATGTTGACCGCCTATTTTCATACATGGTTTCAGAAGTGGCTAAAGAAACCTTATGACATACCGTGTTGTTCAAACAACATTACACTGAATAATTTGCATTCAGATCCAGGGAATTGAACAAAATTATCACGCAAATGTGAAACAAATCTTTTTGTACATGCGAAACCAAAGTGTCAGCACCGCTCTTTGCACTGGCCACCAGGTTCTTTGGTGCAGCACTGATCCATCTGGCAGCATATGCATGCTCTGCAATCTTGCGTGTATTATCTGTTATCGATTTACCTGGTCATAGTTTACGCAGTCACCCTAATGTCAGACCTGAACTGGGAGGAAGGGCTTTTAATGGCGCTATACAGCGTGTACTGGGTGTAAAATGCAAACATTGATTAGGTTTCTGTGGAGACCAAACTAGCTGATATCTAGATGTTTGTGGTAAAAATGGTTATGGCAAGAAATACAATTCAATATTTGATGCTGCTAACAAATCTGAGAATGGGATGGGAATCCTGTAGAGGTTTCTGAAAACCTGTGCCACGTATGATGATTTTGAGTGGCCATTCCCTCCATTGGTGTCTGCTCATGCTTGGTGTCTTCTGTTACTATGTGGTTCACAAAACTAAAAGAAAAGTTTGATGAGGGTGTGTAAGCAATGTTCATTCATCATGGCATCGGAACTCTGCAAAACAAAGTTATTTTTCACGCTTCTCTTTTCATATTGTTTTTATGTTTATGAGCTTTTATGTGCTTTTTGAACTGTGTGCAGTGGCAGGCTCCTGTGAGTGATCTGGTATGTAAAGCAAAGTCATCGCATTACGTTTCCGTATAAAATTTTAAATTTTCATGTATTGGTAAAAGTCAGCCTGTTAAGTGTGGCTTTCTTTTCACTTCCAATTTGTACTATTTATTCTTGGCGCATTTAAAGTTTCAACCACCCTTTTGTGATGATTGGCTGTTTGTGACTTTTATGCCGATGTGAAGTGAATGCCCACAGAACACCTTTTTTTTTATGGCAAATGTAAAAAATATGTGTGAATGAATGAAGGAAAGCCTGTCTTTGTCATGATGCATGAGTATTTTCTCATACAAGTACTTTTCTGTTTCTTTTCCAGGCTGGAATCCTCGTTTCGGACATTTTTGATGAAGCCAAAGTCTCCACCCCACTGATCGTTGGATTGCCCATGGCATTGTCGCTTATGCATGCTCACCTCACTGCAGTGTAGCCTACAGAAATGTTTCTCACTGTTTATTGTCATGTGCACTGCTGTACATCCATAGCGTCTGGCTCAGAAACTTGGGCTGTTTTGTTTTGCACATCAGGTTTTACGTCATGATTTACTCGCCTCTGTTTGTCCATATTTATATTTCACACTTCATTTTCCTCACAGGAGCAGAAACGCTGCTGTCATTTTATTGCTATACCATCTTTGCATTATTCACTATGCTGCTTGAAGTATCCCCGGTTGTCCATGTTGTCATGAACGGGATAGCACATACTTGAGAAAGCCTCTGTGATAACCGGACCACTCAAGTCAGGTTCATATGCATGTTCTAATGAGGGACTGAAGACTGTGGAATGCGTGACAGTTGGCAGAACTACATCCATGCATCACTCGGTAGTCCTGTACTTCACTTTTTGCCACCACATTTGATGTGTCGATTTGATTCTTGTGGGGCAGTTATTCAGCATTGTGTGCATGGCAGCTCTCTATTTTCTTTAAATCATTTTAGAAATGACGTTTTTACGACGGAGTCAGCAAGCCTTGCAATGCGAGTTAGTGTTGAGACAAGGTTTCGGGTTGTACCTGGTTTACAAACCCTTGAAATCGAATTTGTTTTTCATATGCAGAACGAGAGTTATGTGTGTGAAAGTTGCCAGTCTTTGTAGCAGGGTGCTTGGTTATGCAGTGAAGTGCAGATGTGGCTCCAACTGTGTTGTCGTGTTCTCAAATATTTTGTCGCCAATAATTTACCTCGTCATAGTGCATTCATTCGCAATAATTGAATACCTGTATGTGTCTTATTAGCAGCTTTTTTTGACTGTGTGTTTATAGATTCATTGATCAATTGCAAAGTTCCGTCATTCGTACACTTATCCTCAATGGAAAAATGCTTGATGCTACTTGTAATTGTGCACTGAGCATGATGGAAGGAGAAAGAGACAGGCAGCATTGATTAGAACATGTGACCAATCTCCATTTGCAATGATGTCTGGGAGTGTCTGAAAGAGCATTTCTTTTCTTTGTTTCCTTTTTCGGAATTCTTGATGTTGCATGTGTAGTTCTGTGTGCTCTGTTTTGTTTTTTAGTTCCTTGATGCAAACGCAGGTTTTTAACGAGATAGCGTTAAAGGCCCTGTAATGCAGAAAATCCGGCGTTGGCGTCGTCAGAATTGAGAGTGATAAATAGGGTGGCGTAGACAGCGCTACTCCTGGAGAAGCAACATTGGTGGGCAACATAGGTCACGTGACCTTGTGGGATGGTCACAACCTAGTCACAGGATTGTGAACAAACTAACCACCTTGGCAGGTGCCAGTTAAATTACTGGTTGATTGCGAGAGGTTGCTCGGGAATAGCAACTTGGGTCTCACAAGTCCCACCATTGGCAGCACCTGCCGTCGCAGGGCGCAGTGTCGCATCCCTTATCCGCTGCACCATTGTGCAAGGAATGGTGTGAGGAGTCCTACGGACATAGGAATGTAAAGATGAGACTGACCAATTCTGCATATATGGGCATTAACTCATTTAACGCTAAGTGTCCTCACCAATTTTTCAAGCCATCTGGGATGTAAGGAATGATAGTTGGCACTACATTAGGCTTCCTAGGGAAAAATTGTGTTTGTGTGCTCGTTAGAATTAGCCTTTCTTTTTACACCCTGTGGCTCTGCTTTCAGTTTTTGTTTTTTTACACTAGCTGCTAATCAACTGCAACTGAGCACCCTTGGCTATGAATATGTGTTGTTGTACGGTTGCAGGTTTGATCGGCAAAGAAAGACCCATTCTTATTAGTTTCATGTTTCATAACTTGCAGCTGTGCAGTTATGTACTTATATTTTTATGTATTACGAGGCCTTGTTGCCAAACCCATGTAGGTCGTTCTTGAGGCAAATTCTGCTAACGGAATAACATGACTACGTATAAGTGCTTGGAGTATTAGTGACGCCAAATGGAGGCTTTTAGAGGTCCTAGCTTGGCCGAAGAACTTTAGTGGGGACCTCGCACCTACCTAATTAGTGTAATATATTATTTATGGTACTCAGATTTTTTATACTGAGGCTGGTGAGACATTTCATATGTGAGAGGCAATGAGGAGTCTATTTTTTTAGTTTTTCCCCCAATAACTGCTAAGAGCTGTGAAGTGGCTGAGAATACTTATCACTTTTAACTCGTTTATTATATTGACCCCTTTTTTTTGCTATTATAGGTTGTTTGTCTGCTGTAATGCTATTGCAAACTGGGTGCCAGCTTGAAAACAATGTCTTTTCATCTCACTCAAACTTTTAGTCACCAAATTTGGCCGTACAGCTGTTAGCAATGTAACAAGGCCTGCTGAGCATGAGTGTCTTGACCATTGGGCAGTTCTTGGAAGGTTGGTCACCACATATGAATGCACTGAGGCATATCTCCGTTACTTCATAAAACACAAT